>NC_081208.1:3726236-4388736 GCF_902713425.1 Acipenser ruthenus
GTTATACACCTGCTCTAACACCCACTAAAAGGCTGCATGATTAATCGATTACATTTTGTTAATAGCAACTGCGGTAGCTGCATTATCATTCTCTCCTTCAAAACCACATGTCTTTTTTTTCATTGCAATTGACCTCTGTAGCGCTACCTCTATCAGGCCCTGTTCTTTATTGAGACGATGTTGCTCGTTTCCATTGGTGGTGGAGGTGGTCACGATGGTTGCATTTCACTGTGCTGTATATCCCCTTCGGTCACGATTTAAAATCAGTTTGTGTGAACTCTATGGAATTGGAGAAGTGGCCCTGCCAGAACTTTGAAAAACCAAAAAAAACCACATTATAAAATAGACCCATATATATGAAACTTATACAATTATACACGCATGGGGCTTAAGAGAATACATGATGTTAAAGATATCAAGAAAAAACGCTCGCCGTTTGAGAAATCCCTACAGCCTATTTGAATTATATACTGATCAGTAAAAATACCGTGAATTAGTGACGGTATTAAGCTCTGCCACTGTTTAGATCATTAAAATACATGCAGATGTGCCGATACTCCTACTTGATTTAATCAATAATAAATTAAACCTAATTTCACAACTTAATCCATAGACCCTTATATCATCACAAACATGCAGCTGTTCCAAGGGGTCACCTATACATTTTAATGTTACCCTTGACCTCTACCATTCCCAGTTTGTCAGCAGGTAACCCTTTTTCAGATGGCCTGACTAGGATTGAACCCACAACCTCCAGCCAAGGACTCAAAGCACTGAGCTACTCACCCCCTTGACCTTAAATTACTTCCCTGCCCCTGCAGTCAAACTGAAGGCAGAAAAAAACCCTTGAGGCTGGACCTTCTGTATATTGCTAATATATATTATCCCCAAGCAAGCGGTACTGTATGTGACACAATTTACTGCAATCTATATAGTGTTTGTACTGGCTTTGTGTTACCAGCTGATCTTCAAAGAAAAACAAGGTCTACATTCTCATGTCTAGCAGCAGGACTGAATGGTGTAACACCAAGATGTGATCTCTTGCCGTTGTGGCTGTCACCAGTAATATACGCAGCTCGTAAAAAAAAACATCCCCTCCAGCTGGTGTGATTTACTAAACAGTATTACTGCATCCAAGGAGCTCTCTCGAGCTGCAAAGCGAGATTGAGGTTTAGTGGCTATTGAGGACAAACTATACAAAACAAATAAGTGCCAATATGCCTTAATCCAGGGCTTCTCAACCCCGGTCCTCAGGACCCGTGTCTTCTGGTTCGTACATTCAGAAACAGTGTGTATTTATGCACTTGGGAGAGTTTTCTAAATATCGGTACATCCTTTGTGTGCCACAATAATTCAATTTCAGTGTACCATACAATTGATAAACATCTTTATCAAAATGCTTGTCTGCATATATTAATACTTTTTATTTGCATACACACAGTTTTCAAAACAGGTGATATTTTCAATCAGAGCTTTATTTCTGGCATGGGTTTAACGGAAACGTTTCTTCCCACATCTCTGCAAGGTGAACTGAACTTAAACATGATACAAGGATCTTTTATTAAATCCTCTCGACTACTACATTCACCTCTGCCACAAAGGCAAAGAAATGCATATTGATTCATATGCATCTGACCATGACTCAGGAATGTCTTTAATGTAAATATACACCAAAACAGATGAGTTTCATTAACAAGTAGCCATTCCCAGTTGCATTTAGCAAACCCTGCTTTACACATTAAGTTGGTATCCTTTTTTAAATTTGTTTTATTGCTTGAATACATATGTAGGATACATGTTCGAAATATCTACTTACAGCACATGTGTGTGTCATCAGATGTCACCTAAATAAACTGCACAAAGTTTACATTAAGATACATTTGATTGTTGCTCTGCAGGATATAGTGCTGTTAAGGAGAAAAAGCATGGTTTAATATTTAGATTTGCAGTCCCATCCCCACTCCTCCACCTGTAATAAAGAGCATTGAAACACTCCTTGTTGTGTTACTGAATGTGCATCACCGTTTATTAGAATGTGAAGTCTGCGATCACAGAGTCTGTTGCAAATGACAATTTCTGTACAGTTGTATCTTTACAATACTATGATTACAAGTATTTGTTTTCCATAGTAAACAAGGGGCAGTGTATAAAAAAAAAAGAATAGAAATCAAATTCAGATGTCAGATATATATCAAATTGAATGCACCATCCTGACTTCCTTTCTTTATTGTTTTTCTTCAACCGTGAAACATACCGTACATCCCACTGAACAAAACATCACTTCTAAATCCCATTGTTTGAAACAGGCCATACTGATGCTTTGGACACAAAGTGAGACATACTTGATTAGTTATCCAATGCAATTAAAAATAAAATAAAATAAAAAAAAAACAACTGTAAAATACTTACCATAAAAGTTGGTTCAATTTGATCATTGTTCCTTTTTATCTAAACAATTCTATTCATCCAACAATCATTTTCATAAAAGATAAATTAGCAAGTTAATTTCAAAGGTCTACTCAACGAATTGAAAGTTTAAGGATATTATAGCAGTAGACTTCCCACCCAGTACAGTAATTTATGCACAATTAAAGTTGTGCAGCATTGACCATTTTACAATGTATACAGATGGTCTTATTTCTGCTTTCATAATACAGGGACTTCTTGTTCACTTTGGGTGAAATAATACTACGGTAGTGCAATAAATAAAAGGCTGCAGGGCTAGCATCATACAGGGTAGACAACCCCCTTTGGGAAATAAAACTAATTTCTGCAGACATACTTACTGTAAAAATACAAGTGATTGCAAAGCTTGCTTTTTGCTGTCCATATCCATTTCATTTGCCAATAGGCCTTAAGCTGTGAAACCTCAAATAGGTGACAAGTACCTGTTACATTCTTACATTTGCACCCAGCACCTTTGTATATTTGTATTTAAATCTATATATATACAGAAAGCCGTGAACAAAATATTTTAAAAGTCTGCACTTTATTCTTTATTACGTTCAGTACTATAGGCTATGAAAGCCTCAGTCCAAAGAAAAACAAAAATTAAAAAAAAAAGAAACCACCAAACTATCGGCTCTCGTATATCTTCCCGTTTCTAATTCCTGGACATCAACGGGTAATCACTTCCCTTAATTATCAGCAGCGAAGGCTTCATTGAGAATAGCGGCCAGCATTTAGCTTCTCCCTCATCCATGCTTGAATTCTTTCTTTCAACTCCGGAACTGTCATTTAAAAGAAAAAAAAAGATGATTTCAATATTAACCTACATCTCATAACATTTTAAACACAACTGATTTGACTACATTTAAAAGCAATCAGTGAATATACTTGACAGGATAATGTGTACTAGAAATTATAGCTTTGATTTAGTTTTACTGAAGACCAAGTTTACTCACAGAACAAGAAGCTACTGTATGTTGGAACACTACAACAGAATATAACTTTGAAGGCAAATCATGATCCCATGCCAGTAACGTCCCTGCCTCTTATGTCAGCATTGGTTCAGAAATTAATAGTAAAAACAGGCTAGGCACTGCAGGATAATCCTCCATTTGGAACCCCAAATGTACTGTATCAGTGTTATTAATATACATCAGCTTCATATGATACAGGTGTCTTAACCTGCCTTTAAGCCAATATTTTGGTTGACCAGCCCTTAAAAGATTGCCTCTCCATCTTGGACAGAGTGAATTTAGGATGCTCATCAATCAAACCTGTGTACATTTAAATAATCTACTAATCCTCCTGCTCAGCGTTGAACAAACTGTCTACAAACACATCTTTAAATCGTCCCCTACGTGATTCCAGCATGTTCTCAGTAAGATTCTGGCGGCTGAATGGGTCCGTGGGCGAGTTCAACAAGTGCCGCAAGATTATGGAGCGGTCCATGACGTTTCCAGAGGGTAGTCGGACAGGGTCACTCATCAGAGTATCCATCAGAGGATCTGTCAAACAGGAACGAATTGACGTTTAGTTAAAAGCATGTTCAAGCTTACTAAATGGCACCCAAAACATATAGATGCATTACATATATTTAACAGCTGCCAATGCATTTTAAAGTCTTCTGGGCTTTCATAGCAGGTACTGTCGGCTTTAAACAAAGAACAAAAAAAGGCGAGTCTTCTTGTTCTGCAGGGAGTCTGTTTCTTGAACTTGACTTTAAAGCCATGATTTGTTTTGATTGTTTGAGACACCTGATCAGACCTCAAGCAGTGCTCTAAAATCTTTGAGGGAGCTGTTTGTGTATTTGCTACTAAGACTATCAATTTATTATGCAGATCTTGCATTGATTTACCGCTCATAAAAAAAGGTTTATGTATTGTACAACACTGTATAAATCATCATAAGAATGTGTTATTTTTTTATTGAATATATGATGATTTAAATGATAAACTGCCATTTAAAATGCCAGAAGTTTACTGTATCCTTTTCTGATACTTGCCTTTAAACTCGTCCGGTGCATCGCTGTAGTCAATTTCGGATTGAGAATTCCTGGCCACAATCTCTTCAACCTTTTCGGACAGTAGCTTAAATTTTTCTACTGCTATTGTTGACTTGATCCCAGCTTTTGTCATTTTGGAAATTACTTCCTCAAAGAGTTCTCGGCTATAGGACCGCTGAAAACAACACAAAGAAAAAAAAAAGTTCTTATCTATAAACAAATAAATTGCTCACAAGTAAAACGCATTTACAATAAGAATAAGAAGCACATACTAAAAAGTAACCATCAACTGCTAGTCAATGAGAACCGTATACTATACATACCCTTTAGACAATAATGGTAAAGCAATCATGGAAATAAATTCTGTTGTATAACCTCATCTATTGCAGGCTTTATTACCTTAATAAAAATACATTTTAAAAAAAGGACTCCTCGCAGCAAAATGAGCAATGCGCAGTTCAATAGGAAGTGGTGTTCCTGGGAACTGGCCAGATCAGCACTGCAATGCTGAGGACTGCAACATTTGGGAGCAGAAATGTTGTAGGAGGCTCAGCCCTACTGAGTACAGACTTAAATTTCACAATGCACAAGAAAACATCTTCAGGTAGAATAACGATACTGCTAGCACTTTCCCCAACTAGCCAGACAGATGCGCGACCTGCACTTTTATAAACATTAACAATTACTGTTGTGGTTACATGGTCTGAAAACAGACATATCTAGTTTGAAAATGCAAAGAACAGGAAGGCCATGTTACTTTGTCCAGGAAGAAATTAAGAAACACAAAAAAAAATCAAAAGACAATGTTCACCTCTCAATACACTTTTCCAGAAGCATTGTACTTGCTCTGCATTTGTGAAGCAGTACACCCACCTGATCGTCAGCAATAGCCTTGGCAAACCTTGCACAGTCTAACTGAAGGTAAATATCAGTTAGCTGATCCAGCAGCTTCTTTGGCTCAAAACCATACTTCTCGGGATTCTCAACTTTCAGGTCGCGGCACTTGGGGCCACACAGCTGCTGAAGGTTAAAGTTCAGCATGGCAGCTAAACGTGGGCCAAGCTCCTTTATACAATAAAAAACAAACATTAACAAGGGTTCTGTCAATTCAAGTGCACTTCAGAAACTTTTGATGCAAAACAAAATTAAAGCCATTTTTAATTACTGTGCCCAATTCTTTTACCCCCCGATTTTCTCCCCCAACTCCCCACACAGCTCAGGAGATCCAAAGGTTCAGTGGGCGTGCTCCAATCCCACGACCAAGCCAGCTTCCTCTTTTACACCCAGGAACTCGAGAGCGGATATCAGCGAGCTACTGGCCTCTGGAAGGACAAAGGTCAGCCCCTGCAGGTGTCCACTCTGAGCTCACTCGGCTCCTGGCCAGCAGATATACATTATTTTTTTTTTTTAAAGAAAATGTTTATTTCATCATGAGTCTTTGTATGTAATCCAAAGCATTTGCAATGCAGTAAAATCGCAAGCACAAGGTTCTGCTGCATGCTACAAAAGTCTGGGATTGTAGAGGCAGTGAGGTTTGACTCACAGGTCTGAGGAAAGGTTTCTGAACCTGCTTGGTGAGAATATGAAACATGTCAACCGTTTCCGTTGCGAGAGCAAGGTACGAACGAGACACGCGCTCATCCTGGGTCAACTGAGACTGCCTGCTCTGCTGCTGATCCTTCAACAAAAACAAGGAGAGAAAACTCGAGTCAGCAAACCATCGTGCACAAACTCATCTTAATGAGACCAACCACACGTAGCAATAACCACCTCAGACTGATCAACAATATTTTAGATGTTCAGCATGTTTCTAATGTGTACTGCATATGCATAAAACCCAAGACATTATTATTATTATTATTATTATTATTATTACTACTACTACTGCAACAATTCATAAAATACTTTAACATTTGTAATTAAAGCCTGCATTAAAATAAGCTTTTAAAAATTACAATAAAGCAATGTGTGATCTGCAGTGTTTTCAGAATTTAGAACAGAAGAATTCTCAAGAGATTTGTCTCGGCTGTCACACTCTCCGCACACACTAACCCGAGGCAGCAGGTCCCACTGCTCCTTGTTCTTCATCTCCTCCTGCACCTCATGAATTCGTTTGAGGGACTCCAGGCTTTCATCCAGCAAGAAGGTGGTGTCGTTTATCAACATGTTAATGTAGCGAACAAACTGCTTTCCAGAACTGCCAAGTGAACGAAGAACTGTTTAAAATCTCATCTTGCATTCATAAGTTCTCATTTCTTTAAATTCTAACAATATCCTTCTGAAAAGGTTTAAAACAGAAATTATATATTGATGCACAGTAGTTTCCAGGGTGGTTGACTAAATTATTCATTTAAGGAAAAGGCCCTTTCGAACTATCTACTTTCATGTATTATTTTATAATAATGTTTTGGAAACTGTTTCCACACAGTAAAATGAATGCATGGATAAATATTTCTCTGGAACTCTCTAGTCTAGTTCTCTAGGTTGACACCTGTACATCAATTACACTGATCCCTAGACAGCTCATCCCAATCATTCTCATTCAGGTAACACCTGTCAGAACTCGTATAAGGAGATTGTGGGGGTGATGCACACACAAGCAATATTACTTAAATATACTTTACAATACTATTTAAATGAAACTGCTATTGTTACAAAACTAAACGAGAAATAGCTCGGGTGCAGATTGTAAGCCTTAAAAACAGGAAGAAATGTAAACTGCACGTTGATGATTAGTTTTGCAACATTACCAGTCTTTGCATGCCTACTACGAGGCAGCACTGTCAAACTGAACTGCGTCCATGAAACCTGATTTCACTAACTTGAACTCCTCCATGAACGTGCCATGGTGAGCGGTGTTCTGCCAGAGGCTCTTGAAGATTGTGCTGATGTGGTAGCGGATGGTGAATTTGTCATAGAATTCGCTGGTAGCTCCTGTGTGTTCAACATCTGAGGAGAGAGTTTGTCAGAAAAACGCAAATTCATAACAAATTAAATTCTTCCACTATGGTTTTTGTATATTTTTTGCACTGCCTTCTCCAGCACTTAATTGTTAAGCATAATATTTTCATATATTCCATAGCAGCTGCTTAGAACGTCACATCAAATCTAGTAAAAAAGACTGCATGCGCATTGTAAAGATGGTTAAAATTAAAACAGAATATAGGAGGCTGTGTGGTCCAATGGTTAAAGAAAGGGGCTTGTAACCAAGAGGTCCCCGGTTCAAATCCTATCTAAGCCACTGACTCATTGTGTGACCCTGAGCAAGTCACTTAACCTCCTTGTGCTCCGTCTTTCGGGTGAGATGTAGTTGTAAGTGACACTGCAGCTGACGCAAAGTTCACACACCCTAGTCTCTGTAAGTTGCCTTGGATAAAGGCGTCTGCTAAATAAACAAATAATAATAATTACCTGTATAAAACTTCATCAGTGCCGGGACTAACTGTTTGATAGACAGGGGATGGTTCTCCATCATCTCAGAAAACCTCTGGGTGCGTGGCTGGACGGCCGGGTTTGTCACAAACAGGACCTCTACGAGCTTGGCGATAAGGTAAGGGTTTCTGATATAGTTTTGGCTACAGATGAAAACGATAAGGAACGTCACAATGTCCTGAGTGCAAGGCTCATACAGAACCTGAGGAGAATACCTAGAAAACAAACAAAAACAAAAAACACAAAGTCATTTTTATTGAGCAAGATAACATACAAGTGAAAGCGTACCATGAAGAGCTGTGCATGCGAAATGTTCCAGTGAGAATCACTTACTGCACAATGAAAAGAAGGAACTCTGCCACATCTTCAATGTAAAACTCCGGCAGGGCAGCAAAGACGTTGGGAATCTCTGGGTTTAAAGGTAGTGTAATCCTAAAAGGGGAAACAAAATTAAACCAAAAAATAAAATTACAGTGGCATTGTTTAAATGATTACTCAGTCTTTCCTCTTGCAATTTCTTACCATGCTACTACCACTGAATCTAAACAAGCACAACCCTAACAAATACTCAAAATGAGAAATGCTGTCTAACACTTTTGTAGTGACCCCTGCTGGACTATGGTTAAAAATACAATGCTGAGCCTGCAAAGATCTACACATTCAAAAATATACTGCAATCTTTCATTCTGGATCAATCTAATCTATTCCTGTTCTGCTTCTTGACTTTGTTTGTAAAACTGCCCAGTTTCCAGAACTGAAAACAAGAGTGTGTCTCTACTTTTCACCTCTCATTATAGAGTGGTCCGACTGTTGGTCTTTAAAAAAACATGAAACATCTGCTATATCAAGTACTGTAGCGATTATACAGTATAACACACTGTATGTGCTTTACTTACTGTGGGTAGGCTGGGTCAACAATGCGCAGAATCAGTTGAATCACCATGCCATAAAACTGCAGACATCTTCTCAATAAGTTCTCATCCAGCAATCCTGCATCTGCACAGGCCTTGCAGCGCACCAGTTTCTGGATGAAGACACGTTGCAGAACACCGATTTCAGATTCAGATATGATACATATCCACCCCTCCCCCCCTCCCAGATTCATTTCAAACCGTCTACAGCTCAACATGAATGCTCCAACATACCTTAAGCTGGGTCTTGCATCTTTTCAGCATCTCTCTGTGTCTTGTTGCCAGAGGAGAATCCTTCCATTGACTCTCACTATTCTTCAACTCTTCTACTGTTCTGCAAGTGTAGAGCAAAAGGAAAAACGTCATCAACTTCCATCTTCAATGTACAGGTCCCTACTGTACCTACTTTAATGAATATATTGCATCTAACCTATCTATTCTTTAACAAATCAACTACACTTCTATTTTTCCACAATTCATTGCATACAGAAAATTAAGGCAATCTACATAGGATATGCTAGCCTCCAGTTTACATACTGCCCAACTGATTACAAAATAAAAAATAAGTGGCATGAAGTATTTACTCTGATGTTATTTTAATTAGTTCCAGTTGAGGGAGTTTTTGTCTAGACAGTGGGAAGCTCTAGAAACTATGAGAGACTTCCTTAAGTTAAACCGAGATCAAACACAAATAACTTATTTCAGAAAAGAATCTTAGCTAGAATAATACATGATGCACATTTCATTTTCATTGCAGAGTCTCGCTGCCTCAGGAGATCTTTTGCAATAATCTCTGCTTAGTATTCAGGCCCCAGCTCTAGAAAGATTTTACCCTTGATTATTAGTATATATATTTGTAATGCTTTTTCCACCTAAATCATTTTTTAGGGTCGGCCAAGTAAGCTTTTCTAAACGAAATGTTCATTTAAAAAGCAGAAGGTCCCCCCCCACTGTTTCCCAATGGCTTATTTCATGTTCTTAAAAAAAGGTTGACGACTAATTTTAAAAATTTGCCCTATAGTTCTCACCGGTTCAGATCCCGGATTGCTCTCAGTCTTCGTATGTAACGGCGGCAGCCAGGAAGAATAGACAGGTGGTGAGCATGTAGGGTCAGGAAAAAGCATTCTGTAGGGAATTTTGGCTCAGGAAATTTAGACGGATCGTCATCTGTTTAAAACAATAACATTTTATAAGGTTAGCTGCATAGAAGACTTTCACGGCAGCTTAAAACTGACGATGAAAATCAATAAAAAAAAAACGATAAAATAAAAAAACATTAACAGTCTCAGGAAGACTGTTTGTGAAGAAACAATAAAAGACAGCGATTGCCTTGGCAAAATGTATTCACTGACAGTTTCATGCACAGGACCTCTGAACTGCAGGTGCCAACATCACAACGGGAAAATTCAAATTCAATGGGTTCATCAAAATTAAATGTCTAGACATATCTGTAAGCAAACAGAGTATTAATTTTTTACAGGAAAAACTGCCTGTGTCTAAAGCAGCATTGCAATCCCTAAAGATAAACTGGCACAAAGCCGTTGAAATTGAAGAAACTGATTAGTAAAAACTGCACTTACAAAGCTCTGCCAACCAGCTCTTCAAATCTTCCATGGGGGCTTTTAGACGGGTCTCGTCGGTAGTCATATTTAGACGGCACTTCGGATGGAAAATGTAAAACGGATCGACTGTCTCCAGTTTAATTTTCATGCTCAGCTGCTGAAGGACCCACAGGAAATTTATCATGAATCCATCTGTGGACACAAGCCTGTCATCTGTCTAAAAGAAAGAGAAAAAAAGGAAAAAAAATGGCATGAATATGATCTATTGAATGCTGAAGTTTAGCTCACAAAAACGTGTGACCACCTATCACAAAATTGTATATGATAGAGAATATATTAACAATAGACATTAATTTCACAATGTAACTGTAATTTTATTTATTAGTTGATTGAGTAAGCCTGGGAAATTGAGAGAAATCATTCACTGCTAGGTGGACCTCACTGAAACCAAAACAGAGGAATATTGACAGAAGAGAAACTTACTTGCATCTGTGCTTTCTTTATGTTTCGATTGACCACAGCCGCCATGTAGTTTAGAGCAGCCTCCCTGGTCTCCCCATTCAGTAAAATGTTATGCAGGATTTTAAAAAGATCGCCCTAGAAATAAAAAGTCAAGAGTCAATTTACAAAACTACTATAACTTACACATAAAACATTCATATAAAATATAGGGAGCTCAAACTATACAGACTCAAAACACCTACTGTAAGACAATTCTTACAGGATCTCCAGTTTGAATCTCTACAGTATGCTACACTTTCTTTGCAATAGGCTGGACAGATTGTTTTTTAAAACAGTACATGACCCATTGCAGTTCTGAGCCATGATCCAATGTGAGCGAGAGACCACTTACCCAGCATTCACTGGAAAGTGAGACTATTTAAATGTATACTCTGTGGAAGTGAAACCAGAAGTAGGGGAGGATGTGAATACCCACCCTTGCTGATTCCAGGTAATGCTGCAAGGATTGACTGACCAGTTTAGTATTTTCAAGGGTAATCGCAGGTCCTGAGAAATATTTGTCTCCCACTTTTGTCTGAAACAATAAAAAAGTCAAAAACATGGAATATCAGCTACACCATTATACCACAAACTGATCGTGGTTCGAAGAGAGCCACAGCTGTATCTCATATACTACACCATATTGTCATCAACACCGGGGCTCTATGATCTAAACAGCACAAAACCTTAACCCTTTGCAGTCCTTTGTCGGACTGGGTCCGACATTGCAATTATTCCTCACAGGTCCTTTGTCGGACTGGGTGCGACATCATTATAGCAACGCAATAAACGGGTGTTTAGTCGTTTTTTCTCCGGAAAAAGCCGAGAAAACCATTCAATTGCCGAGTGGGAGCGACAGGAGCCGAGACAAGTCGAAAAAATAATAAAATAGGCGTATCTCATGAATAGTCATACATGGTATCAGGTATCAGATAACGGGGCGTTCATAGTAAACAAGCTGGCTGAGTGCGTCAGCGCACAGAGACTATCATGGACATTTGCAGAGCTTTTTTCAGATGTTATAGTAATAAAATAATGACTTGGATCGCATTATTGAGGAGTTTGGTGATAAAACGAGTGATCCGGAGATGATCGATCGGTATGTACGACTATTATTATTATTATTATTTATTTCTTACATAGGTGAACGCTATAGCAAACGAAAGGGTGGGGCGGGGCTGGGGATGCCTAGTGAGTGCTTTGTTGATATGCAGGGCCATTTAAACCCGTTTGACTGTGAAAAAAAATACTTTTAAACAGCGCGTATAAAATTAACTGTGCGTGTGAAAATTAATTAGACCTGGCGTGCCTGACGCGCAATTAATAAATGGACTGCAAAGGGTTAATAAAGCACCCTAAATCAGCTCTATCGCCAAGCGCTTTCCAAAGTTCTCTTACAGTATGTAGTGATGTAAATAAAAGGGATCAATAATTCAGGTGCCTTAACGCTCTTTTTTTTTTTTTTTTTTTTTTAACTTTTTAACTTTTTCAATAGCATGGTCTAAAAATAAATACAAAATAAGTGCAATAAAATTCCCTACTTACATCATCTTCAGCAAAAACAGACAAGCTGAAGAAAGCGCCAATATATGACAGTCTCTGGAGCTCTCTGCCTGACCCCGGGCTCAGAGAATCAGGGCACCACAGGGGCAGTGATGTGATCTACACAGGAGCACAGAACACATGTTAATACCCTCTCTCTCATGCTAGAATGATGCAACACATACATTGGTGACATTGCATAGGAACACTACTAGCAAGCTGAACCATCTAAGGCTTGAATATATAGCAGCAACACTATAGCATGTCATGACTATGCCCCTTTTAAACTCTCTTAATGAATTGCATGTTCATTTAGAGTAATAATATTCAGTATATTAGTAAACTGATCATTTTCCTTAGCCATTTATGAGAGCTTTAAGTCACCAATATGGTATCAAACAGTCCAAAAAACACATTCCTTTTCCTTCCTTAATTTAAGATACATAAATCATTTAAAATCTTCATAAATAAACTTACCAAATTGCACACAGGGTGAGCCTTCCCGAACTTTATTTCACAGAGTTCAGCTAAAGCCTGCAATAAAAGTAGTAATTCAATATAAGAATTCCTTTCTAAAAAATACTCCAAGAATATGAGCACAAACATCTTAAAACTGTTGGATTTCTTGATATTACAAGAAAACACCAACAGGTTGATACAGGTGCAGGTGATCTGTAATAGCCACTGCTCTTGGTTAGAGTTAACTTTAAGTGAAGTATTAAAAAAATTAAAAATAACCTTACTTTAAATACTTCATTGAAATTCATGGAACGATATTGCCAATGCAGAGATTAGTATTCCATGCACACATTAGATATGAAAACAGAGTTGCTATATATTTAACATTTAGAAATGTCACAAGCAGGCATATTAAACTAGTCAGTGAATGCCAGGCTCAATGTTCTCACCAATACCTATGTACGGTACGTCAACAGTGGGCATATTAAACATGAAGAATGTGCTATATCGAGCCGTGCTGGTGCAGCGACTCGGTTTGTTTATTCACTGCACTTTGAGGAAACTAAGTCAGAGTTTAAAAAAAAAAAAAAAAAAAAACTAAAAAGGGTTCTTAACATCTGGACTATTACAAGCCAAAACATTTGGCACTGAAAGTGGATGGAAAATGTCCAGTAAAAGGGACATGCTCTTTTGTCTTTTTTTTTTTTTTTTTTTAAAGTCTCTTTGCAATGGATTCCTTTGTGTATACTTAAAATAAGTGCTAATGTTAAACTGCCAATCTGGAACGCTAATACAGAGAACGTATTCTATTAAACAAAGCTGTGGGCTTTCAGCTCAACAATTGAGGGATTGTAAATGTGGATTTTCTTTTCACTGGAATGCAAATATATAGAAGGAAAAACTGCCAATTCCAGTAGCATTATAGAGCTATAAGGACTCCCATCACATTCCAGTACAGTCTTAAATCTTTTGAGAGACCAATCATCAGTTGTAAAAGTGGTATACTATTTCATTAATACAAAGGTTATCAGAATTCTTTTAACATGATCTGCCAGGATTTATTACTAAACACCATGTAGAATCATTTCACCCATTCACTCACTTTTTCATCATAAAAAAGACACTTAGTATCATTCCTTAAGACTAAAATTCAGACTTAATAAATCATATCCAAGTCATGTTCAAATACTTATGGCAATTGTTCTCTTACCATTAAAGGATATTTAAAGTTGTCACTGTCAAAGGAACACTCTTTGACAGCAAGGGCCAATCCTTGTAGTATTGGAACAAAGATCTGAAAAAGAAGATGATGCTGGAAATGTAAGATGAGGAGGGAACCTTTGTATGTGTTTGTGGCTCAAAAAGAAAACACACCTGCATGTGGAACAGGAAAGCACACATTCAGCACAAACTACATTTCAGTGAGGAGTGGCCTCAAGGTCAGCTTTAACAATGGCTCGGGTAATAAAGGCCACTTTACTCTATCACAGGGGCTTGATCGTCTTTATTTTCAGAGATTTATGTTTCTAATGGCAACATGTCTGCTTTTCGATAAAGTGACACGTGGGCAACATTTCAAATCTGTCAACTGCTTTATTATAAATGTCAAACCTAACCAAGGGAAGAATATTTTGTATGACTTCGCTCACTGGAAACCACATTTAGTGAACACACGTTCCTTGCATCTTCATTCGAATCCTGAAGTGCATACCGGTGGGCATGCAGTATATTAAACATTTAAGTAGTTATAATCCATTTCGTGTGGGACTCTCTCAGCAGCTCTTTTAACTAGTCCCCTTAATAAAGTTGGAGCAACAGTTATCTTCTGAGGCTTTTATATGCACACAATTAGTGAGAGTATGAAGGGAAACCTACATTCTGAAGTCCGATTCACTAGATGTGGCAAGTGACCTAATTGACTGTGGTCTCCTGTGTCTTAACCTCTAACCATTGCTGACCAGTAACTGTAGCAAGTGACAGTACTTGGAGCAAGAACAATATGATGTCAACATTATCCGTCTGCTTTTAGTATGCATGTCCCTTTAACTACATTGCATACTCAGAGCCTTTATTTCAGTAGGATTAAATTGCAGAAAATACCAGATGCTGCAACACTTACTGATGTTGTAAGCATTTATCCTAAACTGCATTCTGCATGTATACTGTTGAGGTGAATCACACACACAAAAAAAGGTGATCCTTTTAGCAGACCGTTTTTTTGCTGGCAGCTTTTCTAAGCAAAGCAGAAGCCACATTACATTGTTGTGTTTAAAAAATCCGAGTCTACAGTACTGTTATCATTGAAAAGGGTATGGGAGGCTTAAATGAATTATTTCTAGACAATAAAGAGAACATAAAATCATATGGTAATTGACATCCATATACGGTGTACACTTATTGACCAAGAATGTTATGTATATTTTAGACATGCATAAAAAAAAAATTAAAGATATACAAAATCAACAAACAAAAAACATCCAGTGTGCATAACTTATTTAATACTCAAAAATCAAACCTGTTTGAAAACCTCTTCATCCTGGTGAGTCATTCTAATGAGTTCTTGAATGAAGCCATAAGGCAGGTTCCGGCACAGCATGTACGGTACTAGCAAAGACTGCTGCAGCAACGACCTTTAAATCAGAGCAAGGAAATAATTGGCTTCTGCCAAAAAGTTTTACAGAGGCTGCACAATCACTAAGTATACACCATGTAACATATCAGCACAATACAGGCTGCATCCAACCCACGTCTGCATTTAACTTCTCATTATTTCATTCATTCACAAATTAGCCATTATAGAAAGCCTGAATACATAAAAAACATATTCAAAATGGTATGTTTGTGATTCAGTATGCCATTTTTTTTATATAAGTTTATTATTAATAAAATATATTCTTTGAGAAGCAGATTTTGTATAATGTCACCGTCATTAAAATGTAAAAAGAAGGTATTTCACCTTCTAGTTTCTGCAATTACAGTACTGTCATGTAAACAGTGTTACATCAGCGTTTACCTCGGCTGTGTGAGTGCTCCCTGTAGCACCAAAGCAGCATGGGAAATACACTGAGATCGAATGTTGCTTAGCAGTTGGCTGGCAGGTGGTTGGCTGCACATCTGAAACAAAACAGATCATGTTATTCAATACAGGATTTCAGACCAGTCACATAACAGTGTATCTCATTCTGAACCAAAAATACTCTTACAACCAGTAACAAATAAGGTGCTTAATCAAGAATTTTACAAACCAAAGAAGAATTCCATATAAAAAAAAATAAGTAAGGAGCTTTAGGTGGCAAATTGAGTACCGGCAAATATTTTGTTAAATTACAGATCTTTTTCAGGAGTGTATCTGCTAATAAATGTTCACATTTTCTGTAAACAAAAGCACCACTGTACCGTTTCAACTGTTTTGTGAAGCAGTTACCTTTGGAGCTTTCCTCTCTTCCATTCCAACACTCTCAAAGCGTTCAATGAGGTAGTTCAGCATCTCTGTCTCTTTGCATGCTTCAATGGTAAAGCGGTCACTTCCAGAATCAGTTACGACACCACCTGATGCACCAAGGCTACTAAAGGAAACAAATTCAGTGAATTAAAATCAACAGATACAAAATTTTTGCACATAGGACTCACTCCAATAAAAGATAAGAATGTGCATCGTTATCTTAATTAAAACATTAACCGTACTGAGTGTACAGACACAGATAGAGGAATCCACATCTATATCCTCTGAAGCTCTAAATAATTTCTTAAATTTTGATTTTTAAAACCCATTTAGATAAGCAGACCTCAGTGCAACATAAGTACATAAAAAACAAACACAGTCACCACCTTTTATGCCCAGATTCAGATACTCTCAATTAAATGCTGACGAATGTCTTAATATATGTCTTTATCATTATTTTGCTCTAGATTGTGACATTCCCAAGCGGAGATCATAAAATATCAGCTTTTGATCTGTCAAATATATAGTGATAGGGTAGTCAAATCAGCCCGATACAGCAATATACTTGAGGGAGACCATTACAGAACTGCTCATGTTGCACACAATTATACAAAGTTGTAGTCTACCATTTAAAAAAAAAGAATATGGAAAAATATGCATTTTTTTTATTATATACCTGAAGGAGTAGAATTTTAGTCTAAGTGGGTCAATGATGTCAACTTTTCCCAGGCACATTATGCACAGTGTCAACATGTGGCTGTCTCACCATTAACATAAAGTAGCAGAATGCAGCCATTAATGTAATATGTTAGGCTAATGTCTCTAAGTCAGCTGTCTGCACGTGTGGAGTAAAAAAAGAAACCTGGAACTGAAAAGGTATTTTAATTACTGCTAGTAACAGATACATTTTCCAGTCAACATTGGAATATACATCTATAAAGAAAATAGATCATTGTCTTCTGTATTGATTACCGTCCTCAATTATGATGAGTGCAGTGTTCCATTAAAAGATATACACAGTAATACAATTTGAAAGCTATGGAAAAATGCTCCCACTGCCAACACAGTACTTGCATTACGCTGAGAGGTCGGTTTCAAAACACTGCAAGCAGAAGAATGTTTCCATAGCTTTGGAGACTCCAAGAAACAAATAAGGAAATAATGTTATTGTTAAATTAAATTAAATATAGCCAGTAAGAGTATACAAAAATCAATCCAGCACTCGGGTCATGCAGCCACCTTGTGAAAAAATAAGATAGGCATACAAAAAAATAAATTAGCATACACAAAACAACTCTATCCACATAGCACTTGTTTTTGTATTTTTACCATCAAAATCACCAGTAATATTTCAAGAGGCCACTGATATTTCAAGAGGCCACTGATCTACTTGTAAATTACATCACAACTATAGGGAACCAAAACAGCTTAACGGATTTTAAATGAGGATTGTTAAAGATTAAGAATACAACTCCAAAGCGTGACATAAGAATGTGTTTTTTTTTTGTTTGTTTGTTTTTTAAGAGCCAACAAAATTATGTTTTTTACAACTGCATCAGCACACCTGTTTTCTCACTCTCCAACACAGCTAAAAATCACCCAGCTTCAGAATATAAAACAAGGAGACTTCCTTATTTTAAAACCATGAAATACTTTGTGCTGCGTCACCAGTTTAAACCTGGTTATAGAACAGAAAGGCTCGTTTTTGTTAGGGGACAATCACACTAAATGACTTTGTACCCCTTGTTAGTATTGTTAATGCTCACATTTATTTGTATAATCTGCCTGCAATCTTTCTTCTTGTTTTTTTTTTAATGATAAATCACATTAAAAATTAAAGTGATGCCAAGTACAAGCAGGTCACACTTCACGGAGCACACCAATATACGCGGTTAGTTCTTGTACTGTATGTCCAAGCATGCCAGTTACTGCACACTCAAATCACGCAGGTACCTGGACCCAAACTGGACCCTAGAAAATTCTTCTTCCTCTGCCTCATCGTCACTGCTGTCCTCAGAGACATCAGAAAGGGCAAAGAAGAGGAGGGAGAGGGGGCTGTCGTAGATACTAGGGCATGGAAGGGAAGAAATAATGAAAGAAAAAACAACAGGGACAAAGAATAATGGAATGAAATAGGCAAAGAAGCACGAGTAAGCAAAGGTAAAATGAGCCACGAAGGAAAAGAATACGGGATTATGCAACCAAGAGCTTCATACAGCAAGCAATAACAGCTTGTTTGCATAACAAAAATGAGTGCAAATAATGAATTTCCACGTCAACCTAGACAAAAACAATTGATCCTTCTCTAAATTAATCAAGCCCTCCAGAGATATCACTAGGCAAAAGTCAAGAAGTGAAAAAAGTTATGTTTTTAAATGAATTAATCTGTTATTAGGACAAGACAATGATTATAAAAAAAACAGTCATGTATGCAGGTTGCACTTCAAGCCAAAAACATAAATCAGGGTTAGAAAATAAATTCCATCTACATGCTACATTCAAAATTTGCATATGCATGAGTATGTGAGTAAATGGGACTAAAGAAGACACCTCTATCTAAATGCATTGGGTTTCAAAACAGAGCCACCATAATTTTCTATTACTTTATTAACAGATTTGTTGCAGCACCAATATTTCACCGAAATGCCGTCAGAGAAAAGTGTCAAGAATATTGAATGCTTCTGACTCCTTATTTTAAGTGGTGTCACAGTGAAAAAGCCTCCAATGAATTATGACGGTTGGTCTATTTAGCAACAGCCACCTTGTCTACAATGCAAATCAATTTCAGCGTACAAAACGCGTAGTTAATTTAGCTACATTTTATTCCAAGAACCCAAAAGAATGCACATCCTTTTAATAGAAAGCAAGCTATCCTTGAGCTATGCTTTACCGTGCCTTAAACTAAGGATTCTAAAATGAACTACCCTTACGTTAAATGTAAGAAATATAAAATTTAAACCAAAACCTACTCTGCAATATTATTAGAATAATAAATCAACCACTCAGTACATTAGCCATGTTGTTTTACATGCATGTTGATTTGTCACTATTTCTTGTGAACTTTGTCACAATTTACTTTTAAAACAGGAAATGAAATGACGGTAATTGAATAAATTTCAGTTAACAGTCAACTTTCAAGCGCTAGCAAGTTCTGCAACACTAGCCACAAAAAAGTAGTTGCTTATTTATTTCCAGCAAATGTTGCCCCTCTAGTACAGTGGCAGTAAACTGATTGAGCATGTTAAAGTCATGCTGTTTAGGAGATACCTTAAACCAATTCAGGCAGAAACCACAACTGAATTTGTATTTAGGTTCACCGAACAGCAGCTTTGTTTTTCTTTTAAATATTGGAGTGGATGACCAGTTAGTTAATCTGGCAGGAATTAAAAGAACTGCTGGAGTATAAAAAGCACATTCAAAACAAAAGTTAGTTTGTCAAATCAAATATATATTAAAAACAAGCACGCTTTGAGGAGCAGTTTTTAATTGTGTGTTAATGCTTGCTGTTCACACTGGCCAGTGGGGAAATACCTAGAAGGTATCCTGTTTATGAGGGAGGGTCGTTGAGTCGCAGTGCTGGGAGAGCCTGGGACTAATGGTGGAGGCAGCGAGGTGGGCCGCCGTGGCCTAGGAGAGCTGGCTGGGACAGCCTGGGGACTCGTAGCCATGACTTGTGGACTCCGGGAAACAGAAATCCCAGGGGAGGAGGAGGAGGAAGCTGCAGTGGCTGGAGGGCTCATGGCTGTGGATCTTGGGCTGGGAGAGGTGGAGAAAGCCCAGGGGTAGCCAACAGCATATGGACGGTACCTCTGGGAAATGGGCAGTGGTGCTGAAGAACTCGCAGGAGAGGAGCGGGAGGTGGGAGACGGCACTGTCAAGGGGGCTGAAGATTGGGATGGAGATGGAGCAGTCATCACAGCAGAGGTGACTGCCTGCGGATTTGGACTAGTCCCATACAGACTACAATAATATTGCAAAACAAGGAAGCAGTAAAACAAGTTAGATATAACTTTTACACCAATTCATGTTTCCTAGTGTGTGTGTGTGTGTGTGTAATATATAAAATAACTTTCTAGATTTTCCTTGTATGTGTGTGTGGTGGTGATAAAATCATTCACTTGCCTTGAGAGAGAGCTGGCCCCAAACGATCCTAAATTGGTAAGCATGGGGCTTGTTCCTTGGCTCGAGGAAGGGTTCAGAACCAGATGTCTATCAGGAGATTTGGCAGCTGCAGCGATTGGCTGTGATGTAGCGGTCAAACTGGCAAAAGGGTTGTCCTCTCTCGCTTGTGTGGACATCATGAGAACTTCCATTAAAATCTGGCCAATTAAGTCCTTAAAATCTGAACAAACTTAAAAAAAAAAAAAAAAAACTATAATCATCAAGTCTTGATCATTTTTGTGCAACCAGGAGAAATTGTCAAATGAACAACTTGCAGAACACAGTATTCATGAAATAAATGCCATTTTATTGTCTAATTAAGCCAAATTTGTTCTTCAGTGTAAATTAATTTATGATAATTGAGGAGTCGTGTGGTTTTATCACACTGTTCGGTAAAACAACGTGGGATCTTCCACACTATGATGGAAGTCTGCATGCCAGAACTATTACAAACATTAGAAATCTGAAACATATGAATTAGTTCTGTTCTGTGAAAAGCTCTCCCACTATACCGGCTTTAGGATCCTGTGTGAATTCAGCAGCAAGTAACGGAAGGAAAATGACATCCCTGTCCCTCTCCTTCCAGGAGACTCTGAGGATCTTACAGATGACCTGGAGTGCCTGCTCCTCTGACACTTCAGAGTCCGAAGAAGATTCCTTAAAAACAAATACGGGAGGCATTAAATGAGCGAATGCGATTAATTCACGATTACCAATGCCTGTGTGTTTTGCATCTGGACTGAGGGATTATCCTGTTTTTGAAATTCCCTGTGCATTTGCAGCAGAGACTGTAAGCGAAGGTCATTTTACAGTTGCGGGGAAACAGGTTTGAAATAACTTAGCATTTAAAAAAACAGAAGGATTAAGGAAAAATAAAAGCTGTCAGATTTATTTGCAAATGGAAATACGACTGCAAGTGTGTAACGGGATCAGAAGGGGTTACTCAAGAGGAAGGACAGCAGCTCGGATAGCCTTCTGAAGAAAAAAATTGGAATATAAGCAGTTCGAGGAGAACGCAGTTCACACTGCTCATTCCATTTGTAGCAAAACTGTACTCAATACTAAATATGGCATGCCTTCTCCTAGCTAGCTGACCTAAATTTGTCTGCCTTATTTCTGTCTTTACAGACCACGGCTTGCACAGCACAAAGCTGTCCTTGGTTTCTTCTTTGTGCAGGAAAGGTTTCTCCTTAAAATGCTTTCCTTGCTACAAAACAAATAACACTATGTCTGCCCATCACAGTCCACCTAATCTGAACATTCTTACCTTGTCTGTAAGGCTCCTCTTTTCTCTGCGGTCACTCTCCTCAACCTCCATATTTTCAATTCCTGAGTCAACATCCACCTGGGACATGCTGTGCAAGCAAAAAGGGAACCCGGTTAAACTTACCGTTCTCCGTTTATGGTCTTGAGTTGCATTAGTGCTAAAACTGCTTTAAAATACTAATAGTTTACAACACTCAAAAGCATTCCCCGACAGCACACCACCTTAGAAATATTCAAGAAAAGTCAACTTCTTGTATATATAAAAAGAAAAAAAAACAGATCTTGCACAGCTCCCAAATAGGACATTCTAGACTACCAGGATGTCAGAATCAGTCTAAGAGATTATCCTACTGTAGGACTGTGATAATGAAAACATATTTGTTTCTTGGTTAGAAGCTAGTTAATTTGCTGCTGTTGAATGGGGCCTCTGTTTTAAATTCAAGAAGGGCATTCCACCGTCTCTAAAGCTCAGCATTGCATTTTAAATCAATGCAAAAACATCCTTCTTGTGGTTACTGAACAATGGAATCCAGTTCAAAAGCAAGAGCTACAATATGAATGTTTGATATAAACTCCCAGGTCTTTTCACTTCATTTATTACGCTTCAACCCAAATTAAATAAATTTACCAGACAACGCTAAAAGTTAATGCATAGTGTTAACTACCACCTGTCTAGTGTCTAAAAGTATATTTTACTCCTGAAGAAAGACAACAAGCTATGCATATTGCAGAACATTAAGATTTAAAGCTACTCAATATTTTTTTAAGTCAGGTGGAAGGCGAATGTTGCCATTGTTTGTTGCATAGAGTACCAAGAACTTTACCTTTTTTCACAGGAAACACTGTCGATGTCCATGCTCTGAGATCTGGAGAGGGTCTGGGATTGAGTTTCCAGGCTGTTTGAGGGAGAGCTGCTGAGAGAACTCACCCCCTCACTACTCTGACTCCGGCAAGCAACTCCTGGGGAAAATAACAAAAATAACCAACATCCCTGGAATTAGCGCTTGGCTCCTGTTAACAGTTGTCCATTTTCACCTGAAATGTTCGGGGTGTAATCTTTTCCATCTAAAGGCTGAAAACAGAAAATGAATTACTGTTAAGTTGAGGAATAGCCTTAGTGTTAAACAGCACAAGCCTACCTTGATAGCATCCATGGAAAGAGGCTCTTAATTAAATATGGTGTCCGCAGGTAATCGCTAAAATAAACACCAATAGAGCAAATTTCATCCATGGTGTTAAAGCAGTAATCCTCTTTTTACTGCACTGCAGGACTCATACTTAAAGATCACAAAGATCACTACGCTGTACTTTAGCAAACACACTATAGAACAGCAGCACCTATAGCAGCACCTAGACACTAGCAAGAAAACAACTCCTTTTTAATTTAGATGGGCTTACTGATAATGCCATGGATCAGCTGCTCCAGGATTTCTCTCTCCCTCTCAGGATTGCTCAGCCTGGGTTTACTGTACTCTACATACATGATGACATGCACCTACTAAAGCTCTGACAGGGCTCAGCATTCACAGCCTGTCCCTCACATGGCATAGTCAAGAACCTTGCAATACAGAATGCCACATAATGATCATCCCAATAACCATGCTGCCCTGTACAGCTACAGTATGGCCAAATGTTTTGCATCACCTAGAATTTTAGAATGGAGACAAAAAAACTATATGAACATAAGATCTTTTATTTAATATCATGCAATCAAAGAAACTACAAAACGAGAACGCAAAAGTCTACCGGAAGCCATAATAGTAGTACGGTATTTCATGTTGGATTTTGATGCGTCACATTTTTCAATTTGTCAGTTTCATGAAGTATATGGAAAACTACAAAACGGTATGGAATTCAATATGCTAACATTATTCAGCAGGTTGCATTAGTTCTATAGGGTGATGGCCATAGCTGTAGGCGCCAGATGAACACACATCACCAAGCAAGCAGAACATTGCAAAAAAACTGGAGTTTACAGATTAATGTACAACTAATCAATAGGCAAACAAAATTACTCCAGTCAAAAATTGAAAAATGTAATTAAAAACTAAAACTAGCCAATTCTCCAAGGTCCTGGGGTTAAACAGAAAAAGGTACTCTCATTGTGTCTTAGAGGTCGATTTGATAAACCAAGAAATTCTGTACTCCTATTTCAAGTCTGACAATCAGATAGTTTAGCTCTTCGGATGAAACACATTGGGTTCAACACATATAAAAATATATCCTACATCACTTCATGATAAAGCTAGGGCACCCTTTACATGAAACCAGATTAAACCTCAACAAGTGTTAAGGAGGTTGTCCCATTACTTTAAGTAGAAAAATGTTGTAAGCTTAATAACCTTGCTGACCAATGCTTAATGCATGTTAGCCGGCATTGAAAGATGGGTCTTCGTATCCCATCAAGCTCCTTTTCCCTTGAGGACACTGCATCAGAGGAAAGCCATCCACCCATGCCATCAGCTAGACGAGGCACTAACACTGTTCATATTTCAGCGTCACTGTGGATAAAGATTCAGAAGCTTTCTAATGATGGGTAACACAGCGCATTGGTTTATCTGACCAATTCTGAAGGTTTATGTAAGATCGCTGCTATTACTGGGTAAACGAAACAGATGCACACTGACAAAAAAAACACACCTGCAGTGTCTGAAAGAACATGACCAGCAGCTTTGGGATGACTCTAGCAAACAGGAAATTGAAATAAAGACAGACCCCACACGGTTTTCCAGTACAATGTCAAGCAGGTACACGATTTGACTGACACCTGATCAGCTGTCCTAGATTGGATCCAAGTAAACAAGGACAGCTTCATGCAGCCAAACTCAACAATTCAAAACTTGTAGTTTTGGCATGTACAGGCAATAACATTCTAGGTTCCGCTACAACAGGAGAGCACAAACACAATATCACTTAGCTGGAACATTAAACTATGCTGCAGGGTTTCATGCACATGCCTTTCAGAGTCACTGTTTTATCTCAAGCATAGCTTAATCTGGAGGCCATGCAATCACTGCATTAAATGGCGCATATACCACAAAATGTAATATTTTTAAACCGGCCCACTAGCTTAAGAATGTACTACACAGACAGCAAAGGTTTTGCTTAAATAAATAGAAGTTTGTACAGAATCCAAACAATTTGCAATGCTGGTTGAAAATACAATAAAAAGTTAAAGGTTTTTCTGAATGTTCTTATGGCAGTCGCTTAAATCAATGCCTTAGTATCTGTGAAGACTACAAACGCAATGATGCGCATATCAAACAGTCTTTACATGTGTAAAAAAAGCAGTAGCGACAGGACACGAGGAGCACAGTGCTTTCTTTAAGAAATGTTCAAGTATATGTTGTATTCAAACTGCCATACATTAATACAGCTGCATTTTGTTAAAACAATTGGGCTGCCTCATCTTTTGTCCCAAGGAAGAGATCTTATGTACAAAAACGCTTGAAACTCTAAACAGCAAATACATTTGTGTTTCCATTTCTGATTTGCATGTTTGATTAGCACTTCAGGGAAATCATAATTCAGTAACACATGCAGTTTCATGGTACCTCACTAGGCTATCCGCATAAAAATGCTGTTCCACTGGGACTGGCACAGACCCACAACTTCCATCAATGCGTTAGTAAAAGGATATCAGTTCAGCAGATAGGACTGTAAATCAGGTTTTGTGACACAGACAGAATTCCACCTTTACCTGACTGTCTGAAAGGTCAAAATAACCAAAATAACCTGGGTTTTACAGTGCACCATTTTTCAACTAAACATTACAGTACAGAATATACTGTTATAAATGCCTGTCATTAACTAATTAAGCAAGTTACCTGATTGCACAGAAACCGGCACACATTAAAAATAAATTGGAAGTGAAAATACTGTGTGCTTCTTAATTATGTCTTACTGTTGTCTGACTATAAAGTACAGCACTTCTTTACATCAAATTGTTATTTTTTATTTTTATAAAATGTAGTGTGCCCAATCATTTTACTCCTGATTTTCTCCCCAATTTGGAATGTCCAATCATTTTTTCCCCCCCCGTCACTGCAGCAAATCTCCACACAGCTTAAGAGATCCGAAGGTTTAGTGGGCGTCCTCTGATCCCACGACCGAGCTAGCTTCCGCTTCTACACCCAGGAACTCAAGAGCAGATGTCAGTGAGCTACCGGCCTCTGGAGGACAAAGGCCAGCTCTATAGGTGTCTGCTTTTGAGCTCACTGGTTGCCTGGCCAGCAGGGTTCGCTGTAGCACGATAAGGAGAAACAGTCCCTGACGGTTTTGCTTCCCTAACCTACGGGAGCGCAACAGCCAATGCGACGCTCCCTTTGGAATCTCCAGCAAAGACTGTCAACTCCTCACAGCCAGGACGTGAACCTGCGCTGCATGACTCACCCTGCACACCACGCGGCTGTGCTTTTACCATGTGAGCCACTTGAGGGGACCATTTACTAAACCATGAAACATTTGGTACACAAACAGTCCTATACCTGATGCACCGATGGGAGACGTAGCAGGGGTCATGCTGTGAACGCTGAGCCCCAGGAAGTGGGATGGGCCGGGCGCAGCTGGTGAGGGGGCTGTGGGAGGTCCAGGAGGGTTCTCTCTCTGTGGAGAGGTGAGGGGAGTGCTGAGAGGGGTGGTGGGCTGAGAGGTCTGTCCGCCTGCGAGTCGGGCAAGGCGTCTTCTCCGGATCTGGAGGAAAGAAAAATAAACCAATATGGAAAGTTACTCTTGTGCAGCCTTGGATGACTGATTATTGTATATTTCAGGTAGTCAAGTCAAGATTTGGTTAACCCCAATTTACACCGCATAACAGGTACAGCAGATATAAAAAAGGGTTAAATTGCAAAATGTGTTCATTGCTACTGATCCAGTTTATCTACATAAATCAGATTATATGTCCAATGCATTTCCTGGAAAGACTTTGAACTTTTCTAATGATGAACTGCAGAGAACATCAAGATACAGGAAGATTTGCTGTGGATCAAACCCCCATGCTGTGTACCTCTCACACAAGTAGGGCGCTAGTAGAATTTACCAGGGTTGAACCACATCTAAGATAAATTGGTTAAGATAGAAAAAGCAAGGGCCCAACATGACATCCACCTCAATGAGGTCAAACAATGGAGTAGCAGAAAGGGAAGACAAGATGGTATTACCAGTGTTCTTCTGTTCATTTTGTATACTGTTTTTCAATAAAAAATGTAATTACAATGTAATTACATTTAAATGTAATTTAAAAAAAAAAAATGGGGGGTTAAGCCACATACCACATTATGAATAATAAAAAATAGTTACTGTATGGATAACAAGCACAAGAGACTGTTCCTAAACCACATACCATAATGCCATCAGAATACTGAACTCATGACAATAGACTATCTCACTTGAAGTGACTCTTTGCTGACCCAGCTATTCCTAACATACTCTGCTGAAAACAAGTCTGTTTAAAGGGACCCCCCCCCAATATTGCTATTACAAAACTTAATAGGAAGTGAACGTAGCTATATAGCCAACATGAGAACTGGCTGAAAAAGGGGGGGGGGGGGGTAAGTTGTTTACTCTCAGTGTAAAGTGTCACAGTGCAGTTTCATCATCAGCTCAGTATGGAGCAAGCAACACATGCGACGTAGGTTTACCAACAGCTAATAATTACTGTTATGGACCATGCTTGTTAGCTGAATAACCATACCATCTTTCATCTTTATCTTTCAGGTGATAATAGTTTGATAGGTGATAATCTACATTTTTTAATTATTTATTTTAAGTCAACAATTTACTTTTCTGATTTAAGTTTTTCTCTGACTATGTTCAACTTCAGAGACTTATTTTCTTTCTTGCATCAGATTTACCTAAAGCAAGAAATGAAACGGCACCTGTCCTGTTTTTGTATTGTATGCCAGTGTGGTGAGCAGTGTTTGCCAATGTCTATTACTGATGTTATCACCTGACAGCAATGGAGCCGGGGAAACATAGCTTCTGATTTCCCAATTCTATGCTAGCACTGGTGGACAACAGCTCTGCTTAACTCAAGTGCTACAGTACCCACTCCCTCCCCCACTCCCGGGTGGCATCACTAATCTAGAACACTGTACATTTCCGTGGCTGAGGAATCTTGTCTTAATACAGCTCACACTTGATGTATGCAGCGTTTTTCTTTGATGCCAGCATGTTATGGTGGTCTCTGTCTATCTATTTTTCAGGGAAAAAATAAATACATTTGGAAGACAACATCAGCATCTATCAAGATTTAATTTTAAGATCAGACACTCTTAATGGTCACTATATTGATTTATGGGGCATGGTTTGTCAGATACTTCATACTGTATCTGGTCAATGTTTGAATTTGTTAAGCTTCTTATATTGGAGAGATTAAACATTTTACCAGGCTGACTAATAATACAATTCATTTCCCTAGATATGGTGTGGTTTACGACTAATATCAAATCTTAGCCTATATACTAAGAAACGTTATGGCAGGAAAACAACTGCATATAAAATAATAAAAGATGCAAATACTGTATCAATAGAACATGGCTATCAGGAGGATTTGGTCAGAATAATGCATCACAGTTCTAAAGATTAAACAACCCTGTGTTGTAAAAATGAATTACTGATATAGAGGGACGCAAAAGAAAAAAGATTTAGCTACAAATTATGCAAGTATATCCCAGCTACATTCCTAATAGGGTCAATTGTAATCTCAAAAAAAAAAAAAAAGAAATCTTATCCACAGTATCTGAGAATTAGATTCGATAAAAAATAACTAGTACTGTATTAATCAGATTACATGAAATGCTTACTAACAAATACAAAAGGTTAGCTAAATAGCAAAAGTCAGAAATACTTACAAGCCAATGTTTTTAAATACCACACATTACAAACTTACAGCTGTAAAAGCTACCAGGATAACTGAAATCTAATTTTCACATTCACCTATTCTTATTTTGTAAGCATATGTATTAATAAGTACACATGAACAACAGGAATGGTGAAAATGTTCACATTTAACAACCAGTACTTCAAGAACTAGTGCAACTTCCTGATGAATGTCAGAGTCACACTGTCTTCACAACTATTGTATATTGACAGCATTGAACAGGAATACCACTATTGATGTTTTTCATAACAGACTTCTTAACAAACTTCATTTTAAAATAAAATAATATGAAATACTCTTACCCTTCTTTTACAGAACGGGTGAATAGCACCATGGTCCCATTAACGCTGGCACAAATGCTCATCAGCCAGTCTATTCAAATAGGGTATGGTGTGAACACCAGAATACGTTACATAATTTGGTTTGAATGCTCAATCAAAACAGTAACTTCTGTTGTCACATTAACTTCCAAATGAACGAGAATGCTACAAGTACCAAGTATGAATGTATATTTTTTAGATAACCTACAGTAAAATGACTTGACATGCAAAAACTGCATTTAAAGTTAGAACATTTAGAAAATTGTTGTTTTGTGAAAATGCGTATCGTGCATTTTAAGTATACTTTATAAATGATGTATGGTTTTAGGAAACGGTGATCGAGACAACTGTGCTATATATATATATATATATATATATATATATATATATATATATATATATATATATATATAACATTTATTTTTAAACGACGTACCGGTACGCATGACGTTAAAAAGATGACTGCAAAATGTGTAGCAGTAATTAACAGTTGGTGTGATTATATGTTTAAAAAAGAACTAATAAATATAATAATTTAGAAAGCCATAACCTATTTTCTAGCAGAAGAAATGCATCCAACCAAAATAAAACTCTAAACAGATAGCGAACGGACAAAGACCAAAAAAAAAAAAAAAAAGACCAATTGAATAAGTTATATATTATTTGCGTGTTATAAGTTAATGATGGTCAAAGAACACTATGTGCACACATAAGAATGGTAATAATGTGAGTATGCTATTTAAAAATAAAAAAAATAAAAGACAAATTCATCTTACCTCATCAGCACTCAGTTCTTCCATCTCTTTCCTTTTAATTTGTAATGTCACTCTGTCTCTTTAATTTAAATTGAACAAAAGTGCATAGTCTAAAGTCGATTAGATTTGAAATAGGGGCGATTGTTGTCTGTTTGTGTATATAAAAAAAAGCAGTACATATAATTTAAAAACGGTTTTCTAATCGCTTTCTGTCAAGAACGAAACAAACACACAAAGTATTATTCATCAAAACAACAAGGCGGCCATTTTGGTTCAGAATCACGTGACCGGGGATTGGGGCGTCGATATCTGACAGGTGGTGAGAGCCAATCCGATGGCGACTTTAGTTTTGGGAGCGCAGCAACAGGGGCAGAGGGGTGGGGCTTATTCTGACGCTGCCCTTGTCGTCCGTGCAGAGATGGGGTGCAAATCAAACGTTGTGCCCCCAGTAAAAAAAATTAAATTAAAAGCGGTAACAGGCTAGTACGGTACCTTTGAAAATACATACATACATAAATAAACATTTTACAGGTATACAATTCAGTTTCTACCACCTTGGGCCTTTCCAATAATAAAAAGAGCAATGTGATTTTGAAGGCTTTTATTGCATGGAATCTACTCATTGGGCTGAGGTATACTGCACGGAAGGAGAGTCCGCCCTTCGCTCAACCTTAAACTGATTGGCAGAATCCTTCTCACTCCTGCTGGTGACCGATGGTGAAGGCTGCAGGGGGCTTGATGTGCAATGGATCAGCAGGCTCTGTGTTGAATGTCTTCCAGGACACAGTGCTGTGTAGAGCAGTGTGAGTAAAGCAGCTGCATGCACTGTTTAATGAATAAGCTCATTCTAAAGTGCTGTACCTTCAACTGGGATTGCATTGGTATTGGGTCTGTACTGCTGTTGCAACCCCAAGCCATTCAAACAAGGGAACACTGTCTCTTTTAGTGCATTGGAACGCAAGGCAATAGGAGTTATAAACAGGTCGACATCTTGTTACAGGTGCAGGCCTAATGCACTTTGATTCAAAGTGATGGATATTATTCTGTTGGGGGGTCATACAATGATTACATATAGATCGGTTCTGAATCTTAATGTAAAGATGCACATTTTAGTATTGAAAGCTGTAACGAGACAGCAGAGGGTATGATACTGCAAGGTAAACCTAAAACTGTATTGTTAAAGTGACAGGCAGTTGTATTCAAGGGAAACATACATATCTTTGACATTTATCCAACCCTTACATGAATACACCACAGCCTTCTGGACACAGTAACTACCTTGAGATATTTTAAAACGTTTCTCCACCAAAAATTTGTATTGTATACAGTACTTTCTGCATGTCAATTCCAGAAAGTTAATGTTTTTTTTTTTTTTACCTATAGTATACCTACCCACCTCTGCTTTCTCTTATCAAAGTGACACCCATACTACATCATTAATTTGATCAGCCTATTAGATTCTGAGACCTCTTTCCTGTAATTAATATATACTGTATAACTATTTATATTTCCTGCAAGACTAAAAAAAAAATTGCAGAACAGAAAAATCTACCGGGAGTCTTTATTCCAGGTTACCTCACACAATGATGGATGGGTAGAACACTTTTTTGCTGTTAAAAATAGCTAATTCCTGCAGGGCTATATTGCTGCAGAGTGAGCCAGCTGAAGAATGAGACAAGGAGGAATATAAGGTGCGCACAGCCGATATAAAAACCTTCCTTTTGCTCTCCGCTCTGCAGTGTGCTAAAGCAGAGGGAGGGAGGGGAGCTCCCCACAGACACCTGTGGTCCCCAGTCGTCCTTATAATTGCTAGTATTTATCTGTAACCTTAAACTCCAATCGGCGTTCATGTGTGTCAACCAATGCATTCGTCACTCTTATGACTAGCTGTGTTTGAAGTGTGCGCCATAGAAAAAGGCATCGTTTGATTGGTTGTTATGTACAGGGTAGGAGGTTCAATTGAAAGACCATGGGGTTTGCTTGTATTGTCAATAAGTCATCCCTGAATGAACCTATCCAGTTTCGTTACCCTGTCACACAGGTCACCATATAGCCCTAGGTTCACAAAGACATGCGCCTCATCTCACTAGCATGTCACCTTGAATTGCAGCATTGTACTACAGAGTGTTCAGAATGTATAGGAGGTATAAATGCAATGTGTAGCTATATGTGCTATCTATAAATGTGACTTTGTACGGAGTACTGGTGGTATCTTTATTAACACAGAAACAGTGCTATTTTATCAGCTGTACAATTGGCATTAACACTAAATGTACAGCCTGTGAGATGCCTAGCTCAGTCTAATCAGCTGGTTTCCATTAACCCTGCAGCATTTACACTTAAACATTTTGTGATGTGTCCCCGACTGCAACTGCCTGTTAGTGATAGGGGTAGCCTTGGGCGCTGTATAATTGAAGCAATCACTGCAAGGGATACTGACTGAGAAGCACAGGGGGCTGGACAAAAACACCTGCTGTGATACTGTCAATGGGGTGTAGGGCTTGCCATGGACAGTACAGCCGGTGCAGATATGTTACCACCTCTAAATCCCTTCAGGGAAGCTGGGGGTGTAAATATGTTCCCAAGACTGGCCACCTGCCAAGCTATTGTATTTTTCTCTGTGGTTCTCTAAGCTATTTCTTTTTTGAAAGCGACAGCACACTTTAGAATTGATGATCAATAACACACATCTGGAAATGACCTCTGTGTCATTCAATCCGGATTGTACTGGCCACAGTTATGTAAAGACCTGTTTATACCCATATATTATTAGATACAATAAAAGGGGATTCTGTAACTAAGACTTTTGAGCATTGTGGGGGACTAGCTCTTTAAAATCCTGGTAGTGTGTTTTTGAGCTCCATCCATTGTACTGGGTTGAGAAGTTGCTTCTTTGTAAAGCCTGCTGTTGCTGTGCTGCCTGAGCTGCTTACCAATTGGTATTTCCTATTTTAACCAGCTTAAAAGAACCAAGGGAGAGTATAAACTAGAACGTGATCAAAAGGTGCAATCTAGTGGTCCAAGTTATGCATGGCACACCACTTTCTTTTTCTAATTTCAGTGTTAACATACTAAAACGTTGTGAAGCTGGTTCTCTTAAGCGAAACAAATTATATAACATAATACAATGTTTTTATAAAGTGTAAAAAAAAAAATGTAAAATTAACTGGTAACAGTACTTTTTATAGATTATGTTCTTAAACCAATTATCCTTAAATACATATTTGGCTGAGAAAATACTTCATTGGCGTTAGCAGAGAGCAGGTCTACAGCATATTTCCTGTTGAATTCTATATTCTTTATAAACAGCTGCAAAGCATTTAAAACAAAGAAAAAACAAAGTAACGATTTAAAACACAAGAAAAGTCAAACAAAATGTGTAAAATAACGTATATGCTATCCTTCTTGCCTGAACAATTAAAAAAATTTTTAGAACCAACATACAGATGGACGAATACATATGAATTACTTTTAAACCACTAGCCCCCCACAAGAAGCATTAATCAATCAGCCTTCTTATAGACTTGCTTGCAGACTTGATCCTCACAGGATAGTTCCTGGAAAAGAAAAAGCAATTATGTTAGTAACATTTATACAGATGGCAGGGATGGAAAAAAAAGACTCCCATTGCATAGCAGTGTGATCCATTCCTGGTTTAATAGACACCTGAACTTTTTACCTATACACTGTGGCTAATCAAGCTTGTACAGAAACCTGGAATGGGTGAAACTGCTATGCAATAGGAGTCTTAATTTAATCCCAGAAAAGGACAGGTTCCAATATACAGAACCCATATTCTTACTCTTACTTGTTTTCAGACATTAAAACAGTTTCAAGCCAGTAACTTGAACTTTCCAACTGTTTGGGAGCTGAAAACAATTAAAAAGGTCTGATTAAACAAATGATCAGTTCAATTAAGGTTCTAGTTAAGTAATTGAGAGCTCAGTTGGAATGAAAACCAGCAGTGGATCCCCAGGACCAGGATTGGGAAACCCTGCTCTAAAGAATGCCCTAACCAAGTTTCATGCCAACTGGATGAGCTGGGCTGCACATGCCCTGTCATCAGCCACAGATTCCCTAACTCAATGCACTTGTTTCTTTTCTTATGCATTTGCTAAAAGAAACCACACCAGAAACAGCTGGTCTCCCTCGATCCAGTGTATCCAGCCTCGGTTATTCTTCTCTCCCTTTTGCACGCAAACAAGTCTGTCATTATCCCACGTAACTAGCGTCTGCGGAGAGAAATTAAAAGGCATTTTTCACACAGAGTTTAAGCAACGTTCAGTTGGACTATGGCAGTGATTTACAGGAGTATTCAATTACAACAAAATCTTTCCCCTAACACACCTTGATGGAACACACCAACACTGTGATCAATGCTTCTCTTTATACAAGCTTTTCTGTTGGCAGCGGCTGCCCTCTCTCACACTTAAAAACAGCCTCTTTATTGCACAGAACCAAGGCAGTATGGGTGTGGCTTCCATACCCCCCCCCCAGTGTAATTTCCCAGTTGCTCAGATGGAGGAAGTGACATAACAAGCACCCATATGCACATCCGTTCTAGTGGCAGGTGGAAACCCAGCCCTCACCTTGCACTTGCGATTGTCCAGTCCTTTGGTTTCCTCGTTGAACTCCACCCCCACTGTGAACTCAGCGTTGTAATTCCGAAAGGAGCTCAGAGTCTGCACGTGGAAGAAATCCCCTTTCTGCTCAATCACCTTTTGGGGCTTCAGCATTTTAGCAATTTTCCGAGTAGCAAAATCAATGCCTGGATTTAAAGAAAAGAAACCAGGGCCGGAAATAAGCCTCCTCTTCAGGGACGGAAAAAAGCAGTTTGAACCATTCCTGGTTTTACTATGAGTTTAATAAGACACACCTGAGCTTGTTCCCTATACACTGTGCCTAATCAAGCTTGTAGTAAAACCTGGAATGGGTTAAATTGCTATGCAATAGGAGTCTTATTTCCATCCCTGCTCCTATTGCAGAAATAAATAATAATAATAATAATAATAATAATAATAATAATAATAATGCATAACAGTTCCACCCATTCCAGGGTTTACTGCATGCTTGATTAGCCACAGCGTAGTGGTAACAAGCTCAGGTGTGTATTGTAGCAAAACCAGGAATGGATCAAACTTCTAAGCAATGGATGTCTTATTTCTGTCCCTGGAAACTTAACTTTATAAATGGTATGCCTACCTAGGTCTTTATCCTTATAAAAGTCCTTCTGAGTTCAATACAAATTCAATGAGCTGTCAGGCAAAATGCAAACAAGCCTGCAGCTTCATTATAAATGACAAATGCGCTAAACAGATTTAATTTCACTTGTCATAATTGATAACATATTTGCTGTATTATTCACATGATGTTTTCAATTCTTAACATAACATATTTCTAAACGGAATAGTTTGACAAATAAATAAGGAGGACACACACGAATTATCACTGGGTAACAGCTTCCAAATACAACTGCAGTGCTTTGTTTCAAATTCAAAAGATTTACAGTGTAACGTGAACTAGTCGGGTCTGGCTGAGGGTGAAAACTCTGACCTTGAATGAAAAACTCAGGCACCCGGACTCGCTGGGTAAGTCACGAGTTTCTGGTGCCGAACTTTACCATGGTGATCTGTGCTTTAATTACCAGCGTGCTCAACTACACTTTTGCCATGGTATACCACAAAAAAAAAAAACTTTTATAAGGCAACTAAATGGAGATTGCGTCTCCTAACCTTGGACTCGCCAATTAACACAAGGTAATTTACCCAACACTCAACCGCTGCGCTTGTCTCGTTATACGAAAAACCAAATGGTAATGATCCTATTAATCTAATCACCTGATCTAGTCACATTATTACATATTCCTTCTAAATTAATAATCTCCAAATCAATTGACTCCGAGTAAGGCAAGTTACAACCCAATCATATGACTGGACGTGCTTGTGACTATAATAACGAATGTACAAAGAGAACGAGGTCAGTGAGGATATTTAAATCGCCACATATAACGCGACTAAAAGGTCTGTGCTATATATTGCAACTGATTCCGTGGTAAATAAATAAATAAATAAATAAATTAATTAATTAATGTCCTAGTCCTACCTGACCTGCAGACATAATTAAAACTTCATCCACACTTTGCACTCACCCAATGCTTGCATGTAACCTTCAAAGTTATCATTGCTAACCATATTCCAGGTACCGTTATAATCGGCAGGCATGTTAGAATTCAGTAGAGGACAGAAACACTCTTCAAAACGAACTGCCGAAATGTGTTAAGAGGAGAGTGCAGCTGAGGTTTCTTTCGTGTGCACTTGTATTTGTAGATTGGGGTAACCCTGCCCGGACAGGGGAGGAGTTGACTGGAGGTACTCCAATTTTATTTGCAGTTAGTCTGGATTTGTTAGATAGGTCACGTTCAAAATGTGGAGCAAATGTTAACTGATTTCAGTGTCCGATTTACGACCGGAACAGCGTTTCACAATCACAGTTGAGCAAGCTATGTATATAAAAGCTAGCCACAGACATTATAATATAGATGAAACGCCACTTAATTGCCAGACTTTACCATGGGTCGGATTTACAAACCCATGTCTGTGCAAAGTTTGCATTAAATAAATAATATATATATATATATATATATATATATATATATATATATATATATATATATATATATACACATACTATAATAACTAGTGTCTAACAACTAATGTAGTGTTTTAAATTCATATCTTGAGTTGGTAGATGTGAACCACAAAACGCCATGGCACCTGTAATGAACACTATTTGCCGTTTGCGCTATAAAACTATGACGTAATTTAGAAAACACAATGGCACACAATTGAATTACCATTAGAAAGCACGTAACGTGTTGTTTTCAATATGGTTGATTGACGTCATTGTAGGTGATAGTAGACATGCAACCACCCCCTTTTTTATTATTATTTGAAATTAACATCCTTTTCATAAACTATGGACACACATTAAAAACCAATGCCAAGTGTGTTAGATGTCAGTTGGCTTTCAGGGTAAGCACACAGTCACAGTGCAATTTAACCTTTACTGCTAATGAACTGTTTCAAAGCAAAGGAGGCAGGAGGTCAGCAGAAAGATTAAACACATGCAGTGTAACAGCAGTCTTTATATTTATCAACGTGTTCAAAGCCATTCTTCTTATTATACAGCACTTATCATATAGTCTGGAGCGGTTACCGTGTTTGGAACACATGCTATTACATTGAGAGCATTACATGAAGCTAAACCGTGGTCTGTTAAGGTGTGCGTGGAGCTCTATCGGAGTTAAAGTGCTTCGCTAAGCAATACTTGTTTCTGTCGCAATAGCATGGTTACCCGATAAAAGCGCATTGCTTCATTGAAGAGAGGAACACAGTAATTACTGGAAAGTTATCTTACTCCACATTATTCATTAAGGTACTGCTTTGTTTTAGTTACAAGATACACAGGGGCAAACTAAGCAGAGTGAGGATAAGGTGAACTGTGTTATACATAGAACGGGGAAAACACATACTGTTTTTTGTACTGTTTCAAAACAGTACAAGCAGGGGTGGTTTGCTGTAATGGCATCCAAATACGACATCAAAGGTTAGTAGTTATTTCATTTGAAATGCTGTAATTTGCTTTTGGTAGTGCTTTGTTATTTGAATAGCAAGTACAGGCAAACCACATGACAATAAAATCAAAATTCAGTATTAGTGCTGCGTTCTGCCATTGTAACACATCATCATCCCAATTCACCAGTCCTTGAGCCATTTGCTGCCATTGTGTTTATCTGGTGTTGCCCAATGCTTGCAGCATATGAGCCAGCACACAGAGAAGCAATCCAATTAGAACAGCAAACTGCTCCAAACGGAGCTGCAATTGAAAAATAATTGCTTGGACCTTTCAGGCAGAAATATTAATAGAATGACCAATCACTTTCAGCTACTTTTGGCTGTCACTTATTTATTACATCAAGGGTTGCCACGTCTGTGAGTTCAATCTGAGTCACTTATCCGCCCAGCTACAACTGGTGTTACTCCGAACCAGGTGAGATTAGTGATTTGAACACTGTAATCTCTTACATCTACAGAAATTTAAATATATAAAGAGACTTGTAGAATGCTTTGTAAAATCAATCATGTCAGAGAAATCAGTCATGATTTTATACTTTTTATTTTTTTATTAAAAATACAAATCTAACATTTGAATCCAGTATTACCGAGAAAACACACTATGCAGCCCAAATTTTACTTGAACTGTAGGAATTGCTATTGCAATTTTTTTTTTTTTTACCAAGTTCACAGTACGGGTTTAACCCTCAGTGTGACTGTGTAATCACAAACCAGCATGCAGATTTAAAAGGGGCTTCATTTGTCACAAAAAGGAAAAGATAAATGTTTGTAGTGTATTTATTTTATACTTAGCACAAAGCTGCAAAGCTAGTGTCCTATCACTATGTTCAATGTTACATTCAATATTTTGTGTTTATTTACTACTTATTTCCTTAACCCTTTTGTGTATTCTGTTATGAGAAAGTGTGGTCAGATTCTATTTGTGTACAGGTAGTTTTAGCTGCAATGAGTTAGGGAAATCTGTTTGTCACACAAACAGTTATCTTCCTGGCTCTGCTTGCAGCAGTGGGAGGTTATACATGACAATTCAGCTCAAGAAACAAAACAAACATTTTTTAGAAAAGTCTCCCCCTGTTCTGAAGTAAGTAAAACCGGTATGACACCTGATCATTTTGAAAGGTTGGCGTGTTTCTGCAATGGTGCTAGTATAACATCAGCATTCTTTTCCTCGCTGTCTGGGCTGTACAGATTGTGACTCTGAATGTAGTCGAGCACAGGCTCTGGTAACAGGTACTTGACGCTCTGTGCTCTCCGCAGGGCGCGGCGGATCCTGGTGGCCGAGATGTCATTCGTTATCCACTCGTTCACCAGGTGAATGTTCTTCTTGTGTTTCCAGAGGAGATCAGACTGGTAAATGAACCTCTGAGCATCGCTCCCGGATCTAGTGACGCAAACCAGCCCGTACTTGCCCACGATCTCAGCAATGTCTTCCTCCTTCCACAGGTTCGGGGTGCCGAACGACTCCAGGAGGTCTGCGCCGCACAGCAGCTTCAACTCAGGAACAGCTGGGAAAGATACAGGCTTAACTAAACAGCATGAAATGGGAATTTGTGTTTTTTTCCTTATCATTGCGTGATGACTGATTTTGGTTCAGTTTGGTATTCCATACTCCAAGGTCCTTCTATTTTGCACTTCTTGCAGTCACTATCAAACCTAGACCCACAGTTAGCAAAACACATTTCTATTTGTTAAACTGTAACAAAACTACAAAGTTTTGGAAACTACCGCCCTACAGTCTGTATATATATTTGATGCATTTAAAATTACAAAGTGAGACAGTTTCAGCTATCATTTTTTGCTAAGATTACTGGATTTTTGTATTAAATGCTTTGTAACGTGTGTTTTCTTTTTAGAATTCGTATAAACTTAGCACTAGAGAAAATGATCGCTGAAGCGGTCTCACTGTGTAATTTTAAATGCATCAAATGTATATACAGACTATAGGGCAGATATATGACTCCATGTTTTCTAGTTATCACTAGTTTGACCTTTACAAATCAGACATCACATGGTGTATTCCACTGACTCATCTTGATACCACAGTCACTGAAATCATTCAAAATGTAATCTTTTATGACTAACACCTCTAACAGAGCTAGTGTTTTTTTCTTTCTGTAACACACAAAACTTCAGGGTAGCTTTTTGTATTGATTTGAATGGACCCCCCACTGTTCATATCAACTGAATAGCCCCCCACATGTGCTGGGTCCCTTTCTCTATAGAACTGAATCCCTGAGCAGAATCTCTGTTGCTTCCTCTCACTGGCATCTACAGCAAGACCATGGCATTTTGAAAGACTGGATGAACCAGCTGCTCTCTGTAACAGAGAGAAACAAGGTTGAATATATTGTTACATTTTTTACCAGTATTCAAGAGCTTCTCCGATACTCCGCCCTCGCTGGCCCTAAGCTTCCTCTTTTTGCCTTTCTTCACATGGTCAGCTTCATCTTTACACTGGCCAGACATCAGCAATTCTTCATGGTGATGCCTGCAAGGCATTGCATTCACAGGTCAGCTAACCAGGGAATGGCATTAGGACACATGGCAGACAATCATTCTAAAAGGGGATGCATTCTTAATGTCCTTGTGAAGAAGGTCTTAGAAAAAGGACAAAATCCAATGCTATGACAATGGCAGCTCTGCTTGTCTATAGTTACCGAACAACTTTGGCTGTCTCCACCCATTCCTCTTGCTCGCTCTCCCATGGGTCCACCTTCACCCAATTAGAACTCTCTGAGGCCAGCACTGCCATGGCAACACGGTGATACGCCTCAATCAGGCCTTTCTTCTGGTAGCCATCGCCCACTGGGGAGATGATACCTTTGACAACTTTGTATTTTCCTGAAACAAAAAATAAACACATTTACAGATCTACAAAAGTTTTACATCACCTAGAGTTTTAAGATTGAGACATCAAGAGAATTTAGATTTTTATTTAACATCATGTAATCAAAGAAACTGTAAAATTATATTGCTAAAGTCTACTGGAAGCCATAATAGTAGTACAGTATTTCAAAATATGTTCAATTTGTCAGTTTTTCGTTAAGTATATGGAAAACTACAAAGCGGTACGCAATTCAATATGTTAACGTAACATTATTCAGCAGGTTTCATTCGACTTTATGAAGGAAAATTAGTTAATTCTATAGGGTGATGCTAAACTTTTGGCCATAGCTGTACATATGTCCAGTCCCAAGCAGTTGGGATTAGTGAGCTTCTACTGTACTGGGAAATGCCTGTGTTGATGTCTTTGTTACACAGTACTGAGCATATGTGGCTCCATTGAAATTGCAGGATGTACACACTGAAATCTCATACACTACATATTATTATTATTATTATTTATTTCTTAGCAGACGCCCTTATCCAGGGCGATTTACAATCGTAAGCAAATACATTTCAAGTGTTACAATACAAGTAATACAATAAGAGCAAGAAATACAATAACTTTTGCTCAAGCAAAGTACAAGTGTGACAAACCACAATTCAATAATACAGCAGATAATAGTGATAGTTACATCAGGATATGATTAAATAGTGATAGTCACATCAGGATATGATTAAATACAAAGTACTACAGGTTAAACACTTGGCAGATTACAGTATTCTGAAGTACAGGATTAAATGCAGTAAAATAGGGGGCAGATAAGATAAAATAAAGCACATTTACATGAAGGGTGATAGTGTCCCAGGATACAAACAGAGGAGTTCTACAGGTGCTGTTTGAAGAGGTGAGTCTTAAGGAGGCGCCGGAATGTGGTCAGGGACTGGGCAGTCCTGACATCTGTAGGAAGGTCATTCCACCAATGCGGAGCAAGGGTGGAGAAGGAGCGGGCTCTGGAGGCAGGGGAGCGTAGCGGAGGTAGAGCTAGTCTTCTAGTGCAGGCGGAGCGGAGAGGTCGAGTGGGGGTGTAGGGAGAGATGAGGGTCTGGAGGTAGCTGGGTGCAGTCTGGTCAAGGCATCTGTAGGCTAGTACAAGAGTCTTGAACTGGATGCGAGCGGTGATCGGGAGCCAGTGGAGCGAGCGGAGTAGTGGAGTAGCGTGAGCGAAGCGAGGCAGAGAGAACACCAGGCGGGCAGCAGAGTTCTGGATGAATATACATACTGAAATCTCATACACTACACAGTGAAATCTCATGTGTAGTGTATGCGATTTCATTATATAGTGTAAGCGGTTTCAAGATTTCACTATGTTGTGTATTAGATTTCAGTGTGTCGTGTATGAGGTGTCTGTTTGAATTATGTCCCTAACGGTGCCTTACACATTTTTTGTGTGTTATAATTAGGGCTTCACATTTTCAGAGTTTTACACAGACTTTTCTACCCTACTTTAAAAATGCAATTGATACCTGTTAACCATTCGTGTATCTCAATCATAACTGAGAAACGCGTGCGTTGTAAAATTGATTTCATTGGCATTTATTTTTCCTGTGAAACAACTAATAAATGGGCTTTTAAATCGTAAGTCTTACTTTTTCATTCAAAAGCAGAAACAACTCATCTTTATTCATCTAAATACAGTTAGGTAAACCCGTACATTAAATCAATTATACTACTGTATAAACACCGTTCTCAGTTGTGATTGTGATATGCGAATGGCTTAAAAGGTACCAACTGTATTCTTAAAGGAGAGTAGAAAAGTCAGGGTAAAACACCGAAAATCAGAAGTCCTAGTTACAATTCTTGTTGGAAGGTAGGGTGTGTGTGTGTGTGTGTGTGTGTGTGTATATATATATATATATATTTTTTATTCGAGAACTCATACAATACATCATCAGATCATCGAGTGAATCCTACCAGTTTCATGCAGGTGATCTCGGGCCAGTTCAAACAGTCTCATGTGCATGTTAGTAATGGGATTGAAGGAACCGCAAGCCAGGAGCACCACTTCCGTTCTAGTGTCCGCCTCCATGTCGCATTAGATCCAAACTTTCTGCTCTAGGATGCAAACGTAAAACTGAAAGAGAACGAGAGAAAGAAAATAGAAACGTGTTATAGAAAAAACACTCGCTGGACCTGAATACTTATGTTTGACTACATGCCTATCATTACACTGAGAATGAATTGCGCAAAGTGTATTCAATGACAATAAGGTACAATTTACTCAACACAAGCAATTAAGGTTAACACAAACCAGTGAACTACAGTACAGAACAGTGGAATAACACATTTCTACAAGATACAAAGTTTTTATACAAAGCATGACGGCTTGATCAAAACTCACCGATTTATTATTTGCTTTCTCTTTGCATTACTCTAAAGCCCCTTTCACAATGGCACGCCTGCTCCGGTTACACAACCCGCGTTGTGTAAAACCACGTCGGCAGCGACCCACATATCTCAGGATTGGGTGGAGCGAGACATGAACTTAGAATATCATAGAAAGCTATTTCTTGATGAAACTGATGAGACACCAAATGCGGGAAATGCAAACCAACTAGAATACAACACGTCTAAATAAATCACATTTTACATCCGAATTGAGAATGACAGAGGGCCAACGGTGCTTTACAAAAATAAAACATTTAAATCGAACAAAAACTAAAAAACAATGTGAATGCTTTTGTGAGAGAAGACGAAACCACGGTAAAACTGAAAATACTTTTTCTACTAGGTGAACGTTTAGGTACGGTGCAGCTTTAAAATCACTAAACCAACCCCCAGATGAACCACTTACGAGCTCCGCCCAAAACAGGAAACACAATAACATGTTTTTTTTCTCTCTTTTTTGAACGTTGGACTGACTTTCTAGAAGGAAAACTGTCTATTGCGTTCTGGTAGTCCCGGGTGGTAAAAAAAACAAAAAAAAAACTTCCAAGAAATAAAACAGAGGCAAAGGATTCAAATATGTTTAGATTCTTCGCTCAGTCTATCGCTGTGTTTCTCTTAGTTTTTGTTATTTTAACAAACTGGGTAGTGGTAAAAAGTGCGGAAGCTGTAAACGGAGCTTACAGGAGAATTTGTAAATAATGTTAAAAACATTATTTCAAAAACGCAGTTTGGGACATTATGTTGAGCGTGTAGGTGTATTGTACAGTATGTGGTCAAATAGGCTTACTGTAGTGTAGTACGTTTTATCCTGATTTATTGTGTATGGAATTATCTAGAAGTTACGTTGACTCGAATTGTGATTGAAAACTAATGTTTTTATAGTGTTATAACGTGTATTGAAAAGGAAACCTGTTTTTGTTTACATCTACTACAGTGGTTAAAAAAACATTTTGATAACATTTTCCAGTGTTGTTTTATATTATAATTCTAGTGCGTCATCTTTCAGCTAACAGAGACAAGGTATTGTATTTAAATATAAGTGTCCTTATTTAAATAAGATGCAACGACGAAGCTAGAAACAGACTTGGACTACATATTTATTTTGAGAAACAGTATTTATTTTATGTTGCGGATACTGAAAACCCTTAGACCACCCACAGGACATATTAATTGGTGATATTCAGCGTGCAGGTAAGAACACATTCTATGTATACTATAGTAAACATTGTCCTTTAAAACATTATTTTGGTTGATGTATTTGTGTCAAGTGGCATCGATATAAGGGGTACTGGCGATTGATGTTTTAAGGGGCACGTTTAAAAACCGTATTGTCCATATTGTTTCAGAACAAAAAACAATAATGTACGTTTGAGTACAGTGTTTTTTGTGGAGGATGGGTAACCTGGCCACAGACCTCAGACTGATACAGCTGCGATCCATTCAGGCATGCAGTCGGTGATGCTAATTCAAGCAGCCTGTCAAGTTTAATCTGAGTGTTGCTCTTTGCATGCATGCAAGCCGCATCGGATATATGCACGTACACCAGCTCAATGCATGCTTTCACTACTCCTGAAAGTCCGTGCAGCCGTTTGTTTTGCTTTTCAGAAGTATCGCTAATGCAAGCAACATGTTCCATTACTGCCTTGCGCACACTGCTTATCATTTGAGCAGACGGCTACCAAGACACGGTAGGCTGAAATTGTAAGTGTACTGAAAAATTACATTGGCGTTGTGCCCTGTTTTTGAATAAAATACACTATTCCTATAGTAGGAGAACCTTTACAAATCGGATGTTAACGGACGATTGCACAGTCCTATTTGTAACATCGCATGGTACATAATTCCCTTTAACACAGCGTGTGTGGTATTATAGTAAGTTATTACCAACCACAGAGGCACTTTTCTTTAACTTGTATTTTCTGTGTTTGTTTTTTGCAGTCAAGTCATTGTTGTTCTTTTTGTGACAGTCATTCTTGTTCCTCAACTCTACGTCCTATTAAGGTAAGCAAAGGTGAACCCTGTTAAGCGTGTCGACATTAAATAAAACCCTATGAACAATCTACTTTGTGTTAAATTAAATTTGTGTTTTTTTTGTGTTCAATTCAAGGCCAAAATCTGCTCGATTCTGCCAGCAACCTCTTCTTAATAACCTGACATGCTTCATCGTCTTCACTTTCATCACAACAGGTACATATTAACGATGTCTATAAAGTTTGCAAGGCTGCACTTGTTAACTGAAGGTCCTTACGGTGTGCTAAAGTATGCTCGGCTAAGCAGAGTCGTTTAACGCAGTTTAAAGAAACCAGGCTTTTGAATGCAATTGTAGGCTGATGCTAATGTTGTTCATTTAGGATTCACAATGGTCCTAACCCTGGTAGACCCGGTTCCTCAGGAGGTGAAGGCAGGATTTCATGTATATGGAGTGGCTTCCTTCGCAGTAGGACTGTGCACGACTGTACTCACTGCCAGGGCACCTCAGTGTGTAAGTGGGATTAATGCTTTACAGCGACAGTAAATATTTTTTCAAGTACAGTGTAGGCTTGTCCTGTACACTAGTATATCGTTCTCTTTAAGGTATGACATACTTGTGTATTTATTGAAACATTGTATTGCATGGTTTATATATATATATATATATATATATATATATATATATATATATATATATATATATCAGAATTTCACTTGTAATAAAATTTAAAGTGGCAGAAAGTTTTTACATCAGTATTTGCATTCTGTCTAGTTCTGTATATTGGTGCTGGCTTATTAAAATCCTCAAAGATAATTCTTATTTTATTTTTTTATTTTTTTAGGCAAAAACCACTCCTGAATTGTACTACCTATCTTTAGTGCTGTCAATATGCTGTATGTTATCTACAGGTATGTTTTTGTTTATTTATTATTTATTTTCAATTAGTCTACCTGGATTTAATACAGCCATAAGTGTATACAAATATTAACATACTGTCACTTCACTACTTTCCTCTACAATATAGCTGATCCTTTTTAATTAGTTTAATTAGTACAGCTAAATATAATGCCCTTTTTTTTTTTTTTAAAAGCGCACTGTAATTGCATTTTCATAGTTCAACCTAATACTGTATCCTTTCCTTTAGCATTTTTCCTGATCATGGGGGCATGCTGGATTGCTAACAAGCTCTTCCCTGGACTGGTGCTCGATAAACGCTCTCAAACTGGTTTCTGCTACCAGCCAGTAAGCTGCTGCTCCTGCCTGTGGCACGTCTAAATCAAACACGAAGAGCCTCATAAATAATGCAAGCCATTTCTATGGCAACCCCAGCAACTGGAAATATCCACAGTGGAGCCAAGTGCCTGTACAAGCCACAGCAGAACTGATAAGAAAGACGTCTCTGTTTATTCATAGACTGTATCAGAGCCCCGGTTGATTAATTATTAAGAGATTCTGCACTATCGAGTCACTCATCTGTTTTTCTCCCCCCATCATTGCTTGAATATAAACTGCAGAGACAGTTTAAGGTCAGGTGCTTGAAAAAGCCTTGGCACTGATGGGTTTTTTTTCTGCATTATCTTCAGTTACCGTAACAGGTTTTTGACCGTTTACAGAAATCTGGTCAGTGTCTTAACTGCAACCACAGAATGTGCCTAATTTGTAAATCCTTCCCAATTAAAGTGAACCCCCAGAAGGCCTTGTTTAGCAAAGCATGTAGGAGCATTACCTTGTCATGAAGCCTTGAGAGAGAGAGAGAGAGAGAGAGAGAGTTAGGTACTGTGTAGTAAATACAGGTAACCATTAATTGCTGTTATTTGCCTTTAAAATCAGATTGTTACTTGATTTTTTTAAAACAGTGTTTTCACAAATAGTGTTGTTTTCTGTGCTAACATTTTCAGGCTAAATGATAAAGAATGAATCTGGGGTATGGTTGACTTTATCTTTAACCAAATGCTGTGGATTATCTTTTAATTTGGAGTCCAGTTACTCTTGTTCATTCACTGGACGATGAGGTTCATCAGTTTTAAATGATTTAAGTACGACATAAAAACTTAAGAGAAATGTTTACTTATTAATACAGTACGAAATGTGTGTAATATACTGTACGTGTCAGTTTTGTTTTCTTAAATGTACCCAATTAATAGACATACCTGTTTCACTGATCACCAACAGAGACTGAATAAGGTGTTTTTTTGGGGTTTTTTTTGTATTTCATCTATAACTTTAAAAATTCATAAAGTCTAAATAAAACTGAACTTTTTAATCCAGTAGAGAAACAGTTATGAAAGCTGAAACACTTGACTAAATGACTGTGTCTTTGTACCTAAAATTGTTTTCCATTTTAATAAATGTATTTTACTGAATTTAGAGTGACTTTAAATATACCTGAATGGAGGGTGTGTGTATTGAACAAATGATTAAAAATCTATTCTGAATGGCATTACAGTTGAGAGAATCTATTTAAACAACAAGGATTTTCTGTACTGTAACTTAACAGAGTGATGTTAATATGAAGACCCCACTGGATTTTTTTTTTTTTTTGCACTAATTTGAAAATTAGTTTAAATGTCCAATTTATTTTTCTAAAAATACATGTATATTTAAAATGTCCCTTTATAGTACATAAATCAGAGGCCAGAACTACTGGTGTCAAAATCCACGACTAAGATTCTGATTCCTTCAGCAACAAGGAATGCCCGCACAAAGTTCCATCATAGTTGGTTGAGAGGTTCTGGGGACAGCTAAAGTGTATGTGTGATATGACTACAGGGATAATTATAGAGCAAAGCTGTAGCCTAATTTAGGGAATTTTTCAGGGACCATCTGGGATTTACTAGCTGACAGAGAGCGGAACAAACATCCCTCTGATGTATTTGAAAACTGTGTTATAGCAACTATTTAATTGTGCAGAATGGAAATTGATTGTCACAGATTTAATATGGAGCACACTCAACTAAGAACAGCATCCATAAAAAAGGCAATACAAAATTATGCAAGTTTAATTCAAAACTCTAATTTCGCGACAAACTGAGATCATGCTGTTAAATCACGACCTAAATATTGAATAAAATATTTATTTCACTTATAGAAATATAGAAAGAAAATACATTTCACTAATAAAAATTGTCCATGGATTTGACACAATCAAAATGCAATGCGCATGGAATGGTCCATTTAAAAATAAATTGTTTGCCATGTGAAACTAAAAACAAATCAAATACTGTATTAGCTGTCACAGGTCTGCTACATAAAGTATTATAACTATTTACAAGTTACAGTAGTTTGAAATGTTTTTAGTTATTCGTTATAAAACACTATTTTCTGTTAAAGTATTGTAGTATACACTAGTTTTTTTTTTTTGGCACCAACAATATAACCCTTTTAATGCTACATTATTAATACAGTATGCAGATTTTCACTGCTGCCTCTCCGTCAGTTGGGTTATTTATTGTCATATCGCCAAGGCAATACAATGTTGGCTGGAGTACTAAAACACGCTTGAAGACTTGTGTGTATCCCTCTCGTTTTAGTCAAAATGTCTGAAAGCAAATGCACTTTGAAAAATAGGTTTAATGAGGTATATATCTCTGACCAATGAATGCAATCCTAATTAAGTTGTGCACTTTTTAATATTATGCACGTCAACTACTTTATGTGGTATTTACATTACCTGTACTACGTTTTGATAGCACTGCAAATACTGTTGAAAACAGGTTAAAACCAAAGTGATGCGCGCCATGCTGGTGAAGTATCTGTATGGGGTATTTTATATTATTTGTATGTCTTTGAGTTAATTAAATTCAAATACAACAAACACAATTTTTAACCACATAATTTACATACTTACATGCACCTGCATCCCGTCTTCCATGGTAACCGCTGTTTCGCCGACCTCGGGGAAGATATTGTCTGTTACACTCAGCAGGTCAAGAACCGCTCTGTGATTGGACAAGGGAGTCGGAAACTGGTGTATCTACACAGATTCCCCCTATAATGAGATTCCAATCAAAACACTGTGTTTGGACAAAGAAAGGTAAGAAACTAACATCGGAGTGAAACGTTTATTTAATATAAAGATGTCTGAGTACTGTGGGAAATTATTTATGAAAGGAATCCGAGATGGTGTCGTAGTCGAATCATTTAAATCCGTCTCCTTTTTTAATTTTTTTTTATCTATCTGTAATGTGACAGACAGACTTGTCGAAGGGCGTGTTCTCTTTGTAGCTAAAACTGACCGTCTGTGCAGTACAACAACTTGAAATCATTACCGTAGTCTGGTGTTGAACTGGGGTGTAGGATCTTCATAAAAACAACTCGCAAGCGCACCCACCCCTAATTTTAATACGATATTGATTCACTAACATTTTTAGGATGTTCGATCGCTTTATCCATCTGATTTGAATTCTGATTTGTTGTAAATAGACCAGACACTGACTGTCTGTTATTGTGCTACAAGGTAGTGGTCTTTCTGTGAAAGTGGTAGAAGATGGCTTCACGAGGGAAGACCGAAACCAGCAAATTAAAACAAAACCTGGAAGAGCAACTGGACAGGCTAATGCAACAGCTTCAGGATCTAGATGAGTGCAGGTAAGAGTCCCAGTATATACCTAATAACATGTAGGGAGTACGGGGGGTTTATTAGTAGCTGATTATGGATTTGTTGCCTTGAAAATAATTGTTGTAATTGGCTGTTGAAGGGTTATGGTGGGCTTTGAAAAAACTCCAGTTAAACCAGTATAAACTGGCATTAAGGGATAATTTAGGCCACTTGAAACTGGTTTTCTTTGTAATCTGTCTGCTTATAACATGAAACATTTGTCCTGCTGTAAATGAGTTACTAAGCACCTCGCTGTCTTCTTGCAGTGTGAATGTAAACTAGCCTGAACCACTCCCTTCCTCATCTTACTAAATTCAGTTGAGTGTTTCATCGTGTCCATGAGTCATTATTTCCATGATCAGCAAGAGTGGCTTTTTTAATACATTGTTTGTCTATCTTCCTGGCGTAGAGAGGAGCTCGACGCGGAGGAGTATGAGGAGACAAAAAAGGAAACCCTGGAGCAGCTGAATGAGTTCAGCGAGTCCCTGAACAAAATCATGTCGGGAGATATGACTTTAGTGGATGAACTCAGTGGAATGCAACTGGTAAGCAGAGCAGTTTCAAACAAAACAGTGAGCTAAGGATAGGGCTGCTTTGGTAGTTACAGAAAATGTGCTCCACAGAAGGATCCAGGGTTCATTTTGCTGGCGCTTTTATTCTGTTTACAGACTATTTGTGTTTTTAATACAGCTGATATTTATATTATCTACAGGGAATTAAACCCACCCTGTGCACTGTTCTGGTGATTCAGCGTGTTCCTATTGATAGACTCCATTCAGATGTTTTCATACAAAAGGGTTGGACGCTAAATTATAGATTACTGCTAAAATGTTCCAGAAAGTCATGATAATCGTATCATCATGACCAATTAAATGTAATTATAATTCATATATGTTTTAATGCCCGGCATCTCTTTATAGACAAACCTATTGTCTACAGGAAAAGAAAGTTACTAAACGTCTCGGTAGCAGTGGCAATGATCCTCTTTCTGTGTGTCTTCAACTTAACAGGCAATCCAAGCAGCCATCAGTCAGGCATTCAAAACTCCAGAAGTAATCCGAATGTTTGCAAAGAAACAGCCTGGCCAGCTCAGGACAAGACTGGCGGAGGTGAGGGAGACTGCATATCCCTGTGTAATAATGAGCGTTTTCTCTGGTGCTGTGCGTAAGGTTAATATTAAATTGATTGATTTGTGTCTGCAGATGGACAGAGACATTATGGTTGGGCAACTGCCTCGCAATGTTTACACCCTGCAGAAAGTGGAAATCCTAACAGCCTTGAGGAAACTGGGAGAAAAGGTCATTTTTATTGAAATCAAAGCATTTACTGTTTCATTGCATTCCTCCATTTATCAATATCCTAAACAATATGTTATAACCCAAAACTGTGTAGCTGTAATAATCCAATTGACAGGTAATATAATCTAGCAGGGCACTGCTAAAAAAACAGATCATTATGGATTTTAGTATTCACAGACATTATTATTATTATTACTGCCTACAAGATGTATATAAACAAACATTGATTTAATGTTATCTTCCACCTCCACCCTATTTTTTTGGGATTTAGCTCACACCAGAAGACGAATCATTTCTCTCTGCTAATGCTAGTGCCACACTAAGCCATTTTGAAAAAGTTTCTGGAGATCTTGGTAAGTAAAACTTATATGTAGTACTATAATAGGGTTTGAAAAATAATTGTTTATTCTGATATCAAAAATGTGTTTAGTCTTTACTATATATGGTACTGAAAAATGATTCTTGATAAGCAGATTATCTGCATGTTTAAAAAGGATGAGTGCTACTGCTACTGAGATGTTCTGTCCGGTTCTCTTCTTGTATACAACCGCTTTATAATACAAACAAGCGAAAAGCACAGAAGAAAAGTGTGTGAGAGAGAAACTTCACAATTAAGAGAGAGTTATGAGCCTGATCAGTAACAGAAAAATTTACTGTGTAACACCATTTTGAAAAGAAAAGTTTGACTTCAAGTAATGCAGGTCTTGCATAAACAACGTGGTGGGTAAAGCCATGTTTAATTTATTTATTCTTTGTACCAAACAGGATCTGGAGACAAAGTGCTTGCCCTGGCCAGTTCAGAAGTGGAAAAGGCGAAGAAGTAAAGCACTCCTTCTCACCCTGTCAAAGACTGTCAATTCTGTTTACTCTCTTGGCTGTGATCAGTCCATCTTGTATGATTTGTTGAAATTTAAGAATAAAGGCGCCTTCTGGCTTGTGGTCTGATGAAGTGTGGATTGTGGGAGACCAGCCTTTGTGTTGATGGTAGCCGTTTTAATCAGTACTACACAATTTGGTGCATCGTATATATAAATGTATATTTTGAATTTTCTAACACTGTTGCATGCCTTTTCTAGTCCAAACTTTTATAATGCTTTTTGTTATTAACTTTGTGCATTGTTTTAGTGAAAACACAATTTATTTCCATTTGAAAAAGTACAATTTCATACAAATTCAGTACTATGCTTCCAGGTTTTTCCTTTTTTTATTTCTAATAATTATGGTTGCTTAAAGCTAAGTTTCAAAAACATTTGACCATGTTTTACTTCAGAATCTACGAAACTACTTAAAGATGTAGTTTATAACCTCCAATTGCTGCAAGTATAACAATAGCAGAATCGATTAGCATACAGCAAGTAGGGAGAAAGCGTGTGTCTTTACAGATCATAATAATTTAGATGGTGTAAACAAATGGACTGTCAACAAGATCTGTTTTCTTCCTGAAAATGTAGAGTGCCCACAGTGTCATGCTGTGGAAGACTGGGGGCAATAGACATTTTATAAGAACATAAGAAAGTTTACAAACGAGAGGAGGCCATTCGGCCCATCTTGCTCGTTTGGTTGTTAGTAGCTTATTGATCCCAGAATCTCATCAAGCAGCTTCTTGAAGGATCCCAGGGTGTCATTTAATGTACACTTGGAAAATGAACTGTCTTAAAATCGTTCAGTCTTAAAACCGAGGTATATTTTTAAAGAGTTTTCATTTTTTAATATGTTTTAAAACATTGTTTTAAGTTTTTTTTTTTTTTTTTGGACAAAACTGTATGTCTTCCACTTGTCTGTGTTTGTATTTTGGTGGATACAGTTAGCCTGTGCTCCACGTGTTTCCATAGGTTAAAAGTAGTAGCACATTTTGAATTCACAGTCACTTAAAAATTGCACTAAACTGTATTTCCATGTGAACACTTTTTAAACTTCTATGCAGTTTGTGACTGTACTAATCTTGTCCAAAACATGTAGACTTTTTGTGTATGATACAACATGTAATAATGAATGTATTGGGGTATAAAGAAGTCTGTTTTAACCTTTTTTTTGTAATACCTGCTACTAAAATAATGACAGCACAAGCTGTTTTTGTTTGGTAAAATATTTGTACGTTTACATCATACAATGGACCTATTTCAATTGTAATAAATGGTGTTGTTAAACAAATTGTGTTTTTTCCCTTTAATATGCACCAGGAGGCGCTGATAATAATACAGTTAGTTTTACAGTGGAGCAGCAGTGTTCTTTTTTAAGTCTGCCTTTACCGTAGAGACATGCTGCCCAAACAGAAGCACCACAGTTCGTAAATACGAAGTATTTTGTATTAGATTAAGCAGCATTTAACATGTAGCTTAAAGGATCCTAGCAGTTGTCAAGCAGGTAGCTTTTTTTAGAATCTGCCCTGGAGTCACTGTTAAAATAACTCCCAACGATATGTGAATTCAACACCTTGATAGTTATTCTAAACGTATGTGTTGCATAAACATCAGCAGGAAAGCTTTAGGATACAAACATCAGGTGGTTATGTGAGATAACTCCCCTGTTGTAAAATTAGCTGGAAAATAAAACCTTGGGCTGTTTTGATAAATGTTGCTTCTTTAAAGAGTATTGAAGAAATTCAGAAAGATAAGGTTTTAAAAGCACTTCGGACTCCTATTCCCGCTGCGTAGCCCAGTGTCTTCCTCACCCCCCTTTTGCTCTGCTGTCAGGGTCTGTTGCATTATCATGTAAATGCCAGCTCTCTGCACATCTATAGACCACTAAGTACTGGACTATTATGCAAACAATAGCGTGGGAAGCCAGGGCTATTCAAAACAGAGCTCGGTTTTGATTGACATTTCATCTTTCAGTGCTAAGACATTTCTGAAGCCATAAATCTGACTGGTCTTCTTTTCAATACAGTGGCTCTTCGGAGCTTTATACATCAGTCCCAGTACCAGTATTTGTTCATACTATTCTGAGACCATCAGTATGTCATAATATTAAAATGGGAGCAGGTGCTGATTAGAATAGAGTTAGCTTTCTTTCTTGCAGCTGTGTACTTTATTCAAAAAGGATATCAGGTTCTGAAGAACTTAGTGTACCTGCTTTTGGAATTCCAATTGCTGTGGCTCCCATGTACTGACTCACAGCATACCCAGGATATCAGATACATACTAAAAAACAGTTCTGCAACATATGACACTGTTGACTGTTGACCAAAATGTGAAGCACAGCAAATAAAACTGCATTCAAAATGAAATATTAGTAGAGCTTTAACATACTGGGATGCTAGGTGGTAAAATGGAAACCAGACAGATTGTAGCAAACAAAATCATTCAAACTCTAACCTGCTGTGCACTGCCATTCATTATAAAGGCTTTAAAGGTGCAGTTTTGAAAGAAACACATACTTTCAGCCAGCAACATTCTTTAACCCAGAAGACACCCGAAAATGACCTAGGATGTGCAGGCATAACAGAGTTCCTGAGAGTGAGGCATGAGTGAGGTAAGATTTATCAAACGATTTTATTAGCTCTCTTAAAGCCTCATTTAGTACTGAGTTACTGTACTTGATTCTTGGAAACCTGCACCTTGTAGCATATTTGGTCACCCAGACCAAATAGGAATACAAATGTGCCTACATAATGTTAAACATTCATTTGAGCTCATGTGCATATTTCACTGGCTTGTATTTTGATTGATATTATTCTGATCTTATTATGTATGCTGAGGTTGACTATTTGCAATAGCAAGGGAAAAGATCCCAAGATGTTACTAAGCAAGCATTATACTCCAATGTAGAAGCCAGTCTGTATGGAAATTGTATTCCCATTATTTTCCCAGCTCTTTTCAGTGACAGTGATATTAGTGGAAGCTGCAGTGTAACCATCCATTAAATGGGTTCAGCCATTCAATGCACACAGAGCGACGTCACCCGCAATGCAGCACAACAGTAATATTCTATAGTAAGACTCCATTACAGCTACATACACACTATGAACCAGTATTGCCACACTCAAACAGACTATGAACGTCACTTGCTATTGAAGCATGGAATAGGCACATGAGTATGTTCTATTGATTTTCATGAAGGGTTCTTGAGAAAGAAAGGTATTGTCTCTCATACTATACAGACTGACAAATGTTGTACACACTTGAAAGCCTGTTCCCATAAGTGCTCAGTGTAACAGCGGCTTGTATGCAGTGCTGTGTAGCTTTTCACTTCACAATACAGACTAAACTCATTAGAGAACTGCATGCTGGGTAATGGTAGCACACTCAAGTCTCTCTCTCCGCAACCTCTAATTATCTCCCAATTAGTATGATGTGTAGAGAGGGCCCCATACTGAGCACTGCTCTAATGGGAACAAGGGAGGCTGACATTTGTTCCTTGGAAATTGACAAGAGATATTCATGGCTAATTTTATACAGAGCATCACAGTAAATAAGCTACAGCAAAGAAGTGTCTCTGTGTGCCATTCTGGAGCACAGACAGCATTGCATTTCCACCCTTAGCATCCTTAAAGGAATTAGAGGCTGTACTCATTGAGGAATGGTCACATGTCTCTCTAGAACAGTTTACTAGAACACTCGTGAACAATTTATTTTCTTGTAGTTTCTTCTATAGAATGAAACTGGATTTAGCTGACTGCTACACAGAAGTGGTGTAACTGGATACAGGGTTCAACCCCATACATATAGGGACAGATACAAAAAAACTCTCTTCTAGTCTTTATATGAGGACGTATGCAAGACGCAAATGCATGATGACCTCATATGAGGATGCCATTTTTTCCCCATATACAGTAAAGCAATAGGGAAAAAAATTAAACATTTTCAGTGAAAAATGTATTTATCATTAGTCCAAAACTACTTTATTGTCAGTTGTTATGAATATTTCATGCATGACAGGGTTAAAATCAACGTTCTTACCTCTTAGTATTAGAAACATTGTCACTGATCCTCCAATTATTGAATTGGGAAAACCTGGACTGATCTTCATTGTAAATGTATGCTTCCTGTGTCAGATTCACTCACATGGTCCACTAGAGACATTGTACCGGGGGGGGGGGGGGGGGGGACTGTTCCATTTCTATTTGTTAGGATGTGGTGTCTGAAAATGTTAAGAAATGTAGACACACTGACACCAACTTAAAGTACACATCACAAAAATGAAAACTATGGAATATAAGACTGGGTGAAAACAGTATGCTAGCTAACACATATGAAGCATAGTTTAGTTAATAAAATACCATCATATGAATAGCTGAATTAGCTGTATGGCTTATGAAGAGTTAGAAGATGTTGTTACTTTATTATGTATTTATTTTTCATTTATTAGGACGGGTGGTCTTGCACCTTTCTGCAAAGCCTCTCATCAGCTCTCCTACTACACTGCCCCCTCGCGGTAGACGGCCGCCACGCCCCGGCAGGAACTGATTCAATGTCTTTCAGCTCCAACCCGCTTTCGCCGACTGTCGGGATGTGACCCCGGAAACAGGACTCCTCATCAGCAACAATACACTCCATTCAAATAAAAACACAGAGAAGACACATCTTAAACAGTAGTGGTAAGTGTCCAAAATATTATGCCTGTTGATTTATTTTTAAATACTCTTTTGAGGGTTTTACTGTAACGGGATCGACGTTTACAGAGGGATTTAAATGGGAAACGTTTGCACAGGATCCTTGCGGTACCTGGATATTGCCTGCATAGGAACTTCATTCAAGCCTAGTAGGCTTTTGTCTGTCTGCAGCCTCCATCCGACTTCTTGTGTTTGGGATCCCGTTTCACCTCCTTGTATTATCTGTACGAAAGTCAGAAGTCTTTCGCCTAACTTAACTGCGCTTTCTGGGTTTTTTTTAATCGTGTTTTGTTTCTGCATTTCGACGCTTTTAGTTTTTACACTGAAATTTGATTGAATTTTAACTAATTCGCGACGATACAGCATGTGATTGGGGTTTGTGTGAAATTCACACAGGAAGCTCCTAGTTTTTTGGATAAAATAATGACTTTTCCACAGCATTTGACTCGGTTTTAATGCAAAGTTACGCTTACAAAGCACAACAACGCCGGGGTAAAAATATAATAGAAAACAACAGCGTTGCTGTGATATTGTTTCCACCCGCCCAAAAACTAACTTCGAAATCAAAGTTACTTAAACGAATCAAAGTTCATTTGATAGTTGAATTGACGCACTATGGTTAACTGTAGCACATCGTCATGTAAACAGCTGGTCCGTGTCTATTCAGTTTGATGAATAAAAAAAAAATGCTTACGTAGTGTAATTTGCATCTTGCCAACAAAACTCGTCGATGTTATTCATAATATTACTGGTAATCTCACATGTGTACTGGAATAGTCATTATAAAGTGTTATGTTTGCGACAGTAACTGTAAAACAGACTGTCACGTGAACTGAATTAAGGGGTGGTCTTTAATAACAGAAGCAGTGCAAACTCCCCAAAATCTGGTCAACTTGCAATGGGCAGTTGGCCGGAAGCAAGCTTTTTTGTTTTAAAACTGGGAAAGTCTGTTCACACCCAGGCTACTGTCTGACCCATGCAACGGGGGCGGTGTGGGAGTTGCTGACTGACGCTTTATTCCCAGAACGAGTTGCTTCCTCTAAACCCAGCACATTCCTCTGGTTTACTGGTAACCCAAGTACTGATGGTACAGACTCAGCTGGCATGGGCCAGGTGCAGCGCCCAGCCACTGAACTGCTGAAATCTCTTCCGATAAACTGATACAGATGAAGACAGATCCTCAGCTGTTGTCAGCTGAAGAGGATGGGACAACATTTGTTCAGTCCCCCGAATCAGTTACTGCTGAAAAGCAAGATCGCATTCACTGCTGAAGCGTGAGCCGGGTATTGTGCTGCCAGCCACATGAGTGTTAAGTACTTGGCTGGTCAGTCCCTCACAATACTGTAGATGGTGAGACTCCAAAGCATGCTGGTATTACAGAACATTGAAGAAAATGCATTGCAAAGTAACTGTGGAGGTCAATGCAATTTCTTATAATGCAGAACACTGTCATGTATGTATGTAATGATTCTCTTTTGAAATGTAGTTAAACAGAAGTGATCCAGAAATCTCTTTCACTACAGTATTGTTTTGCTAATATCTTGGAACAATATTTCATTTTAATGTTGAACACTGAAATAACAGGATATTTGTCCACAGGCTGTACAAATTGCATTGCCACAGTGCAAACTAAGCACTGCATCATTACTAACTGTTTGAATTCACACTTGCCTGAAAACTGCTTTTGGTGTAACAAATCAAACTGGAATGTAAACGAGGTCTGCTTTATGATAAAATTGAGTGTCCTGAAAGCTGTACTTAAGCTAAGAAAATACGTCGTTTACATGAATAAAGAACTGCCTGCCGTGTTTTCAAAGCGTTTACTTCAGTCTTTCATTAACTCCTGGGAATTTTACACACGACTAAAACCAAACAATTAAGTTCTATATTTCAAGTCCTCTTAAGCACTCTCAAGATGTTTTCTAGCTAATTTCATAACATAACGGAAAATAATATGCAGCATTCGTGCAGTACAATTGTTTTCATCATTTTAATACGTGCTTGTTTTTTTAAAAAATAAATAAATAAAACATGCAAGGGCAATTATCCTTAAATCATTTTACACAGTGCAGTACATGACCAGATTGCAAAGGGGTGGCTTGTTTGTACGAGTGCTATGACCAGGATTCTAGTGTTTCAGGGCTTTCTTTGTGTAGCCGAGCAGATCACTCTGGCTGTAGTTTCATAGGCACTGCTTCAGACATGCCAGAACTGAGTCAGTGTGCAAAGATAGCCAATGCAGTGCCTGTACCCTTATAACTTTCCTCACTGTAATTCATATACATCTGGGAAACTGGAGCTGAACATGATAATCTCTAAGTCCAACAAACTGCTGGATGGTGAAATAATGGGGTTGCCATAGCGCTTTCTGACTCAAAGCTATGATTGTGATCCGGGAAACTTGAGCTGAATCTCTGAGTCCAGCATTGAGGTTCTGTTTCTTACACGGTATGACCTACTTAGCAGTCACACATTTTCAATCTAGTAAACCCCCTATTGTTTTCATGAACTGTGCCCTTTGTATAAGACAGTACATGCAACAAATGGACACAGCCATACGGATGCCCATGCAAATTTAGCAGCTTAACTGGGGAGAATCGCTTGCACAGTAGGAGCTCAATTTGTTGTCTGTCAGCCTTCTAAAGCCCTAGTCAAAAACATAAAGTAACATACATTCACGTAATCGTCTGGATAGTTGTCACTGACTCAGGAACAGGATTGCCTTGTGTTTAGTGTTTATCCTTCTACTTTGTTGCTGTAGCACAGTCTGCATTCTGTATAAAACAAACAGACAAAAAACACACCATATGAAAAGAATATAATTACATCCAGTAATGTGTTCAAATTGAGCTCCACCATCGGATTCCAGTTTAAAGGATATGGTGGGTGTGATGCTTCTGTTTGAATGTATTTATTATTCGTCAGTGTTTATCAGTGCACCTGTGGTGTGTTGTTCAGCAATCACTCTGAACAGAATTACTTTCATATCTGAAAGTAGCAGTACTGCCACACCCTTTGTGTTTTAATTGTTTATCCTTGTTGCCAAAGACAAACTTGATTAGCCACGGCGTGTAGGTAACAAGCTCAGGCATGTCTTATTAAATGCCTAGTAAAACCAGGAATGGATCCAAACTTCTAAGTAATGGGAGTTTTATTTCCATCCCTGAAACTGCTCAACTGACTCGACCATTCATATTGTAACCTCACAGAGTCCTGCGCAATCCCTGAATCGTAATGGGGTAGATTTTGCTTTGCAGGAAGCAGACAGAATGTTGACGTTGGAAACGCTCAATGCATCCATCTCGTACTGCTGTCAATGCATCCGTCTCGTACTGCTATCAATGCATCCATCTCGTACTGCTATCAATGCATCCATCTCGTACTGCTATCAATGCATCCATCTCGTACTGCTATCAATGCATCCATCTCGTATTGCTATCAATGCATCCATCTCGTATTGCTATCAATGCATCCATCTCGTACTGCTATCAATGCATCCATCTCGTACTGCTATCAATGCATCCATCTCGTATTGCTATCAATGCATCCATCTCGTATTGCTATCAATGCATCCATCTCGTACTGCTATCAATGCATCCATCTCGTATTGCTATCAATGCATCCATCTCGTATTGTTATCAGTGCATCCATCTCGTATTGCTATCAGTGCATCCATCTCGTATTGCTGTCAATGCATCCATCTCGTATTGCTGTCAATGCATCCATCTCGTATTGCTATCAATGCATCCATCTCGTATTGCTATCAATGCATCCATCTCGTATTGCTGTCAATGCATCCATCTCGTATTGCTGTCAATGCATCCATCTCGTATTGCTGTCAATGCATCCATCTCGTATTGCTGTCAATGCATCCATCTCGTATTGCTGTCAATGCATCCATCTCGTATTGCTGTCAATGCATCCATCTCGTATTGCTATCAATGCATCCATCTCGTACTGCTATCAATGCATCCATCTCGTACTGCTATCAATGCATCCATCTCGTACTGCTATCAATGCATCCATCTCGTACTGCTATCAATGCATCCATCTCGTACTGCTATCAATGCATCCATCTCGTACTGCTATCAATGCATCCATCTCGTATTGCTGTCAATGCATCCATCTCGTATTGCTATCAATGCATCCATCTCGTATTGCTATCAATGCATCCATCTCGTATTGCTGTCAATGCATCCATCTCGTATTGCTGTCAATGCATCCATCTCGTATTGCTGTCAATGCATCCATCTCGTATTGCTATCAATGCATCCATCTCGTATTGCTATCAATGCATCCATCTCGTACTGCTATCAATGCATCCATCTCGTACTGCTATCAATGCATCCATCTCGTACTGCTATCAATGCATCCATCTCGTACTGCTATCAATGCATCCATCTCGTACTGCTATCAATGCATCCATCTCGTACTGCTATCAATGCATCCATCTCGTACTGCTATCAATGCATCCATCTCGTATTGCTATCAATGCATCCATCTCGTATTGCTATCAATGCATCCATCTCGTATTGCTATCAATGCATCCATCTCGTATTGCTATCAATGCATCCATCTCGTATTGCTATCAATGCATCCATCTCGTATTGCTATCAATGCATCCATCTCATATTGCTATCAATGCATCCATCTCGTACTGCTATCAATGCATCCATCTCGTATTGCTGTCAATGCATCCATCTCGTATTGCTGTCAATGCATCCATTTCGTATTGCTATTTTCTACCTTCCAGGATATTTGCTGCTAAAGGTGGAATTCCAATAAAACATTAAAGCAAGGATCTCAAGGGGCTTTCAGGGAGAGAGAGAGGAAGGAAAAAACAATTAAAGAAATAAGAAAAGCTCAGTGTCACTCAGTGAAAGCCTGCAGTTGAAGGGCTGGGTAACATCAGGGAAGCTAGAGGCAGCTGGGCCAAACAGCAGCCACATCCCTCTATTGTGTGGAGTCCCGTCAGCTACAGAAACAACAGGCTGTGCAGGGGAGAGGGCTGTAATCTTGGCATGCTTCCATTGTACTGCAGAGAAAGAGGAAGAGTCTTCTGCCCCCTGTAGCAGGTCAGTTGAAGCCTAACACTTGAAGCATGGGACATGGCATTTTTCTACCTATTATTTATTTCTTTCAGCAAGTGAAAGTGCTGTTGCGCCCAACCTTCCCTATAAATAGATAAGTTCTGGATGCTGCATCTCCCCCGCCCCCCCCCCCCCCCCCTCCCAGGGGGATTAAATCAAATGTATGCGGCAGCTGCTGCTCGCTGAAGGTCACGAATCATTAAATTAGAAGGGAGGGGAGGAGGGGTTCCAGCACGTCGGTTTTCTGGGCTGCTCTGGGGGTGCTGAGGAAGGGATTTTGCTTCGCCGGTTGCTGGCATTGAAATTCTAAATCAACAGGGCTTATAAACCTCCCTACCGACTATCTCACATCTGCACCCTGCAACTCCCCTCTCTGTGGAGATGCACCCTCCTAGGTTTAAAACGTAATTGGGTGCTTTTTATTTGCACAATGTAGGATAGACTTACTGTCTCGCTGAGTGCATCCGAGAGTATTATATATCTGGAATGAGATAAAGTAGTGTAAGAACATGGATACAGATATACATAGATAGAGAGATATATCTAAAAAAGAGCCATTTATTAGCTATCGTTAAGTCTGTTTTTTCGTTCTGATTTGGTTTTAAAATACATTTCTTGGTTCATGCATTTGTGAATTCCCATCCCATTTAGAAATCAGTGATTTAGTTCCAGGACCCAGAAAACGAATTTAAAAATCACGAAATACAAAATGAAAGTCCCATCATCCGTTTGAGTTAACAAACGAGCTCCATTGTAGTCCCTATGCTTGTGTATTTGCCAGGGCAATTCCTGGATATTGAAGTAGATTTCTTCACCAAAGGAAAACGGTACAGCTAGCTTCTGTCTTTTGCGATGCAGAATGTATGCATTCCGAGTTTGTTTTGTGAGAGGTCCTGGGTTAGTGTCTCCTCTATTTGTAAAATGTGTTTCTCTGTGTTTTCGGTATGAAGCAGCTGGAGCCGGGGTCCGAGTTCTGAAAGCTGTAATAAGGTTGCTGGCAGCAGGCTGACGTGGGGCTGTCACAGGGGTCTCGTGGTTCTCAGAGTCTTGCTGCTGGGTTGGATCTTTGCTTATTGAGGAGTCCCACATTTCTATCCCCTTCGGTCATGATTTTTACATTTTGAATTTGTAGACATTTTAAAACGGTTTGTGTGAACTCTATGCCAAAACTTCTATGCATTATAAAATGGTTACATAGATAGGAAACTTAACGTGGTGTAGTTATTCACACAGTGACTGAAGAGGATATACAGGACATTAACTAAGCCAAGTGTATTCCACAGCCTGCAGTTTGTTTGGCCTAACATGTGCCTACTCTGTGTGATGGCTAATCCTTGCCGAGTTTTACTAATAGAGAGATATGCAGTTATTTTGGGATAGTGGCAGTGTTGTGTGATGCACTGTTAAAAGCTATAAAACCACGCCTGTAGACGAGCCTGGCTGTTTTGTATAGTGGTTAAGACGCTCGCTTGCAGTGTGCGGGTTCGCCAGTTTGTGCCCAGCCTCCACCCTGTTACTCTGACACAGAACAAAATGACATCTAAAATCCCTTTTTATTTAACATTGCTGGCAGCATAGATCCAGCTGGCTTGTGTTGTAAAGTAGTTTATTTGAATGTTCTCTCCCGCTGTATTGCTAGTGCGTTTGCAGCCTGGTCATTCATTTGGTAAGTGGTGGGCACTTTGCAATGAAAAGGGAGGTAACAGCTGAATAGGTTTTCAATTTCAGTGGGTTTCTAATTTGAGCCCATGGTTCATTATAAATTAATTATACCGTATGCGCTGACTTGGGTCTGGGGAAATTAGATTGCTAAATTGCAGTACATTACAAAGCATACAGTATCTTGCAGATTGCAATTTTCCTTTCTCTTCACTCCTTCTACCAAAGAACTGTTTCTGACTGTGGGCTTTAATTACTTGCATTGCTACCATGAAGACCAAAGGCTTGTACAAAATCCATTAACTATAATCCTGTATATTAAACAGACTATTGTATAAGCTTAGAAAATCATGTGGATTATCCCAAATAGCAGAATCTGCTGAGTATCTTCATGCCTTAAAAAACAAGCACATTAAAGCATGGATTTCATCTTTCTTAAAGTACCTAGTTTCTCGTCTTAAAAGAAAGTCTTCCTACAAGGAATTGAGCTCACAATAGCAATTCACATGTGCAGACTACGCTCCTTCAAGACAAGTGCAGCATGGAAAAAAGATCTAAGAATTCTCATTCCCTTTTTATCAATTCCAACACATTGATCAAGATTGCAATTAGCAATGTTCTGTTAAAATAAGCTTCTCACAGTGGCAACAGATTACTTCCATTGAAGTCACTGCTAGTCAATGAAATTGGCTTCAAATGAAAGCAGTTGAACAATCACAACAATGATGTCTCTAAAATCTAAATTCTAATTCCAATTCCTTCGAAGGGATTGGGATTGGGAATTGATTTTAAAAAGGAATTGAAAAACAGGAATTGACCCTGACTCTGATGGCAGTACATATTAAATATGATTTGCAGGATTAATTTGATTTGCTCTATGTACAGCACTTATGATTTATAAGACTAAGATGTTATTTTATTCCAAAAAAAAAAAAAAAAAAAAGCACAGTGAATGAAAATGCTTATACTGCAGAAACCTTGATAAATGACTAATTTAGGTTCAGATACAGATTCTGGTTTTTGGAAGAATTGCTTTTGCCCTTTTGCCTCTCTACAGTATAAGAGCAGCCTGCAGTATTGGGTTGTTCTGTACTCTGAGCTGCAGCCTGCAGTATTGGGATGCTCTGTACTCTGAGCTGCAGCCTGCAGTATTGGGATGTTCTGTACTCTGAGCTGCAGCCTGCAGTATTGGGATGCTCTGTACTCTGAGCTGCAGCCTGCAGTATTGGGATGCTCTGTACTTGTCATAAAAGACCTCCTGCTTCTGGCATTTGCATAGTGAGAAGTGGCTCCACTGCTTGCACCTTCATTCTAATTTAGATTGAAAGTGAGTCATTACTGAGAGTGAGGGAGGAACAAGGGCTGTGCACAAACTTGCATAAAACATTTATAGGCGCGTTTATATAGTTAACTGCTCCCAGTATTGTTCGGTGTGGGAGTTGGTTCTAAGTGAGTGTCCCACGGTCTGTTTCTCATTGCTGCTTCCTACAGCACTAAGCAATTCCAAATATACTGAAGTAGCACCTTAAACAAAAAAACATTTACTGACTGACATTTAAAAGCACTGCAATGCTATTGGTATTTCTTTAGCTGGATTGCTTTCAACCTTCACTCATCGCTACTGTGCATGAGTCTGTTTGTATTGGAATATAACACTGTCCTTGTAATTGCCTGGCTGCAAGTATTTGGGATTGTCTCCTGGTTTTATTTTGATCATTTTTAAATAGGAAACACGCACCCACAAACAGAAGGTCTCTTTCACATTTCCCACTACAGAAGGCAATGGATTAAATGTACTTCAATGTACAGAAGACTAACAGGTTGATGAGTCATGTGTTTGTTCCAGTATGCAGGGCACTTGTTTTTTCTGTGTGTGTGTGTGGAAATACTACTGTAGGGATGTCAGTATTTTAAACATTAATGCGTTTTCCAAGGTAAAACCTTGACAGTTTTTCTTGACCGTTTAACTAATGTTAATGATATGCATGTCAAATATAGAAATCAGCTTCAGTGTTTATACACGAAATCTTGAAGCATTAAAATTGTGTGTATTGTTTTCAGCATCGGGTGCCCTTATAAAGAGTATTCATTCTCATTGAGTGGAGTGGTTAATTCCTTCATTGTGTAAAAGTGCAGTTCTTGCCTGATTATTACTGCAGCAATTAAGGTAGTTTCTGTAGTGTATAGAAACTGTTTGTTGATGGAATGCCTCAAAGCATACTCTATAATAAGCACTTCAGCACAAGGCTGTTCAGCTTGAAGGAGGCAGGGTAGCTTAGTGATTCTTCAGAGTGGGACCCAGTCACTCTGCTTCCAAACTGAATTGGCCTGATTTCTTGCAACACAAACATGCTTCCCCACCTTAATCAAACAGGTCACACATACCAAGATATTAATCTGGTAATACATTAAATATTAGTAACAGCAGATGATATAAGGTATCGCTTTTAGAAAAATCATTGAATCTCTTTAAAATAATTCACTCACCAGGTGGCACCATTCAAAGAATCAAGAGCATCAAAGACAAACCTGTGATGCCAAGGTCATGTTAGCCACGCTGTTGGTTAATACTGATACTTACTGTATAGTGTGCATTCAAATCATTTCTCCTCCATGCTTTCTGTGCATGGTTGCAATTAGCCTGGGTACCAGTGTGTGTGTATATATACGCCAGTGTGGGTGGTAACCTATATGTGCCACCCCTGATACTGCAGTAGGTATTCTATCTAGATTGCATTTGATTAAGGCTCCAGTGCTGAAGTCTGAGTCTGTAGCTACAAAAGCTCTTTTCACAAAGGGAATTCAATGAAATCTGAGCCCTGGATTTCAAATCTGTTTCAGGTCAATTAACTCGAGCCAGTAATGTAGGAGAGAAGTGGATTCCAGTGTCCTGGAGTAATCCCAGTAGGTAGAGATGGTGTTTGTGTTCCTACAGTAACCTGCCTCATTGTTTCAGCTGCCCGGAGGACCTTTGTTTACTCAGACACGTTCCCACTACAAAGTGTCACTGAGCCCTTCCTCGTCACTTTGGGTGGAGACCTGATCTGAGAAAACAAAAGCATAATCTGTCAAAACTGACTTGATCATTTGACCTATTACATAGTCATGTTGCACTTTTAAAACATTCAGCATCTTAAAGCCCTTACTTATACACATTTCTTGTGTGACAATATCTGTTGATTTTTTCAAACTGATTGCGCAGTACAATAGATGGAAATAATACTCCCATTGCATACCAGTTTGAGCAGTGGCAGGTTTTATTAAGCTCTTAATTGGACACAGTTTATACCGTGGCAAATCAAGCTAGTATAAGACTTGGCAAGTCTCATTCCATTCCTGAGGCCGTTGTTTACAGATTGCATCATATATGGAGAAACAAACTGGCTTGCAAAAAATGTCTCCACGCCTCTGTGCACAGTACATGTCATGACTGGCTTGTGTTTTGAGGCTGTGCAGGTTATATAAAGCTCCGTCAGTAGAAGACAGCAGGAAGAGCCGTGGATTTGTCATCGTTCCTGTCCTTGCTGTTTCAGGGTTACAGGCACTGGGGTGATGAACAGCGACGCTGCCCCCGGGAAGACTCCTGAGGAGATGTACATCGAGCAGAAGGTGCGAGTCCTGCTCATGCTGAAGAAGATGGGATCCAACGTGAGTGTCTCTGTGCCTGGACAGCGCAGCTCTTTCATATGCAGAGCTTCAGTTTTCCGCTGTTTCATTTTTGAGTGCCCAGGGTACTGTAATGAAACACTTGCCTTTTAGATATATCTACAGCTATGGCCAAAAGTTTTGCATCACCTAGGATTTTAGGATTGAGACATCATTTAAAAAGAACAAAACATTATGAACATAATTTAGATCTTGTATTTAACATCATGTAGTCAAATAAACTACAAATTGATAGCACAAAAGGTTTCATTTGCCTTTATGAAGCAAAATTAGTTAATTCTCTAGGGTGATGCAAAACGTTTGGCCATGGCTGTATTTGTATTGAGCCGAAACTGGTTTGAGGCCACTTAACATAACTTGTGGTTTACTTCTGATCAGCTGCATTAAACACTGCCTGACTGTCTGTGCTGAGGCTGTTTTGGTCTATTGGCTATTTAAGATTATTCAGATTGATTCACCTGTGTGTCTATAATCAGACGGCCACTGTTCAGTATATCTTAAAGAATCAACAGTAAACGATTATTTGTTACAGTATCTAAGGTAGTAACCGTGGATTTGAAACCATTGCATACCTGATAGCAGTTGTCTGGATGTTTCCTCTGGTAGTTGACCCCAAGTGAAGAAGCCTTTCTGCGGAGCTACTCCGGAGTAGTTAACAGCCAGCTGAGTCAGCTTCCACAGCACCCCATCGACCAGGGTAAGCACTTCAGCACTTCAGCACTCTCTTACCTCCAGGGTAAGCGCTTCAGCACTCTCCCATCTCTCGTGGTAAAGAACCGCACCACTTCTGCTCTTGCTTTCTTACTTGCTAACAAAGCGATCGTTCTATTATTTAGATCACGCCTCTCCACAGCTGAGGGTCGTGAGTGTTGATTGAGGTCATTTACCATTCCAAGAGCGGCAGCTGTCACTCATAGTGGTAAATTAGCCCAGTCAACACCAGTGACCCTCACCTGATTTCTGTGGAACGATCAATCCGAATGATCGGTTTGTGCAGCACTTCTTGCTAACCGAAATGGTTAAGATCCGAATGGAAATGGAGGTTTTACAGTAGCACAGGTTTATAGCGAAAAGCACCCCTCCATCTGTCTTGCTGTACCGTGCTGTGGCTGCAAACGGTGACCCACATCCCACTTGAATATAGCTTTCAAATACAACTAACAACATGCATGTGCATAGTATTAGTTATATAATATGGTATATGCATTGAGAAAACTATTAAAAAGCCAGAATAAAAAAAATGTAGACTCTTCACAAATTCTTCAGATAGAAAGGCCTGCAGTATTGGGATGTTCTGTACCCTGAGCTGCAGCCTGCATAGCTGCCAGCGTCTGCATCAATATTAATCTGGTTGCTACTGTATGACGAAAATATGATAACAAGCCAAGCTTTAAGTTAGTCTACTCGGATATCCGTTCCTTTTGAAAATGGAAATCCACCAAAAATGTAATCAGGTAGCCCAAGATTGCATGAATATTGCTTTGAGGGTTTCCAGAATTCCAACAGCTTGCTGAGAGCTTTAGCTAGTTTGTCAAAGAATCTTTGGCACAGAATGACAAGAACCAAAGCTGCATGTCCATTTAAAAATCTCTTGGCAAGTTATTGTATTGACAGATACAAAGTCAAAAAAGCCAAACAAACCCTTTGTAAGGCATTGTTTTGGTGCCATTTATTTTGTAAGTTATAGTAGGTGCTTTAATATTGAAATGAATGTCTGCGTTGCCAAAATAAATCTAGTGATGGTATTTTCTCATCTACAGTAAGATCAAAACCGATAAGCATTTAATATTCCCACTTACCTGTTTACGCAATAAATGAGTGATCAAGCCAACCTTCTCAGCCCCAAGGCTGAACAGCATTATTACATTAGGAATCAGTTTGGGTGTGGGTTTTTGATTGCTGTTTTATTTTATATACAGCCAGATTCAGAGTCATTATATCATTATCTCGATTAGGAGAAGATTACAAGACTGTAAACTTATGTCCTATTTTTTTTCTATGAAAAAAAAGTCAGGTTGAAAGGGTTCTTGTATTAATATCTTTGGTTTTACATTAATCTATTACAGGGTATTTATTATTTTTTTAATACAGGGATGGAAATAAGACTCCTGTTGCAGAGCAGTTTCACCCAGTCCAGGTTTTACTTCAAGCTTGATTAGCCACAGTGTATAGGTAATCAGCACAGGTGTGTAGAAACCAGCCTGCTCAAAATAATAATAAATGTGTTACTTAGTGGAAGTCACCAGGGGGCGCTGTTTTCATAGAAATGATACGCAGAGCATTTCAGCTGTCACGCTGGGCCATGTGTGTCATTGCTGCTGCAGGAAGGTCATTGCTTGGATTAGCTTCTTTGATTGGGCAAATCTTATCAATAGTCTGCCAGATTTATTTTTCACTGCGAACAATTAATTTGAAATGCTTAATTATGCACTGAATCTATGCAGCTTTCTTAGGGAAATGAACATTAATATCATGTTGTAAGCTGTGGAATTATGAACCCACATTGCTCTAGGAATAGGGCACTGAATGGGTTAATATTGAATATTCCCTGTTATATGGCTGCATTGTGTGGGGTCAGATTACTGTGAATTGACTTCTGGCAAACCATATTCACTGATCGTTTGATTCAGTTTCGGTTTTAGAAACTGTAAGGCAGGATAACATTTCTGCAGCAAACAAGATTATCCTGCAGAAAGCAAGCCACAATAAGGCTTGCATTGTCTCAAACTGTCCCAAGATAATTCAACGTTACTTACAGCAGCTTAGCTCTATTTATTTAGTAATAAATGGGCATGTTACTCAGTGCTTTACTTACAGCAGTTTCCATTCAGAACTGTACTTTTATAAACAATAAATGTGTATATATATATATTTTTTATTCCTTCAGTGACTTTTTTTTTTTTTTTCAGGGATAATTTCAGGGCTAAAGTAATCTGTTAAACATGACAAGCTTAATTGTTTAAGATATTCTTAATCTTGTGTAACAGCTTTCCGAGTCATTTTATAGATCTTACAGTATGACCAGTGTCTGAGTAGACAGGGAGTGTGTGTGTGTGTGACTCACAAGCCATTGCTTAAAACGAGCGACTTTGAAAACCACGGCTTTTCATAGGATTTCCTGGTTAGTCAGCAACACAGGACACATCTGGGCTTGATTACAAATGCAAACATCTTTATCCAAAAGAAGACTATTGATGTATACGGATATCCAATTTCACCTTGTCTTCATATTTCATAATTAGTGCTTTGAGTCCGATGAGAGTTTTAACTGCCAGTTCTGCATTAACTGCTTCTATCATGAGATGAAAACAAATGGAGGGTTTTACAGGAACATCGAACAGCAGATTGCAAATCGTGTCAGTATTCCGGTACCTGAGCTTGCACGTTATCCGATACAGTATAATAAATATATTAGAAATATATTTTTTGGAAGCTTGTAGGTGTGCAGTTCATTTTTTACTTTCACCCTACCGGGAACATGGCAGTATTAGATTTGCAAACGCTATTAATGTAATCCTTTAGTTATGAAATGATGATTTAAACATGATCTCACTAGCGTTATTGAGATTTCTAGAGATGCAATTAGACTGACACAGTGTTAATTTAATTCTTTTTTTTTTTTTTTTTTTTTTTTTAAAGGCGGGGGACCTGCATGAACTGATAACGAATGATCAGATAGGTAGCTTGGGGTTTTGCAACCATAAATCAGAAACTGCTGAGCTTGAAACAGCTCAGTCGACAGAATAAGGTGCGATTTGCCACACATTTTCTTGCTTGCATTGCAATGCCTCCTGTCTATCAAGATTAATGATGACAAGTTGGGGGAAATCTGCTTGATTTTAATGCAGATTTATTTTTGAAATTAGAAAAGTGTGCATCTTCTTTCTTAATGCTGCTGTACACACGGTAATCATGTGAGCGGAAAATCCTTCTACCTTCCCAACCTGATCCTTCAAACTCATTAGACCTTCTTGGCAGCAGAAGTCTCCCCCTTGGCTCTGTTCTTGACTTCTGTTTCTACATAGTCTAGTCACAGATAAATGGACTCAAGATATTGTCTAAATGTGTGATTTATTGGGCATAGTGTTTTCACTTGCACTCTTAAGCCCGCCGCACGCAGCCCGACTCAAGCCATCCCGACTCCTCTCATCTGAGTTTGCACAGATTCTGTGATCAGTTGTGCTCAGTTTTGGTTTGACGTCACAATTGAGTTTTTCCCGACTGGGTGTCGCACACTACTAAGACTGAATTAGACTGACTGACAACTAGATCTTGGTGATTACTATGTATGCAAATGTAATTAATACTGCCCTGTACACATTTTTGCATTAACTTAGCCCAACATAGCGACCCTCATATTATGCATGGCATCGTATGCTGATTAGACGGCGGAGACAGCGCCGTGAGGCAACCAAAAAGAAGCGCTTAGCCTATTAATTTAGCTATTGACCATTTACACCGTGCCAACGTTTCAGACAGCGTTTGACTTTTGTATAGCTTGTCTACTACACTTTAGCCTGTGGTAAATAAAATCCAACCTGTTAATTCAGCGTGTGGATCTAGGGGCTTGTGATTTATGACCTATTGGAGATTACTTACATTTTAGCGCAACAAGAAAATATAGGCTGCCAGTAGATTTGATAATAAAAAGGTAAATTGATCATTTACCTTTGATTAGTAAACACCTAAAAAAAACTATTCAATTGTGCACATATTTGGTATTTTTGAAGTCGGAACACTCAATTCAAGACTAATGTATTTTTACCTGTGGAACTAAAGCTGTCAGGTTCACAGGTCCAAATACTAAGTCAAATCACAAGCCACGTCACTTTAACCTGCTTCACCATTGGTTGACACCCTTATGACTAATCGGTCTCAGTCAGTTTTGGTCTGCAACCGCTGCACACAGACAGACTGATCACATCTGAACTAAACTGCGACTGAAAAAGATGCTGCATTGGGGCACCTTAATGCAAGGTGCTGTTAGTGGTCCTCTTCTGTCGACCTCCAGAGCAGGAATCTCGTCCCCTTCAATGCACCATGGGTATGCTGCACAAACATAACTGTATGTATCAAGCAGTGCCATCGCATTGGGTTGCAGAACAAAATGTGAGGCTCTAACTGGAGATTACAAGAACAAAGACATTCTTAACAGAATACAGAGCAGCCATTGTTTGCAGAGGCTCCCAGTATGAAACAGGATGCAGTGATGGAGTACAGTACTGATAATAATGTAGCCTGAATGCTGCTTTGTTTTTGTTCCTTAAAGTTATAATCACTGTAAAATTATTAGAGTGCAGACCTTGGACTCGACCTAGCTGAAAAGATATTTGGGGCAGCCAACACCAGTGACCATGCTATGATAAGTCAAACACAGCTTGGAAGTCCGTCATCTGGATCCAGATTCTGTTTCATGCTTTGTGTTTTTCATTAGATAACATTACCTGTCAGATATAGGACACGGCTTGCATAAGCAGCATGCTTGTTGAAAAGCCTATAAAGTCCTCATTTGCATTTGATATATTTTTAATTGGCTGATTAGCATACCTGCAGATGTTAAATGAATTGCAATACATTTTTAATCTTAGCGATAAGATGTTTGTGTGATCGGCATATTCCGTATTAAACGGTAGGTTTAGTATTTTTATTTCATTTAAAAATGCTACATTGTGTACCCCTGTATATTTAAATTTTGTATGCATAAGATGGTTTCTGACTCCTCTAGTGAGGTATAGCTATTGATTAGTACTGATTGTAAAGGTGAGGGAAGGACAGCCTTTTCTGTTTCGAAATCAACAGTTATTTAATATCTGTCGATTTTTTTAAAATACTTCTTAAAGGGAGTAACAGCACACCCATACTGGGAATGTTTGCAGCAGTGTGGAGTAGTGGTTAGGGCTCTGGACTCTTGACCGGAGGGTCGTGGGTTCAATCCCCGGTGGGGACACTGCTGCTGTACCCTTGAGCAAGGTACTTTACCTAGATTGCTCCAGTAAAAACCCAACTGTATAAATGGGTAATTGTATGTAAAAATAATGTGATATCTTGTAACAATTGTAAGTCGCCCTGGATAAGGGCGTCAGCTAAGAAATAAATAATAATAATCAGTCATCATAAGACGCTCTCCGTCACTTTTCATTTAGCATTTAAAATCCCCAAAGATTAACTTCTGCAGTAAAAGATAACTAAACATGTAATTGATTTTAAACCTCTTTCTGAATTCAACAGTCTTTCTGCTTTACATTTAACAGAGAATATGTTACCTGAAGTTTGTTTTGAAGAAATCTTTCACAGATTCCGTCTTTGTATCCTAGTTTGCAGTCACAAATTACATTCAGCTAGTTTTAATTGCTCACTTGCATACTGTGTATGTAATGCGTTGTGGGACAAATATGTTCTGCACATTAGAATGCCGTGCTAATATGTTAATTTAACTATGCATATAAAGCCATATTTTAAAAAGAATAAATGAACATCTTGGATCGTGAAAATTAGCTTTGGGAAGTGGACAGAAATTGAACAAAGAAACATTATGCAAGAGTGTGTATTACATGATCTAATATCCCAATATGTTCATGTAATACAGGCTAACTTCACTATAACGAACCCTTCTTATACGAACACCTGTTTAACGATCCCAACAGCAAGAACCGATTTTTTCAATGCAAATTAGCCCTATTAGAACGATCACGTACAGGATCGACCCGGATACAACGATCTCTGTACTGACTGACGCTGAACTTTCTTCAGCGTCAAGTGTGTTAGTCTCTCAGTGAAAACAAACACCATGGTTGACTAATTCAAAGATGACCTATTGTTGTACGAATCATGCATGACGAATGCAATCGTTGCCTGTCCGTCATCTTCACACAAACTGCAACCAGGCAATGGGCGTGAGGAGCAATCTACGCTGGATGGTTTTTTCAAGAGAAAGGACACATAATTACTGTATTCAGCATGTAAGTGTACATTCTTTCCTTTTTCTTTACTGTTTTCTTTTAAACATACCTGTAGCAGGGCAATTGTCCTGCACAGGGGGAAATTAGTGTTGGTCTAATTTATATGTGGAAACGGGTTTGTTTTGTGTGCTTTTTGGTGTTTTCGCCACCCTCCAGTTTGAACCCCGGTGCAGCTGATCTTGATCAGACAGTATAACTATCTTACTGAGTGAGAGGCAGCGGTTGAAGGGTTTCCATGGCGGCGCTAATCACCGTAGCCCAATCAAGTCTCCCGTGGTTCGGAGCAGCAGCACGGCTAAGAAAGACGAGCAGCACCTCATTAACAAGGCAGGAGCGAAGCTGGCGTGGTAATTATCAACTGATGGTGGGAGACGTTTCATTTTCACCTTCTTTCTTTTCTTTTGGACTTGCTTTTCTGCTGCCTGGTAATAATTCGCTTCCTACGTTCAGCCAACAAGTTTTGCTGTGTGGGTATTTTTATTTTTATTTTTTAGGTTTGTTTTTTCTCTTTCTCTCAGCCACGTCCTAAACAAGCTTCAAAGTGAATACTGATTAGACTATTAGACTCTCTGCAATGCCCCAGTCTGCTTGACACAAGTGCAGGACAGCCTCAGAATGCATATTGTATTTGCAAGTAAAAAAAATCATACAAAGCCCTGCAGGTGACCATAGTCATTCGGGAATTTGCATCGACTCAAGCTGAAAAAACATTTGTCTGGGAATGTATTTCACTGTCTGTGTCTGGAGGTGATTAAGCATTGCAGTTCTTGGGCTTATCTATTTGGGTAGGATTAAGTTAACTCATTTTTGCAAAATGCTTCTTATGGGTGCTGGATACTGTCTGGAGCGCACCTTAGAGGCATCAACATGTTCAAATCAAGGTATTACTGTACCTTGGATGCAGTGCTGCACAAAATGATTATTGGGATAAGCTCTCTAAAAGCTAGGGCCATTGGTGTTGACTGGGCTAATTTACCATTTCAGGTGAAACCTGATAGGGTCCTCCTTGATTTACAAAGCGCACACACGAATATCTGCATAAGAGGGTATTGAAGAAGGTAATCCCTTTTGCATTGAATTAAAGGAGCTCTTCAGTGCTTCTCTGCCATCTTTTCTCATGTGCAGAGTGATTGTCACACAAATCGATGTTCTCATTCTCAAGTTGTAAACAGCTCATCCCTTTGTTGGTTCTAGGTTAAAATGGCACACTGTTCATACACCTCACAGAGCATGTTTTCACTTTCAACACTTCATGTCCTGTTTTTTTACTTGGCTGAGCAAAGCGTACACCCCAGACATGCTCACCTCAAAGTGTAAGCTGCTGGTTTGGCAACGTCTCTAATCAAGCTTGCTGTTTATTTAAATGAATCAAATACAAGTGCAATCGACGTGTTGGAAATGAGTGCTTAATTATAACCAGCAAAGCAAAAAATGCAGAAGCAGTTTTTTTTAATACTGATCTGAGTTTTTACAGTTCGTTTTCCCCCATGTTACATGATCTGATGCCTCAACATTCTCCTCTATTGATCCCACATGGCATCTATGGATGAGATGTAAACCAAGCTCTCCTGGTGTAGTGAAGACTAGAGATATTGATCCAGGTGCTCCAGACATACAATACAATACATTCTTCCTAAGAGCTTCACTTTGTTCCCAAACACACACTCCCACAGAAACAGAGATGAAAGAACAAGGGACAGCCTTGTATTAACATTGTCTGCTGATAATCCGAAGGATACGTTGACTTCCGTCATTGCCTTGTGGAAGAGACTGATGCACGTTTTGAAAAGAAGCACTTATAGGTGACACTGGAAAAGTAATTTAACGATGGCAGGTTTGAAAGGTTCGAAAGGTTAGTTTATTGTGCAGTACTAGTCGTACAGCCAGCCTCACTTTATTCCTGATGACCGAGCAGAAACTTGCTGTGTCATGTTCTTCAGTGCACAACTGGATAAGGGCGTCTGCTAAGAAATAAATAAATAATAAATAATAACATAGAGCTTTAATTACCCATGCCAGATTGGGATTTAAACCTGATCCCCATAGATCATGTAGCTTCCTTATCCTGGACCAACTGAGAACTTATGAAAATTTCTAAAAACCCTTTTCTTTCGCATCCTCATTGTTTTTCATTTACATCATTGGTGCTTTTGTTTTATTTATGTTACCAGGGAAGACCCAAGTGGCAATTAAGCCTCATTTAAAGAGGATCAGATTTAATAGAAAACAAGAGATGAATGCAGGAATAAAGCTGTTTGTATAATAGGTCGGGAGATCTAGTGTATACAAACATTGACGGATGCATCCAGACACGATAAGAATCATCAAGGAAATGTATCTCTTTACTAATCCTCGCTAATGTGTCTGTAAACAGAGTGCTGTATGAAGATGGCAATAGTATATCTTGCTTGTTTGCCAGTTTTGCAGTAGACACATTAGTTTTTCTGTTGTCTACGATAGCTGTGCTCCCCTTTCAGTTGCTATATTTTAAAAATAAAACGTCAGACTCTGCATTTACTCCTTATTGGCTACACATCAGTACGTTCCAGTAACAAAACTTTCAACTAGAGCGAGAGGCGACTGAGTTTATAGACCTGTGGTTTAGTTACCAAATTGTGGAATTAATCAATTTAAAAGTATGTGTTCCTGTATCTCATTTTAAAATGAATACACATCATGTTCTGACACTTAATATAAATAGCTGCCCCTGCTTCCAAGCTCATGATGGTGTGTGACTGTCAATCAGAAGATAGGCTCTGAATTGCGCTTCCCAAGTTGATCTCGCTCACCTAAAAAACTGGATTAAGCTTCAAACACTTAATTGCGTTTGGGCATTAGGAAGCAGCTCTGTGGACTTTGAGTACAAAGCATCAGGGGCCTGAACCATCAGTCAAATTGAATGAGAGATCTGTCCAGTACAGTAACACAGTTAACTGGGAGCTTTTGCATTTCGTCATTGCCAAATCGCTTTCTCAATGACTTCAGTGTAAAGCTTCACTCTACACTTATGCAAGTGATGCCACTAGCTGCATGGATGGAAATAAGACTCCCATCGTATAACATTTTGATCCATTCCTGTTTAATAAGACACACCTCAGCTTGTTACCTACACGCTGTGGCTAATCAAGCTCGTAGTAAAACATGGAACTGCTATGCAATAGGAGTCTTATTTCCATCCCTGAGCTGCTTTAGAGGCTGTGTCACCAAGATGCTAGCAGCCCTCACATCTTCCAGTTGAAATAGTTAAAATTGAGTTGTGGAAAACAGCGGGATAGTACAGTAGCAGTGCTTGAGCTGGTACAAGCGTTAAAGTAGAATCATTCTAGCAATAAGCAGATACTATGTTGTTTATTATCTCTGTTTGATAGCGTAGTCTTGTAATGTAGAAATCTGGGGGCCTCGTGTGTTTCAGGTTTTATGCAGAAGGCGTGTTTTTACCCAGACTAACAAGTAGAGGTGCTCTGATCTCTGTGAACCAGAGGTCTCGCATATGCTTGCTGTTAGGTGGGTGTAATCAGATTTGATAAAAGGCATATGTTGTTTTTTATATATTTAACTGAGCTAATTAGAATTGTGAATCTTTAATGAGAGAGATGTGGGAAGCAGCACTTCCATTTTTTTGTTTTTGTTTGGTACTAATTGTTTTGAAAGACGTTAGAAAATCACAAAAAAATAAGTGAGATGCTACAGTTAGCTAATCCTTAAAGCTAAAGGGGCTGTAACGCTCATGTAAACTGTTAACATTTTAAAAACTTCTCGCTTTTAATTAGTATTAAAAAAAGTAATTGGGACATATATATTGAGACATATGGAAGCCACAAATACATGATAACCTCATATGAGGATGTCATTGTTTCCCTTACAAAGCAATGGGGAAAAAAAATACAGATTTCTGTCAGACTATTTTTTTTTTTATCGAAATAGTTAGTCTTTAAGAGTACTACAGCATTGCATCTTGCAGCACAAGGCCTAGGAAAAACTATATCCTTGGACTTGCATGTCTATGTGTGAGAGGTGGTGTGATAGGAATGAAAGAAATAACACCTAATGCTGTAAGTGTCAAGTTTTATCAGCTAGTCATTCTACAGCAGCACGGACAGCCAGCTGAAAAGCTTTTTACAGCTCTGTAACGTGTAGCCTAATTTTAGATACAAAAATATGAAGAACTATGTATAAACAACCTTGGCATGTAGGAAAGGCAGGGGATGTCGAAAACCACAATGCACACAGCCTGCTCGTCCTGCTAGTAGTGAGGAATAAACAACAAATAATTACTCCCGTTCAGTGCTGCCCTTTGACTTCACAATTGTGCTCTCGCCTCTGGGAGTCAGGAGTCTTTTAATAGATCTGCTCTGACTACCACAGAACTGAAAGAACTCTGCATGTGCGCGGTGTAGAAGCGAACGTGTCCATGGCTACAGTGTATAAGGAAGCTGTACAATTCAATGAAATGCCTAAAAGGAAAATGTTAACCGATTTTCTGGGAAGACTTCAATTTGTGTGTTTTTTTATTATTTCAGGATGTTTCTGAGAAAAAGCCTTTCTATGCTGCAGAATATAATTTTTCTGCGGTTTAGCCGTGTTTAGCTGTTAGAGTTGCGAAACGCAGGTTAATGCTGCAGGTGAAGACCCTTCATGACCATGCCCTGCCCTGCAGTAAGAGGGTCACACTGGTGCTGATATTCTGTACTCGAAAGGAGGCTGGTAATTCTGTAAACCCAGTGTAAAGGTTGCCACAGTCCAGCCCATGTGATGCTGTACAGCGTGTGTATCCTGGGGAGGTCTGCAAACACACGACTCGAGAGGAAAGGGCAGAGCTAAATACATTTATTCAGGAGAAATGTTTTAAAGAAATATCAGGGCTTGATTTAGAAAGGTTAAAAAAAATAGTCTTGTTTTTAAACTCTGTCACACCCCCATGTGGATTCCAGCAGAATCAAAAAGAAAACATTGTGTAAACTTAACAGTGCTCAGTGAGAGAGAAAAAAAAAATAATCAAAGATAGAAACCCTACCAGCTGCTGGTTCTCAGGGTTTAGCAGTCATCCAGTTGATGATGTAATCTGATTTGCAGCAGTTGCTAGGCGACGCTGCTCAGTGTTCTGGCTGGGGGGATATTTAAGGCCCGAGCTGCATGGAGAGAGGTTAATGTTGTGGAGTGCAGAAGAACACTCCAGTGCTTTTTCCTAAAGGTGGGGCAGGGGGCATATCAGAGAGACTGTTGAGTTCTAGTTAATTGGTTTAATTTATTCGAGTCGTCTTGACTCGTTGAATGTGACCTGGGCAGCGCTGTATATATCAGTGGCATGTATCTTGGGTATGCAAGTTTCTGTTCCTTATGAAATAGGGATTTAAGGTTTGAATATAAAGGTTTCTAATATTGTAAGACGATTGATATCCTCCGTAATTTTAAACACTCAATAATAATCTCTGAAGTAAAAAGTATACAAATCTAAGTCAAGCACTTTTGGAATATGTTTTTTCATACAAATCCAGAAAAGAAAGAGGTGCAGTACCTAAAGGAGGCTTTAAGAGCTTTCCTGGACGGCCCATGGGTGCATTGAAACCGAGCACAGAGGTTAGGAACGTACTCAAACATACCAGAAGGGCATGCTGCTTCTTGCAGCCCCGCTTCCCAGGAATCAACACCCTAGCGACATAAGCTCTTCTAACACTGCGGCTGTGGTGACGTGGCTGGGGAACAGGGGAACAGGACATTGCAAATCTGGCTCGACTGTAGAGGTGACATCACATTGCCATAGCATCTGCTTCCATCTGCTACCCTACAGATATCCTTTACTGCCTTGCAGTGCTGTGACCGGCTCTGGCAGGCTCCTCTATCATTTATCTCAATGAGCTAATCCTGGCACTGCTGGTAGAGTAGCAGCTACCAGCCACTAGTCATCCAGCCGTAGCAGCAGTACATTCCAAACCTCCTGTGTTATGTTATACAGCCTAAGTTTAGTGCATTGCAGAGTTCACAGAGGCTTTGTGAGAATGGTCCCTCACTGTAGTTACATCATTTTGTCCATCTGGTGGTGCTGTTTGCTATGTTAACAAAATAAATAAATACATTGCATTTGCAACAGTTGAGCACCGGGAGGTACTGTGTACTCCAGAAGAGTACATGTTAATGCAAGCGCACACCTGTCAGTTCTGAGAAATTGAATTTCCTGTACGTTCTCCTCTTCATCGTCATCCTCAGAACTTCGTCGCCTGGCTCGGATCGAGGTGGCCTGTCATATCTAGTTAATAGCGTGCCCTCTGCTGGGAAGAGCATGGAAGGTGGAAGTCCACATGAAAGGGATGCGCAGCCAAGATCTTAAACTGTACCCTCTTGATGCTGATTATTGTACGGTGGTTATTAGGTCGGCATGAAACCTTTATGGAAAAGTCCTCATTATTTGTGTTTGATGTTGAGCAGATTGCTAATTCGCCGTGTCTGTCTTTATCACGGTGCCATGTGGTGTACAGCTTGAAGAGGAAAGTGGCAGAAGGCACACCCTGGTGATCAATGTTTAATCAGGACAGTGTCCTACTTTTGCTTTTCCTGCTCCAGTTAAATTCATCAAGGTGTTCGGTTTCTATGATTATTGTCTGCTCTAGCTGGGGAGAAGGGTTTCTGTATGGGGACCCTGCTTGCAAACATTACGTAACAAAACTTGTTCGGAAAATGAATGGAATGGAAAGTATACAAGCTTGCACCTGACCTAATTTTGGTAATTGCACAGGAGACTACAAAGATCAGATCCTTATAATTGCGCTCTCCATTAAATTCATAAACACATTCATATCTGTAAGATTGTATACATCAACAAGAGCATATTCCTACGATTTATGACTGATGTGAAAATAATGAATTTTGTATTTTATTAAACCAGTCTATATTATGATTATTATTATTATTATTATTATTATTATTATTCCATTTGCGATTTCTTCTATAATCCCATAAACCAGAAATGCTACTGTGAACATACGCATTATAACAAATATTAATTTAACTTGAATTTCATTTAAACAGGTCTCGTTTTCTTTGCTAGATTACTGTAGAATTCACTTTGAGGTTCTTGCTACTGTATTCAGACTTATTTGAAATGATCTGACTGTTTATGGCAAATGCCTTTCTATAGAGTTTAAACCAATTGCATTCTTTTTTTGCTACATAAAACATAACTGACTGTGTGTCTTGAAGCGTTTTTAATAGACAGAGGGAGTTTCATTCTGTTTGGAGGAGAATTCCATACTTCATGCTTGGAAACTTCAATTTAGATTTAGACTTTTCGGGTCAGGGGTTCAGGTCATGTAAACCTGTTCAGTGGAGAATGTCCTTGCTTGCAAAGCAATACATCAAGGAGCTGCCGTGAATCCAGGCTGATGGAGCAGGCGTCTTTCTTTCTGCTTCAGAGAAACCAAAACTGTCTGTGATTTTACAATAATTCTGTCTTTTGACAAAAGGTTTCTAGCAGTGTCTTGTGTATCTCTGCATTTACACACACCGTCATGAGGGGGATGGATAACAAAGTGCAAGTGTCACTGCATTTTCTCTAGCATTGCACATTAATACTGACGAATTTACACATTTGAACCTCGTTCGTGAAAAGAACTAGAACTGCGAGAAGTGCTGGCATGTTAAGATCTGTTTCGATCGGGGGCTGCAAATGAGAAAATTAATTTTCTTCTAAACGGTTTAGTATCTCTGCATCTGCACGTAGACAGTGCAGAGATGAAAGTGAAATGGCTCACTGCCTCAATGTAAATTGAGTATGGCTTCTCTTTATCACACAGCCTCCCTGCTCCCGCCCACCTCAATTCTTACCACGGTTTCAGGCACGCTGTGTATTCTGTGACCTTTCGGTGGGTCATGCATTTCATGATGAGCGCAGTTCAAAAGGCCATTCTGCAGAAGCCAGTTTAATTTGAGACGCAATTGCAATTTCCTATCCACCCCGAAACTAAATTAACACAGTATATGTTTTCATATTTGGCTTAAGTGAACTTATAACATTTGAAAAAAAGGTGCAAGTACGAACGTGTGTTTTTCATTCTTGCAACGCAATTGACAAGTAATATTTCTGCAGTACTGTACTGTTAATTCAGTTATTCCTAACATAGTTTATCTAATGAATTGTGTATGAGGAGTCAGGGAATAACCAGCCTGGAAAGACTGGTTCAAAACATTAATTGAATGTCCTTTTTCTTTTCTGGCTTAATTTCCGAACCACGGTAATATCTCATTCAAGCAGAAGAGATGTACAAGGCAAGAGAGTGAAACTTATCAAGCACTGTTGACAGCTAATCAATAGGTGGAAAAGGCTGACCTGGTGAAATCAGGCTGCTTAAGAGAAGCCGCTTTACATACAGTGGCATGAAACCTTTGGAGTGGCTTTGCTGTTGCAATCACTCCATTGCAGGGAATAGTAAACAGCATTGTGAGAAGTAGTTAAACAGAACTAAGAAACATGGGAACAGTACCTGCTGTGGGTGGGGATGCCTTTAGTGTTTTTGCACTTTTACCACATTTTGTCCCATGGTTATACTATGCATTGGTTTACCCTGGTTTGCTATACCTCTCTGTATTTTACAGTGCTTACCTATGCTTTTCACTGTGCTTTATTACACTACAATTACAAGACCGTCCTGTCTGCAAACCTGTGTAACACAGGACACTTGGCAATAGCGCATAAAGCAAATACTCATTAAGCTGAAAAAAAAAAAAAAAAACATGTCTGGAAATGTTAAAGCTGTTATCGGATTGTAGTTATATTTTCTTTGTCGGTAACAGCCCAATTGAATTAGGGTTTAGAAACTAATCGGCAAATGCTGAAACGTTTGTCAGATGTGATTGTGAGATATTTATCTTGAAAATTGCTTCTGTTCACTCTCTCTACTTTCCTTAGTAATGCTGTAATCTGCGCTTGTTATTTTGCGTTCGACAAAGTTGGGAGCTTAGCTCCTTTGAACACTTTTTACTGATAAGCTGGACCTCTGCACACAATCGGCTCGGTAACTCGGCGATGGGATAATATACCAATCTCTCTCCTACAGGTGCTGAGGACGTGGTGATGGCTTTCTCCAGATCTGAAACGGAGGACCGGAGGCAGTGAGTCACAGCGACGAAGCTTGACAGCACCATCGCTGCAGAGGGGCGGGGCCAGCCGGGGGGGGGAGGAGGATTCCAGAGCACAAACCAATCACTCACCTTCCCCCTCCCTGACTTCCTGAACAGTGACGTCACAGCCATCTGTCTGCGATGGGCAGGCTTCTGCAGGACAAGTGAACGGACTAACCTGTTTTTTTGTTTTGCTTTTTTTGCTTTTGTTATTGGCTGAAGGGAACAAATCCCTGCAATTCCGTTTGACTGTATTATTTATTTGTTTAGTGGGTCAATGGATGGAAGGACTGTGAAAGTTGTGTGTGAGATCCTGAACACAAAAAAGCACCTCTCCCTTTCCTCCCCATGCCATACATGTCTGTGCTTCTCTGATCCCAGTTGCATTCTTTGCATTTTTGTTCAAGGATTTGGTTAAAGGAACTGGGCTAGGTTTGATGCTGATGGTGTGTTTTTGTTTGTTTTTTTATATGTATTTTTAAAAAAAAAGCTGCGCTTGACAACATAATTCAGTTTAACTCAAAACATCACACTAGAAGAGATTAATACCTGTGCCGCTGTCTTTTTAAGATTGCTGTGTATTGTATAATTATTAAATCTATTGTACAGGAAAAAAATATGGAAAATGAATGAAGTGGTCCGTGCCATGCTGATGTGTTTTAGCCATGCAGGATTGAAACAGAGCAACCTCAAACTGAGGAGTTGTCTACGTGGTCTAATTTATTATAATCTTTTTTTTTATTTTACTGTTCTATGATAGCAGTTTTTCCATACGCAGTTGCGAAAGAAATGCAAGCAATTAACTAAATAGGACATACATAACTGAAGCAGTGTTGGGGAACCTAGTTCTGAAACAAATATGCAATACAAACTGGTTACTGTAGCTGTGATTGTTTAACTCTAAAAGCATACGCTGTTCATTGGAACTCACCTTACGGAATGTTTCTTACAGAACATTCTTAGATTGATTTTTAACCCTGTTGTGTCCAGGAGACTCAATTTCCCTACATGGCAATTATTATAATGTGTGAATGCTAATATCCTGTGAGTTTTAAGCATCCCTTGCAAGTATCAAGCCCTTATATAACTACAGATCAGTGTTAGATCTATTTTTAAAACCCAGCCTTCAGAAGAGATCTCTTTTTATATTAAAGCAAACTTGTGATTTTGTACGTGCAGTGAATAAGCTTGCTGTTTAACTGGAACGTTATCTTTTAAGCTTCTTAGAAATATTACCCAATTAATGCTTTGTATTTAATGCGTTTTATTTTTTGTTTTGTTATTTTCTGTACTCTCCACATTTCTATTTCACTTTTAAATATGGGCAACTTTTATGTTCTAAAAAGTACATGCCTAGTTTGCTGTTTACATTATGGGCCTGTCTTAAACAGCATTGTCTTTATTCATTGAATTGTGGATTTCCATACCCAGTAGTTTTGGCCAATAATTAATCTGTGCTCTAGAAGCGGAATGCCATCTGAACTGGAGCTTTTAAAAGGCACTGGAACTCAAATAGAATCAGCTGCCAGAACACCTGATAGTAAAAGTATCTGATGCCAATTCTGATCACATTTTACTGTTTTCATTTCTGTATTGATTTGCTATGCATTGTTGTATTTTTTTTTTAATCACTCTTTAACAGAACTTCAAGTTTGAAAACATGTACCTGTATTTCTAGTCCTGCATTGGCTGTACAATTGTCGAAATGTCTGTGTTTTTGATTGAGCTATGTAATTTCTCTATGATCCCTTAGCCTCACTTTCAGATATTCGGTTTGGAATGGGTGGTAATAGTCCTAGGGGCAGATGCCAAAAGCATCTTTGCAGAAAAGGTATTGTTTTATTAGGTGTGGCTGGCTGCTGAGAATGAAGCCATGCTTCTATCTGGGATAAAGGCTTCCAACACTATACTGCTACATTAGCCCATGATCATTAATATTTTAATACAATTGGCTTTGATCACTCCATGTGTTCGGTTATTGAATCCTTTCCATCTTAATGCATTAAATAACTTTTTCAAGTGACAGAATCAAGTGAGAAGCCGTCCCTACCCCTTGATTTGTAGGGATGCCAGAAGCCGTCCCTACCCCTTGATTTGTAGGGATGCCAGAAGCCGTCCCTACCCCTTGATTTGTAGGGATGCCAGAAGCCGTCTCTACCCCTTGATTTGTAGGGATGCCAGAAGCCGTCCCTACCCCTTGATTTGTAGGGATGCCAGAAGCCGTCCCTACCCCTTGATTTGTAGGGATGCCAGAAGCCGTCCCTACCCCTTGATTTGTAGGGATGCCAGAAGCCGTCCCTACCCCTTGATTTGTAGGGATGCCAGAAGCCGTCCCTACCACTTGATTTGTAGGGATGGCAGAAGCCGTCTCTACCCCTTGATTGGTAGGGATGGCAGAAGCCATCATTTGGTTTGATTCCCATGTGGAGAGATGGAGTTGACTTCAGTGTTAGCATGCTAGGATGGAAAGGTTTGAAACTGGTCGCCACATGGAAAAGGGCAATGTTTTTTGTTTGTTTTTGCCAGTTATTTTATCACTGACATTAAAGGGAGAAACAGAAAATGGAAGTATTGCTTCTGACCTTTTATTTTGCATCTTGACAGACAAATTGCAGTAACCTTTCTAGCTACATTACCCTCTATACAGTAACAGTGGTCTTGAAACCTGTACCTGTGTAAAACATGAAAAACATAATCTGAAATACTGATGTATTAGTAAGTGAAGTCACTACAATATACTACAATGCGCTCCACATCTCTGCCCTTGTGATACATAATTAATCCTTATTTTAAAGTCATTTTATTTTAGATTTTGGAAGTTTGTAAAATGCCAATGTCTTTAAAAACCTTTGGGGACCACTGATAGTGGTGATACTTCAGTTTTGATACCCACATGTCCACTGGAAAAACACTAACTTTATAAACCTAATGAAATGTGGCTGAAGTGGGGGGGGGGAAGGGGATGTTTATGGTCTGGAGGCTAGAGCAGTGGACTGAGGCAGCTAAATCGAACCTCTGCTAAGCCACGTGACCTTGAGCATCAGTCTGTCAAGCTGGGAAATTGGGTGCAAGCACCAGGCACATTATTACACTGAAGAAGAAAATTGATGCTTTCAGGACATGACAACTGCTGTTCTGGTGTTCTGTATATATATTTTTAATCAACTCCTTTTAAAGCCTGCTACATGTTTTCATAATGTGCCTGCATGAATTCCTGGGAGTCCTCATGCTGAAATGCATTCTCTACCCTGTCATGAATTCCTTTTCCATTAGTCCTGTTCTGACCCAGAACCTCCCTCCCTCCCTCCCTCCCTCTGCTCGCCTGTCTGCCCTGCTGTCAGATTCTGCTGCATTCCCTCAGCCTTTTTGAGAACAAAAAGAAATCCTTTGCATTGGGAACAGGAGCCAGGCCCCTTCTCAAGGCACGTTACCGTTCAGAGGTCAGAGATTTTAACGATGTGGCAGTGCATGTCTGGAAGGAGAGGATGCTACTTTTACAGGTTTAGACTGCACGCTGTTTTTAATTCAGTTGCTTGCTTTGTTTTAGTTGTGCTCCTTGTTCTGCATTACAAAGATTATTGTTTTAACTAAACAACTGAACTCTCTAATAATAGCAGCAGTGCAGCCAGTCATTGAGTTTATTCATGAGTGCTTTGGATAAGTAATTTGGCACAGGTGGGATTTATCAAATAGAACTATTGCTAGAAACAGGTTTTTGTTTTTAACTGACTCCCCTCATTTGCATTCTAAGAACGACACTACATGAAAACACTGTGAGTCGCACAATGGATTAGATGACATTGCTGCTGAAGATTAAAGCCCAATGCGACGATAAAAATCAAATAATGGGTGATCTGTAAGAAATATATCTTGTGTTGACAGCTTGAAGCAAACTCAGTTGCCGTCAAATTTATTTTATAGAATGTATCATTCTAGGAAATGCGCTTCTTTTAAACACTGCTACAAACACAACTGAGCCAAGTAAGGTGACGTATTAAATGTGTAAAACTATTCACAGCAAATGTGTAACACAAACCATTATGTGCCAACAAGTGTGTTCAATGGTGCAGGTGAAGCAGACGCAGCAGCAAATACTGGTAATGATTAGAAAACACAGTAGCAAAGTCCCAAATAAGTTGAACCATCAACCATCTTCTTATGCCGCAATGCAACATGTTTCCCTTTTCATTTGAATGACGTTAGTAACATAGTTAACAATGCCTTGTTTAGTTTCGATAGTCTATTATTAATTCAGCACCTAAAGGATCAACAGTGCCGAGTAACCCCCCCCCCCCTTCCTGACAGATACAAAGGCAGCTGGGTAGAAGCAGCCTTTTGAAGAGACTGTCCTTGACTGCATCACCAGAGATAACAATGGCTTTAGAGCAGGGATGTCTCAGCATTATTTAGAAGATAATTGGGTTGAAAGATAATCTGTAACTGCAGTGCATCACTCGAAGATAATTGTCATGAGAGCAGAAGACCAGGACTGAAGGACCAGAGTCCCAATTACAACCCGTTCGGAAGGTCTCTTTTTGCCGTTATTAGCTTCCTCACCCTCCACTTCTTCATTGCTCTTACTGTAAAGATCACATATTTCACAGTCTGTGCAAGACATTTGATTTCAATTAGAAGGTGTATGTGTCGGAATGGGGCACAGTGCTTGCTGATCACAGCCTTTATGCACCATTACCTTGTTATACTGACAAATATATGCTCTTCATTCCTGCTTACGTGACTGCCTTTGTGTTTCCTAATCAATGGCATCCTGCCTGCAATTAAATAAAATGTGACTTTTTGACATTCAATAACAGTCATTAGTCAAGTGTTTCCACCAGTGAAATGATAAATGGATCCCATTTTCAAAATGGATTGGTTGTCCATGTGAATGGGTTTGAAGTAAATGTAACAAATGCATTTCTAAATGTGTTTAAATGCAAGAGGTATAACAGAAGGCAATGATCATTTGCATTTGTGACAGTGGACGGGGTAGCCTCTGCAGGAAGGAAGTCGATACTTGTTTAAGAAGCTAATTGGAAGAGGCAGTGAAATCAGAAGCTGGGTGAGCAGCATGGATACAAATGTGCCTTCTCTTGGGCATGTTTTTTTAACAGGGTATTTTGACCTTGCATTCAAATCAGAGACGCCTTCAGGCTTAAGGAAGGAGATTGCTGTAAGCCGGAAGGAAGTCAAAGGTCCAATCAGATGTCACGCCTGTGTGATATAATTATTATAAAATGCATGTACTGCATGTTTTTCAATTAACGTTCCTTATAAATGCAGTTATACGAGGTCCATTTCTTTGTTCAAAAAACTGAAATATATTCATCGACCCGTCCTATAGCTAGGAGGTACTGAGGAACCAGATATCGTATTATATGTGATCCACCATATGGGCAGAGCAGGATTTCAACCCAGGATCGTCTGACACCTTGTCCCTGTTATACACTGAGCTACCTCCAAGGTATAACTGCAAATGTTTCAATAGAGTCAAAGCAAAAGAGAAGTCGCACTTCAAACCGTGAAAGAATCATAGACAAGCAAGCAACCAAATTAGCGAGCAGCGAGGCTCTGAGCAAACAAAGCAAGCCTTTGCACTAATAAGGGTCAAACTGATGAAGTAGATCAGGGGAAGGAAGCACGTAGGCAGACTGAAGCAAAGCAAGCATCAATCCTACATTCTCTTAATTAATACTCCACAGGGCTGATCGATACAGGACCTGGTGAAATGAGCCTCGTTTATCAGGTCGCTCTGACCCGAATGCCTGCATCAGTAAGCAATGTATTTATCTATGGCGTTTGTATCTAGTGAAAAATAAAAGGACTGGTAGGTGTATGATTGCACTTTAATGACTTCGGTCCGCCCTTCTACATATGGCCCGCCTACTGGAACTATTTTTAATGCTGATCTCTGCATTAGTGTGGATCTTCTTTCACCATTTCACATTGTTCAGATTTCAGCTGTGTTTATACAGTATTTGTGCCTCAGACAGTTGTGTGTTTGTACCTTCAGAGGCTTTGACAATGGTTTCTATTACAGCTAGAATGACAAAAGCATTAAAGTCATGCAGCAGGTAAAAAAAAAAAAAACATCAATAGTTTGATTACAAAAGCGTTTGGTGGCGCCTGAATAGTTGTATCAGCTGCTCACGGGTTAAGGTTAGGTCACACTTACAGGACCTATATGGTGCCACGGATTTCATAAATACAAATGCCACTTTTTGTTATTGTTAACAGAGACGATGGTACATCAAACTTGCATGAGCATAGGAAGCATTCCAATTTGATATCTTGTTCTTTTGGTTCCAGTGCGAATAGGTTGAGAACTGTTAAACCTTGCAGCTATATTTCAATTATTATTAATGTGTTCATACATTCATTGAGCATGTTTTGGCAAGTCATTGCTGCCCCCACTATAATTATTCCCCTTAATACAAATAAGCCATTTATTGGATTTGTGTTTTCCTTAATGCCCTATCTGCAAACACTTTGCATCAGCACTGCTTTAAGCTCTTGCCTTTGTGACTTCATTTCCCTAATGTGTGTGCGGCCTGCTGTTCAGACACTAGCACAGCTAAGCAATAGAAACGAAATGGACAAATCCATTTCCGGTACTTCTACCAGGCTTTTGAAACAGGCTGACAGAGAAAGGATTAGCAAACTCTTTAATGACAGATTTTATCTTCCTGCTACGACATCGAGTAAAAAGCAGGTGCATGTTTATGAGAAGTGCCGTTTGACCTGCTTTGCTCTGAACTGTGATCTAGCGAGGCTTGGATAGGAAAAAAACCACATGAAGCCTTGCCATGTTTATTTGACCCAATGAGGTTTTGACAAAGCTTTCTAGTGACAGCTGATTATTATTCCAATTATTCTGTACTGAATCAGCATCCGAGACTGTCTCTCCGCTGACCGTAATTGTGTTTGTTGGCATAAAATGCACTCTCTCCTCTATTACTGTAATTGCATTTGTTGGCAAGATTGGTCAGAACCTTCTGATGCGTTATGAATGTTTTGGCTGCAGTTTCAGCAATCGAAAATGGTCTTTAAAAAAGCAAACCACAAGATGGAATTCACTAGGCTAGCATTGAGTGCAAAGAGATCTATGGTTGAAATCCAAGGATCCAATCTACTCTAAAACTAAGACATAATAGAAATGCCATATTTCTATGTCACTGGGTCTGTCCTCTAACCAGTATCATAAAAGCCTCTGAGATACAGGAGAAATGACCTGGGAAGTAATCTGACTTGCTGTACCAATGATTCATTGATACTGACCGAGAATGCATTCAGAAAGCGTTCATATTTTGGCAGTTTTGCACATTTCATTTGTATTTTATATCTGTATTTGTAAAACAAATGTGGAATGCAACATTTTTAGTGAACGATCAGGCCTTCTTCCATGTATAGTGATCTGCCAATGATGTCATGCTGTGATCTGCCAATGATGTCATGTTGTGATCTGCCAATGATGTCATGTTGTGATCTGCCAATGATGTCATGCTGTGATCTGCCAGTGCTGTCATGCTGTGGTCTACATGGACTGCTAGAGTTTCTTCTGTCTGATACAGTGGCATTATAACAATGTTTTTGTAAGGCTTGACACCCACTCATTTACTCTGTTGCTGCTCTGTCTCAATGCAGTCATTTATAGCGCTGTGGCAGAGAAAACAATGGGCTTTCTGCTTTTTAAATGACTCTCTTTGTCCTTGAGGTGTCCTCTCATAAGTGAAAACAATTTTTAAATCAAAAAATATTAGATTTATGATCTCTTTTGTCACATCTTATATACTTCAATCAGGCAGCAATATCTGTCCCTGCAGGCATGTTTTTCTCCTATAAAAATAAAAAGGCAGATGAATACAGAATGAGATTAAAAGCCGACCAGTTTTCTTGCTTACATCCGACTTCGTTCAATCCCACAGATGTCATCTGATACGAAGCGTAGACCCTTTAGAGAAAAACGTGTCCATTACATTCTGTAATGCAAAAAGGATCTGATGCATAACATATGAGAGTTACCCAAACTATTTACTAAAAATAGAAGACCTTTCTGGAGAATATTGAATTAAATACGAGCCTCCCTCGGGAAACGGATTCATATCCAAGGTTACACTGCCCAGTATTAATGTATTGTTTTTCTTACTTTTTACACTTAAGTGCAATAAAGTCTATCAATGTCAGGTTTGTCCCAGTCACTTTCACCTCATACAGCACCCTATTGTATGTTTCTATAACGCTGTGAAGTTTTGTATTTTTGTTTTTGGAGACCTGAGCACGTTGAATTTCTTGAGCTCTAAACCATCCTTCTCCAAACTCATCACTGCTATAACAAATCAGAACCAAATTCCCCACCAGTAACTGGAGTACTATATTAAAATCAGTAGGTGATTACTGACAATCAGAGTAACGTTATAAATGATGTTTCAGAACTGATCTGATCTTATATACCATGAAACCAAAACAGCAATATCCAGTATACTGGACAACAGCATGATTTAAAAAAACATGACATACAATGGTGAAAACTACAAGCACATCTCATTGTAAACACAGTTTGTATTTCTTTGTTCGGGTTAGGCATTATGCAGTTGGTTCGGCAATGCATTTGATAAAGGAGGAGAGTAAAAGATAAGTGCCATCTTGAAGCAATGTTTAATATGTAGCACATCTCATAATGCTAAGCACCATACTGTGGACTGAATGTGGTTTACATACAAATGGATGCAAAGTAGGAATAGTAACCTTAAAATGAGCAAAAATGCATGAGTGGGTCTACATTGGATTCAGTGTGGCAGTTAATTTCTTCAAATATTTCCCATGATGGTTCCATTGAAGGTGAAACATCTTCCATAGTAAATATTTCATTTTTGGCCAGCATTTGTAGACAGCATTTCCAGTAGACCCTTGTCCTTTTAATTGCATTACATTTGGGGTCCCTGAGTGGCTCCCCTGGTAAAAGCACGGCCACGTGGTGTGCAGGCTGCGTCATACAGTCAGGGGAGCGCAGGTTTTCATCCTGGCTGTGCGAAGTCAACGGTCTTGAGATTCTGGAGGGTTAGGGAGGCCAGGTACTTGAAGCTCAGATGGACAGGCTGGCCTTTGTCCTCCAGGGGCTGGTATCTCGCTGACATCTGCTCTTGACTTCCTGGGTGTAAAAGAGGGTGCATTAGGTTTCAACAGTAGACAATGAGAATTGAATATAGCAACATAATTGGTGATGCCCCTTGTTTGGGTAGCATGGACAGTACAGCGTTCTGGAGATTTGGACAGTGGGGCTGACAGACAAGGTGACTTCTTGCTTCTGTGGAAAGAAGCCACAGTGCTGCCAAGGGCCTAATTTGTTATTGAAATGTCTTTGAAACAATAAAAGAAGCAGAGGAATTTGAATTATTGTGTTTCATTGTGGAGTTCACAGGGAGTAGGATCTGCCCTTTCTGATCATTAAAATCAAAGCAACCTTGCGATTCTGGATGCTGCAGGAATCATAACACCGCAAAGAAAAATAAACCTCTGTGGTACAAATAATTATCATATTGCAGCTACTGTGTGGCTCCTCTTGCTTAGCGCTGTAATGCTTTTTGATCGAGCCATGAATATGTTTATCGGAATATAAAAGAGATTGTCTTTCCCTTTGTGAACAGCGAGAAGCGGAAACCTTGAAGATCTGAACATTAAAGAGACCGATGGGAATTTCCCTGTTTTTTCAAGCTGTGCTCCCAGCTTTGAAGAGTCTTAATCAAGTGAATTTACAAAGCCGCGGTGAGTCAATACATTGTTAAGGAATTTAACATGCCCAGTCCTGAGGGGGATGAGTGGAAAATAAAGGTGTAAATTCTGGTGTGACTTTCCGCCTTCAAGGTTGAAGAACAAAAAAGATCTAGTTATTTCAGATGGGTCGGTTTACAGCTGGGATGCAACTGAATATGAATATGATCCAGTTTTCTGTGCGTAATTTCATAGCAGTCTACGGTAATGATCTGTCATTGTGTGCCCATAGCAAGATTTTTATTGAAGAGCCAATTTCATATATCCCATGTTTCTATGTATTGTGATAACTTTTTTTTTGTTCAGTTCAGTTTAGTTTAATTCAACTAAAGGGGTGGCTAAATAAAGGAGTGAATGTCTTCAGTTAGACTGCTCAAGGTGAGGGAACCTAGAGAAGGTCACCATCACCATCTATCAAGACTACATGAGGAAGAACATGGAAAAAACAATGGCCATGAGGTGAAAAGTCATTTGTTGTTGTTTCTTTATAGTAAGGGCAGAGATTTTGAAAATGTCTGTCTTCTTGAAAGACCATGCAAATCCATACTGGGACTTCTCAAAATTGTAAACACTCACTTTATTGAAAGATTGTTTTTAAAATTGGTTGGAGACGTTCTCTAAGGCAAGGGAAAGAAAGTGTTTTGAAACTAATTTTCAGAGAGGAATATAATATTTTTTTACAGTTTAGTAGTAAGAAACTCAGAACAAAAAACGTTTCTTGTTAGTTTTATATGGTACAGTCATTGATGTGTTTTGCTCATGTTTCAAAACATGGGTCTTCCTGAGAACCGTTCTTTCAATTCAATAACGTCTTTTTCATTGATCGCCAACACTTCTAGAAATCCCTTGGCATATTGGTTCATCTGTAATCCCAGGAACACTCTGTATGGTGACAGACGGCTTTTCAAGGCAGGAATGCAGTATTCTATTAGACGAGGTCCATCCCTGCGTGTGACATGAACAGGGAATAGAAGACATATGCCTACACAAAGCCATCAGAGAATGGTGTTTAGTGGGGATTTCACAATTACAAACAGACAACCTAATCCTGAAGATAAAAGCCTGCTGTGTGAGTGGATTGTGCTTCCAGGGCTGTGAGGTAAGGTGATGGTTTCAGGAACCATTGAAGTGATCCGAAACCCATTTTCCAAAGCCGGTTCCTCTGTAGTGTTTCCTCTGTGCCTGTACAAGTCCTGTGGTTTGGATGCTGTAGAAAGTTATGCATAACTGCTTAAATAAAGAAGCTGTTTTTATGAAAGATCTTTTTGATAAGTTCTTTAACCCTTTTCTCAACTATTTCAGAGATGGTTACGCATTTGTTTTCAAAGCAAAGAGAATGTTTATAAACCCTCTATAAAATAACCATTATACAGTCTTTACATGTTTATGATGAAGGCCCTTAGACTGTGACGATAACCAAGTGTGCATCTCGTAACTATTTCAAATCTTTAAAGGGTTTACCCAATTTTGTTGTACTTCTGCTGAGCCATATTTTTATAACGGTAATCAATCTATTTATCATGCATTTACATGCTTTACAAAATAGGAACATGCTTTAGAAATCTTGTGTTCATTTCCATTGTGTTTTATAGCAGTAATATATAATAAAAAGGTGCATGGATTTATACCCCCCCACCCCTACTGTGTTAGCATGTTTCAGGTAGAATGATGAGCTATATAAGTTATGCATAAGTTATGCAATATGCAGCTGCTCACAATTGGAATGAGTTACAATCAAGGCTTAAACTCCCTGGTTTTATCTCAGAGGGTGCTTTCTTTTCTAGGCTTGAAGCTCTTTTCTCTGTTTCATGTGCTTGTCAGAGCAGATGCTGATTGTATTAGTTTTTTTTTTTTTGATTTCGTATTGCTGTAATGTCTCTAACTGTCTATGTATTGTTGTTTGTTGGATTTATGCTGCCTCTTGGCCAGGTCGGCATTTTAAATGAGAACTTGTTATCAATGTCTTTACCTGGTTAAATAAAGGTTTGAATTTGAATTTGAATATACTCACACTCTTTGCCTCTTCTGGGTTTTTAGACACAAAAATCTGAAGCAACATTTTTAAGAAATCACAGTAACACCACACAGAAAGCAAACACCCACATTAGAGACTCTACAGATAACATGAAAGTAAAAACCACGGAACACTTACACACCACAAGAAACAGAGTAGAGGAATTAGATCATATAAAAGAAAGATCCTGAAGCCAATTTACTTCAATTAGGTGACAACTGTCGTCATTTGCACAGACGTTAACATCTCCAGAGAATAACAGGCTGAGGCGACTGTGTCTCAGATAGCAATGATACTATTAACACCTGCATTGAAAGAACTGGCTGTTGATATAAGGTTTGACATACCTATTATTATCAATAAAGTGAAGTTAAGAAAATCCTTTCCCATTCCAAGATTACACTCCGGTATAACTGCAGTGAATTGCAATTGAATCCTGTATTTTAACAGCTTTCCATAGGAGCACAATACAGCAGGAATGTATTCGTATAATGTTAATGCAGTCCTGTTTTTGAGAGGAGAACACCTGTTATTTTTTACAAAACCAGAAACAAACAGGCTAAATGCGGTAGTATAATTCAAGGTCTCTCAAAATGTTTGGTTTCACATGTTATAACATTAACATGGAATGGAGTTAATGAAAAGACTGGAGTAAAGTCTTTAAGAATATGTTTCTAAGTCTCTTTTAATCCAATAACTAGAGAGTTTACTGGCTGGGTGTTTGAAGTTATTGATGGGTTTAAAATAAGCACAAGGAAGACCGTACACCCAGGCATGTTTTCACAAGAATAAACCTTGTGATAAAAGTTTGGTAAAAACACAAACTGCTGTTAATGCATTATTTATTTATTTTCCATGTCAGAAAGGGGCTCAGAGACAAGGCCAACACTCTTATCCTCACTTTAAAATGAAGTATTTACAGCACAATTATAATGTATAAAAGTAGGATATTCTTACAGGAAGATGTACCACAATACCACGCTGTCCTTGGCTTAAGGTTAAGGATGGGTACTAAATAAAATGCTATATAAAAACATTCCAGCTGCTGATGAAGGACATCAATTATAAAAGATTCAACATAAGAACTTGACTGCAAAATGCCTTGGCAACCACAAACAGCAAATGGTAGCTGAGGAGGCCAGCTGCAGAGTCATTGGTTGAGTGGCACCCACAGTGATAGCATTAAACATGTTTATGAGCATTTTAAATGATTAGCATTCTGCATCCAATGCAGATTGTTAGAGGAACCTGACTCCTATTACATTTAGTTCTAATTTAGCAACAGAGTGTCTCCCCTTCCTCCAAATCCAACCAGTTCTATTTAATGGGATTCTTTAATCTAAAAGTATTATACAAAGCGTATAAATCCTATGCCTAAAATGGCCTGAGGACACACACATTCTAGATGGGGTGTGGTGTGTTTAGACAATTAGAAAATAAATGGAAACACTCATGGATAGAAGAGCGAGCAGAGTCTTGTGTTCAAGGTGTGTTTAAATAGCAGTACAGTCTGCAGGCTGTGTCTCAGATACAGATGACCTGTCTGTTAACAGAAGACCATGCCCTCCACTCCTTACCAATTCCTGATCACGATTGCCAAGGGAAGCCCAAGAAAGATTGAAAAGACCATTTTTAACCAGAATATGCAATACTCTGGAACATATGTTGTTACTGCATCTTGTAAAAGCGCTTTGTGATGGTAGTCCACTATGAAAGGCGCTATATAAAATAAAGATTGATTGATATATCTAAATAGGAAATTAGATTTTTGCAGGAAAGTTCATTTTCATTAATTTGTATATATCTATATAATGTGTATCTAACCTAACTTTTAGTAATCTCTGTAATGTTGTACTCTACATGTGTGCATGAACTGAATATGTTTTTCCCTGGAAACTTTTAAATTAAAGAAGCTGCATAGGCCCAGATGGTGGTTAAGTTTGAAATATTGGCATACAGAATTTGATTTAATAAAATACAATCGATGGTTAAAGTGCTATTCTGCACTGTGATAACGTCTTTAAAACTGAGTATATTCCCTGTCTGAACTTTCACTCCTACATTATCACACTCCGATCTTACAAAATGAATTTTCTCAATTGATCGATTTAACTATGTTCAGTTTCCCTGTGTATATTCATTATTCATGCACAGCTGTTGCATTATAGATTTTATTTTTTAAAAGAGTTCATGGCTTTTATTAAGCTATGAATTGTTCATTTTATTTGATTACCAGTTGACATGATCTGTAGAGACAGATGAGACACCTGTTTTAGAACCGCCTCCAGGGATGCAAAGGCATACTGTAAATTCATCCATGTAATACATGTGACTTTTAAATACACATGATCTGAAAGAGGAGAGCACTGTGATACTAGGAATGCATACAGAGGCCAGTTATTTACTTCATTAGTGATTGTAACTTCATTTTATTACATCTTCTTAGCCTTTGTTAAATCGATACAAGCAACCAAACCGATAACCCCCCGCACCGCAAGAGAGCGTCTTAACCACAATGCATTTGTGGTTTTAGAGCTTTTAACCTCCTCTCATCTCACCACCAGGGGACATTATCCGTAATAGCAGTGCATCACATGACACTGTCCCTGTGTCATGACACTGCTTAAATTTGGGATATTTATACATTTTTGAAATGCTGCTGGATCTCAGTTTCCTGGTAGCTTAACACTTTCTTCTACTCAAAAGTCAACCATGTTGTGTATTGGAAAAAAAAAGAAAAAGAGTTGGGTTACCTGGGTAACCAAACAGGCCTGTCCGTGGGCCTCTCCTTTCCTTCCTTCTTCTCTCATCAGGTCCTGGAATGTTTCCATGGCAACCACTTGGGGAACAAGTAAGGAAGTGATGCAAAGGGTACACATTCCTAGATACAGTACGTCTGTAAAACTTCATTTGAACCCTATGCCACTTTAAAGTTCATAGGCCTTTTTTTAATTGTCTGCTGTTACCAGTTTTATGATAGAGCTAAAATAAAAGCTGACCATAAAACCAACTGCAATAACTTCCCTCTGACACCCCAGTCCGGCAATCCAGTTGCTAAATAAAGCCAGTCTCTGCTGCCTCTACTTAAAATAACAAGCAGCTGCTCCATGATTCGCTCACGGTTCTTGGGATTTCAGTTTTCAATGCATGCCCAATTTCCTCATTGTGGAACGACAATCTCAGCATTGTAACAGTCTACTACCAAACCGGTCTCAGACATCCAGAATATTAGTAATTGATGACAGGGCATTTGGACAATCTTAAAATCCGCCCCTGTGTAATGTCAACCCTCTTTAGGACCGGTGTTTTAAAAAAATGACCACGACTAACCCAAATCTGGAATGTAGAAGTTACTTATTGAGATTTGTTGCCCTCTATCCTATAACCTCGACTTCTTTAAAGTACTACAAACTGAGGCTTGTTTGGCTCTAGAAACTGGAAACACATTCTTCATGGTCAGCTGGCCTGGCTGTGTCCTAAGAGAATGAACAGCTCTGTAAGTCAACCTTGTGATAGTGACAAAACAGAGAGAGCTTTTCTCAGTGGAATGACAGATGTGTAGCTGGTCTTTGTTTTTTTGATAAACCAATATGTTGTGTCTAGTGAATGTTTTACAGAAACAAGTCATGCAAGTCTTTGACCTTGTAGGACCAGCCAAGTGGAAAGGTCACAGTGTCACCTTTTATTTCTAGAAGCAGGAAGCACAAACGATGGCCAAAAAACAGATTCTCAAAGCAAGCTCAAAAAACAGCTATCTGGATACTGAATCAATCAGTGCCTTTTAGGGTAAGCCATCCCAAAGTGGGACAGAACCATTTCGAATGTCTTATGAGCTGAAAAGCATTTAGGATCTTAGGACCTCAGATACACAATGCAGAAATTCAGTTTCATAAAACATATTATCTGACATACCATGATGCTGTAATCATTGTTGCTATAGAAACATGTTCAAATCTGATTGGGAACCAATGCAGGTAAAAAAAAAACGTATTCATTAAGGCAGTGCTTTGTAATGTAGGTTTAATGTAGGGTTTTGATATGGTCTTTTGCAAAATAAGAAACTTACGCATGCAATACAAGTGTCTCTAATTACTGTGTATTTGCATAGTAGTTACATAGAAAATGTTACTATGCATAGTTACAATGTACTTAACGTGTAAATCTTTTTGCACAATATATGTAAGTACACAATTCTATCAGAAAAGGGTTAGGGATAGGGATAGGGCTAAGATTAGGATTATGGTTATATTATGTAAGAAAAATATATATACACATTAAATACATTGGGACTATGCATATTAACATTGTAATAATGTGTAAGTACACATGTATTTACTAAGTAACTACCATGTAAATACACAGTAATTACAGCCACACAATGTAAAGTGTAGCCAATGAATGTTTAAGAATGTGTTTCATTAAACTGAAGGAATGAAACACATAAACACACCCTGGCTGTGGATTATGGCTCTTAAATTAATATTACTGTATTTGCTAAGCTAGTGTTTCACTAGGCTCGTCTTGTGCCGGGTTGACACCCACTTAGAAATGACTGCGAGGTTTATACTGTGCTGACACTGCAGGCACGCCAAGCAGGGCTGTTTTAAATTCAGTCCTTCTGGGAAATCAATAATTTAAAGGTAATTTTCCGAAGCTGAGCTGCACGCATTAACTGCAATGTGAGCGGGCTGGTGCCCTTGTCTGCACTGATGAATGGGTTGCCTGAACACAGCAGGCAACGATTCATCATTAGGCAGGGAGACAAACACTTAGGAGAGAAGTAAAGTGACCCTGGCTTTCCGATAGAAGAGACGTGGCTCGATGTCCTTCTATTGAGATGATAACGAGGAGCAGCCTCTTCAAGTAATTGCTGCATCTCCAACAGGCCCAGTCTAATGCTCTGTTTCCACTGCCTGGCGCTCCTGGCCACGGCTCCCCACGGCAACAAAACAGGGTGTTTCCACAGCAACAAAACAGGGTGTTTCCAGGGCAACAAAACAGGGTGTTTCCACAGCTTGCCCGAATGGCTCAGCGCGGCTATCCGGGCCTGGTTTGTATCTGATACTCGATGGAGCCAAACTGGCTACAAATGAAGTGCATGTAGAGAAGAAACCAGCAGGGAAATGGCTACCATAGTAGCTGATTCTCTTTCATATCGCACGCATATGACATTTTCTTTATTGTTTTTCTTTAAGCTTTATCGTCTTCACCGAAAGAACTGTGTTAAATTGAACAATGTTCATCCTGCTTTGACACACAAGACAAAAGTCTGAAGTCGCATTGCTTATTTGTATTCATGACTAACACAACGACGAAACGAAACTGTTTCTTTGGCTGTGCTCTCCTTCTTAACCAGATTTATTTTTATTTGCAATGAGCCTACGGTTACATTTGTTTGGTTTCTTTAAAACAAAACACAATGCAATCCTCCAATCCCCCAGTGACCTTTCCGAGGAATTTCCGAGGTCGGCCAGGTTTTGAAAAAAGCACTGAAAGTCTCTTTCAGCCGCTAGCCCTTCTCTTCTCTCTAAGTACAGCTGGTACACCAGAGTGTAACCGTTAACCTGTCCCCCCTGCAACACTCCAACACTGCCCCTAGTGGCTATAAGAAATACCACATGGAACAAATGTATCACCAAAACAATTGAATAAGATGTAGAGTATTAGATTAGCAGGCTACTCACCATTTCAATAATGAACTTATTATTTAAACAGTGTCTGTTACTCAGTGACTGTTGGGTCCTGATCCTCCTTGGCTGCCGTTTTCTTTTTTAAGAAAAATAGACAAATATATAGTATTTCGTTCATACCGTGTACTAGACCCTCAGCTTCTGCGTTAAACATGTGTTTAGAGATCAGTAGCGTAATTGGCAGATGCTATTCTATGTGCTTGCTCCAGCATCCTGCTCACACCTTACCATCTGCTGCCTGCCGCCTTCATTTTATTAAAAACTGCAAATGAAACTTTGTCAGATTGAGTTTTTTTTTTTTTACCTGACACTGAAGAATGCGACTGTAATAACACGACTGCGGTAATAATATTAAAACTCAGCCTCTCTTTGCCAGACGATTTGAGTGAGCTTCTTAAGTTCCTGGGTTCAGATTCGTGAACGAATCACTAAAAAAACGATCTTTCGGTGGCAAACGTCTAAGAAACGAAGGGGAGTGTGAACATTTAAAGTACGGCAAACCAGGAGCATGCGATCCCAGCTTTACCACCTTCTTCCTCTTTGCAGTTGATTTCAAAGACAATAGAAAAAGGTGATAAAATATTCTCAACTGTTCTAAAGAATCGTGCCAGGTGTTAGATGGTGTGTCATGGCAAAATCACACAGATACCGTTTAAAACTAATCAGTTATTTATAAATGCTTTGTTTAACAGCTGAAGCACTGAAGTAAGAGAATAGTCTTACTTTTCTTTCTATATGAAAAGAAGTCATATCACATATTTAATGTACAACACAGTGGTCATAACGTGTTAGATAATTGACTATGGTCCAAAGCCAAAGACGAGACCGCTTCACAAAAGAAAAAAGGTTCAGCAGGAAAGGCTTGGGGAAATTATCTTAAGTTTGAACAGGACGTTTACAATTATAGAATACTTTGAAAGCTCAAGGGTAATTTAAATTGACAATAGTTGTGCTACTGGGAAAACTAGCAACATATACAGTGCCTTGCGAAAGTATTCGGCCCCCTTGAACTTTGCGACCTTTTGCCACATTTCAGGCTTCAAACATAAAGATATGAAACTGTAATTTTTTGTGAAGAATCAACAACAAGTGGGACACAATCATGAAGTGGAACGAAATTTATTGGATATTTCAAACTTTTTTAACAAATAAAAAACTGAAAAATTGGGCGTGCAAAATTATTCAGCCCCTTTACTTTCAGTGCAGCAAACTCTCTCCAGAAGTTCAGTGAGGATCTCTGAATGATCCAATGTTGACCTAAATGACTAATGATGATAAATAGAATCCACCTGTGTGTAATCAAGTCTCCGTATAAATGCACCTGCACTGTGATAGTCTCAGAGGTCCGTTTAAAGCGCAGAGAGCATCATAAAGAACAAGGAACACACCAGGCAGGTCCGAGATACTGTTGTGGAGAAGTTTAAAGCCGGATTTGGATACAAAAAGATTTCCCAAGCTTTAAACATCCCAAGGAGCACTGTGCAAGCGATAATATTGAAATGGAAGGAGTATCAGACCACTGCAAATCTACCAAGACCTGGCCGTCCCTCTAAACTTTCAGCTCATACAAGGAGAAGACTGATCAGAGATGCAGCCAAGAGGCCCATGATCACTCTGGATGAACTGCAGAGATCTACAGCTGAGGTGGGAGACTCTGTCCATAGGACAACAATCAGTCGTATACTGCACAAATCTGGCCTTTATGGAAGAGTGGCAAGAAGAAAGCCATTTCTTAAAGATATCCATAAAAAGTGTCGTTTACAGTTTGCCACAAGCCACCTGGGAGACACACCAAACATGTGGAAGAAGGTGCTCTGGTCAGATGAAACCAAAATCGAACTTTTTGGCAACAATGCAAAACGTTATGTTTGGCGTAAAAGCAACACAGCTCATCACCCTGAACACACCATCCCCACTGTCAAACATGGTGGTGGCAGCATCATGGTTTGGGCCTGCTTTTCTTCAGCAGGGACAGGGAAGATGGTTAAAATTGATGGGAAGATGGATGGAGCCAAATACAGGACCATTCTGGAAGAAAACCTGATGGAGTCTGCAAAAGACCTGAGACTGGGATGGAGATTTGTCTTCCAACAAGACAATGATCCAAAACATAAAGCAAAATCTACAATGGAATGGTTCACAAATAAACATATCCAGGTGTTAGAATGGCCAAGTCAAAGTCCAGACCTGAATCCAATCGAGAATCTGTGGAAAGAACTGAAAACTGCTGTTCACAAATGCTCTCCATCCAACCTCACTGAGCTCGAGCTGTTTTGCAAGGAGGAATGGGCAAAAATTTCAGTCTCTCGATGTGAAAAACTGATAGAGACATACCCCAAGCGACTTACAGCTGTAATCGCAGCAAAAGGTGGCGCTACAAAGTATTAACTTAAGGGGGCTGAATAATTTTGCACACCCAATTTTTCAGTTTTTTATTTGTTAAAAAAGTTTGAAATATCCAATAAATTTCGTTCCACTTCATGATTGTGTCCCACTTGTTGTTGATTCTTCACAAAAAATTACAGTTTCATATCTTTATGTTTGAAGCCTGAAATGTGGCAAAAGGTCGCAAAGTTCAAGGGGGCCGAATACTTTCGCAAGGCACTGTATTTCCTGCTGTTACAGCCTCTGAAAACCAATTACCCAGTCCTTTTTTAAGCCTGTATAATTTCACGCTGTGGTCTTATTTGAAACCAGTTACATGGGTGGGTCCTTAATTGTAAAGCAAACATTTATTTTTTTATTGACATAGGATGCTGTGTAAAACAAAGCATTTGAACAAATCAGTCCAATTTCCCATCTCCACCACATCCCAATTAAGGGTAATAGTTTTTGCTTGAATAGCTCCAGGAAGGCTATTTCCTTGGTTTTCAGACTGCAGAATGCATGACTGAACCAAGGGCTCATTTAATTGTACCCCCCCCCCCCCCCCCCCCCACCACCTAGCTCTGCTCCCAGTCTGCAAGTCTCTCAACCAGAACCATCCTTTATGGTTTGTGGTGAGTCTGCTAGAGCTACTGGCCAGGGTCCAGTTTCACGGACCACACCGCCACATAATAACTCAATCAAGGCTAGTCCGAAGGAAGGAGGGTATCAGGTCATTTTCTTCAAATATCTCCTTTATTTCGTAATGGAGACAGTTTTCCACACTGATGTTTCCAGGGTTAACATCTTGGAAAACATGCAGCTTGATACGACCTGTACCATACTTATTGGAAGGAACAACTCATTTAGTCTGTACCTGCTAATTTAATTGAGCTGGGATGATGTTTTTTAATAGCTCCCGGTGGATATTACCTGCTGCACCCATTCTATAACACCCCCTCACCACCACCTCCTAGCAGCTCTAACTAAGCAAGGGCTCCAGCTACGGATTAGACATTGATTTGTTTCACAAAGATACACACATGTTGACTATATAGAAGAACAGTATGTCTGACAGACCCTTTGCATGAAGTCTCCAAGGTTTTAAAATCAATATGCCATTTCATATCATCCTCATGGCTTTGCAATGTGAAGGAAATACATTTCAATTAGGACCGAGGCTGGATTCAAACCCAGGCCTCCAGACACAGGTACATTAACCTGCTGCCCACTGCCCTCCGAGTTGGCCAGTTTAATATCTCTCCTGTCGAGGGAGATCTGCAAAGTAGGGGAGAATGCAAATCGACCCCCCCCCCCCCAGTCTCCTCATACTCTTAGCCCTGCGTTACTTTCCATTTTTAGTCTATGTGTCATAACTTATTTATAATCACAGTAAACTCATACAAGTTTAATGAGCATAATGCCTGGAGACACCACACTTTTTTTATTTTTAATTGAAGCATGTTAAAAAGCAGGCAGAGACATAGAGTTATCTGTGCTGAAAAACACCATTTAAAATGTCATTACAATAGCACTGCAGAGATTGTATGCAGTGTTGCCAGCTTTTGAAGGGGTAAAAACTAGTACTGATGACGAAAGTTCAAAACAAACGCTTGCTGTTTTAAGCTTCAACGTGCACTACCCCAGAGCAATACAGAACATCAAAGTTTAGTCTGCCTCACACAGGTGGGTGAATGAGATGAATGCTGTTTTATGTACACACCTGGAAACTCCTTGTATTTTGATTGGGTGTACCATCAAGTCACACCCATGTGCATATCCAGAAGACTCTTTGAACATGATGCATGATGTCATAATGCTTTTTACCCACATCATGTCAAGTTAGGACAAATCACAGGTGCAGTGTTAACTCATATGATAAAAAAAACCAACACATGTAAACAGTCTAAATATGTCCTGTGATGTACCTTCCATACAGCCCCTTCCTATCGAACCATCTGGTTTGGCTTTGGAGCCCAATATTAGTCACATTTTGAGCACTCCCGCTAGACTGGGGTATTTCATGGTCTACAGGAAGGTGTCTTGGCTTTGAGCTGTCGGGAGTGTTTTAGAAGGAGGTCGTCACAGGCCTCAGCGACAGGGGGAAGTTCAGCTCCATGATCCAGTGGCTATCTTTCATGTCACTGGAGAGTCTCTGTTACCAGCGGCCCCCAGGCCGTTTACTTTCCTCCTGTGTGCTCGGTGCAATTATCCCATTCCTGATGCAATCGCCTCAAAAGAAAAGATAGCGATCGGGTGTCTGAGAGTTTTCCAGGAATATCAATGAAGGTCTCTCAGCTTCACTCCTGCTGTGGCCTGCCTAGAAATATAGAGCTATGATTGATTTGTGTTTCACAGACCGGCTCGGGTAACAAACGACCCCCTAACTGCTGGGAATACGCTATTCCCTCACAAGGGCTGTGTTACTTTCAATCTATATATATGTGATGTTTATCCAGTAAAACAATACATGCTGTCTCTGCTGTGGATAGATACATGACCATGGGAACAGGAGCCATTCTAATGGATAATAATTCAGAAAGGACATGGAGGAACAGATAGCATTCCAGGGAAGTTAGAGAAACAGAATTTGAATGTGCAACATGGACAGAAAAGCCATAGGGAGCGAACAATCTCCTATTACCTTTCGCACCTGAAAAACGAACGCCATTTCTCCATTGGAGGTCTCCTATCACCATGTATTTACAAAGTTCACCATGCCTTGGTGATTTACCTAACTTGCCTGTGCTTTACCATGCTTTCGCTGTGCTTTGATACTCTTTTCTATGCTTTTGTCATGGTGTACTGCTAAACCATAAATGATCAGTTATTGTTTGCTACAATGGTGTCCCATTTTTAGGACATACCACACTGTGTATATATTTCAACACAAAATGAAAGCTTACTGTAGGTACAGTTTTCAGCTGTTTGGCCATATTCCAGGAATGGAAACAGATCATGAAATATGAAAACTTGTCTCTGCGTTTATGCCACGCCTAATGGTCCAAGGTCAGTCAGATGTGACTTTCACCTTAAGTTAAAAAACGCTCTCTGGTTTTCAGCAACTTGTTACTTGTTGCTCTACAAAAATCGCCAGTGTATTCTGAGTACTGATGGACAAGTACAGTACTGTGTGATCCCATTATGCTCCAGATATTTGCATGGGGTTCAGGAAACTGTCAGTAAAATGAATTGTTTGAGGTTTCAAATCTGGTGAGCTTTTGTGCTCAGGCTTGAAGTTGAAATGCACATCAAAAGGATGTTCAAATAAATAAAACAAGGCTCATTTTTGGATCTGCATCCGCACATGACAGGGATTGATTCACAACAAAGAGAATATGTTTTTTTCTTCTTGAAAGTACAGATCTGAAAGGAGGTTCTTGAAAGGAGAGCAGTGGGGAACCTCCTTTAAGATCTGTGCTTTCTAAAGGCAAATGAGCTTCAGCAGTGACAAACAGCGACGCAATCAATGCCTTTTTAACATGCTGTAGCGAGGATGTGGGGGAAGTGCAGTTGTTTATTAAGCAAAGAGGTGGATCAGGCAGGGAACTCACTTTAACCTCAGATCAAATCAGGTAAACATCAAGCATGTTTTAGGAGCTTCCAATACCAGATCAAATCATCAGTCAAATGGCTAGTATCTTATTTGTCCTTCGATAAACAATATGTCCAATGATCAGCAAGGAAGGGATTTATATCTTACCTCAATCCATTACTTCCATGCTGTGTGCCAGAGTTCACCTCCTCTTCCCCAGCCTCTAACTGCTTTTTGGCTTTGTCTAATGAGAGAGGGCCCCCTGCCCATGGCTTCCCCTATAGTCAGCCTCTCCACTTATCTGCAAGCTAATTTATGGACAGGGGTACCTCAGAAGGTGAGGCCATAGGCCAAAGAATGTAGTGTAAAAATATGTTCAATGCAGTAGTGTTGTCTAGTCTAAGCTTTGATAAATAATCTGTTGCATGCATTTCCTGACTGAACTCAAGTGCCCTATATGGGCCCACGATATGCACAACAGCTTTTTCATTTACCTTTTCATGTTTGACCATTTGACAAATAATTCTTGTTAAAATGGATTGTGGATTTGATAACTAAGTTGCCTTGCTTTTGTCACCTGCCCATGCCCACAATTGAACTAAGTCCTTGTTTTCATTACCATACAGTACCATACTTCTATACCATACTAGCCTATGCTTTTCCATGATATTTTACAGTCACCCACAGCGATGTGATAGGAGTTACCTATCACCTTATCACTCTCCTATGCCTGACACTGTTGATACCACACCAGCACCTCTTCATTTGTTTTTGACGTTAAGGATCACATTTTAATATGTTTCACTTCAGTTAGTATGCCACTGAAACCAGCCAGTGAGAAATAGACCATATGTTTCAGAATAGCAATAAATCCACCTTAACTGTAGGGACTTCCAAGTAAAAGGCTCATTACTTTTACAATAGAGTTTCAGCACACACAGTTCTCCTTATTGATGACATTTTAAATTCATAATGACAAATATTAAGACTAACATGGAAAGAAATATAACCATTGTTGAATTCTTTAGCTTGGAGACGCTACAATACCCAGCAAATTAAGATTAGACATTAACATTGAACAGGTTTTTAAATACATAATCAATAGAGGACCAGCACTCATTGCCTGATAGTTTTCACCATTAGCACAAACACCCACTCAGTACTGTGCTGCTGCACCGCTGACAACACATACTTCCCGGTTGCTTGGCAACGCAAGCTCTTGTCCTCCATGAGCCTAATAGCAAATGATATTGGGATTCTGGATTTCAGCAGAAGGCCAATAATTGATTACTTGTATCAGGCTTCATTATTGGCTCTGCAGAACACAGATGAATAAGTCATGTACTAAGAGAGTTTAGTCAGCAGGCTTGCAAATGAGGGTTATAAACTAAATGAAACATTTATAGGATTTTAACAATATACGAATACGATGAAGATAAATTGTTTTTTCCTTTGCATGACTATGTTAACATGCAGTACATAGAAAATTGACATAGTAAATACATATTTAAACCCCATAAGCCTCCATTAGCACTGTAATGCTGTTTTGCAGAACATTTTATACAATATCTATATTATATTTACATATTCAAACTGCACCTGTTAATAAACCAAGCGTAACATGGATTGCTCAGTGTTTCTAAAAAATGTTAACTCTTTACCATGTGTACTACTTTCAGGTAGTATTGCACCAATGTTTTACATAGTATAATGGACCTCCTCCTAGCAGCTGATGAGTTATAACATCAGCATAAGACACATGCTTGCCTCTCGACTACACAGCTTGCTCTTTATTAGAATAGTAAGACGTTTCTCTTTGAACTTCAATAAAATGATAATAACATTTGAATTGATCATTTTGTAAAAGGCGGCAGCCTGGATCCTTTGTGAATTTACAGTACAAAATGCATCTTTGTCCGACTAAGCTGTTGTCTCAAAAACACTGTGTTTCCTTTCCTCGCAGCTCTGAACTCACAGCTTGATTAAGTGGAAAATTTGTCAGCCTGACACCTGCTGTTTCAAATACTGCCTTCCACACCACTGAGCCTGGGTTTGAGAGGATTGTGCAAAAGCAGAATTCAAGTTTTAACAAGGCAGCTGGAGGAGGAGGAGGAGGCACAATCTTCATCCACTGTGCAAGCCAAACAGGCATTGTCAAGTTACCACTAGCAGCAGTAGGAGGTTAGGAATAATCTTAACACTCGTTGAATGTATTTCTCTATAGTTTAGGGTTTGGACAAAAAAGTGCACCTGCCATACCACTGGGGTATTGGGCCATGTCAGTGAAACATGGCCATTCCTCGGTCAGTGTCAAAGGCCCACAGAGTCCTCTCTTCTGACACTGTTCCTTGCAGTGGTGTAGTCCAGCAGGTACTACTTTTTTGGCAGCAATGGTGTAGTAATCGTATAAAGGCAAGCTAAGTCACATGACTCCCATCTAACGCTCGACTGTCTGTTTCAGTCACTCTTGATACAATGGAAAGAGCTTTAGGAACTTCTATTATGAACTACTTCTTTAAGAAGGCTAAACATGCTGACAAAGACGACAGCAACAGACTGCGACTGTGGGCACAAACACAAAGCTGGAGAAAGACACTTTGTGGAAAGACTTGTAGAAATTAAATAAATATATCACCTATTGTAAGTGTTACTGGAAGTTCAGTATACAGATAAAATGTGAATTTGTATAATAATTCTTTAAGTATTTAAATGGTGTTCCTTCCCTTCAGATTCAGGACTGCACCCCTGGTTCCTCATGAAACATAATTGTAAATTGGATACAGAATTACCCCTCAACTAAGCACCTACCATTACCCTCTATCAACGTCAGTTTTGCCTATTGTATATTATATTATTTCTGATTACATAATGGTAATAAAATAAATCTGGGGAACCCCCCCAAATAAAAATGGTTGTAGGGTTGTTTTTGAATTAAAGAAAATACAGGAACTGAAATTATGGTTATAAGAATTGGGAAGTGACTATTAATACGTTTTAACAGTGAAGTCACTTGGAGACTCTTCTGGGAAATCCATGATGAATATATAGCACTGGGTATATCGGTTCATTGAGCTGGAGTTTCCACTTTCCTTGATCAATTTCTGGGGGAAAATGTCACTGAGGAGGAAAAAGGAACATAATATCAATCTTTAACTTTACTCCATAAAATAAATCATGTCTTATCATTACATCACAGCTGATGGGGCCCATTGTACAGTATGAATGTGTGTGTGTGTGTATATATATATATATATATATATATTTATATATTTCTTCAGCACAACAATAAGTGGTCATAGCAGAAGATTATAATTTAGAGGAGTTGAATGCACAGAGATAGGGTGTCAATTCTGACCTCGGCATAAGAATACTTATGTGAAAAGCACAGCTAAAGCCAGGGAAGTTACAATGGTAAAACAGTCAATCGTTTCCTTTTCTCTCAACTTGCTTTTCATTTTTCTGTCTAAATCAATACGGCTAACACAAGATGGTCATAATGAATCCATTCATATCTGACTCACACTGGAACACGATGGGTGTTTGTGATGATGGATTATATCTGTGTTGATCTGACGTCCGGTGTGTTCATTCCATTACACCACTCATACAAAATGAAATGGTTTTGCCCTTCTTGTGTATATTTCATTTGACTTACTAGCTTGTGTAGGAAGCATAATGCACTTTTGACTAAATATATTTTTGTAGGTCAGATTTTTAGCTGTGAATATGGCAGGCCATGGATGGTTACCCATTCTAAATGTATTATAGTGACAACTGTTTAATAATGAAGAGACAAAACTTGAATTATCTTATAGTAAGTATAGGTTGCCAATACTTTTGTCTGTGACTGTATTTGGTCTGCATTATTTTAGTATGTTTCATCAATTCACAACTTAAACCCTCTGGTTGTGTCCATTTCAATTGTCTTCTCAATGTAAAGTAAAAAGACTCCTGCCAAATTGTTTTTTTTTTAACCAGACTACAAAGTGTCTGTCTTCAGTTTAACTATGCTGTTTTACTCTAGACTTTGCTATGTTTTCAATACCACAGCTTTTAAATAGTACAGTTGAGTCTATTCAGTTGATATACATATTAAATCATGACCAAGCCTATAATTTCAATTACTTTTAAAGACAGAACTACAATGGCAGCTTTTTGATCAGCCACAGTTAGTTCAATTGAATAGATCTCATTATTTGTATCGGTAACGTTAAACACTCCAGCCTCGTCTCAATGCAGTAATCTTACACTGCTTGGAAAATCATCTAGATTGGTGCTCATCAGGGGCTGTGAAACCAGACGTTAATCATGAGACACAAAACAAATCGACAGATATATTGAGGAGGTGTCTGTGTTTGGTAGTGCATTCCATTCATCTCCAGCTGCTGATGAAAAACGTTCTGTAGGAATTGTTTTGTTGGTCACTATTGTTTCTCACATGACTAAACCAGCACACAATTCAGCACGGCTTGCAGCCTGTCTAAAGAGGCCCCTAGATTTAAACCCCATGTTGACTGCACCAAATACCAGCAGGCCTCTGTGGAGAGTGGTCACTGGGTCAGCTGACTCACAGTAGCACGAAAAGTGTATACGTGGGGCCATGCTCTTCCTCCTATACACTTTACTTCAAAAATCACTACACTCATCAATTACCTAAATATATGAAATCAATAGCTCAAACCCTTTAGAAGCATTCAGCACTTTAATATAGTATACATATAGGAAATCAATGCAAGATTCATTGTGCACTTCACTTACATACAGTATACAGCATTTACAGAAAAACAGCAGGGTGGTACTCTTGGGTTTTTTTTTGGATGCTGTGCTTGATTTAAAGAGAATATAAAAGTCACCAGCAAATAACAATTAAAGAATCCTGCTTTCTTTATAAAAGCTGTGTAATTCTGAATGTCAGGGCTGTAATTATGTTAATTCTAACAACAGTGACCATGGAATTGCTATGTCACAACATGAATAACCTCAGCGAGTGGTACTGTATGCAATTGCTAAGAAACAAGGGCACCATATCATTTTGTGTTATTAGAGCTGGTTTGATTCACCCTTTTTGATGTCAGGTGGTGGATCTGGCACTGCGGGACTCCATTTGAAAAGTAAGATGCATTCAATGCATTACACATTACTATTATCTGCCTTTTCTCACAAGCAATATAATTATGCAGTTTTCTGCACACAAACTGTAAAGTACTTTCTTATATTGATATATTTAAAGCAGCACAAAAGAAGAGTTTATTGTTTTTGTTCAAATAATTGAAAATTATTCAGCAGTTATAATCTGCGATGCTATGCCAAAAAGTCCTAATAAACGATGTGACGACACATTGCCTATTTATGAGTTTCCCAGCTCATTTTTTAAAAGTTTATTTTAAAATGCTGTCGTTTTTTATTAAAAAAAAATATTCCAAGCACTGTAAATGTCTCGTTTTGAAATTCCCAGACTAGAAGCAGAGAATCATTCATCGGAGACCAAGAAAACAAAGACACAACAAAGATAACTGCCTTTGATATAAACCTTGAAAGTCGTGGGATCCATGTATTATAAAAAAAAAAAAAAAATTACTTTAGGTTATAATTGCATCTGGGTTTTCAGGTGAATTCATCATAAACCAGCCTAGCTTTGCTCTCTTGGTTTATGGTGTCACCAGAACCCCTCGATGCAATTACAACCTTGTAACTCACTGCAGCCCATTTAGTATTCTATATATATATATATACACCGACACCCCCCCCCCCCCCCCCCCGAACCTGATTGAATTGTCCCTAAATGATTGAAAGACAAAGAATATCAATATATTAATCTTTAACATATTCAGCAATTATACTTAAAATACTTTAAGAAATGTTTTAAAACCAGGCTTCGTGTGTTAACTGCTTAAGATATAGCGGGTATGAGATTTCAATCCAGGTGGCTTTCCATTTATTTTTGATAGCCACATCAATAACTCCATTTATGCTTCTCTTAAAAGAAGCGCAGCCTTTCAAAATCATCCGAGAGCTTCCTTTCATACGCTATCAAATACAGTCCATCCTTCTGACCCCCCACAGGACCAAATTAAAAAAAAAACTGTTAAACTTGAATGTGTTGCAGTTTGATGTTTATGATTAAGCACTTTTATTAGACATCACAGTTCCTCATATCCAACCTGAGACCCATCCCTGAATTCGAATGTAACCTTCACACTTGATTTAAAGATGTGCTTGCGCATTTCTTCCTAGCACCTGTCCTGGACCAATAAATCAAGCTTCGTTTCCTGTAAGCGATCAGGTTTTGATTGCTTGAAGGGGGGCGTGAGGTGGGGGGGTCTTGATAGCGTCTCTCCTCTAGGCTTCCAGCAATATCCTTGGTAGACGTTTATTCTTGATCAAACTTTCCCTTCTTTGAAAATCTTGCTGAGCTGTGTTTTTTCTATGTGCTGGAGAAAATTGTTCACACATTCTTTAAACTTTGACAACAGAAACCCTCTCTCCTCCACGGACCACTCGTTTGGTTTTAGAAAATTACTTCGAGAGAATCAGCCAGCACTACTCCTTCTTGTTTATCCTTTCCTCTATTTTGTACAGTCCCTGTTTAAAAGGCTGTATAAAGGTCTATTTTAAAGACTCTGCAAAGAGGGTTAGGAAACACTCCACTCAACGGCCCTCAACCTTATAGTATTTTATTGTATTTAGTGGTGTGAATTCTGGCTTCAATAAACCCCAGCTGGATTAACATTGAGTTAAAGCTTGGTTGTAATGGCTGCTGCTACGTGTATCATTAAATCAAACCACGCTGTCATTTCTAATAAGGATGAGTATTTTTTTAAGGTTTAAAATACAAACACCTCCAGCCAAGGACAGAATAATAAATGACGTGGCGAGAAGCTAACAGGCTGTTGAATAAAGCCTACAAGACACTGTGATATACCAAATAAAATACATTATTATCTTGTTTACCTGCTGCATACTACTAGCAGCTGCTGTACTGGTCATTTGATTGCTGGTGTAAGCCTGATCTGTTTACAACTGTGCTATCAAATGTAATTCCATAATGGCGTTATTCTGCCACACACACACACACACACACACACACACACACACACACACACACACACACACACACACCACTCAACACACACAGTTGCATTCACACAGCCAATAGCCTCCCTTTCATATTCAGCTAATTGCCTTTGGACACGTGACGGCAAATTGGCAGCAACAGTGTCATAATGAATAGGCGTAGAAACAAATTAACAAATTAAAAATGACGATAGGAAAGGTTCTTTCTAGGGCCAGGAAAAGAAGATTCAATTTAATGCATTTTATGTGATCCGAAATGAATGTCTTCACGAATTATAAATGACAGATGAATCATAATGTTTAGGGATAGAGCAGGTCTAGCTTTGTAATTACAAATGCCATTGCTCACTGTGCCTCTAGCTCTATGCTGATTATGTAAAATAACACAGCAGATGAAGCAGGGGTGTCTTTTGCTTGTGGGAATGGCTGTGTCTCTATAAAATAAAGGGGTCATTCCTCAGACTTGAACCACTCGCTTTCAGATAATCACATTATTTGCCACTTGCTCATCTGGGATTTGCTCTTGCCCTCCTACAAGCACACTGCTGTACAACTAAGCAGCCGGTACTCTTACCACATCTGAAAATGTAAAATAACTCTGTTAAAAAAAAGTGTACTCAACGTTACCAAACTTTAAAATCCAGGCCTTAGTTTTTAGTCAAGTAGGCAAAATATTTGTCTGTTGTTTTTATCAGTGTTATATTGATGTAACACCGACAAAAGCATTTAATAAAACTTTGACAGATGTTCCATATAGTTTTAACTCAGCATTTATGAGTGAGTGCTTGAAATAATGGATGTACTGGTGTCCAAACAACAAAGGGGTACCCCGTATATAAGAGAGATCTATATCAGCTAGTATTTGAAAACTAAAGCTGTGTACCACTGTTAGGCAAAGGAATTCCATCTCAGCTAAGGGAGAATCTGCAAGTGGCAAGGACACCATTTCTCATTTATAATTGCTTGTGTTCAGTTTTAAAAACATAATGCAAACCCCCCCACTGTGCAACACAAATAAGGCAATATAAATAATCCGAACAAACAACAAAGTGATTATTGCAAAAAAAAAAAAAAACACATTTACTATAATGAGGAGCAAGTCATTTTGATCATAGCAAAATACGTGAATGGAATAATAAATGCATCTAATGAATGTACATCCAGAATCTGTCCCCATGTGTTGAGATCACAGCTCAGTCCCGCTGTTGTCCTGTGCAGATAATTAGGATTGTGTTGCTCTATTTTTCAAAACGGATGGATGTCTGCGGGACTTCCAAGTTTACAGAAGGAGTACTTATTCTCTTCCCGGGAGGCACAATGGACTATTGTGATCATCTGCTATTGTTGGAACTACAGCCTTGGTTTCTGTATAACACAGTAAATGATCTTGTTGTTGCAAACGAAATTCATCTGTAATTTTATCAGAAACACAGCTATGCACTGTTAGATGTCTGCCACCTCTGCTTTAATAAATGAATCTTTCCTGTTGATTTAAAAGGTGGGTTTGGAGGTAGTGGGCTAGTTTGACTGTGCTAAAAAAAAGGACAGGTGAGCAAGGTTTTTCAAAATGATGTTTAGCAGTTCTAAAGTTTTGTAGAACTTTTATTTCAGAGCAGTGGTTATGGACCCTGGCTCCACATTATTAGGCACAGTTCTTAAGTAAAATAATCTGTGTGTGCGTGTGCGTGTGTGTGTGTGTATGTGTGTGTTCCTAACATAAGTCCTTCACCAAACTACTTGTTTAATTAAGTTTGCAGGGCTCTGGAAAGTTGAATCCCCAAGAGATGGAGAAAAATAGCTTCAATGAGTTTCCTAAAGTGCTAGAGCAAAGTATCCAATAGTACAAAAAAAATGCTGGTTCCTTGAATACAAATGTAAGCATAAACACGATTTGCGTTGAAAACAGACTAGACTAGGGAGAATCTGCAAATGAATTGTTTGTATAATCAGTAATCAGCTCGTATGATTCTGATTCCTATGATTACATTTGATAAGACAAAAGTACCTGCCTGACCTCAACTCTGTGACCTTTGCAGCGATGCGTTCTATTTTTGAGAGACAATTTTCGGGTTTTTTTTTGACTAGATATCTTTAGTTAGCTTCGCTCTGTTTTATATTTTGGATTACATAAACTGGAAACAATTTAATAATTTGCTCTGAATTGTAATGACTACACCATTTCTGTATGTGAATATAAATTATGAATACATGAATATTCAGCAAGAATGTCCCTGAATGGTGATTGTCTGTGTTATTGTGACGACGTTACTCTCAGCAGTATCGGTTATTATGTATTCACTAAATCACTAGGTTGAAAGCTACAGTTCAAATGAACATCGTGTAAATTAAAATGTGTGTTCAGAACCAATTAAAAAAAACAAAAACGTATGGGTCATGGTGACTTAGAGAGAAAAGGTCAGTGTCTGGGGGCATTCCCTGACAGTCTGGGAAAATTTGCAAGGGGACGGGTCACAACGCCAACATCCCCCAGCACTTGTCTTTTTTCATCATCAGATCGCATGAGCTCGATGATCAAGGCGGGTAGCGGCTGCAGCACTCCCACAATAACAGTGCTGACGTCACGCAGCCATTAGTTCCCGCTGGAGCCACAGCAGCAGCAGCAGCAGCAGCGAAGGGGATTGAAGGGAATAGCGGCGGTGGCGGAGGCAACAGCAGCCATCTTAGATCTGCTGAGCAGAGAGAGAACGCATTCTTTGGATTTTTGCGCTCCATCAGATTCCTTTTTTATTTATTAATATTATTAACAATCAGGTTTTTTTTTGTAAAGCATGAATGTGCGAAGGTGTAAGCCTCCTGCGTATGTAGCCTGGCTGGTTCTTGGGTTATTATATGGAGTTGATGCGGATAAAGGTAAGAGAAAGCGCTTGAGATTTTGTTTTTTTCTCTCTCTCGTTGCATCCTTTTCCATCTTCCCTGCTGGTTGGGGAATCTGTTGTCTCATCGCATCCCTTAACACTGGAGGTGGCAGGGAATTATGGATACCATGCAGTTTGTTCTGTGTTGAAAATCGTGATAAAAAACAAACAAACACGAATATATTAATCATTTGGCTAGAAATATTATTGTTGGTTGAATTTAATAGTAGGATAAAGTCACATTAAATCACATGATTTTTGACGGTGTTTTTAAATGACAGTGTTTTTTTTATTGTAATAATGTTACTGACAATTTGCATTACACAACATGGTATAATAAATTGTTCACGCTTCTCTGCAGTTAATTTTAAGCATAGATGCATGTCTGACATATTTCCAATTCACTGTCCAGGCAGAAGTGGTTGCATTCATTTTCCCCCGAGGGCGAGGTTTTGAATATTCCTGTTGTTAAATATATCGTATCTTCAGGAGTTCAGTTTTCTTTCTCATTTAAATTTGTTCATTTGTGAAACAAATAAAACAACATTTCCGTTTTTACAAGTGTGATAGTGTGCTCACTCGTTTCAATCCAGTGCGTTTTCATAAACCTTTATTTCGTTCATGGATTAAGACTGGGTGAGGTGAAGGATGTTGCTTCAATCTATAGTCTTTTTAATATATATGTGGCTGTGGCTATTAATACTCATACTTCTGACCATGAATAGTTAAAATGCTTGAAGTATTGCCTCCCCGCATCGATTAGTCTGGAAAATAAGCCTTTTTAAACATACGCATTGCAGATCTTCTCACAGCCCCAGTTCAAGGAGCTTTTAAAATGTAATGTGCTTTAGTACTAGTTTCGGTGTTGCCTAATATTACCCCGTACAGCACAGTTGTTAATAACGTGTAGCAGTCGGCATTGATCAATAATGTTGGTATTAGCTGGCAAATCCATGTAATGGAAGGAACAAGCTGTGGAAAAGCTGGATGCAGCCAGCCATATATGTAACCCTGCCCTGCAGCTGGGAAAATACATGACCAATAACCCAGCAGGTTCATTTTGGAGCAATTAACTATCATTTCACAGTGCTTAACTTGCTTGGTCAGAGATTTTTTATTTGATGCACATATAGACTGATCCACAATACCTCATTCTAAAAACTGCTTTAGTTACCAAAGCAAAGGACAGGACCTATACGACGGCCTCAGCGTTTTAATTTTTGTCTTGAGATTTGTGTTTTAATAATGGTAGAGCTGGTGTCTTCCCCGTGCTTTTAAAACCATTCCCCTGTGAAGTGTTTTGAGGTAATGGCCACTTCAGTTTTCTGCAGCCCCAGAGGGTAGCAGTGAGTGTGTGTGTGGTCAGGATTATACTGTATGTTTTCAATTCTCATTATACCCAATAGTTCCTGGAGTTTTGCATGCTTCAGACTTCAATGGCAAAAGCAATTAGTGTGACCTTGCAATATGGCTTAGAACAAACCATGCACACGTGGACTAGCAGGTTCAAAAACAAAACGTGCACACTTGATGTCCTGGTAAAGATACACACCAGGAGAACAGAGAGTTTGTACTCTGTTCAGTACTATTCAGTACGATCTGTATATCTAAACACAGTTTATATCAGGTTTTGCAGCTTTAGGTTTATGTAAGCTGCATGATAAACCTATGCCCTGGAGCTTCAGATTTTGTGTGGTGGAAAGCTAAGGCTGTTTTGACTTTGCTTGACTGGTAATGTATATTGTGCACTTCAGTTTAACCACCCTTGCTTTTGAAGTAAAGTTTGTACATCTGGTTCTTTTTGGGAGTTGTCTAATTTGGCTGGATTTTTAGAAGTAGTCAAACTGGATATATTGTTAGTTTGGGTAAAGCAAAGGTATCTACTGGTTGCTTGCATTTAATTTTTTAACCACATGCTTGAGGTTACATGGAGTATGTAGTATGACACGTCTCATCTCTGTTTGAAATGTACATCCTGCATGAGGATTTTTAAAATGCTTTACAGGTTAAAGATGTACAGTACCTGGCTCAGTGTAATGATGCTTCTGTTTGATGTAACCCCAGGCATGTGGCTTATTTATTGCTTCACATCGGTGGTTTATGTGGCGCTTTATTTGCTGACGCATTTCAGTAGCTGTCAACCAATTTGTGGGACTTTCCATCTGCTGTAATTAGTGTAATTAACACTGATCTAAAGACATAACAAACTTGATGCGTTGCTTAGCAAAATGCTGTGGTTCGAGTGCTGTAAATGTGATTGCAAAATGTCTTATCAGCTGGCTATCTAAAGATGTGCAGGTGAAGGCACTGCAGAGTGGTTGGGGTTAAAAATCAAACTGCAGGCATGCACTGGTAAGTGTCCTGGTGTTTAGTACAGTCCAGGAAACTGAAGTTATGACTAATCATGTATGACGTGCTGTCTTTCTATGTATCTTATCACATTTGTGATCATGAATTAAATACTATCTATACTGATATACTGATCCAGTGCCCTTCTGTTTATTTCAGGACAGATAATTCAAGCAGTCTGCTGTGAAAATGTTTACCCGCACATTAAATTATACCAAGGATCAAGTTGTTTTTACTTTGCTGCCAGCTTGTTCTGTAATTATGGGTTACAATAACTTGACGGGGGGGACAACCCCATTTAATTCTTTACTTGCGCCCTATATTTCAGCGTGAGCTCTTTTGTAAATGCTTCTGATAGCCTTGTTCGTAAACATTGACTTTTCAGACTCTAGAGGCGTGACCCACAGCAAACATCAACACTGCATTGCTCTACCTTTTGAGGAAATCTAGCAATAAACTTTTCCTGAAATGTAGCGATCGGGGTCTTTCACCCCTTTTTAAAGGTTATTGATTGGTCACTTGGCTTCAGGAATTGCCAGGTGGGTGTGCAGGAAGGGAAGGCTACTGTATCTGCTGGGGGATGTGTGTAAGTCCCTGGAATTATGGTAGGGGCTATACTTGGAAGGCTTTGTCTTGGTGCCATTAAAGTTTGGTTCTGCCATCTACTATCAAGAGTCTCTTTAGTAAATATGTCTGTAAACACTGAATTTGGTGGCTAATCACAGTACGTCTGTCTGTGTCTTTTTTATAATTGATTTTATTGATGTGCTTAGTTTCTTTTATTAGGCTCATTGAATATTGTCCTCATTTCATGTGGAAATCGAATACGTTTTAGAATAATGCTGAAGCTGCAGTAAACAGTGGGCCCTTTGTATCCCGGACATTGTTTATTTTTTTGAAGACTTTTTCTCTTTTGCAGGCCGTAATGCACCAGAAAGAGATTCGACTAAAGGCATCGCGGTGTAGGAACGAAATGCTGGGAAAGACATTCTGTTCCTGAAGCGTATCTCATTTGTGAAATTTGTTCCCGAAGTCGCGGTTCTCCTTTGCACTGCTTCCATCCGTGGGAACCTTTTGTTTTTTTTTTTGTTTTATTTGCATATTTCAGTGTGACTTGGGCAAATGGTTTTCTGGGATATGTGGTTCCCATTATTGGGTCTTGTAAACAGTGTTGAACTAGGTTTTAATTTAAACCCGACTGCTGCAGTTCGTACAACTTGTTTTCACAAAGAAAGTGAAGTTCAACTTCTGTAATAATTTCAAAGAACTTTTTGATTGTGCATTACTTTATTTTTTAAAGATACCTTCAATTCAAACACTGCAAGCTGCAGCAAAGTATTTAATGAGACATAATGTATTTTGGGTACAAAAGTTGGTGCAATCGGAGGTACCTAAATAAAACAAATTTTCCCATTTTGTTATCATCAAGTAAGCCCTGATAACATGATCCAATTTTATGGCAAGAATGCATTTTTTTTTAAAATAAGTAAATCTAATTGTATAGGCCAACAAGTGACCTGTTTCTCCTACCCCTTGAGATCATGCCAGATGGGAGACTAGTTATTCTTGAAGAGGTTACAGCAATGAAAGCAGCCTTCTATATGTATTCACTCGGCTTCAGTTCGTCTTGGAGTCCTAGTGTGGCTGTCCTCAAGGAAGCACTAGGGAGGCCTGGGCATCTACAAAGGCAGTAAATTCTGTTTAAAACAAGGGAAACGTGTTGCGAGCAGAGGAGGGCACACTGCAATGCTTTCTAGCCAAAAAACAAGAAAGTCATAATGCATTGAGTAGTGTGAAGTGCCTTGTAGTTGATTGATCTGGGGTAATTGTAGTTTCAAAAGGGGATTTATAGCTGGAGATGTTAAGAGGCTAAGCTGCAATCTGTTACATGAAGGTATCTTTGAGAGGCCATTAGAAAGCAGATTGCCTAGTATAATCAGTCTAGGGATTAATACCATGTAAATAACTACTGATAGGTGTACTAGTTTCCGTTGGACTGTGTAGCCATTCACACCTAGTGTAAAAACAAAATCCTTATCCTGCTGTGTATATAAAACACTTTGCGACACTGCATGGTTATTTTCACTGTGTGCTTTACTGTGATGTAAGTGTACTGAATGCTACCAGTCACTGCTTGGTTTAGTATGTGGTGAATTGATATTGTGATGCAGGTTTGTCCTCTGTAACTTTAGATTTCTTCTAGGCTGTAGCCATTTAGTTTTTCTATAAATAAGAATTACAAAAGAATAAAAGGCTGGCCTCCCAGTGACTGGATGCTGGAACAAACCGTGCCAGCACAATGGTACAGCTGTCTGTTCTAAAGAGGGATCTGGTGGCAGTGTCTGAGAATTGAACATCTTTAAGGAGGGGGTAGTGGGTGCGGTGTTTAATCAACAGAGCAATTACATTTTTTTTTAAGGGAATTAATTGTAGCATATGCTACATGTCCTGAGTTGTCAATGTGCTGTAGGCTTTTAATGCAAACTGTTGATGCACTCCCTGCCACATTTTAGTAGCTGCCAACCACTGCTTAGGAAATGAAGTGAGAAAATGAAATGCTTTTTTAATACTCCTTGTTCAATATTAATGACATTGGAGATCGTTCTAGCACTGAAGACTAGTCTGAAGTTGAATGCATTTTCCCATTCATTTAAAAAAATAAATATGAGCCACTTATTTCTTTGGTCTGGAAAAGGATGTTACTAGACCTTTGTCCAAAGAACACCAAGGAGTGATGGAGAAATCGGTCAATCTAAAAAACATGTTTTAGTAGATTCCTTAAGTATGACCAGCTGTCTTATTGCATGACCTGACTCACCAGATTATGATGGATACTTGTCTGTGTGTGGGTTTTAATCAGCATTCAAACGTGTTCATGTGCCAGGGATACACAGCGATAGTATGCTAATTGTTTGCCCTACACTACATGTAGCAGTTCAACACCTTTGGGATTTACAAGCCTTTTGCATTAAGACACTTGCACCTGTTGGCCACTCTTAAAAGCTTTACAGAATGCCGATAATGAGTCTCCAACATGTAAACTACACCGTTTATCCATAACCCATCACCCCTTTGCAATGCATGTCGCTAAGGCAATAAAAGCAATGATGTAATATGCAACATACACTGTTGCTGTAAGACTCTATTTGTACTGGAGCTGCAACATTGGCTTTGCTTTCTCTTATCTGGTTGAGCTGCGCAGACAGTCAGAGTGGTGCATGGGGAGTGAACGCAGGGCAAATGCCAGACAGACATATGAGAACTCTAGTATTAGCTGTTAACTGGATTGGCATGAGATAAGAGGCCTTGTTTGCTCCCTGCTTTTCTTTTGAAGGCGTAGCTGCAAACTTCAGTTAATGTTTAGGCTCCTGTCTAAACGAGTCAAAGTTAAGTGGTTTCTGTAGTAGAGTCCCAGACAGTATAATCATCTTCAACTTGGTGCTTGAAGGATGTTTTTATGCATGCATCTGTATGCTCTCTTTAAGTATTGGGGGTTCTGTTTGTCAAAAGAATTTAAAGGTTGAATTAAAATGACAATTTTCAAACGTTTTAACATTTTCTGTACTGATGCCTTTTCCTGCTTCTTTATAGATATTATGTTTGGCACGATCTCAGTCCTGGATTATTGCAACAGTTTATTCTCCTTGTACACAGACCTTTGGAAATGGCAAGATTGTGTTTGAGTTGGGTGGTACCCTTCAATATCTTTCACTGGAAATGCAATCTTTGTTTACTGATGAGAAAGATTGTTGTGTGCTGTGAGTGACTGCATATCCATGCATGGGAATGGGATTGTTGTGTGCTGTGAGTGACTGCATATCCATGCACGGGAATGGGATTGTTGTGTGCTGTGAGTGACTGCATATCCATGCACGGGAATGGGATTGTTGTGTGCTGTGAGTGACTGCATATCCATGCACGGGAATGGGATTGTTGTGTTCTGTGAGTGACTGCTTATCCATGCACGGGAATGGGATTGTTGTGTGCTGTGAGTGACTGCTTATCCATGCACGGGAATGGGATTGTTGTGTTCTGTGAGTGACTGCTTATCCATGCACTGGAATGGGATTGTTGTGTGCTGTGAGTGACTGCATATCCATGCACGGGAATGGGATTGTTGTGTTCTGTGAGTGACTGCATATCCATGCACTGGAATGGGATTGTTGTGTGCTGTGAGTGACTGCTTATCCATGCACGGGAATGGGATTGTTGTGTTCTGTGAGTGACTGCTTATCCATGCACTGGAATGGGATTGTTGTGTGCTGTGAGTGACTGCATATCCATGCACGGGAATGGGATTGTTGTGTTCTGTGAGTGACTGCATATCCATGCACTGGAATGGGATTGTTGTGTGCTGTGAGTGACTGCATATCCATGCACGGGAATGGGATTGTACTGGACCTCCAGGAACTGGAGGAATTCCCACCTGTTGCTGGACATAGCTACTGATTAGGAAGAGCTACATCTTTCCGGTTGAACCATTTCCTCCAAATGGCTTTTGTTTTGTTCACCACCTGTTAAAATGGTCAACGGTTCAGAAGACATCTTGCAGTGGCTGCGTACAGTACTTGGATTCATTTTTCATGCATTTTTAACAAAGCCCTTCGTTTTGACTTGGTATCCCATCAGGTCAAGATAGACTGTTCTATGTGTCTTAATTTAGGCACTGTTTCTTTGAATCTAGATAACAAGGTTTTGTTGCAGATGGACAGAATTTTTACAACAAATAAGCAAGGGGAATTAATGACAGTACTTCAACAGGATGGTTTCTTTTAAGTGTTGATCAGTTCAAATGTATGCAGAATATACGATGTGATGTTCCGTATGCTTAACATGACCCTAGAGGAAGTGTATTACAATCTTTTTACACTTTGTTTTATATCACTTTGATAGTAGTTAGAATAGTCTCCTACTGCTAAAATGCATGATCATTCACATAGAGTATTGAATGCCATTCACATTTGATGCTTACCAGGGTTACATACCGTTCCAAGCATAGGCTTGTCTATTTGCCTTTTATAAAAAAAACTAGATCCTAACAAGGAGATATTACTGTACATTAATATACTTGAGGGATCGCTTGCTTTTGCTGTAGCTGCTCCTGTTACATGCTGTGATGCAGTAGCATAGCTTTTGGAGGTTCTAAACTAGGATTGTGTGTTTTTAAATAGTAGGAAGTCATTTCAGAAAGCTTGTCCAAGAGTACATTTAGGAATACGTTGCCCTTGTGGTCAGTATTTATAGCTAGTTGGATCTCTGTGGTTGTTGAAGCTGAAACTGAACCCCATTAGAAAGTGGCTCTCCCATGCTGCACCGTGGGAGAAAGCACTAGCACAGTCGGGGACATTCCTCATTTTGTGTAACACATGAATATCATTATTTTTTTTTCATAACAATTTAATTTGCATTTGTCACGACTAATTGTCCTTCATGCATGTGCTACAGCCTGATTGTTTTGCCTGTTTGTTGGAACAATACAACATCCTGTTTGGAAACTGCCATTTCCTTTGGCACACTAGAATTATGTCATTTTTTTTCGGAAGCAAAGTTTGTGACTTTTTTATTTTTAAAGGGGAAGAATCTGTGATGTCGCGGTCTGTGTGCCTATTTTGCACTTTTATTTTAGGCATTTTCTTCTGGACTGTCTGAAGTTTTAATACTTTTATTTAAGAAAATAAAGCTGCCGTTCTATAAAGGAAAAAAGCGCCATATAGGCTAGTTCATTTAGTTAAGTGTATACTGGTCCCCACAAACTGCTAGCCTACTATGCTGATGTAGTAATTCATCTAGTTAAATGATATTGGGTGTTGAGTGGAAGGCATCTGTGGTTATCCAGTCTCCCAGGGCAACATGCATTTATATATGACCTTGTTACAAAAAGGGATTGAGAGGTCGGGGGTCATGCATGGTCTCTTTCAACTTTCCTCACTTCAAATTTAGGTATTGCAGAGGGGACAGGTATCTTATTACAGCTTGAGCAGGGAATGAGAAATCATACTCTTTTCACATGCTAGTAAAATGTAACTATCAAGCTTTTTTTGACCCCCAAGTATTTCCATCAATAGCTGTATTTATAAAGCAGTACTACGCAGAAAACCCCCTTCAGAACCCATCTAAAAGATGCTCAGTTGTTCCCTAAATGTAAATGGAATCCAGTCTTTATTTACTCAAGTCAAGCTAGCTAGAAATGCAGAGGCTAGAATATACAGTGTAACTTCATTATAACGAACCCGCCTGGGACCTGGAGAAATGTTCGTTATTTCAGGGTGTTCACTGTAATAGGGTTTGACAATTTGCTGTATCAGAATAATGAAGTAACGCCCAAATTGAATTGAACATCTTTATACAGTCGTTCTTTCAAGACAACTTTACATTGATCAACATTTAAACTCTATATTTAAAGAAAACAGTAAAGAAATGAAAAAAGTACACTTACATGCTGAATACATATCCAGCGTAGATTGCTTCATATTTTCTTGCTTTTCTCAATGCTTACCTCCTCACGCCTGTTGCCATGGTTGCAGTTTGTGTGAAGATGGCAACGATTGCATACGTCACACATGATTCGCACTACAATAGGTTATTATTATTATTATTATTATTATTATTATTATTATTATTTTTATTTCTTAGCTGACGCCCTTATCCAGGGCAACTTACAATTGTTACAAGATATCGCATTCTTTTTATATACAATTACACATTTATACAGTTGGGTTTTTACTGGAGCAATCTAGGTAAAGTACCTTGCTCAAGGGTACAGCAGTAGTGTCTCCCACCGGGGATTGAACCCATGACCCTCCGGGCCACAGTCCAGAGCCCTAATCACTACTCCACACTGCTGCCCCACTACTCCACACTGCTGCCCCAGTGTTATCTATGAATCAGCCTTATCTTTGAATTAGCCTACCAAGGTCTTTGTTTTCACTGAGAGAATAACACATTCACACTGGAGAGTTCAGTGTCAGTCACTACCGAGATCGTTTTATCCGGGTAGATTTTTTAAAAGGGATTGTTCTAATCGGGCATTGAAGAAAAACGTTCTTGCTGCTTGGATCGTTAAAGGGGGTTTGTTATAAGAAGGGTTTGTTGTAGTGAATTTGGACTGTATTTTAAAACTTCTTGTCACTTTTTGACTTTGTAATAGACACTTGCCTGCTTCTGTATTATGATGCTGAAAGGTTTCCTTAATAAACTCCCTGAGCTGCCCCCCAGCCATTCTAAACTGTGAAATCATGCCCACAGGACTGCTCTCAAGTTCTCATGTCCTGAGGTTACAAATACAGAAACGTATTCGACGCATCATTATACTGTTGACAATTACTGCAGCTTTGATCATCAACTAAGGAGCGTTGCATACAGACCATTGTGTGTGTGTGTGTAACAGCTTCTGCTGTTTATTTTGGGGGCTGTACTAAAAGCGATTTGAAGTATTCAAAGTTATGAATCAGCCTTCCAATGTTAAGTAACGGTTTGCAGTGTCACAATTTGTGATGAGTCTTTACAGTTTGGTCAAAACCTTTTGCATAATACTCTGAGCTGGTGCAAGGTACTGCAAAGGGTAATTACTAAATATTATGCACACCTTGCTTACCAAATCAATTTTGGATTTTGTTTTCATATCCGTAAGAGTACGGTCATATTACAAAACCATGTGATGTTTTTATTTTTCTGAAGATTTGCACACCAAGTAAGTTTAAGAAGATTATCTTGGTGGTTGACCAGTCTAGTCCAGAAGCCTGTCCAAAGATGTATATATGCACCTTACTTTGGGTCATATGAGGCCTTAATATAAGAAGATTAAAGGGAATCATCAGCAAGGGTTTTACAGTACATGCTTGGAGAGGAAATTTACTTCCCAGCAGGCTATGCCCAGAGATTTGAAGAATAACACAAGTGTGTGTGTGTGTGTGTGTGTGTGTGTGTGTGTGTTTTGGTTTGTATCTAGGTTAAATTAAGAACATATCTGACATTGTTTATTTCTCTCCTCTCGGGTTATAAATTCAGGCTCTTGTGGGATAAGCAAATGCCACTGAACAGCTGTCTTGTAGTTGCATTTGAAGAGCGTTACACAGGTTAAGGAATGCTACGGGATTCCCACAGGAAGTGATGGATTCTTTTCTTGGAACCTTTTGGAATCTTTTTTTCAGGGGACAGGGAAAGAAGGCTTGCTATTCTAGTCAGGTAGGGTACCTGCAATAAAGACAGTTGTCCTGTTTGGTTTATAATTGCAGGCAAGGGTTCTGTTTGGTTTCAATCTTTGACACATTTGTTTGTAATCCTTATTTAATTCTGGGGTCTGTATTTGAAAGGTAATCCATGGATTTACAGCAATGAGTTTGAAAGCTCGCCTAAAATCTCATGGGAGGCAAGTGGAAAATGTTCTTAGCTTTCTTTTGCTGGTGACTATCAAAGTTGAGTGTGACTCACAAGGAGTGCCCCACATGCACTGTGGTTTTGGTTTCCGCTTACCAATAAGGGCTTTCTATTATGCCATGGTGAATAGTGTCTGGCAAGTCGAATTCCAGGGTGTGTAACAGCCCAGTCGCTACGTCAACGAAGTAGCAAGTGGCCTCAATATTTACAGACACTTCTTGCCGTGTTGTGTGTGGTGGAAGTCGTTTACTACAAACCTTGGAGGTTTATTCATTTATGGATCACTCTCTCTGTACAGCTTAATGTCCATGAGTTCAGGAAGCGCGAGTACATGCACACCCCTCTGGCATGCTTTAAATACGTCGAACCTGCTTCCACAATATGCATGCTTCACCAACGTGATCCTGTTTAAAAGGGGAATGTAACTGATTTTACAGACTAGGGAAAGAAAGCAGCACGTTGAATACACTTGGGTTGGTCTTTGTGTTCCTGTGCTGTTCGCTATCAAAGTCATGTGATCAAAGCCAGTGGCTTGATCCGGACTGCCCAGCTGATCTAAATTCCCAAATCAAGGGTTGTGTTCTCATGTACTGGAAGCCCACTAAGAGGCGCTTTTACAATCAGTTAGTGTCAAGCTGCTTGAATGAACATACCGTTCATATTCTTTCTTTCTTCTTTTCCACAGTTAATAAGCACAAACCATGGATTGAAACGACATATCATGGTATAGTAACAGAGAATGATGACAAGGTGCTTTTGGATCCTCCATTAATAGCCCTGGATAAGGATGCACCGCTGCGCTACGCAGGTAAGGCTTTCTAATAAAATGTACACCCTTTTTAACTTTGAGAGGCGAGATCCTTTTGCTCCCGCAGGTTATCCGCTGCAAGCAGTAGTCTTCACATTTGCTGCAGATGTTTTTGTCGGTTCTTCCTTTCTGACAGAGCTACAGTATGATACCAAGGAACCACAACACCCTTGTTAGGATCTCCTGTTGGAAAGGATATTTTTTAGTAAGTGCACCAGATGTGTGCAATTCAGTCAGGTTGACATCTTTCACAGTATGCACACACATACTGGAAACTGGATTGATGTATTGTATCAGCGTCCAGGCCATATTACATTGGTTTTATTTAGCTATCTACTAAGGACCATTTGTCAGAATCCTCTTAATTTTTCATCCAGCACGAGAACATTAATAGGATCCAGTGGAACAAACTTGATGTGTGCTCATTACCCTGAACAGTAAAGTACCTTCTGAAAGTGCTTGGGTGCAGGGGTGTAACTCCATAACGTTTGTGTTCAAGATGTTTTTGAGTTCCATGAACGTTTGAGGTTTTAAAGCAGTTGGCCACCACATTGTGGTTCTTATTAAGAAGCATCAAAGTTTTCTTTTTATCTCCTTTTATTTTTTTTATTGGGGGAAGAACAATATGGTAAAACAACAAATCTGTCATTCCAGTTTTCAAAGTTGCCTTTTTAATAATGGCAGCCACTTAATTACAGTGCCACAACATTGGCAACTGTTTATAGATGTGTACAGTTCTATTTAAAAAAAAAAAAATAAAAAATTTGGAAGTCTTTTAATGGTACGTAATACTGTAAATGAACAGTAGCTCTCTGTCTTTTTAAAATAGATGCTTTCTAACCAAGTTAACTGTGTCTTAATAGGCAGGCAGACAATTAATTTTAGTTTAGAATTGGAATTAAGAATTTAGTTTGCTCCTAATTTGTGACAGTGTTCTGTAGCTTAATCTGAATTGGTGTTCTCTATCCGGAGATGGGAGGGAAAGCCTGACGTTGGGCAAACTTGCTGAAGCCTTTCTTCTGCTTTCTGTTCTCTCATCCTTCCTAGGGGTGAGTTTGGTAGTTCACATGCCCCAGTGGGTGAGTGTTGCTGCTGTGCTGTCCGGAGCTCTTGCAGTGCAGTGCTAGCCAGTCCTTGTTTGTTCACGGTGCAAGGTCCTGCTGACGTGCTGTCTGCAGACAAGCACAAATGTGTAATGTGTGAGTCAGCAGGGCAGCAGTGCCCGACGCACACATGTGAATAGAGTCCATCTGAAAAGAGTGTTATCAGCCCAGTGTTTGCAGAAATACTAAGTACTGGGGTGGTTAGTTTAACACTGTCAATACAGACCATTCATAAAGTGGATGGCTATGACATTTCCAAAGGAAAACTCTAGATTGCTAGCTATTTATAGGTCATGAATGTGTTTCTTAAATACAAAACTTTCTTGTTGTGCTTGTGGAAGTGGACAGTGTGTGTGTTTTAAAATGATCATTTCTGTTTTAGCAGGGGCACATTTAAGACTGTATAAATCTAGTAACACAAGTGCTACATTTATAATTCTGATTCTGTACATCCTTTCTGCTGTACGTGGAGTACATACATTTCAGCCTCCCTCCTTGCCTAGGTGATCTAATCTAGCACATTGTCTGAATTTAAAGCAGGAGCACATCCCTGGGGTAAAGCAGCTGCTCCTGCCTGTTCAGCGTTTACCTGCAGGCACCAAATACCACCAGTAACTGTGTTGATGTCACCTGTTTTAATCCCCTAGGGCTACTTTTTTTTTGGAGCTGCACTTGGAATGCTTTCAGTGCTGTTAAACTTGTGAAAGGCCAGGTAATTTTATTTTATTAAACTGCAATTTAATTCAATCTGGTGTGTTGTATACTGTAAGGAAGAGGTATACATTTTTGCAATGCCATCTTTCATAGATCTATATACAATAGAAGTGGGACAGTTCAGGCTTTCATTGTCCCAAAAAAAGGGGTACTGATTTTTTTTCTAAGTCATGTTTGCTTGGGAATTTGTGACTTCAACTCGGATTTTATTGTTTGAAGTAACCTTTCATTAGGCCAGGAACAGTTCTTTGATGCATGGATGGGTCTGAACAGGAACGCTCTATTGAAAATCTATTGCTGCTTATTCTTAAACAAATAATGTCGATGGCTCATCAATCGTTGCATATGAAAATTGATCTGACTGGCAATAAAATAAAATGCAGTCGACCTGATGAAGGCTTTGAAAACCTGGATTCCGATTTTTATGTTGGTCTTTAATGGGAGGGCTGCAGGAGTGAGCAGTTTGGATTGCTAGATTTAGAGCATTGCTTGGTTTGTACAAACTATACTGTAACTAACATCTCTATTGGGAAGTAATAAAAGGCTACATGTGAAACACTCCATTTTTTATTTAGAGATGCATGCTAAGTAAACGATTAATCATTTTGGATTCGTTTACATACGTTTCAGTGATAACGTCTTGCTGTTTACTGAGGGGTAACTGGAACCTCGTTCCTGACTTTCGGTTTGAGAGGTGCATTATGTAAAGTTAGTGTTTGCTGCCATTTACAGTAGAATGAGGCCAGCTCAGAACAAAAGGAGTGATTGTTGAGGCGGCACTATTGTATTGCTGAGCAAGGCGTTTCATTATGTCTTGCTACGCTTTCCTTTTGAATAGTAACTACTGTTTTTTAAAATGCTTAAAGAACAGAACTCTTGGTTTGAAATAATAAAATAATTCATTGTCTATTTTATTAGAGCCAACTTTCTTTTCAACAGATTATTGTATTCCAGGGATCAGTTGGTCGGCCTGAAATGTTATCTTTCTTATAGTAACTACATATGCATCTGCTGTCTACTGTTACAGAATCTTATGAAAGGGGTACTACTGTAGAAATGTAACAATTGGGAGTTTAAAGTTCAGGTGTTTTTTTTTTCAGGTAAGTACTGTATACTTTTATAGAAATATGCACTTTTTTTTCTTAAATGGCTATATACTATATTAAGCCTTGTAGTTTATTGCAAACTGCTTTTGAATGTAAATTGTTGCCCTTGAACTGCCCCCTGTTCTTGCACCTTCTTCAACCTGTCCTGTATGACTGACTCGGGTTTATCTTGTCTCCCTTGTAGAGAGTTTTGAGGTGACTGTCACCAAGGAAGGTGATGATGGGTTCTCTATCTATCCCCCTTTTTTTTATAAAGTTATATTAACCCACTAACTCTGGTTATGACCTGGGGAATCAGCACTTATACAGAAACTCATGTCATGTTCTGTAAAAAAAAAAAAAAAAAAAAAAGAACTGGATGAAGAGAGTGATGCAAAACCCCCTGGTTAGAAATATCCATGCATGAGACATCCATTACAATGCATACAGTACCCCCTCCCTCTCCCCTCCAGTCTATCAGAATATGCAAGATACGTGCTGTACTGTAACTGTATATATGAAACAGTCCATGTTAAAACATTTGCACAATAATTTGTGTTCTGTTTTTTATGCATTTTATTTAGTTCTGCACAAAACCTCCATGTGATACAGCACACATCAAGCCCCGTTTGCAGTGCAGAAGCATGATCTCTGTTTGTACTCCCTACTCTTGGATGTCTGACAAGTTGATATTTCTAACACAGATTCTCATCCAGTGGTTTATTTCGATTCCCAATATTAATTATTTGTTTTTTAATTTTGGGGGGCAGACCCATTGCACAGGAAGACTTTTTTTTATCTTCGTTTTATTTTTTTATTTCGTCTGGGTTAAAACTATTGACAGAATTTCTGAAATGGTGCTGAGCCTATAACCAAAGCTTCTTCACCTTTGCACTTTAACCTGATTGCTGCGGTCAAGATAACCAGCTGCCCAGCTCTCCTCAGTAGCCTGGTATGGAAGATATGCCAGCGGCCTTGGCTGTACATTAATTTTTTTCTAGCTGTCTTAAGTACTCCTGTGAAATGCCTGTCTACATCTTTCTCTGTTTTTCCTGCATGACTGGATGCAATGTGAACAAGTGGCTTGAAAGGCAAGCGTATGCTCCTTTTATTTCTTTTAACTAAAGTTCCCAATACTCTCCCATCTGAAGCACAGTGCTTTTGCTTTCTCCACAGACCCTCACAATAAAACCCTTGGCTGCCAAATATGGACTTACTTTGTTCATAGAATGTTAATGGAATGTTGGTTGTGTTGGAGTGGGTTGGGTTCTGACATCTACCTTGTGTTTTTTTTTTTTGTTTGTTTCTTGTTCCCCTCACCATTAAAACACATCAAGGTGAAATTTGTGGATTTAGGATCCATGGTCAGAATGTCCCCTTTGAAGCTGTGGTACTTGACAAAACCACTGGCGAGGGGGTCTTACGGACCAAAGAAAAACTGGATTGTGAACTCCAGAAGGAACACACGTTTACTATCCAGGCTTATGACTGTGGAGAGGGACCAGATGGGGCCAATATGAAAAAATCCCACAAGTAAGCTTCAGAAGGACACAACAGTTGCAGGAATGTCTTTGTTATATGATGTGGTTGCATTTATTAAATAAACCAGATTTTTCTTCACAGCAAGAAACTGCTGCAAATTTCAGTAAAAATTAATAAGCATAGGCTGAAGGGGAAATTTGTTTTCTGACATTTCTAGTTCTGGAGAGGTTATGCTGTTCATTTAGAGTGGAGAACTTTGGGAAAGGCTTATCTGAATTTGAGGACTATTTTCAAAATGGATTAAACTAGATAGAATTGCCATTGTCAGCCGTTCCATAGATTAGATGCAATTCAATTATCAGAGGAATGTCATGCCTGAGATCCTATATCTAGGTTGTCCAGATGCTTTTAAAATCAAATAAGATATGCATTAAGCTCCACTAATGTATCATCTGAGCAGCCAAGTGGAGCTTTAAATCGATTAGGATTGGAAAGTTATTTATCTAACTAACTATTTATAAATTGCATAAATGCCTGTGTTTCGAAGAGGAGCCAGCTGCACCATATACCTGAACCAGTAACTGGATAGGTTGCTTTAGTATAGGGTTCGGTACCTAAGTAATAGCCTTAACAGACAAGGATTGTGTCTTTGGTTAACTGATGATGAAGGCACTAGCTGAAGGATCTGCCTGCTTTTCTTAAAGTATTACCTTATTAATGTGACTGAGGTTAAGATATGGATGACTTAATGGACAGATGGAATATGCTAAGTAATAAATGGCCATTTCTCCACCAGAGATTCATTATCTGCAGAGTAGATTTGAAAAACAAATGGCTCCACAAATAGCCATTGCATTATTAGATCTATTGCAAACCAAAACTGCAGTTATGCACCTTTTTTATGGCAGCTATCCCAGTGTCCCAGTGCTGTGCAGTTCTAAGAGAGCAAATCAAATTTCGCAATTGAAAAATGGCAGCGTGAGGTTAAGGATGAGAAGCTGTAATAACGTGGGTGATGTGAATGTAGAAAATCCCAGGTGTACCCTCAATAGAGGCCTGCAAGGTACAAAAAGAGTGGGTCTAAGAAATAGAGCATTGTTGGGAAGGAACTACAGATCTGTTGGGTAATTCTTTTCTGATGTGTCCTTTTTCAGAGCGAATGTGCACATCCAGGTGAATGATGTGAACGAGTATTCTCCCGTGTTCAAAGAGAAGTCCTACAAAGCCACTGTCATTGAAGGAAAGAAGTATGACAACATCCTGAAGGTGGAAGCTGTTGATGCTGACTGCTCATTCCAATTCAGCCAGATCTGCAACTATGAAATCGTAACTCCGGATGTGCCTTTCACCATTGACAAAGATGGTAAGACAAGACCGGTTATATATATATATATATATATATATATATATATATATATATATATATAAATTATAAAATATTGTATCTGAATTTGGAACCAGAAGCTGTTTTGAATTGCACAGCTTATAATATCCAGCAGTACTGCTGTAGAGTGCAAGGCTATTTTTAATGGACTGTATAATTTTGGTAACTTTGTTTATTCTGACAGCAACCTGCTGTAAAACATGCTTTTAGAACTGATGCACGACTTTTTTTTTTTTCCCTTCAATGTATTTCTCAGGATACATTAGGAACACAGAGAAGCTGAACCACAGCAAGGAGCGCTCGTACAAACTGACCGTCACTGCGTATGACTGTGGCAAGCAAAGAGCTACTGATGATGTTCTTGTCAAAATAAACATTAAACCGACATGTAAACCGGGCTGGCAAGGTAGGGTGCCCACTTGAGCAGGGTCTTCAGTCCTATTTATGTCGGCACTGATTAGCTAATATATATGAATCTGTATTGTCTTACATTTCTTAATTGTACCTTTTTATTAATTGCTATACCTAACATTGATGGGTTGCTTCAATCCGCAGGCTATTTTTTGAAACCCTTGTTTCTGTTCAGTTCAGGCTGGAGTATAATGTAATACTGGTTTTGCAGATTGGAGTAAACGGATGGAATATGAACCCGGCACAGGAAGTTTGTCTCTGTTTCCCAGCATGCACTTGGAAACCTGCGAGGAGCCAATTACCTCTATTCAAGCAAACATTGAACTTGAGACTAACCATATTGGGAAAGGATGTGACCGAGATACATACTCTGAGAAGTCACTCCATCGGCTATGTGGTACGAACACAGTTCATAACTGGGGCCCCCTATTTAAAAGGAATGGGACAAAGAGTCTAGCACAGGGATTACTAAACAGTTGCACGTAAAGTTCTCCTAATTTACAAGCTACTGTGAGATGTGTTAGTAACTTGTCCGCTAAGGTCATGTCTGAGTAAAAAGCTGTTGCTTTAGGGAGCTAAACAGTAAAGCTTTGAAGTGTATGTGTTTTAGCAGGATTTATTTTGAAGGCTTGTCTTTCCTTTTGTAGGTGCTTCCTCCGGCACAGTGGAACTTCTTCCAGCCCCCAGCAGCACTGCTAACTGGACTGTCGGACTCCCCACTGACAATGGCCACGATAGCGACCAGGTGTTTGAGTTTAATGGCACTCAGGCGATCAGGATCCCAGAGGAGATTGTGACCTCCAGCCTGAAGAAACCATTCACCATCTCGGTGTGGATGAGACACGGGCCTGGTGCCAGAGAGAAGGAGACCATTCTGTGCAGCTCTGACATGACAGGTACTGTGTGGTTGTGGTCTTGAGACTCAAAGCCTCTCCTCTCCCATCTTGCAGAAACTGTCTATGAAGAAAACAATTCTGTGTTGCCTTTGTCAATGCATATGAACAGGGAGGTTTGCTGTGGGTTGACATAATAGATTTATTAATAAGACAGTTTCACTGTGAACCTGATCCTACAGAAAAATGTAAGCTCTTGGCTTTAACACTTACACTGCAAAGAAAATGTAGGCTGAAAATTGGCCTTTTTAAAATGCGAGTGTGCTGCTGCTTGTCCAAACAGCACACAATCATATGTATCTAGGCTACTTTGTTTTTAAGCTGTGTGAAACTGATGTGTTGATATTCAGTACACTGTAAGAGGTATTGAGTTTGTTCTTCTGATATAATATTGTATCTTGCATAAATCTTCATATAATTGCTAGTGCCACAGGTGCATTACTCTAAGCTGTGACCTAATTGCGGTTCACTATCCCTACAGATATGAACCGTCATCACTATTCCCTCTACGTACACAGCTGCAGGCTGGTGTTCCTGTTCCGCCAGGATCCAGCGGAAAACGAGAACTACAAACCTGCTGAGTTCCACTGGAAACTGGATCAGGTGTGTGGAGAACTCACTCGTCGGCTGAACTATATTGTTCTAGACTTTCTTAATGTGTACAAGCAGTGCTGACCCTCGCGAGCTGGCGACATAGCTTGTATATTTTTCCGTGTCTGTATGAGCTTGTTCTTTTTTCTAGCTAGAATCGTATTTCTGCTGTACGGTACGAGTAAGGGACTAATCAGTGTGACTTTACGTTGTGACCCTGGACAGGTGTGTGATAAGGAGTGGCATCACTACGTGTTGAATATCGAATTCCCATCCGTGGCACTCTATGTTGATGGCAACTCCTATGATCCCTTCCTTGTGACTGAAGATTACCCTCTTCATCCTTCCAAGATTGAAACTCAGCTGGTGGTCGGAGCGTGCTGGCAAGGTAAACTCTGAATACCAGGGTACTTAAAACAGTTAACAGAAACGGAGAAGTTCTCAGCATCCAGATTGGAATGGCATTTTTAGATTACCAGCGTATCACAAAATGGTCATTTAGATACAGAACTAGAATATTAACTTGGACTGAAGTTATTTCCCCATTGCATTAAAACTGCTGTTCGTTGAATAGAGTTACTGCTTTGTTGTGGAAATGCATCACACAATTGAATCTAATTTTCAAGTTCTACTGTTTTATGCTTTTTTGTATACGTAGAAAGTACTAGGATTAACAACACTGCTCTATAAAGGAACATTTATCCTATGACCATCCTTCAACTATTGTAAATATTCTGCATCCTCTTTGGAATATCCTCTGAAATAGTTAATAGTAACATTTTTTTTCCTTTTTTGAAATGCATTTTACCTCTATGGGCGAATTGCCCATGTAATACTTTTAGCATGAAGGGCTACAGTGGATAGTCAGGTCAAGAAAATCAAGTTTAAATTGTGTTCAGCAAAATAAAAAAAAAAGAATCAAGCTAGTTTTCTAGTCCAGGAAATGCATTATTAAGCTACTGAGATTTGGATTTGACTCTTCTTTCTTGTACTAAAATGTATTTGCAAAAAAAGAAAGTTCACTTTATGAACCCCACCCTGTTCCCTCTGTTTTTTCTTGCCTTTCTACAGAGCAGGAGAATGAGACTGTAACTGAGACCTTTGCAGGTTGCTGGAGTGTTTCCCTACTATTAAACCCTTTTCATTCCATATCTCTATATAGCATGACATGTATGCTTTGTGCTTTTAATGCCATTGATATTGTTTGGTCTTCCCTGCTTGTGGGTTTTGTTCCTGCCCTTAGTTTGCCTAACCAAAAATGTATTTTTATTGTTGGAATCTTAACAGCTGTGAGGTGAAGTACATTACACAGTCATGAAAACAAAATCGTCCTTGGCTAGGTGCTTATTTTAGAGGGAGGCATTTGTTGTGAATTGGCACTTCTGCTTTTCCGATTTTTCATTTTTCATACGCTATTTTGTACAGTAAGCTTAATGGGCTGCTGTGTGACCTTGTACTCTATATCCCAAGCCCATACTGTGCTAATTTACCTTATTGACCTTGAATTTTACTGCTTCACATCCCCAAAGAGGAAGCGAAGCTGTGAGTGTGTTTGGAAAGGCCTTGCCATCTATAAATTATAACTTGTAATATTGCCTTGCCTTTTAAGGAACCGTCTCGGTTCATAGACAGTAGTGAGCGGTTTCTGAGAGATGCTTGTAGTGCTGATCACCAGCAGTGTCCTGTGTCTCTGATGGTGGTTAGTGTCGTTTTGGCAGTGATCCGTTGTGTGCATGCCTCAGTCTTGTATAACCAGTACTGTAGTTTTGAGAGGGAGGAAAAAAGAAGAATGGTGTTAAAGGAAGAGGAAAAGCTTTTAAAATATTTTAGAAATTCTGAAATGCTAAACGCATGCTTATCACTACCTCACTACCTCACTGACTTATCAGCTGCAGTGGTGCATTATCATTTCTTAATTTCTTTTTTATTTAAGGTTTAAATGGCCACTTGCATGAAGGTACACTTTAATCCATCCGTTGTATTTGCAAGTTTAAAATGCTGGAGAATGAAGTTCTACTAACTTGCATGAACCCCTCATCAGCCGGACATCAAGAACTGCATGATTTGGTTTACATAAACGCAGGAAAAAAAAAGCTTTATTCGTGTTAATTTAAAAAAAAAAAAAAAAGCTTTTTTCTTTTGTTCCCAATAGGTGGTATTCTTCGTATGTCCCAGTTTTTCAGAGGTAACTTGGCTGGTTTGATGATTCGTTCTGGCAAACTGGAGAACAAGAAAGTAATTGATTGTCTGTACACCTGCAAGGAGGGGCTGGACATACAGCTTCCTGAAGAAGTGGGCACTGGCATAAAGGTACATGGTTAGGCAACCTGTTATACCTGGACCATACTGGCAAATCGCTTCAGGATGAAATCTGGAGCTGGATTTATTATTTCTCACTGTGTAAAATGAAGCCTAGCGAGGGTTAAGGCAACAGCATGATGGACAGGAAGAATACTACTGTTTTTTTTAAATGCTAATAGTGATTTTAAAATGACTCTCAGCATATTGAAATAGCTAAAGAACAGATGGGAGACTTCATTTTCAAACTGCAGGCATTTGCTTTGCTGATCAGTTTCACTGTTAATCTGATGCAGGTTCAGTTTAACCCCAGCCAGTCCCTGTTGACTATGGAGGGAGATGACGTTGAGAGCTTCGACAAGGCAATGCAGCACATCTCCTATTTGAATTCACGTCAGTTCCCAACCCCTGGAATCAGGAGGCTTAAAGTCACAACCACTGTCAAGTATGTCAAATCCTTTAGAATGTCTTCCAATAACTTTGGCAACGCCACAATGTAACATCAGTTCTTTCCAATGTTCAGAAAGAGAATTCCATTTTTATTTTGTCTGGGTTCCAGGTGTTTCAACGAGGAGACCTGCATCACTGTACCTGACGCAGAGGGCTACGTCATGGTGCTACAACCCGAGGAACCCAAGATCAGCCTGAGTGGCATTGATCACTTTGCACGGGCTGCCTCTGAATTCGAGAGCAATGAAGGGGTGATCCTCTTCCCAGAGCTGCGCATTGTCAGCACCATCACTCGAGAAGTGGAGCCAGAGGGAGAAGGAGAGGACGACCCCACAGGTACGGGTGAAGATTACACTCCTGGGACTGGGGTTTCGGGGGTCACGACATGTTTACAGAAAGCTCATACCATGTGCTATACATAATACCCAATTACTTAAGTGTCTCCTGTTAGGCTGCCATATGGCATGGATGTGCTTTAAAGCTATGGTCAAAGGTTTTGCATCACCTATTAGGATTGAGACATTCATTTAAAGAAAAACTATAGCAACATAATTTTGATCTTATTTAACATCCTACAATCAAAAACTACAAAATGATATTGTGAAAGTCTACTGGAAGCCAGAATTAGTACAGTTTCATGTTGGATTTCAAAATGTCCATTTTTTTCATTGAGTATATGGGGAAAACTATAAAGCGGTATGTAATTCAATATGTTTCCGTAGCATTTATTCAGCAGGTTTCATTCGAATTTACAAAGCAAAATGAGTTCATTCTATATGGTGATGCTAAACTTTTGGCCATAGCGGTAGTGTACGAGCGTATGTTTATTTTTCAGGTGGAGCCTTCTATACTGTGCCCTGTAAGATTGGAATGGAACACATGTCCAGTAGGCTTTTTACCAGTTTCTGGTTTCTCTTTTCAGTTCAAGAGTCCGTGGTATCGGAGGAGATCATGCACAATCTGGATACGTGTGAGGTTGCCGTCCTGGGAGATGAGCTGAACGCAGAGCAGGAGAGCTTGGAAGTTGATCTTGTTCTGATTCAGCAAAAGGGAATGGAAATGAGCAGCTCCAACCTCGGCATGATCATTACAGGTGGGTCCTGGCATTGGCTAGACATTGCACTAGTGCCTGCCCTGCAGGATGCAGAGGACTCTCCTTTTCGGGTGCCACTTGCAAAAAACTGCATTTTGAAAAGCTTTAACATTTATCTTCGGTAAGGTAATGCTAATGTGGGTCTGAATCCAGCCATAAGATGCACGTAATTATCGTTTAACTGATCTGCTAATTTGACTCAAGAAGGCTAACTTGTATCTGTATTTTGCAGGTGTGGACACCATGGATAACTACGAGCAAGTTCTGCACCTGATCCGCTACAGAAACTGGCACACACAGTCCCTCTTTGACAGAAAATTTAAGCTGGTTTGCTCAGAGCTTAATGGTCGCTATATCAGCAATGAGTTTAAGGTTGAGGTAAGCGGTTGGACTTCAGTTCTCATTGAATAATGCTGTACAGTAACAGATTGAAGCTAGTTCTTAGGTTCAGTCTTGGTCTCTAAGTCAGTAAAGGACTACCTAGTAGTAAATCCCACTTTCTTCTACAGCCTTCTTAAACGTGGCTCTGAAATCAACTTTTTTTTTTCTTGCAGGTCAATGTTATTCACACCGCCAACCCAGTTGATCACCCCAACAATGTAATGGCACAGCCGGAGTTTGTTAATCCAATGCACCATGGTTCTGTGGATCTGTCTGGACATAACCTGGTTAATGCACACCAGTCATCAGGTACTTTCCACAAAGCAATTTCTGCATTGAACTTTGACACATTGCATACCGGATCTGTTATTTTTAGTGTTCACTTCCAACGCGTCTGGTGTGCAAAGATGACTGCTTTTAAATTATCGGGCAAGGTGCCTCCCCGAAGTAAATATCAATGGATGCTGTCATTGTGAACACGCCTAACAATGGATCAAAACAGTAGTTTTGTTTTGACATCTAGACATCACTTTTATGTAACATGTGCAAAACACACCGACTTTAGTATAATACATTAATAATTCTTTCTTAAATACAATATGGATCCGGTATGCAATGGCCTTTAACCAGGAAACTTCTGATTGTGTGTGTGTGTGTGTGTGTGTGTGTTTTTTTATGTAAATAGCCAGTTAATGTAAAATCCTGACCTTGGTAAAGACTCACAATTTGTTTCTGTTTTACATTGGATAATGAATAGTACCAGACCGTGGAATTAGGATTAAACTCAGTTAAAGTGGGTATGGAAAGACATAACTGTTAATAAAGTGTTGTAAAGCAGGGTTAGAGGAAATGAACTTGCATACTTTTTCAATAACATTCACAGGAAATGCAGAATTGAGCAATCAGTTAAAGCCAGTAGTAATGCTATGAATGTTATCCACTGTTATCTTTTTTTTTTTTAAGTAGATGTGTTGGCATTTCTTACTGACAGAAGTATAAATTTTTTTCCTTACAACCAAGGGTGTGTGTGTTTTAATACACAAAAGAAAATGACACATGTGTGCTTTGCTTTTATGCAGTTGTCCCTAGCGCTGCCACCATTGTAATTGTGGTCTGCGTCAGCTTCCTTGCCTTCATGATTATCCTGGGAGTCTTCCGAATCCGCGCTGCGCACCAAAAGACCGTGAGGGACCATGAGAGCGGAAAAGAGAACGAGATGGACTGGGACGACTCAGCCTTGACCATCACAGTCAATCCCATGGAGGTAAGCTGCCTGGAGATGACAGCCCTGACATTTCTAACCTTTGAAAGTGTCTGTGCGTGCATCCCTTTTGTATGCAAAACGGGCAGCTTGAGCCTGGAAGATGGATAATCTACCAAAAACAGTTTCAGCTTTTCACTGAAGCCGGCAGTCAAATATGGGTTGTGGCTGTGATCCGTGTGTTCAGAGCTGAATCTCATGCATTTTCCAGTGTTAAAGAGGTGAACTGCATGCCAAACTGGTCTGTCAACTTCGGTCTTGGTCTTATGGCTTAAATATTTGGTCATTGTTACAACTCATTAGTAAAACTAAAGCATTTAATACAGTGATGTAGCTGATTGGTGTTAATGCCACTCTTGTACAGCGTTGGTGCGGTAAACCCCAATTCATTTTTAAATTAAACTTAATGTACAGCGAGATTTTGATCTCTACCACAAACGATTTTCAGATGGCTGCACTAATTCTGTTACCCACAGCGATATGCCTTTTTAAAATGAAAGAATTGCTGAATGTCAGAAATCCTGGCACAATAAACCAATTTTATTAATCACCATTCCAGACCTATGAGGACCAGCACAGCAGTGAGGAGGAGGAGGAGGAGGAGGAAGAGGAAGAGGAGGAGAGCGAGGACGGAGAGGAGGAAGACGACATCACTAGCGCGGAGTCTGAGAGCAGCGAGGAGGAAGAGGGAGAGCAAGAGGACCAACAGAACGTCAACCGACAGCAGCAGCTGGAGTGGGATGACTCCACCCTCACCTACTGAGTCCACAGGAGATCCATGCTTTCCAGGACCACTGTCTATCCACTCCATTGTTCCCAAGGACCCATAGTGTAAAGAAAAAAAAAAATGAATTCTGTGGTGGCTGGCATTGCTGCTTAAGCTTCTAGTGGCCAAGGCTTATTTTGACGTGGCAGATATTCCTAGAACCTTTAGTAGTTAGTTTAGTTGCCATATTAGGAGCATCAGAATTTTTTTTTTTAATGTAGCTGTACAAAATGTTTGCCCTGGCCACCAGATTATTATTTTTTTTTTATGCTATGTAGGGAATCACCTTGCACTTTTCTTCATGTCATCTCAGCTGAATGGTAGGCATGGCACACGAATTTCAGAACATCCTGTTTGCTCACCGAGCAGCTTTGGTCTTTACTGTTTTCTTCTGTGAGATGGAAGGGTTTTTGTTTTAATTTAAAAGAAAGCGAATAAGCTTAGTTTCAGTCTGTTCATTACAGAATTTCTCCTTTTTAGTGCATGAGAAAAGTGGCAAAAGGTTATGTAGAGGAGGGAAAAAAAAAACAAAAAACTTGTAAATATAATTAAATTGTGTAATTAGTCATTGTGGTAGATAAGACTGGGATTAAATATGGGGGTCCAATATGTAAACTGAAGATTTTGTCACAGATGCAGTATGTACTGTAGCATTATGTCACCATGACTATAGCATGCTCCAAAACTGTCAAAGCTCTTCTTTCATGCTTGTATAATGCTTGCATCAGGGGAAAGAAACCCATGAAAAGTGCAGAGGTTTCTATGAAAATGTGTAGTTTTTGTTTTTGGGGGGTGGGAAATATGTGGCTACACTTTATTCAGCACCCGATTGCTTTTTCTCCCCTATTTATTTTTTTTAATTAAGCAGACATGTTATTCTGGGGCATGCGTAAATATAAAATGTTTTATTTTTTAACATGTTATTAAAGCCCATGTTAATTTCAGTAGAGGCTGCATTTTTAAAAAATGTTGCATACTAATTGTTTTTGATCCCAGTCTGTCTGTGAAGCAAGCGCTGTCTTGTTCCTGTAACTTTATAAACTGGCTACATTGTTTTTACGTGAATCTCTACAGCTCGATTCTTGTGCTTATTCAACCTGCTCTGACTAATTGAACCTGGTCACTACATCTTGGAGTATCAGCCTGGCAGTTGCCTCTTTTCCTTTACATAGAAGATGGACAGGCTTGGATGCTGCCAGATATTTAATATGGGGAAAGGGTTTTTGAGATGCTTTTGAAAACAAAGGACCAGTTGTGGATCGAGCTGCATTTCCAATAGTTTATTGTACATTGAACTGTACTGCAGTTGTTTTAAGCTATTTGTTTACATTTGGTAAACTTGTTTTTTGTCCTGGTAATATTAAAGTATACAAATGAAATTGGAACGTTTTGTGGATCAAGTTAGGGATATTTGTTTTTTTTTAAACTTTCTGCCTCCCCATTTCTAAATATTTTTACTGGAACTGGATTATATGTTTGCTGAAATGACTAAACCTCTAGTGCTCAAAGCTAGGTATATGTTTCGAAGAGCAGGAATGCAGTGGAGATGAGGTTGAGGAAATGCATTGTAAATGTAATCAATTACTGGGTAAATAAGTAATGTAAATGTATGTTTATGAATGACAAATTTAACACGATGGGGGCAAAGACGATGGGGAAAACTAGATTGTGTTTCTCTGCTAGTACAGTTTTAGAATTGTGAACCACTTTGCTTTTCTTAGTAACTTACACAAGGAAAGATGATAATAAAAGGTAGGAGGCCTTTTGAAAACCATTGTCATTAAAAATAACAAAATCAGAAGTACGATTTCCCAATGAAAACTGATGACCTCGTGTACAGTAGCAGAGGGCATGGGAATGTTTGAAGTGTATAATGTTAAACAGAGCAAGAAGGTTTGCGTTACTTTAGTAGCTCAGACTGACCTGCTTATTTGCCTGTGTCTCCTCTTAAACTAGGACCTGACCGGAGAGAAATGGCCGTTTCAATTGGGATTGCTTCTGTTGGTGTTGGGAGTGCCTTTTGCCTTTCACAACTCATTAACTGTACCAAAACTCACGCAAGCAGTTTTGTGGTTTGTTTTAGTTTTTGAAATGCTAGATTTTAATCTGGGAAATTTTTTAAATTTAATTTTTAATGTTTATGTTGTAATGAGAAACTGCTAGTTTTTATCAGAAGTGTAACTTTTAATGGTCTGTCTTGTGTCATGTTGATGTGTACAAGAATGAAGTCTTTTCCATTTACTTTTTAGATATTGTATTTAGACTAAAATGATCATGTTTTGAAAAGCTAATGCTGAAAGGATGTAAACTTGTTAATGCTGTATGTAGCCAATGTGGGTATAAACTTACAGATCTGTATATGGTGATAGGTCACTTTTGAACAGTCTCTTAAGCTCCAATAAATTTCCAGTTGTAAATCCTATGTTATGTAGGTGTCTTGCCTACTTCAGTATCCGGGGCAATATGAAACATACGTGTTCTAGTACCTGACCAGAATAAATGTTTGTATGACCAACACGCAGCCTTTGCAAACGCTTATTTTAACAAATTGCTTGTTTTTAAAGCATGTATATATATATATACTTTATATATATAGAAAAAAACCTGAAAGGCAAGACTGGTTGTTTTTAATGATCAACAGTTACAGCCATTTGCCTTTGTACAAGCTTGAGTTGCCTTTTTTTTATAGCAAGACAGATGCAAATGCATTGTGCAGGACCTCTGCGATCAGGCATTGAATCGGCAGCATGCCCTGTACACAAGTCAAAGTTGGAAACAGTCGGCAGACCCTTGTTTCATTATTATCTGCTTTAATGAAGCCTCCTAAGGAGGGAGTGCCTACGTTTTTGTAAATCCTCAGCTGATAATTCCACTGCTGGTATATCTCAAACCATTTTCAGTGTTGTGGAAACTAAAGGGGAACAATCTAAATATATTGAATACAGAGCAAGAACTAGATTTTTTTTTTTTTTTTTTAATATTACACACACATACAAACAATGCAATAATTAAAGATTATTAATTGCATTTGTTGTTATCAGGAGTTCAAATCAAACAAGCTTCTTCAATGAAGGCTGGGTCTAGTGCAATGGGGAATGTTCATCTCGAGTCCATTACCCAGCCCTTTTTAAATGGCTTTCGTAACCTGGTATAAACAAAGGCACGTACTTCATTTACAAGAGTGAAGGTCCACGTGTTGAACGGCTGCCTTCGATAAGGCTATTCGAACAGTACATATCTTGCCATGTTTCTATTCAAGTCTTGGTGATGAATATACAGTAACTGGTATTGCACTTGTACATAGGCGATTGCAATGGCTACACCATTTGGCTCAAATAACTAAAACATTTAAAGTGTTCATCCTTTGTAGCCAAGGTCTCTTCACCATGTTCGCTCTAGCAATAGAATATTACAAGATTGAAACACAATGTGAATGAGCAAGTGGAATAGGTAAACAGTGAACAAAAGATGCCAATTTAAATGCAACTAAGGAAGGGAAAACAAAACTATTTTACAGTTCCTGCTATAACTTTAAATGGTTAACTAAGTTCTAGCACAGGATCACATTAATAAGAAGCATTTCTTACAGCATACATATATTTGTTGCATAAACTTACAAATAAATAGCAAATCTTCCAAAAATTAATTTAGGCACATTGAATAATGAATTTGGTAAAACCTATCAAAGTAATTAAGTGCTAGAAGTATGAGGTTTTTTTTTTGTTTTTTTTTTTTTTTCGGTGTAGCAATTGCAAAAATGAAAATAGATTACTAAAAACAAAGTGCACTGCCTTAAAAGAACTCTGCCTACTCAAGGCAGCATTTTAAACTTCACATTACAAACCAATATCCATTTAAACTGGCTTCATCCTTCATGGATGCAAACAATATTAACACAATACGTGTTTTAAAATGTTACGCTTTACAGTACGAGGCTAATACTCCCATGATATTCTGACGTACCGCTTTGTTTCAAAAAGACTATTTCACATACTCCTCCTTCACTGTGACTGCTAAGAAATAACATACAAAACATACACATTAAATACACATCCTTACAAAATATATATATATATATATATATATATATATATATATATATATATATATATATATATATTGCATGTTCTTCTGAAGTTGTGTTTTGCTGTTTTTAGTGGTGAAAAGCAGTGATTTTCTACATCGTTTCTCAATAACTCTTCAGCTGCACATGAGAGCTGAATTCCTTGAGTGAAAGAAAAATGGCAGGATTTGTGTTTTCCAAGAATGGTTCATTTTCTGGTTTATCTGTTATCTTTGGCTACATTATGAGCCATCCAGTTCACTTTGGTTTTCCAGCTTTCCCGGAGTGCTTCATCAAATTTCTCTTTGAAATGTTTAAGGGCTTCTTCTTCAGTCTTCCCCAAGGCTAAAGAATCCTAGAGAGGAGAGAAAATAGAAGGTAAGGGGTGAATTAGAAATCGGATACTAAGAATCTGCATCACTCAGGGATGTGTCTGTACAGTCTCTCGCCGATTGAAGTGTAATTCACATAATTACCCAGTAAAGGTTAATGTTACTTTGCCTTAAAGAAAAATGTAAAATAGCACAGACAAGCAGCATATAATGCACCACACCCACAATTACTGGTAACAGACGGTATATTTTGCAAAAGATTATTATTATTATTAAAACATCCAAAAACTTTACATGTCCAAATAGACTCTTTAGGGCTCCTGCAGTAAAGTCACCACCAGGGGGAGCAATGTATTGCAGAATATTCACTTTGTGCCCACAGGGCCAGCACAGGCACATCTCAATAGTGCAGCACTAATACAAAGACAGATCAGCAGAATGGGACTGATCCACCACTGCAAGCCCCAACCTCCAAACATCAACTCTGTATGATGTCATCATGCCTATGCAATCCATTCCTGTCATTTATTGAGTCTCCTGTTAACCCTGTATAAGCTTCGTGTAAGAATGCAATTTTTACATGGTTTTAACCCATGACCTGTTGGAAGAATTCAAGCTCTGGTTTACATGGGAGCCCGTCGAGATCTAATACTGTATTCGCTGGTCAGATAAAAGGTGCTCCACACAGCAATTACATGTCCTTACCTTGAGGTACTGGATATCCTTGGAGCAGCTGAGCTCTGGCAGACCAGCGGCCCTCGTCAACGCAAACAGGTTGACAAACAGAGTCCCGTTCCTGCAGAGAATCTTATAGGCCTCTTCACAGTAATCCCGGAACCTAATAGGAGCAAGCAGCACGTGATTAGCATGCAAATACAATACTGTATGAGCTGCAGTCATGCGTTCCATAACCTCTATTAAAACAGGAGCTATTTAAATACATAGTTCATATATACACAGGTGCTGTTAAATACCACTGTACACTGTAACTGCTCTTAAATCTGTTCTCTTATTTGAGATAAGAGAAACCTTGTTTTTAGTGCAGGGCAAATTGCAAACTATGATTTTACCTCTCGAATTTCTCGCTGTTGTTGGTTCTCCCTTGCTGTATGACATGAACGAAGTCGTACGTCAAAATGAACGGCACCCGCTCCCTGTTGATGCCAAACTTGCTCTTGAAGTTCCCAAGAAAGTGGCCGAAGTCAATGTGGAACAGCTGAGAAAAAAAAAAAAACAACTGTAATTGCACCATCAGCATACACCCCTGTATAAATAGTCTGGTTCACCGAGTCACACACACCCACGCCCCTGTTACATTAGCACTATTAAACATTCCAAAACGGCATTTATAGTGGCACCATTAAAGAGTGACTTGACTAAAGCTGTTAACTATCAGGATGAAAATTGTATCTCCCATCAGAAAAGGGTATCAGATGAACGAGGGCTCACATTTAAGTTATACTGCCCTCTTGTGGCGTAATAACCACACTACATTTATTTGAGAACTCGCTCATTAAACAAAGTATTAATCCAATAATTATACAAATGATACCTGTCCGTTTTCCCTGATCATTATATTGTCACTGTGGCGATCTCCTATTCCCAGAACGTAAGTAGCTACACAGTAACCAGCGCAGGAGAGAGTGAATTCCTCAACTGCCTGATCCAGTGCGTCCCTGTACAACAGAAAACACAGGCAACGGGTTCAAAGAACAGCATTCCATCCACCTGACTTACCCTTGCTTCTGCAGCTACTGGTGCAGTAACTGCTTTATGCAATTCCAAATGGAACTTGGATCAATTACATACACACAGTTACAGCTGTGTTACTGAACTACTGTGCGAGTAAATACAGTGTCACTACAGACTGCGCCAAGTAAACCAAATGAGGATTGCATTGTTACAGGGGAACAAGCGGTGGGCAACAAAAACAATTTGCTTTGGCACTTCCCAGCAGAGCCAAAATCTAGGTCATTACAAATTGCTGATGTGCTCTTCTGACATAAAAAACACAAAAGCAACTTCACTTGTCAGCTGAAGGTTTTACTCCCTGAGTCCAAGCCCTCTCTGCTCTGCCCAACAGCATGCAGTAAGTATGAAGGTTCATCTGGACTGGAGCTGCCCTTCATCTAGTATTGTAAAACTTAGAACAGAAATAAACTGCTCCGGATGCATTTTTATATGTAATAGTTCTACACCGCTCTCTTAAGGGACACAGAACATCATGCTGGGCTCCAATCTGAAAAGGTTTAAGTGTTTTGTGCATCAGTGATTGATCCAGTTTAATTATCATTTTTACACTTATATTATGAGCCTTATTTGTAATAAAGCATGGCACTGTGCTACACTTATTGCCCTGGGGTCCTTGTTCATTTTAGGCTATGCATGGAAAATATGTTCCCTGTATCGAGTATGAAAGATCTGCATTTAACTCTGTAATGCCCACGCATTTCTGAAATGCAACTAGATTCCGTTTCTTGTACGAAACACAATTGTTTTTTCCTGCCTGACAACACATAATGCACTGCTTATGAACAGTTGTGTCTTGTGAGGCTGGATTTAAAATAATGATATATATGGGTGGCTAAGCGCTGTACAGAAATGGGCATTACAAGGTTGATATCCTATCCTTTTATCTTTCTGTTTTTAGATTTAATTGCTTTTGGCTTAGCTATTCAAAAAAACGTACGCAATACTTGAAATTGCACTGCATCACCTTGCATTCTGAACCATATTTTACCAGCAATGGAGATCTTCATGTTTACCTTATAATATTGAAATGGGTTTTATTTTGAAAATTTGGTGGGTAAAAATAAACCAAATCTGGCTTTTCTTCTCACACCCTATAACAAGGGAGTCCAAAATGGACCCTTCCACTCCTGGTCTTTGTCCCAACCCTGTTCTAAGTTATTTAATTGAACCAATACAACCTCCATCCAGACATTGTATCATTTTACCTGTTAAACCTGGAGTGGAATAGCCCTCCAGGACCGTGATTGGACCCCCCTGCCCTATAACATGATCATCATCTGTTATTCATGAATTAGCACATCTGCCCCCCACTCACAATGGTCTATTGACTTTATCAGTTTGTCACCCTTGCTTTATCCACAGATAGCCATTCCATACATTTCTGCTTAAAAACTCCAACATTAAACTAACAAAGAGGCACTGTGCCGTTGAAATGTGACATTTCATTTCTTGTTGCAGTGAAATTCGAGTTCTCTGCGTAATCTCAGAGCATCATCTGATTTCCCCCCAGGATCCACCGTGTCTCCGCTGCACAGCAGACACTGTGAGCGAGACAGAAATGCCAGCCAGCTGCTCATGTTTAATATCATGTTTACAGATTTATTTAAGAAAGGTCAGCAGGCAGCAGCTTCTCCAAATTAAGACATTATTTCTGCGCTGTCCCTTGCCAACATTTTATTAACCCAATTCAGGCAAACCCAGCGTAACTGTTCTCATTTCTTAAACTGATTTCGAACACACACACGCGCACACACACACACAGAGACAGTGCTTAAAACAGAGTTATAAATACTACTTCATGGTAAACCCAACTTGTCCAATTCAGACCAGTTAGAGTGTCAGCAGGCTATTTTGAACTGCTGCTGTGGAGTAAAAAGCAGTTCAAATTGGCTTAATGCTTTCCAACCGCCCATGGTATAACAGACCTTCAGATGTCTGTCTGGATTATCTCAGCTAATTCTCCTTAATCATGATAGCAAATAAAGACCAGTGTTAAACAGGATGTACAATTCTACCATTAAACAGCGGTGTGGTCCTAAATCTGAAGTTACCGCAACGCCACTAAAATATAGATTTCCTTAAACAAGAATTATTCCACAAATTCACATTCTATTTGTATACTAATAGGTAACGCATTTAACTCATTTCTACAAATATTTCCAGTGTCCGAATGCTTTACTTTATTTGCCTCCCTCTGTGCCAGTGGCTTTGTTTGTTTTTGTGTCCACAGTCGTAACAGACGCACTGCTGCTGTCGCCTTCGTCAGCATTTCTAGCTTTCTTAAAGAAGTAGCCTTCGTAAAAGAAGAAGTTCCTAATGCTCTTTTCACTGCATCAAGAGGACTACTGACTGAATCAGACAGCTACGTGGGAATGAGAGTCATGTGACCTAGCTTGTCTATTACACACGTTCCAGCTCGACTACACCACTGCTGCCTATAGAAGAGTCCAGAATCCGGAATCCTGCCTCGTGATGCAAGGCAGGCCAATCTACTCACCCAGGGTTTTTGGTTTTCAGCCAGTTTAACAGGGCGTCCTTGTTGAAAGCGGCAGTGGCTGCCATGTTGCTCTTGTTCAGCTGGATGTTGGCGATGGTGTCTGAATTACTGACCACCTCAATCAGCCCCGTCTTGTTACCAGTGGAAAGGCATCCATAAGGAATCATTCTATATTAGATAAATATACAGAAAAGTAACTTATTCCTGCTTTAACATCCATCCCAATGCATGGCTTACAGCACCCACTCCTGATAGACCAAAGAGATGAGAAGCTGCAAGCGATGAGAGTTCAAGAGCAGAGTCAGTACCCTGGAGCTGAAGGTCATTGGTGGCTGTTTTTTGTAACGAATGCCCAAGGAAGGTTAACTGGTATTCAAGGTTCTGAAGGTACAGCTAAACCAATCACAGGTCAGAACCATTCACCATGAAACCCTATAGAATGAGTAAGCAGGAATGTCAGTACCAAGGCTCAACATGATTGGACGTCTGCTCTTTTAAGATATAGCTACGGACACCTCCACAATATTGGGACGTAAGCTTTCAAGAATCCTGTCCTTGGCTGCGTTTTCTATCTCTTAAAACTCAAGAAGCTCCCACCTTAAATCCAGTCCTTCTTGTTTCCATAGGACGTCCATTAACTGGATCATTTGTAGAGTCAACATATCTTGACGGAGATCTAAAATAAATCAAAACATAAGAAGTTAGTGAAAGCAACCGTTTACATTGCAGTGTGTCTCCAGGAACCGCTTCTTAGAACAGAAAGAAAACATCACTAATGATTTCTCAATGCTGTCCTAGGCATGAGTCTGCATTCATGTTTCCTGAATGCTTTAGAAAGCAGTACCGAAGATGGCTTCTGCTAACTGGTGATGACTGAGATTTGTAGTCGTGTGGCGTTTGTGCTGCGTTTAATACTTGAAACTTCAATTTTATCCCTGCCGTTAAAGCTGTTACAATCTTTACTTAACTGGAGATGGCGTGCACTTGCAATGATATTATCATTTGGGCTAATGCATAGGCTGCATTAATAATGTATCCAGTACGTTATTATGACAAGTTACAATCAATTAAGCGCAGCGTCTCAATGAGATATTACCCACCTGTCTGCTGCATAATATCTCATACTGTGCATCAAATATGTATCAGAAGATGACCTACAATAACGTCTCAGCTGATTTAGCTTCAAAAGCCACGCTCGATGAGAGCTCTTACCATCGCCGTTCTTGAAAATTATTCCCAGCGGTTCCCCTTGCACTTTTTCGTTAGTGTAGACAAGCCAAAGGGGCTTCATCTTGGAATCCATAAACTTGCACTTCTCCGCACTGGTAGACAAAGAGAATACATTTTTATTACTGGTTGACCAGACAATCCAGGAATTTAATCATTTTATTACCAGTGGTATCTCCCCTACAAACTCCTCGCCATGAGTTTTATTTTGTAAATCTAAAGGCAACTTTATCAACGACGAATATAAAATGATTTCGCGTTTTCTCTCAGCATTCGCCACGCTTTTGATCAAAACAGGGATGGGGTTCATTAATACAGCTTCCTAAAACAGATTGCCTGGATATTGAAGGAAACCGGCCAACATAAATCAGTAATTAAACAATCACCCTTTTCTAACACAGCTCTTCCAAAACATTCAATACAAAAAAGAAATCTATGCAGTCTGTAAAAACAGGATCAGCTGACTCCATTCAAAAAGGTATCACAAAGAGAGACTCTGTTGTGCAGGACGTCCCAGTTCATAATTTCTGTGCTATCGATTTCATCACTATAATATTCAAGCACACACACAATCTGTGCTACGGAAAACAGTGGCTATATGCCCAGTGTCCAGTGTCTGTTTCTACAGTGACTGAACATTTCAATAGATTTAACTGACTAATGCAGGTAGGCCATTAAGCTATCATTATGAACATTAGAAGATATGATAAGAAGCTGAACATGTGTGTTGGGCATTGCTTTTGTTATTGGGACCAGGGTACTTTGGGCTTGATGTGGTCGCTGCAATACAACAACAGACAATACAATTAAGTGGCCCTGTGTTTATTTTTAATTTGTCAGAATACAGTTAATACTTACAGAGACTAGGGTGTGTGAACTATGCATGAGCTGCAGAGTCACTTACAACTACGTCTCACCCGAAAGACAAGGAGGTTAAGTGACTTGCTCAGGGTCATACAGTGAGTGAGCCGGGATTTGAACCGGGGACCTCCTGGTTACATGCCCTTTTCTTTAACCACTGGTTCACACAGCCTCCTTCTGTGAACTTTCACTAGATGGCAGCACAGAAGGTGAATTTGCCAAGAAGTAAACATGTCGTTGACCAACATTACCTATCAGATCAACTCCCTGTAATTCTGTTTTCAAATCAATGAGGATCAGAGAGTTATGCCATTATAACTTACGTCCGGTGAGTCAAGGGTGGGGAAACCGAAACCGGAGAAGGAACGTATGAAAGGAAAGGGGAAACACATAGGAAGCAGTGAGGCTGTGCTGTAGGTACCACGCAGTGGCTAATGACATGCCAGCACTAAGACTGCGTACCAGATATCTGCGAGGATGAAGTTTGGGTTGAGAGGAGACACCACGTCAGTCAGAGCTTCCATGTAGGTGTCCTGCTTCATGTACAAGCGCATCACGTCCCTCGTATGGATGTGTGTCGTTTTCAGCGAGCTGGATTTCACAAAGTCATTCAAAGACTTCATTTTGTTAAGAGCTTCGTTCTTAAAGGAAGAAAAGAGACACAAACAGTACTCAGTAAATAAATAAATATAAATAAATATATATATATATATATATATATATATATATATATATATATATATATATATATATATATATATATATATATATATATATATATATTATATACATACCTAGTGTATAAAACTCATCTGAGCTGATATCTAAAGACATCGGGTATTGTTTTTGAAGAACAGCCGCTGTCTTCTTACCTGCTTTATCAACAATTTCATATGATGAGAACTGCTGCGGCAATATGCTTCCAAAATGAGACCGAACCGCAAAGACACAGACGGGACGTGCATTTCTGACCTGAAAGGGAACGGCAATAAGTGACAATGCAACAGCTAGAGAGGCAACCCATTCTCTGTACACGAATGGAATTCCAGCAGAAGGGGGGACATTGCAGAATGCTTGCTGGCTGTCCTGTGTTTTACAGTACGTTTGATCCGTTACCACCCCAAATGCAAAAACAACAAAGCTGGTTCCTTACCTGAGATGCCAAAACAAGAAGTGTCCGATTTTCCTATTGGCCAGAGCTCTTTCCAGTAGAAACCTGGTGAGATCACAATCTAGATAGGATTCGTATTTCAGTACCTGCACCAGCTGCAGCAAATACTGCAGCAGCTCATCGTCTCTGCAGAGAGGAAGAGAGAAAGCAATGAGGAGAAGAACATAACAAAAAGGGGGGCTTCTGTACAGTAAACCCCACACAGCCCTCTGGTGGCAAAGCCATTCTCTTGAATGAAAAGTACAGGTTAGCCTCAAACACTGACTGAGATGACAATCCAGATTAGAAACGACCACAACCGGTTTAAAGTTTTGAGATGAGATCATTTCCAGTGTTTTGATTGGGAAGCACTGTACACACAGTCAGTGCACAGTGTCAGTACTGATTATACTTTGCTTAATTAGACCTTTTTAACTGTTTATAGCTCAAGTTAGCTATAACATTTTATAAGTAACTTGAACTCTGCAGCTTGTAAAAGCTGAAAACAATTAAAAAGGTCTAATTTAGCAAATGATCAGTTCAATGAAGGGTCTAGTTAAGTAATTGAGAGCTCAGTTGGAATGAAAACCAGCAGACACAGGGGGTCCTCAGGACCGGGTTTGTGAATCACTGCTCTGAAGGATTCCAGCTGTGTCTTTTCCATGCATGGCATGTATTTAACACATATGATTCCAGAAGGAATCATACATTTTAAAGCACATCGCAACTGTGTCAAACACACTCTCTCAAGTCTGCTGGAAGATTTTTCTTGGAACAAACTTTCAAATGAATTTAAGCATTGTGAGCGAGTGAAGAGCCACCTTACCTTAGCTTTTTTAAACACCTGACAGTGAAGGACCTGACATTGCGGTCAGGAAAGCTGTAGTCTAATAGCTCCAGTGCATGCCAGGGAGAAAGATCGGGCCAATCTTGCAAAAGGCAGGTCATCTGTGACAAACAGGCGACACAACAGCATACAGATCATTGTCAAGAATAAAAACTAGGTTGAATAAAAATAAAAAGAGAAAATACTCCATAGCTTTGAAACCTCTTTAAAATAAATAATGAGGTGACATAATTACGCTGATAAAGGCATTTGCCAAAATGTACCCTTGCAATAAAAAAACAGCATATTTAATACATTTAAACTCATATCAAAGCAATATATTTAAAATCATATCAGTTCTACACTACAATATGGATTTGCACAGCTGCATATAGTTTATCTTCTAAATCTATTGAGTTTGATTATTTGCCAGCTAACGGTTAATAGCAAAGATCTGGGTTCAAACAAGCAAGGTCCAAGCCAGGCTTCCTAAAGTGCGTCAGCAACCACGCTACTAAATGAAACGACGTGATGAAATGAATTACCAGCAAACAAACACATTCCAGAGCTGCCTTTAGTTACATCAGTCTCCCTGATCAGACTCCGCCCTCCTCTGAATAAGGCTTCCGAGAGTAACGCTGAGCTTTCTGGGAAGCAGCAGCGTTAGTCAGGGGGGGCTGGTTGTCCTGCTGCATTCTCTTTTAGAACAGTCAGTGCAGAAACATAACTAGAAATTCCACTACATCATTCATATCCACATATCCAAAAAGCATCCACTGTGCTACCCAGGAACCCATAAAGGCATTGCAGATCCACTCTGATTAAAAAAGCAATGGCATTTGTAGGATGGGACGTTTCAGACTGCCAGAGCTAACAAAACAAACAGCTCTCTGTATTTTAACAACACAGACATAAGATTATCTTTTTTTTTTTTTTTTTTTTTTTTGTCTTCAAAACAGGAAAAGGCAAATATGATGATGTACAGGTAAAAGTTCATCAGCTGCTTGCAAAGCAGATAGTTTGCTCAAGTACAGGACGCAGAGCATATATTTCAATGTGTTTTTTCAGTACAATCTCCAAGTTATACATGTCTTTCCTAAACGTCACACAGAATATGCTATTGATTAACACCGTTAAAGGCAGTTGTATTATCTACCTGGGCAGTTTAGAACACCTGCTCACAGCTCAAGTGAATCAGAAATGTACATAGGAACCCATTATGTAGGTCGCTTGAATACAGACAGAACTTTGCCCCCCTGAAGAGAGAAACTTTTTGTAACCAAGGGCTGGCAGCAAGGGCGATAATGTGGTTTTCAAATGCACGTATTTCAAAGAAATGCTCTGTAAACAACTGGGATATATATATATATATATATATATATATATATATATATATATATATATATATATATATATATATATATATTTTTTTTTTCCTTGTTAATTAGGAAGGTGGCATGTTGTGTGCTGTGGACTATCCCTCCCCCCAAACAGTTTTGTACTGCCATAAAGGATACAGAGTTTGATAGGCTCTCAAAAGGTCTTCAGTACTGTATTAGTTGCTAACAGTTTACCAATTGTGTTCAACCAGACTTTGAGACTCATCTGAATGAGGCAACCACCTTACCTTACACAGACACTGTGCAAGTATCTGAAACGTCCCCATGTTGAATTTAGCTTTGCGTTTCAATACAGGGTATTTTTAATGTATGTTATCTACCTATCTATCTATTATCTATTTATTTATTTATGGTGAAAAGGGAGGATGGATTTTTTCATGCAGTTTTTTATCAGAGTCCTGCCCTACTGTCAGCAAGACAGCTCTGTTTTATAATAGACTGGGTGCCACATTGTTAAAAAGGAAATGACACAATTTCTAAGAATCTATGCTATTGAAGATTGATGCCCGGACACATTTTAAATTTAGCCCATAGTAACACATCAGAGGTGATTTTCTGTGTAGGGCTAATGAAATGAACCAAGCACACCTGGCATCTCAAACCTTCAGCTCTTCAATGCCACTCAAACATTGCTGTTGCTGCAGCAATCTGGTTATGAGGATGTCTTTGTTGTTACATGAATGACATCATTTTTGTTTTATATGGCTTTTTTGTAGCTTATCGTTGGGCATGCAGGATTCTGTATGTGTGTGTCTGTGTGGTTTCGATCAAACAAACAATGGCTGCAAAGACTATTGCATTAGTAGTTGTGGCTTCCTGCTGTACCAGGTCTGAAGGACTGCTCTCGAACTGAAATGCAATCCCTGGAAGATACTGTACCTGTGCCACATCCTCGTGCCTGTTCCATTTCGTGATCAGTAAGAGCTTGGCTAAATTCTCAGGGTGCAGGTCCCGGACCTCATAGCGCAGCTTCCACAGAATTTCTTTGTCGTCTTCAAAGATCTCTGTATAGTTTTTATTTTCTACAATTTCTCTCAGTTTTCGTTGCTGTGGAAAATCAGAGCAAAAAGAAATCAAAATGTCAAAGTTGTTTTTAATGTGAAGCTAATATAGTAATTGATGAATAATTTTAGATATCTTATTAAAGGAATAATGTCGCAGTAATAACGCGTCTATAATAGTGTTATACAAGCTGGTATAAACAATATTAGACTGCTATTAATAATAAGATATTATTATATAAGATATTTATTAATAAGCGTCAACACCTTTGAAAGACAGACGTTACAGGTCCTTAAGCTAAAGTTCGACTGAACTTTATCTAAACAGCAACGGAGATAAAATAAACAAATTCACAAACTTTCGCCCACATTCGTGAGGAGAAAGCAAAGAAGAAAAGATAAGCAGTTTACACATGAATGTTTAAAGATCGTCTACAACACAGATAAAAACAAAAGCACCCTATGTATTTATCTGTTATATCTTGTCCTGCCTGGTATTTCCAAGAATGATGCATTGCACAGCACCCACTTCATCAAGGGTGTTAAAAAAGACGTGACATGAAATTATTTTTACATATCCACTCGCAGAAGAGGTTTACTTAGAAATGCGACTGCGTTTAAAAATAATGTGAGAACTCAAGCTCTAGGGCCCTCTGACCAGGGGTTCGAATTCTTTGTTAAGCACACTCTGCATGCTCTGCTCTGTGTAGCGCAGCACTGACCTCCTCGTCCGTTGATCTCACATGCTTCCCATTCCTGCCCAGTTCAAAAATCTAGAAGACAGTGAAACAGGACAAATAAAACTGAAAGCATATTATTATTCTTGTTATTCTCAAAAGTTATGATCTACATTGATACTTAATGCATGTCCAAATGTATTTTCTATTCCACCCGTTCACAAGTATGATAGTAACCGATTAGGAAATACGCCTACAGTATACATTTGTTATCAACAGCGAGACTCATGCTATCAATATTAATAAAAACATTACGTTAGACATACATACCTTATCAGAGGAGGGGTAGTAAATGGGGTGCGGTCTGACGTTGGCAAAGCGTATCGTGAGAGACGCAGTGCTGTCTGTGTTGGGATTGCTCTCTACAGTACCCATAGGGTTCAGAAGATCACCTTTATCATCTGCCAACGAAACAGGGTACCGTCAGAAGAAGCTGAAATTATCACTTCAGTTTAAGGGTCCAATATAAAACCTCTAAAGATGAGGACAAGGAATTACTGTATGATAACTGCCTGCTCATTGCTACACCCTTTTTTATTACTAATAAATGTCTACAACATCCTTCATAGGTAGGAAGCACTATTTTACACAGCTAGTTATAAATGCAAGGAATAGCCTACCAGGTGATGTAGTAGGAACTGGGAACACTTAAAATAAAAAACCTAGACTCTGTGCTTTTAAATTAAATCCCCCTAGTAGAGGTGGGTGGTGTGCTAACAAGGGACGAGTCTTGATTAAACTTCTCTTATGTTCTTCTAACACTTTTCTCCCCAGAGAATCGTTTTGGACAGGAGCACACCTTTTGAAATCCCCACAGTCCATGCTGTGTTGAATTGCTACTTAGTGCTATCCTGTACCTGGGACAGATGGCCAGGTATACAAGGAGACATCTCCAGTCTTCAGCTGGTCCTTATAGTCAAACACCATGGTGTTCACCCAGGCAAGGGGGCAATCCTGCAGGCACAACATTCTACAATTAGAACTCATAAGACATCCTGAGAAATCCCCTAGTGTGTTAAAAACAAGACCAACCCTAACTATAAAAGGATATGTGCAAATCAGCTACTCCTGTACTGTATGTACAACTAGTAATGATAAAAAAGCTAGTTTCAAAAAGCTCTGTATTCCTAAGAATGGACCTTATTCAGAATAGTGTGGATTTTAGCAATGAGCTACATGTAGAAAACCGTACTAGATTATCCTGGCAGGGTATAAAGGGATCAAAAGCTGCTCTATACATCACTCTGAAAGTCAAAACAGAAAATTGCTGAAATGAACCCATTGATCCCTCACATGCTCTATGCATGAGATATTCATGCAACCTCTGATATTGCACTTGAATTGGGTCAGCTTTGTGTATTATGTATCAATGTAAAAGTTCTGTTAATGTTGCCCTGAGTGTTATATATTAACAGAGCTAAAACACCAACAACAATAAGCAAACACGACTTGCACTTTGAGATTAACTTCTCAATTTTTGGACGAGCGTTTCCCCTAGGCTTGTGGGACGTTCAGAATTTGAGAAGTAGAGCCAGTTAAAATGTAGAAGTGAATAACGTGTGTACACCTTCCTTCTCCTTTTCATCACTGATAAACAAACCAGAATTATTCACAGTGCCAACCAATCCTGCACCATGTCTCAGTAAGAATGCTTTGTCTACTTTTGACATTGATTTTATAATGATATGTCTTGCCGTCTTCCCCTGCCAGGACACCTTTTAAATGAGATTTATATCTGAAGGTTTCTGTTTAAATAAATAGATTTGGTACAGCAAACACGCTGTCACTCTCTCTCTCTCTGATCAACAACCACACAGGCTGAGTGGGCAGAGCAAGCACAGGGTCAGCATTCTCACTGACCAATCTCTTAAAGAGGCCAGTATGCTCTCTGACCAATCCCTTATAAGATACAGGGATCGTTACAACCTGCAACCTTTATAACTGTTGACTGAACACATTGTATGGTTTTGGAGAAACCAGAACAGAAAAAACTTGCTCATTTATCAATTGCGCTTTGTGCCATTTTCCTTGAAAGAGAACTGTTAAGGTTTTAAATAATTAACAAGCAAGAAGGTTCAATTAAGGTACAACTAAGGTCTGTGTTTCCAGTTTTGTAACACTGCCAGTTAAGATTTTTCTTTGGAGATTGCACTTTAGTGCAGAGACCTGAATAAATCGGTCCTGTAGTAAGTTGGTTTTCTGCTCCCTTCAAAGGCTCCACTTTGCATGATAGTCTGGCCACAGAGGAAAGGTAGTGCTATCTGCCTCTTATTAATTTCACTGAAAGGATACACAGCAATGCGGATGTCAGTTAGACAAACAACAGACCAGCATTAGAAACCACAGTGTCCCAGAAGCATTCACAAACACACACGGAGATTTAACCATAGCACTGCCAGCGGTTTATACTTGGTGCAGCCGTTTCCAATTCCGGAGAGCGACCACCAATCAAAACAAACTAGCTACATACATATGCAAATGAGGAAAACAGTAACCAGAGCGTGCAAAATGAATTCTTGCAAACAAACTATAATCACCGCCTTACTATAAATAACCGCTTACACCATTGTAAAACTGGTAACGTAAGTCAAAAACAAAGTGTGATCCTGAGCCTGTAGCATCAAATACTAAATGGAATGACCAACATCATATGCGAATGACAGCAATGCTGGATGTGGAGGTTTTATCTGATTGTAACTTTGGAACACTCTATTCTGCACCATGATATTCTGGGCGTTCACTGTGGTTTAGTATACTTTGCATTGATGCTTTTGCCAGTCTTTGTTTCCATATGATTTATGCTACTCACAGCTTTTTTGGACTTCTTCTTGGTGGATCGTGGCTTTTTGGCTTTCTCGATGACAGCATACAGGGCGAAGCAGAGACGGGTCATGCGTGGAAGTTCGCTGATATTGATGTCGAAGACGAGTTTCTGATCCCAAACGGGCTCCGACGAGACAACCACCTCACTGCTGGTTACCATTTTACACAACATCTCACTCCCATGGAACAGTCCGGCCTGAACAACCAGCTGAAAAACAAACCAGGTGAGCAAGCTGAACTTGACCACTTTACACATACTTTTAGACGGCTGCTGTACTTTTCAAATGCCGTAGTGGAATAAAAGTGTGGGTAAAATGACTTTCCCTTTAAGGGTCTTCTAGTCTAGATCTTTTAGTCATCGTTCTCTTAAACTGCTATAATGGTTTATGTGGCCTGCCCCTTTCCTGACTGATTTATTTGTTAATCCCGACACACATTAAGTTAATAAATGAACTCTCCTTGTTTCCATGAGCACGGATTGATGGCCAATCCGAGCTGATCCGGGTTCTCCTGCATGGCTCCTGAACTCCCATTGATAGAATGAAGAGACTCCATGCAATGCAAGTTTTTCACCTTGACGGTTCTTTCCCAGCAAGCCTTGCGGCGAAGGTCACATACGTTTTTTTTTTTGTTTTTTTTTATAAAAAATGAAAGGATGGACACTATTGCTTTGCTTCTGACAATCCTAACAATTCTTTGGAGCTTTTTGTAACAAAAAAAAAATACAAGAATATTAAAGCACCGCTTTGGGAAAGGGTCAGAAAAAAAAATCGTGGGCCGCTCAGATTGGCAGCCAATGCGGGCCAGGTAAATGAACATGGAAACGCAGCATCAGGGGCAGCAGGGTTTTCAACTTGGGTAGAGTGGTGCATGGAGGTATTTGATAGAGCGCGCGTTGGCTTGATAGGCCCTTTTACTGGTTTCACCCCCAGATTCCCAGAAATGTCCTGAACTATTACACAACCATCTGGCTTTTAAAAAAATGTAGGTCAGTTGTATTTTCTTTTTTTTTCTTTTCTAGCGTACGTCACTGCTTGTAGTTACTGTACTATTTTTCACATGTCTCTTTCTCCTAACCTACTTTGCTCTCTAAATTTCAAAGATAAAATTTTAAAAAAAAACTAATATTTACTAAGGTGGATGCACATGTAAAAACATATTTAAAATAATAAAGCTGTTTTCAAATCTATGTATACTGTATGTAAACAAGTGACTAGGTAATCCATCAAATCTTTGATATATAACACAGAATGTTTAACATGATTTATACATTATAGACAAGCCTGTGCAAAGCACACTTAGAAACACTGAACGCTGTGTCCTTACTAAAGCAGTGTGTTCTCATTTACTATTACCAGACTGTTGCAGTGTTTTAATCCCTGGATCGGACATTGCTAACAGTCTGAATATCAAGACCCCACACTGGGCCCCAAGCTACAAGGCACTGTGGTACAATATACAGCTTATTCAGACCAGACAAGAACATCATATCTACTCACAGTCATGTGCATTTATAATCTCCTTACAACATCTTTAAGCTACTGAATCAATCTTTTTGTTGGGAAAAAGAAACCTAAGGCATTGCATCTCACACTATAAACACTTTACAATGTAAAAGTAAAATAATCAGACACTTGTCTGGGGGTTTGTGTGTGTGTGTGTGTGTGTGTGTGTGTGTGTGTATGTGTGTGTGTATCATGCCATATACTGTTACTGTGAGACATTAGAGTCTTAATTTTGGTGAAAAGTAGTCAATTGATTAAAGCAGTCTGTTCCAAAATCTGAATAGGAACATTTTAGGTCAAAATTCCAGAGCTATCATTAAATCATTTTTTTGAGTGAACAGAAGTGCTCTTGTGTATCACCAGACTAAAAAATATAAAAGAAGAACATGTCTGAAAGAGAGTCAGGATATGTGAACTTCACGACGCTTCATTACAAAACGCAAACAAACAATATAACAATATCAGCAGAGCATACCGTTTCTTTAGACCAGGAGTAGGCATTTCTACTCCGGGTCTTAGTTCAAACTATGTCCTTATTAAACTGAAGTTATACCACTGAATACAGGGAGGGAAATAAGACTCCCATTGCATAGCAGTGTCGTCCATTCTGGTTTTACTATTCAGGGATACCAAGACATTTAGAGAAAGCAGTCTGAGTGAAGTTATCCGGCAACAAACTCCCCATCCCCAGCTGAACTGCTTTCCTAGAAAAGGAGAACATTTCAGGGTACCATTCTACTTGGGAGATGCTCATTAAAATATTTAGACAATCTGTTCAAGTGTACCAAGATATTAAGTAAGTAAAGAGTGAGTGAGGACAAATGGGCAATACAATCCCTACCCCTTGTCTTGCTGTAAATCATTTGTTGTTGCCTCTCCGACCGCAGAAAAAGGGGTTAAGTAAATACCGAGAATGGGTGACAGAATTGTGCCTTTCTTCTAAGAATTACGGCTCAGACCCAAGAGAAGAGGCCAGATAGTTCCTCCCCACTTCCTGTTTTTTTGAAAGTGTCTGAAAACCGCTTCAGATGAATCATGGGAAATGTGCGGTCGGGTCACATGACCGCATGATTTGCAAATGGCCCTTCTGGAGATAACGAGTAAACAACCTGATGTAGCACTTCAGTGAACAAGACGGGCAACAGCACCCACCTTCATGCCCTCGTCAGCATTCACCCTGCTCCCCTGCACCAAGTGGATAATAAACGGTTCCTCCATCGTCCACAGGGAAGAGATAGTTTGCTGCAAACAAAAACAAACAAACTGGTAAAAATATTAAACAAATCAATTTCAGGGCTGAGTGCTAGGTAAATATATCTACTGTATAAAACCCTTACTATCTCGTCACTCACTGTTTAGTGTTATATTCCCGGTCCCAAAAAAAAAAGGCAAGGGCGTGTGGATTTATTTAATAGCTGCTGGTAAATATAACTTAAAAGGCAATTACGAGCATCAGCACACCCCTACTGGAGAGTGCTTAAGAGACCGTGCGTGATGTTCATTTGTGGTTTGGTTAAGTAAAATTGACAGGTGTTTAAAAAAAAAAAAAAAAACAGGAGCTAATTAAAGCCTGGAGCACAGTGGCTTTTGTTAGGCTTTGACGTGTATAGTTGAATTTCTTTATAAATCAAATAAGGTTTTGATTAAAATTCTATGAGCATCTTTTTTTTTCTTCCACGCTCCACACTCTAGTTATTATTTTGAATTCTACTGCCTTTTCACACTATTCTGCTTTCTGTCGCAGTTCCATCAATTGAAACAAAAAGAACGTTAAGATGCTGAGAAACTGTGAAACCTCTCAACAACGATAAGCAAGCCAGGTTTCTTGTACGAGCAAACAGAAGAATGAGTCATTCTGACAAAACATTAATATCTTCAGATCACTTTATCTTGGTAAGCCACCAACAACCCATGTAAATGAAATACTGCAGTCAAAGCCTACACTATTTACTGCACAAGAACACTTTCATTAGCCTTATTATGTCTGGCTTGGTATGAACTGGACCTCATCTTTGCTCTCCACCTGTCGTGCCAACACGTCATCTTAAGATTGTGCAAGATCCTGTTTATGGGATATTCATAAAACACAACCACGAAAGCGGCAAGCGATATTTTGTAACACTATAATGTTACACAATGTGGCCGCACAGCCACAGTTACAAGTGAATTGAAGACTTACCCTCATTTTATAAGAGGTTCCCACTCTCACCCTCTACCTGCTGCAAATTATTCGTTTAAGTTTTTCTTCCTGAGCTCAACATTGCTTCAGGTATTCACAGTATCTATTTGGCTAAATACTGACACTTAACACGGTAATAACAATAACATGGAAATATGGAAAGAAACATACTATAAACCAACTAAACACACATTACAACATGTCCCTGCTATTAACTTTAGAACACTAGCACATCATGGGGTTCTATTTTAATGATCTAAACCGTGGCGGATCGTGTTACCACCGCCCCCCTCAACACCAATCCCATTGGTGTTTGCTCTCAAAGTACGTTTTTAAAATGCAATGAGAGAGACGACGGAAAGATAGAAAGAGGTGCGTGTTAGAACAGGGTTAGCATGGCGGGGACCTGGATCCACCACGGTTTTGAGCACATTGCTTTTCTCCTTTGAGACTTGGCCCTAGTGCAGATTCACTGGTTAGCGGAGAATCTGACCTTCTTGAGAGGCAGGGGAGGGGGTTTGGAGAAGGCGCGGCTCTTGCTGATCTGCATGTTGAAGCTCCCCTGCTCCTCCTGCATTTTCCTGATCGCCGTGTGATGAACCATACTGAGGTGAGGGGTCTGACCGTTATGCAGACAGGTACAGATATACTGGTGAAAAAAAAAAAAAAAAAAAAAAAAAAGATTAACGATTTAAACCCACAGTGCAACCTCACGTCACCACCTAACTGTATACCTGCGTTTCATTCTCCCGATTCCTACAGACAAAGGGACTGAAGTGAGAGTGCTGGAACGAGACATGCAAGTGCAAGTGTACTGGATGGCACATTCATGTACTGGGAGAGCTCGGGTTCAAAGGATATTTGACCTGGAATTGGCATGACGCCACTATCACTACTGGTTTTATTGCAAGGCCTACATGGGGAGTGACCTGACGTTTATCTTTAGAGTGAAAACTACATAAAACAAATGCATTTAACACTTTAATTTTAACAAAACAAAAAACTGCACTGTGCTGCAGGAAGTGGATCGCTTCTGCATTCCAATTTCCAGGAAAACAGAACTACGGCCAACATACCCCGCCCCCTTTTTTTTATGTAAATGATTTCTTTATAGAATGTGGAACTTGTGAATTTAGTTTCCATGGAACTTAAGGGCAGCCTGCAGGTGTCAACAGACGTTCCCTCGCAGTGTCTGAAACCTTATAAAAGAGCCTGTAACTTATTGCCTGACCAATATAAAGCGCAGTGGTTTATATGCCACTGTAACTGTTAAAAAGCCCTCTTGAACGACTGAGACAAACACAGCAGAAAGTGCCAGTGGCGGATTAAAAACAATACTAATGGTGTTGTTTGAACTTTTCTTAATGTTCTCTTACTTTCAGAAAAAATACTTTCAGCAAAAAATTCAGGTACTTTCTATTTCCATAATACAGAGTTTTGTTTTTCTGCATTGTGTTGGTATGTTGGGGAAAAACCCCAATGCTTATAATAACGAATAAAGACATTTTGAAAAGAGTTTTCACTCATATTTCATGTAACACTAACATGAAAATGAATAGTCTCATCTTAAAAGATCCCACCCCCACCTCCTTCCACCCTTCCCTCCCAAAAAAATTTAAATCAACATCTTGCTGAAAATAACAAATGTATTGCCATCAAAAGCACAAGGTTGTTCGGAAGTCTGGGAATAATTCAACAGTACTTTCTATTAACGAATAACTATACAAAAACTACTGCAGGAATTAAAAGAAGACTCAAAAACATGTTTTATTTTGGATCCCTCCACAGCTGACGATGTGCATGTCTCTTATAGAACTCTGCTGTACCCTAGCTATATAAACAACCTCTTCTTGTGTCAGTGCAGAATTACAGAAGGGGAAATCAGAAACAATTAGAAAGATTACACAGTATTCTACTAACTACGCAGTTGGCTTTGTGCTCAGACTCCTCTCACAGGTGCATTTTGTTTTCTGATCACTATTACTCACTTTGAACTGGCAAAGCTGATATTTCCCATAAATATATTCACAGCGTCCGTTGACTCTTAAAGTGTAATCCTCTGGTTTTTCTTGTCTGGGCTGCCTGAAGACCGTGGCTTTCTTTTTTAAAGCATACTGCATTAGAGTTAATGGGATATCTTGGGGTAGGATTTGAAATGTGAAGCTTTCCTAGAATAAGGAGAGAAGAGGAGAACATGTTACTGAGCAAGTGAAGGTAAATACATCTTCAACAAGCTGGATTGCCCTTTATTTTGGTGTCACTTTTCAGAATCAGCACTTTCCTGTTTAACTCGAGATTACACCATCGTTCTCTTTAAGTTTAATGGATGTTGCGGTTTTTGGTGCTGCATATCAGTGAAGACCTCATGAGTCTGTATTAAACTAAATTATTTAGTTAATACAGATCATGAAATCTGGGACAAACAGTACAGGGTGTCCCATAGTTCATGCATCATAGATAGAATTGTCTCTATTTCTTTCAAACGTGAAATGTGTTTAAGCAAACAGGAACAAATATAGGACACTGTGTGGCCAACCACAGAGAACATCCTAACCTAATATTCACTAAGATGTCTTATAGGACACGGCGTATATAAATAGTTTTTACTTTTACAAAAACAAAAACAAAAAAAAGTTGCTGTGTGCTTATGTAACAAGGCGGATTTAAGAGCTTTTAACCTCCTCTCATCTCACCAACGGGGGTCAGAACACATAACACATATAGGAGGCTGTGTGGTCCACTGGTTAAAGAAAAAGGCTTGTAACCAGGAGGTCCCCGGTTCAAATCCCACCTCAGCCACTGACTCATTATATGACCCGGAGCAAGTCACTTAACCTCCTTGTGCTCCGTCTTTCGGGCGAGACGTAATTGCAAGTGACTCTACAGCTGATGCATAGTTCACACACCCTAGTCTCTGTAAGTCGCCTTGGATAAAGGTGTCTGCTAAATAAACAAATAATAATAATAACAACAGCAGTGCATCACGCAACGCTGGCCGCTACACTTACATCACTCGATTCGAACTTGACGTTCACGATGAGTTTCTTGGCGCTGCGTGACTTGAGGCAGCCGGTCTCTGGCAGCTTTGAGCAGGGTTCCAGCTCACAGGGGAAGTTGGATTGCATCCACCTGTGCCACTCTAGCCTCTGCCTGTCCATCGCTTTCTCCTCACAGAACTGCCGCATCTTGGAGCGGAACTCGTTCACTTCGTGGTTTTTCAAGGAGTCGAACTCATGCAAACCTGCAGGAGGATACAGGTGAACAGGGGGTCTGACGATGAGCCTGCAGAACAGAACACCACAGGCCATTCTCCAGGCTTTTTACTCTAGTTTGTAATCCAGAACGCCTAATTAATAAGATACAGGGCAAAGGCAACCAACTCAGATGACAAAGGATCATTAAAAAGAGACAAAGCTCTATTATGGAAGCTTCTCGCATGTAAATTGAAACACGAAGTATTAAATATAAACCCTTTAAAAGGGTAGGGTTACATTTTAATGACATTTGTGGAGAATTTACAGCTGATTATTTGAGTCCAAGTTCATATTGTAGCTCATTTTAGCAGGAAGACTTGGTCTTAATTTGCCTTGATGACCGTGGCTCTAGACTTACTTAGCTGCAACAAATACTAAATGAACCTACTTTCTGTAGCAGGGGAGTCGATCTCACAAATGAGCTAAATTGATTTTTTAAACAATCTGGCTGACTAACAATAAAAAAAGCTTGTTTGATAAATGATCAATTAATTCTCTCTGCTTCGGTTGTTTTTGGAAAGGATTACAGCAAATAAGGTCCTTTCAGTATTCCGGTAGGTTCACAAGTCATCACACAGAACCCAAAAGAACTTCACAATGCTTCTCTGGATATAGCAGCAGGGATAAACACTGATCAGGGAGCCAGAGGGGGACAGAGGAGACACAATGAGAGGGCAAGAGAAAATAATCAATGAGTGACAGAAGACATTACCACGGAGTGGCAAAGTCCTGAGCTGGTTCCGTCTCTCCTCACTTAATGATTATTTTAATGTTGATCATGCAGAACCATCATGTGTTACGGTTATCCTACATCAAGCCTATTTTGCTTGGCCGGAAGTCAATGTGATTTTTCTTGGCCCATGAAAATATGGAAAATAAATACACTTTGGAAAAGGAATGCAATAATGAGAGCTGTTCTAGACACGTACCCTGGTAGGCTATTCCATGCATTCGCAACTCTAAACCTTACTTTTACTCAGCTTGCACTGAGCCAAGGCAGGATGGGATACCTTTTCCAATGAGCAGGCTGATGTGGGTGTTGCTGACCTTCTCGACCCGGTCCCCCTCTCGGGACACCAGCCGCAGTATGGGCATGAAGGGACGCACGTCACAGAGGCGCCGCTGCTCATCCTCCAGCTCCTCCTGCTCTGCGGTGACGTTGATGCAGGTGAAGACGTAGGCATCGGGCTCATTGAGGGATTGAAATAGGGGCTCGCTCTGGGCTCTCTTCCAGACATGCTGAAGAGACACAGAGGAGGAGACATTGGCCAAAGAGAAGAGGAAGAGCCCCTGGTGGAAGTCGGGCTGGGGGTGCGCCCAATGTGGGACATCCTACAGTGCTAGGCATCCTAACTGGAGCTGAACAACCAATCCACTTCAGCACTGGTGACTGCGAATTGACTCCTGCCAATTGTCTTTTTTTTTTTTTTTACATGGACTACTGATTAACAAGGGCTAAGAATAAATTAATTAACCCAAGTTGGAGTCTAAGCATCCAGCAGTTAAAGGCTACTACCAACTGGGCCACCTAGTCTACTTTCTAAAACAGTTGCTGAAGAACTGCATATGAACCCAGCAAATAAACGTATCCGCCTCCTCCCCCTCCCCATCCCCCCCATCCGGACACTGATAGCATTAAGGTCCTCTTACGAAATCCCCTTCTGTTAGGAAGTACAGTTTTGCTAATTATTGCAACAGCAGTGCCAGTTTAATTTATAATGTATATGGAAAGGAAGCACAGATAAACGTTTCTGTCTGATTAGACTAAATTTGGGTGGTGGGAAGGGAAGGTTGTTGGTAAAGAAAGAAAGATTCCGAATGTCTTCGTTATTTTATTACTTGACAAACTTGCGACTTCAGTCAAGACGATAAAAGGCAGATACTTTACCAATAATCTAATCCATTCTCACACCCACAGAATGACAAAAGAGCTTATCTGAACCTACTTAATGTACCTAAATACCATCATGTGATTAGAATTCCCATTGTATTATTGTTAGTAGTAGTAACATTAGTAAGTCCCAAGGCTATATTCTCAAAGATATTTACTCTAAACCATCATTAGTGCAATTTTTTTCTGAAAGTAAAAAAAACATTCTAAAACCAATATGAAGCAACTCAAGACTAATTACAAGTTTGGAACTGAAAAGTCTTTTTGGTTTCTCGTTTTCTAACTTTATTGGCTGCGTTTCTCCTGTCTGGTAAAAAATGATGCTAATAATGCAGTTGAGCAAAAAGTTCTGAGAATTTAGAACCGTTTATGCATGGTGACCTCATATGGGGTCGAATAAAAAAACTCCGCCTTTATATGGGGACATATGAAGACGCAAATGCGTGATAGCCTCATATGAGGATGCCATTTTTTCCCCATATAAAAGCAGTGGAAAAAAAACGAAAGTTAAGTAATTTACATGAAGCTGATACATGGCTTTGAATGAACAAATCTAATCTAAATGCAGCATTTACATTCAATGAATATAACTTAATTAAAAGAGTCTCTGCCAGGTTCTCACAACCAAGATCCATCCTTCCTTTCTTTCTGTAACAATGTAAACGCTGCCAGGTAAATAGTCATGTCAGAACACTGATGGACGTTCGGTCAAGTGCACCAAAGCAAACAAAATACCTTTTTGATAGCCCCGATAGTGGCACTGCGTAGCACAGGAAAGCGCAGGTAAATCCCGGTAGGCAGAAGAAAATCAAGATCAATTTCTGGGTTTTCCTCCTCTTCCCAGATATCCTGCACCCACTGCACTCCTGGGGGCATTGTGAACCCTTCTCATCTATAGGCTGCCCCTCTGCAATGGAGGAAAAGAAAGAGTCAATCTGTTATTAATGCTGGAACAACCGAGCCTGCACATGTACTACTGTGCTGTACACACACAAGCTTTCAGCACTGATTTGATGTTTGCTTCTTTGAACGCTTGTGACTCGGACATTAATTTGAAAATCTGAAATATATCTTCACGGCTTGGGGGGGGGGGGGGGGGGGTGTTAATCGAACACGCACAATAGCGGATCAAACATGCACAACTGAACAAAAGCCCACCCACTGGCTATTCACAGATATATGAGCATTTCCGAGAACACAGTACAGTGATTTGCTGTGTTGGGCTAACACCTTTGTAGGGATCGTTGATGTAGCAGTAATTAACAAACAAGGGGTCTTCCGGGAACTTAGATCAGACTGCATTCTGTTACTTTCTATTTTGTCTACCTGTACCACAAAGGCCTGAATTGAATACAAACCATGCTGCTGGTACAACAGCGCCTTTCTGTTGTTAAATAACATCTTTCTAGAGTGGCTTTAGAGTTTGGGATTAATCCCAGCTCACGTTTGAATCGGACTACAAATGAAACGATGCTATTAATCTGTTCATAACATTGTACGGCTGTTCCACTTAAAGCCCTACAAGACTAGATCTTGTACTTTCAAATTCTAAAGCAAGTTACAAGCTTACCAGCACCATTAATCAATGAAACAAACAAACTTACTTCTTTTTTTTTTTACTCAAATATTACAAATAGTTCCATGTTGTAAAAAAATATATATATATATCAAATAGACCTGCAGCATTCCAGGTACAATTGGTCTGACTTTGGCATGGCACCACCTCCTTAATGTGCTTGCTGAAAAAATCTCAAACTGCCGGTTGATCCACTTTGTACAGAGGAATGCCGGCTTATACACATATTTTGACAAAATCTGAAAACAAGTTTCCCTTACAAAAACAACCCCTTTTTTTTCTAACAATGTTAAAAATATTTTTGTTACGCTGCCAACATATTTGTGTTCAGCAAGGGGGTTTGATTACTCTGTTCCTGAGGCAGACATTCAAACTAGGATTGGCTTGAAATTCCACCAAGGCCACCTTGAGTTTATGATAAATGTTATAGAAACGTCCACAGATATCTAACAAAAAAGAAGAGAGAAGAAATCACCCTTTCTATAAAACCAGAATGAAAGAATTATTGGTTTTAGATTGACTAAACCCAGGTCAACAGTAACACACCCAAAGAACTACCAGTATAGAAAGCACTTCAAAACAGTACATTCTTGTAGTTTTAAATATAACAAAGATGGACTGATAACATATGTTACTTGAGAAAAGATTAAAAAGGGTTTTATAACCTTTTATAAGTAGGTTCTTTTGCAGAATTTTGAGAATATAATTTAAGACAAGACCAACTTATCCTACCACGACATACTCTATATAAAATTCCCTTCCCATGCAGCAGGTGTCAGAACCCCCTGAGCCACACACTCACAATTAAGGTTGCAATCTCAGAGGTACCAAAAAACGGGACCCCCAAACAGAAGGGTAGGCTGTTAAAAGTTTAAATCCTTCCTCAAAACCAGGACGATCCAGGGAAAACAGGGACAGGTAGGAACCCTACTCCCAATGCTGATCACAGGGAGGGGGGCGGGGGGGTCCTATTACTGCCCTGCACAGGATAGTGAATCTCACAGTGTGGTGGCAGGATTAATGAACTAGATTAACCAGTTACAATGAGTCTTACAAATACTGAAAATGCTAAGACAAACTCAGTAAGTGCTTGTGATAACTGCACTGGCACCATATACCTCCACGTGTTTAATTGCCTCAAAAGGAAGTTACCAGACGCAGACAGCCTTGCAAGCTAAATACAGTGCAACGTGCCTTTATGTTCTATATTCTTTTAAGCAGAAATGTTCAAAGTTGACAAACATGCTCTAGAAAAAGAAAAATGAAGTGCACATTATTCTTGAGTCTTCTTTGCTAACAATAAAATATTATTATGAAAGCAATTTAAAAAATAAAATAATTTGCTGACAGACCATAAAAAAGCCATCAGAAATATTGCAGATTTTAAATAATTCTACATGCAAAATGAGTGTGTTGTTGAGTACAGCATGTGTGTCGATGTGTTTTTGTGAAGGTGTGTCAATGTGTTATTGTGGGTCAATGTGTTTTTGTACAGGCGTGTCAATGTGTTTTTGTGCAGGCGTGTCAAAGTGTTTTTGAAGTTCTACAGAAATGCATTCTTTGCTTGATAAACTTCATGAACAGAAAGCTTGTATGGGATACTACAGCCAGCTACTTAGCTATAAAAACAAAGCTATACAAATCAACTAAACCCATCATTATAGGAAGTGGAAGAATTATTTTGTGATCTACTCTATTATTTAAATACATCTGTTGAATCACATGCCATGCTGTCTGTTGTCTGGGACTATTGGTATTCATTTATGCTTTAATAAATACATTTAAAATTTTACAGAGAGACAATGCATTTTTTAATCTCAGAAACCACTAACGTAGACAAATGCACCATCAATCAAAAAGGTTAACAACTCAGTGACTTTCATCTTTAAAAAAAAAACAGACGAGCAGAACAAAGAACACATCAGAACCGTATGTGAAGAAAACCGTTACACTAAAAGCAAACAAACTCCTATCTGCTTAAGGGTCACCATGTGGAGGATATAGCCTTATACCATGCAGGCAATGCCAGTGTTAATCATTATATTTCCCAAAATATAAAGAAGATAAGATTGAATTGATATTTATTATGTTTTCAGTCAGTCTTCAATTCATATCCAAATGCAAATAAGTTACTCTTGTATTGCACTTGAATGCATGGATACTGTGATGCCTCCCAGTTCAGTGTGGTATTGTTTATTCATCATGAATCTGTGCTATACGAATCAGGATTTCCAGCTTTTGTAGCTGCAGGGGGTCGGTTTCTTAATAATCAGGTGGGGTGATTAGCTGGATTAGTGGGGTATTCTGCACAAGCGATTGCTGGGAAGGATGGGTGTTACAGCAGTGGTAGTGTGTGGGATTCCAGTCAGACACTATGGAGCAAGCCTATTACTGCTCACTCATTGGACGAGGTCCAGTGACATGAACTGACATTCGAAACCAATTCAATATTAAGTGTGTGCGTGTGTGTGTAGATACATAGCGAGAGACTAGCAACCACGTCTCAGAAGTACACAAAGTACAAAAACACATTGCAATGTTCACCACACCTACCTTTCCAAGAACCTACAGTTCACTGCCAATATGTTTGCAGTTTCTGATAGCTTTTAGCATGAGACAGAGAGAACAACTCGCTAACATAGACAATGAGCACTGCTATAAAAAATACCACAGAGTACAATGACACAACTCTTCAAACCTGCTCTGTAAAGACTGCAAACGTTAATAAGGCTTTCTTAAATTAAACAAACCCTAACTGTAAATTTAATAACAAAGACCCGAAAGGCAATGCTTTTACCAGTGGCTTCTGAGAAACAGATCAAGTGCAATTTAGCTGGGATGATTACTGAAAAGCAGTAACCGCAGATTTGTACACAATTAGCAAAGAAGAAAGTAGCACTACACAGTAGAAACAGCAACAGCTTCTACTACGTCACGTTTGTTTCATAGTTATGGGTGTACTGAGATTGTATCGGCTTTAGTAAAATACAAAACTATAAACAACAACAACTTTGTTGCTTGTTCAAATCTTGTTTGAAAAACTGATGCAAAAATTGTATTAGATCAAAAGCTTAAGTCTGGATTGTCTCCTTTATCAAAGAGGTAAGTTTTCCTTTTTTTTCACAATATCATCTTGTAATATTTATCGCATCTCATAATGCTAAGCAACATGTAAAAGACTGAAAATGTTGAAAGACGGGGCTCACATTAAAAAATAGACGCAGAGTACTGCTATATAGGATTCGATGCACATGGTCAAAATATGTAGCAATAGACGTGTTTACTTTGGCAAACATTCCCATCATACGAATCCCTGTACTTTAAAAACGAAACATGGGTGCAGTATTTAGTACAGGAAATGACTCAGGTCATTACATTCTGCGGTAGTTCCATTAAAGGTGAGACCACTACCAACAGGGACCTGAGATAGATACAGCCTTTACTGCACTGCATGCTGGTCTAGGAGATAGATACAGCCTTTACTGCACTGCATGCTGGTCTAGGAGATAGATACAGCCTTTACTGCACTGCATGCTGGTCCAGGAGCTAGATACAGCCTTTACTGCACTGCATGCTGGTCTAGGAGATAGATACAGCCTTTACTGCACTGCATGCTGGTCTAGGAGAAAGATACAGCCGTTACTGCACTGCATGCTGGTCTAGGAGATAGATACAGCCGTTACTGCACTGCATGCTGTTCTAGGAGATAGATATAGCCTTTACTGCACTGCACGCTGGTCTATGCCAAGAACAGTGACAGTGCATAGAATCTGCAGCCTTGTTATGGTTTCTTTACTAAACTGATATCTGAAGAAAGTGCATGAGTAAACAAGAGCACTGTTGTCGTGAGTCATCAAAATTCTCAGAACACTGAGCTATTACTTTCTCAGTAACCCCGGGTAGCCTATTTTAAATCTTTAACCCATTAAGTGCCATGGTTTTCATTTGAGGACAGGCTACTTTGTCATTTTTAACTGGCATCTACCTGTTATTTTAATTTTCTCTTTAACTGTATACTTATAACTTGTTATGCTAACGTCTAACTTGACTGTCCTCAAAATAGGATGCAGCAGTTTGTAGCCAAAACAAAGGATTTCATTTATTTTCTGTGAAGGAATATTGATATTGAATGTATCTGATTACATAAATGTATCTTGTGTTCTAATTTTTTTATTTATTTATTTATTAATTAATTTGGTACTTCATGGATTAACATTTGTCAAACAAAATTACAGTGTTAGCGTAAACGGTAAAAGAGAGCCAGAAAAAAAAACAGACTTCAAAACCAATTCTGCAAATAAAGGCAAATGACAGCAAGCCGACATGCAAATTGCTTTGCAGGATAAGACAAGATGACTTGCTATGTAGCACACTGCAGTTTCTTAACTCCTTTCAGCAATGTAGGCATAGGTGTCTGTACAGCAGTTTGTCATTCAGCTCACAAAAAAACAACATGAAAGCCAATCTACATTCCATATATAAAACGTAATCTCTAAAAGGAACAAACCATTTGCAATACTTTCTCATATCCAACACAAAAAGACTTTGTAACCCTGCCATTCAACGTCAACACATGCAGTTTGAAGTAGTTTCTGACCTAGGCAGGCATGTGGTGTTCCTGGCCCTTTGACTGAGAAAAATGATCATCATCTTACCCAAGTATTAGGCACTCCCACTTCAAAACCGCCTGGAAAGAATTCCCTTTATATTTAGTTTAAATCTGGTGTGATAAGAGTTAGCATGACCTCTAAAAAGAGTGAAAGTTTGAAGGAGCCAGGATAGCCAGCGGCTTGGATTTCTTAAGGAAGCGCATTTATAGACCTCTTGCTGCTAATAGCAAGCCTATTTGTACTGCAAACAGAAGGCTGGGTGTTCTTATTCAGTGCAGTACCCTTACCCCTGATTCCATGGGGGTGGAAGCTACAAACACAGTACATGTAAACCAACAAGACAGTAAACAGGCCTGCATTCTGAAAAAAAAAAAAAACAGAACGCATAGAAGGCTCAGCTATGTATGAATAGAATTGAAATACAGTGGCCTGGTGTAAAAACCAGGGGGGCAAGGGGGGGGGGGGGGGGTGCAGACCCTCCACTGCTGGTAAAGTACCATCTCTGAGCTTTGATAGCAGGGGAAGCAGCATTGATCTGGGATTGCTCCAGCCTTCCTGGAATTGCTTGTGTGGAGATGTGTACAGTAAGAGGTCACTAAGCTGGAACAATGACAGCTATGTGCTGTACTCCAATACTATAATACAATCCTACACCTCTTAACCCTATATTGCGAAATGTTGCTTTCAGGCAACACTATTTTGCTATGTGTTTTTTTTGCTGTTACTTGCCCTGTTCTTTCTCTTCATAAGGTGTAACTGTGTGTCTTGGACATTAATAACATTGAGTTGCATGTAAACTGATAGTTAATACAGTAGCCTGTGGAGATGCAGGCAGCTTCTCCAGCCTCAGTCCCTCCCAGCACTCACTGACATGGATGAAAGAAGAGTTCCTTAGGCAGTACTGGGAAACCTACCGGAAATTAAATGCCAGAACAGTAATGAAAAAAAATGGTTTTGTGCTTTGTGGTATTTGGGGAGAAGTTATATAGTCTTTCCTTGTTCAAAGTGATTAAATACGACAATGTTTGCACCCAGTGAGAATGCCAGCCTTCTCAGGATAATTTATGAGGATATTTTAACAAAAACTAAAGGGTAACCGTATTGGAAATAAAATATGTATCGGCTGGCAACTGATCTTCTGAGCTGGGAATCTGTTTTCCTTACGAAAGAATAGGCAACAAATACTAAAAAAACAAGGAACTTTTTTTTTTTTTTTTTTTTTTTTTTTTTTTAAGTAACATTATCTGCTTAAAAAATGTAAGATATATATATATATATATATATATATATATATATATATATATATATATATATATATATATATATATATTAGGAGTTCATGTATTCCCTGGATAAGAAAGATTAAATAATGCAAATTAAAAGGAAATAATACATATATTTTAAAATGACAATAACAGCCATAATACTGAAACACAGACAATAACTAACTACTATTTTTGGTTTTCTTTACTCTGCCTCCCTGGCAAAACAAAGTAACATGTAGAATGAATTAAATGACTATACTTGAGTATGTGTATTAAACTAATTCACATCAGGAGATTTTTCTGCAGAAAAAAACCTGAACGCCAGTGAAATGAGTCTCTGGTATCAGCTGTAAATTCAAGCTGCAAGTCATGAAAAATAAAATGTCATCAGTCTAGATGCATATATACAATATATAAGCTTGACATGCACACAGATTGACTGAAGCCATATTATACTCCCTGACTCTCAACACACTGCTACAGATTGTACAGAGACCAAGTTTCACAACAATGGAACAATCTGTTCTCTAGATAGATGTGAAAACCTAGTGACACACCTGTCAGACAGGCAGACAGACAGCCTCAATACCCAGCGGATTAGAAAACAGTCAATAACCTGTGCTAACGAGTGTCCTTAGCAGGTTTCATCTCAGCGGCATTGAAGTGGGGCATGCAGACAGTTGGAAGGACCAGTAAGGCAGATATTCTACTAACATCAACAGCATCACAAACATGTGCATCAGTGACAGGGGTAACAGCACTGCCACTGCATTCGTTAAGCTAATTAGAAATCTTTCCAAAAGAAGAACAGCAGGCTGCAGGCTTTTGTCCGAGTAAAATGTAGCAGAAGATTAAGAAAAAAAGACATTAAGTAAAATCATCAGCCAGCATCCTTAAGGAAGGTTCAATGCTAAGACAATAACACAAGTAGTAACCTATACAATATGTAATGTAACTCAATGGTGTTCACTTGCCTTTGCTCCAGATATGAGAAGTAGTTTAGAGCTGGATCCATATACTCATCATACTGTTTCATATGCTGGCATCTCTATCGTAGAAGTTCACTTTAGCACTCCTCCTTTTTTTAACTGAAAAGATGGATTTTATTTTTTTATTTCAACGTAAGAAAAATTCCTTGTGGGTTGTTGAAATGTAACACCAGCTTTATGACAAAAGGAGCTGGGCTTGAGCTGCGTTGAATTTCTTTAAACTCAAACTGCCTACTTCACCGCTGAGCCTACAGCAGAACACTTGACTTGCAAACCAGACATCTTAGGGGCGGTCTAAAAAGTCTAAACAGCAGCTCAGCTTGGCATTGGCTGCAATGAAATCTTTACCATTTCACTGTAATCCCTCAACTGAATGACATTCTAAAAATACATCCAGAAATACAGCATCTCTCTGCTTTATTGATGCATGTACAATGATTTAATTTTACTTGATTAGCCTAATGCACTGTTAAACATATTTAAGAAAACTTAAGAAAAGCAACCTTTTTTTCTTACAATTGCTATGAAAAACATGACAAAATGCTTACTTTTCTAATTCCACCATATTAGATTATTAGTATTAGCACCTACACTATCATTGCTGTAGCATAGTTTTCAGTATAGAAAGTATCTCTTGTGTAATGCCTGTATATGCAGAGACATTCATATGCAATTCATTTGTTTAACATACTGTATAACAGAGTTTATTCTGAACAGCTGTCCATTCTATATTCAACACACACTGCTGAATACATTTTGATTAATAGATTATCATGAACCACATAGCTATTTAGGCTTAGGTTTGAGGAAAGGATTAACACATTAATAGAAATTAATCACTTCATGAAAACATACCTATTCCTTATTGTCATTTAGATACAGCAACGGGGAAATCCCACCTTAAACACATGCCTGACAAGGAAAAAGGAGCGTGGGTTTGCCAAGAAGTGTAAGAACCCTCTACACATTTTCTCACAAAAAGTTCAACTAGAAATTACATTTTCCTGGGGGGGGGGGGGGGGGGATGTACTGACAGAATGTGAAAGTCACAACAAGTTTGACTCAACCTAATGCAGTTGTAAAAACAAGAGAGAAGCCATCTGCAATCAGTGAATATAGAAGAGAGAAGCCATCTGCAATCATTGAATATAGACGAGAGAAGCCATCTGCAATCAGTGAGTATAGACGAGAGAAGCCATCTGCAATCAGCGAGTATAGAAGAGAGAAGCCATCTGCAATCAGTGAATACAGAAGAGAGAAGCCATCTGCAATCAGCGAGTATAGAAGAGAGAAGCCATCTGCAATCAGTGAATACAGAAGAGAGAAGCCATCTGCAATCAGTGAATATAGGAGAGAAGCCATCTGCAATTACAGAATATAGACGAGAGAAGCCATCTGCAATTACAGAATATAGAAGAGAGAAGCCATCTGCAATCAGTGAGTATAGACGAGAGAAACCATCTGCAATCAGCGAGTATAGAAGAGAGAAGCCATCTGCAATCAGTGAATACAGAAGAGAGAAGCCATCTGCAATCAGTGAATATAGAAGAGAGAAGCCATCTGCAATCAGTGAATATAGAAGAGAGAAGCCATCTGCAATCAGTGAATATAGGAGAGAAGCCATCTGCAATTACAGAATATAGAAGAGAGAAGCCATCTGCAATTACAGAATATAGACGAGAGAAGCCATCTGCAATTACAGAATATAGAAGAGAGAAGCCATCTGCAATCAGTGAATACAGAAGAGAGAAGCCATCTGCAATCAGCGAGTATAGAAGAGAGAAGCCATCTGCAATCAGTGAATATAGACGAGAGAAGCCATCTGCAATCAGTGAGTATAGACGAGAGAAGCCATCTGCAATCAGCGAGTATAGAAGAGAGAAGCCATCTGCAATCAGTGAATACAGAAGAAAGAAGCCATCTGCAATCAGCGAGTATAGAAGAGAGAAGCCATCTGCAATCAGTGAATACAGAAGAGAGAAGCCATCTGCAATCAGTGAATATAGAAGAGAGAAGCCATCTGCAATCAGTGAATATAGAAGAGAGAAGCCATCTGCAATCAGTGAATATAGGAGAGAAGCCATCTGCAATCAGTGAATATAGAAGAGAGAAGCCATCTGCAATTACAGAATATAGAAGAGAGAAGCCATCTGCAATTACAGAATATAGAAGAGAGAAGCCATCTGCAATTACAGAATATAGGAGAGAAGCCATCTGCAATCAGTGAATACAGAAGAGAGAAGCCATCTGCAATCAGTGAATACAGAAGAGAGAAGCCATCTGCAATCAGTGAATATAGAAGAGAGAAGCCATCTGCAATCAGTGAATACAGAAGAGAGAAGCCATCTGCAATCAGTGAATACAGAAGAGAGAAGCCATCTGCAATCAGTGAATATAGGAGAGAAGCCATCTGCAATTACAGAATATAGAAGAGAGAAGCCATCTGCAATTACAGAATATAGACGAGAGAAGCCATCTGCAATTACAGAATATAGAAGAGAGAAGCCATCTGCAATCAGTGAATAGACGAGAAAAGCCATCTGCAATTACTGAATATAGAGAGAAGCCATCTGCAATCAGTGAATACAAGAGAGAAGCCATCTGCAATCAGTGAATACAAGAGAGAAACCATCTGCAATCAGTGAATACAGAAGAGAGAAGCCATCTGCAATCAGCGAGTATAGAAGAGAGAAACCATCTGCAATCAGTGAATACAGGAGAGAAGCCATCTGCAATCAGCGAGTATAGACGAGAGAAGCCATCTGCAATCAGTGAATACAGAAGAGAGAAACCATCTGCAATCAGCGAGTATAGAAGAGAGAAGCCATCTGCAATCAGTGAATACAGAAGAGAGAAGCCATCTGCAATCAGTGAATATAGAAGAGAGAAGCCATCTGCAATCAGTGAATATAGAAGAGAGAAGCCATCTGCAATCAGTGAATATAGGAGAGAAGCCATCTGCAATCAGTGAATATAGAAGAGAGAAGCCATCTGCAATCAGTGAATATAGAAGAGAGAAGCCATCTGCAATTACAGAATATAGAAGAGAGAAGCCATCTGCAATTACAGAATATAGAAGAGAGAAGCCATCTGCAATTACAGAATACAGAAGAGAGAAGCCATCTGCAATCAGTGAATACAGAAGAGAGAAGCCATCTGCAATCAGTGAATACAGAAGAGAGAAGCCATCTGCAATCAGTGAATATAGAAGAGAGAAGCCATCTGCAATCAGTGAATACAGAAGAGAGAAGCCATCTGCAATCAGTGAATACAGAAGAGAGAAGCCATCTGCAATCAGTGAATATAGGAGAGAAGCCATCTGCAATTACAGAATATAGAAGAGAGAAGCCATCTGCAATTACAGAATATAGACGAGAGAAGCCATCTGCAATTACAGAATATAGAAGAGAGAAGCCATCTGCAATCAGTGAATAGACGAGAAAAGCCATCTGCAATTACTGAATATAGAGAGAAGCCATCTGCAATCAGTGAATACAAGAGAGAAGCCATCTGCAATCAGTGAATACAAGAGAGAAACCATCTGCAATCAGTGAATACAGAAGAGAGAAGCCATCTGCAATCAGCGAGTATAGAAGAGAGAAACCATCTGCAATCAGTGAATACAGAAGAGAGAAGCCATCTGCAATCAGCGAGTATAGACGAGAGAAGCCATCTGCAATCAGTGAATACAGAAGAGAGAAGCCATCTGCAATCAGTGAATACAGAAGAGAGAAGCCATCTGCAATCAGTGAATATAGGAGAGAAGCCATCTGCAATCAGTGAATATAGAAGAGAGAAGCCATCTGCAATCAGTGAATACAGAAGAGAGAAGCCATCTGCAATTACAGAATATAGACGAGAGAAGCCATCTGCAATTACAGAATATAGACGAGAGAAGCCATCTGCAATCAGTGAATAGACGAGAAAAGCCATCTGCAATTACTGAATATAGAGAGAAGCCATCTGCAATCAGTGAATACAAGAGAGAAGCCATCTGCAATCAGTGAATACAAGAGAGAAACCATCTGCAATCAGTGAATACAGAAGAGAGAAGCCATCTGCAATCAGCGAGTATAGAAGAGAGAAACCATCTGCAATCAGTGAATACAGAAGAGAGAAGCCATCTGCAATCAGCGAGTATAGACGAGAGAAGCCATCTGCAATCAGTGAATACAGAAGAGAGAAGCCATCTGCAATCAGCGAGTATAGACGAGAGAAGCCATCTGCAATCAGTGAGTATAGACGCAGCAATGAAAGGAGGAAAGGCTTTTGAATGAAAATCATATTTTGAAGTGAATACACAGTTTTTCAACACATTTCACGTACGACACGGCTATCCTTACACAATAACAAAACAACCCATATCTGTGATACAGTTAGAGGGTTTGGTATGTATGCAGTGTTGTCATTGCACACAGGTACCATTTATTTTATTTGGTACTTAAAAGCTGATAGAAGTGGTTATATTTCGGCTGTAGGGATAGCAGCGTCATAACTAATATTTAGTACTGGGGTACCTTTTAGGAAAAGAGACAAATGTTTTGGCAGTTGTTTTTTTTTTCTTCCATTCAGAAATAACATAGACACATTTTGCACTTTTCAATGAGAGATCCCTTGGAACACACAGCTCTAATCACAGTGTTAACTTTGAATCTTTTTTTTTTCTTTTTTACAAAACTAGTTATTTTATTGAAGATTTTTAACATCACCAGCTTTGTGAATTCATGGGTCTCGTGCACAGAACTTGCTTTCAGTTGTAATCAAATGATAAAAACTCAGAATGTCACTTTGTTTTTTAAGACATACTTTTGAGACGATCCCTTAGAAACACTCCACGGCAAAGAGAAGACCTGACATCACAAAAGACGTCACCACAACAACAGCAGTCTTCAGAGATAGAGATCATATTTTCCAATTTCCTATAAACTCTCCTGCGCTTGCCTTAAAAGCAATCTCTTCAATCTTAGAAGTGCATTCAAAAGTTACAACTACACGTCACTCATTCACCCTCCTAGTGTAGCCACCTGCAATTACCTAACCCTACACAAACCTGTACACAAAAAAGATCCAGTCTTTGATTGACAGCTTTGACTTGCTTATTATTCTGATGGTTTCAGTTCTAATAAAGAACACATGGAAATTAAATGACAGATTAAATGACAGTATTGTGGTTACCTATGCGCTGTATCAGTAAAGACTCCTGGTGTTCTGCGATATACTATGACAAAACGCAAAGTGTAATAAAGTGCATTGAAAGCAGGATGGTTCATAGTAAGTCACAGATAGTGTGATAAATGATGGTAAATTCCAAGGTAAATGCTTGAGAGAAAAGCATGCTGGAATTACTGGTTTCGGAATTCGGATTATAGGTTTGTTCGGATTATCTATCAGTCTACTGCTCTAAGATTACAGTAATTCAATGTTACCAGTCGGGGTGAAAAAAAAATTCAATATCTTTTCAATATACACTTTTTATTAATAGCATATATTTTAATATGGTATTAATGATACTCATGGTGAAACTTTAAATTTATGAAACACATTTTAATTTTGCTACATGACCTAAAAAAAATAATGAAAAAAAAAACCAATACATACATACACACATTATATATATATATATATATATATATATTATATATATATATATATATATATATACACATACATATATACACACACACACACACACATATATTATATACACACACACACACACACACATATACACACACACACATTATATCGACTGAAAAAATATTTTGTAGGTGATTTTTTAGGCTGCAAATAAAATAATAATAAAAAAACAACTTCAGCTTTTTAGGTTTAACAGAATTCTGAAAAACCTATTGAGAACCAAAAAAAAAACAACAAAAAAGAAAATGGAGGGGGGGTTATAATTTTTCTCAATAAACTGGGAATGTACAGTATTTTTTTTTCATTAACACACGTCACATAGTTGATTGCATGGATTTATAATTTCTCAAAACACTTTCTCCTCAAGCAAAAGCACAGTATTAAATTGGTACCGAGGCATACCTGCGTTTCTGCACAGCAGCAGGCAGAGCAGAAACCCTGCTCCTGGTTCGATCCGCGCTCGTTTTACTGTGCAGTGCTACCACATGACTGACACACTGATCACCAGAGATAAAGAAGCGGATCTCTGGAAAGGACATTAATCATACATTTCCTTTCTCTATGTCAGCCTTCCTTGATTAATGATCTCTTTTAAATAACCCAGTGCAACATGCATCCAACGCGCTAATGGACCAGTAGCCTTTAATGTAAGCTGTGTGGGATTTAAGAAACCTAAAAAAGGCTACCGCCTTGAATTGCGTTTCTGCAATGTGAAACAATACTGTCGGGTGTGCATTTCCCACTAAAACGTACCGTTTACACACTTAGACGTTGCAAAATTCACAACGCACCATCTAGAATCCAAATGCAAAACTAAATCACTGTATACGTCGCTCCCCATTGATTAAGCAATACAGAATGTACCCAACAAAATGTTTAAGTAACTACAAGGCATGCAGTAACAAAGTGAATGAATTTAGTGGCCGATTCTCAGAGTTCAGTTTAAACTTTTGGTGAAACGCAAATCATGAATTATCAGTGTACTAAACTGAAGAGTGTACATGTTTAAACATGACACCCATTCTGTCTGTGTTTTTGTTTTCTTTTTGCAATCCTGACCTAAATGACTAACCGTGGTATTCTTTCTTGGTCCTGTCCCTGGCATAAGGAACAAATGCCAGTGTGTTGTAGCTTAATAAGTTGCATTGGCACCACTGGGTACTCCACAGAACGGGCAAGCAGACTGCTACACCTGCAGTTTTCTAACAAGTGAGACTTGCCTTCCGTGTTTCCATCAGCCACAGTGGAGCTTCGGAACACTTGAGAAGAATCCTAATCAAGGTATGTTCCAAATTCTCTGGATCCAGCATGGGAAACTGACTCCTTGTTTAGGATGATTAGCCATAGGTTTTTTGTTTTTTTTTACCAGGACAAAACTGTATTCACCTGTGGTTTATAAACTGGGCCTTTTCATGCCCACAGATTTGATTAGATTTAACATCTCACCCAAATGCATGGCGAGGGCAAGCTGTTAATCTACACGATGCACCTTGCCATGGTTTAGAAAAACGCACTGAGCCACCACACCAGCAGTTTATCAAAGTCCCTCTTGCTCTTTTCAGACAGCCTAACTCATTTTAAAAGCAAAAAATGTACAGTAGAACAGACCTGACTCAAATTAATAAAACACAAATGATTAATTGAGAGGCTTCTGTGCTTTTTTTTGTGATAACCACATGTGCTTTTATAGAACCCTGCCACACACACAAAAAAAAGTGTAATTTGATAATGAGTGACCCTGAGCGTCAATCATCGGGGAGTCGATGGAACAGAGGAAACAAACAGGACCCAGAGGAATGGAAATGAGTGTCTGGGGTAGGAGAGAAAAGCAATGACACCACACTGCTGCTGCTGCTGCATGGAACAAACAAGATCAAACCCCAGAGCGATGTAAGGAGTGAAAACGCAAGTTCAGCGGTGAAAGGCTGTGAAAACGAAACAGCAAATACCGTACATACAGTACCAAGACAAACACATTGAAATACGAGCTGGACTCTATGAAACCTGCCACACAAACAGAGATTATAGAACCGCACTATGAACAACACTTTTTTTGTAACCGTGTTTTGAATGTCATTTTCACAATGTTTTGTTGTTAAAAATGTAATTTTTGTCTACTAATCAGCTTTTGAAGTTACATAATTCAAATTATGCATCACTGGCACAGCACAGCTAAATGAAACAAACGTTTTTTTCCAATTCTTCATTTTAATGCATTCATTTTAAAAATTAATATTGTCTGGTGTCTCTTTCAAATTATTTTACATACTGTATATAATTTAGCATTGAAAATTAAATGCAACATGCATGCCAATGTAAATTAAATTAGTGTCACTTGAATATGACTTTACTAAATCTTGCTAAAATATTCTTTTCTAAAATTATCTTGAGAAATTTAGGAACAAGAATTTTAAAACGTGGTTATATATTTGTTATTCAAACTATATTAGGCGCGCCGTTTGCTTGAAACGTCTCAGTAAACAAACAGCAAACTACCTCATTCAGTATGAAATCAATGAACCAGACAAGGCAAACGATACTGCAAGTATCTCTAACTGTATGCAAAGATTTCAGTTTGTAAGAAACTTCAACTCAAAAAACAAGATTTTCAACAAATGCAGTATAATTGTTTGTTGTTTAGAATTTAGGCACAGCTGAAGTCTGGGAAATAAAAATAAATCAAATACTTGATAGTCTCGTTTTTTTATCTGAAAAACAACAGGGGTTTTACTCTTGTAGATTTAATTAAAATCAGAGCATGCAAACGATTTACAGTTAATGACTTCTCTTACACAGTAAATCCCAAAATAATATGTTACTGTAGTAATGTTTTCCCCTAACAGTTTGTAAAATACTTTTGCTTTCAAAGTTAAGAACTAAAAGCATTTATAATTTAAGCTGAATTAACGTGTTTGATAAAAGGGTTTCCATTTAGAGTTCACCTCAAAGGTTATCAAAAACTGTATTCAATTAATGCTAATTTACTGGTTTAAACAAATATATTTTTAAAAGTAATCTGAATTTTTTTAAAAGAAAACTAGACAGCTGGGCTAACTTTTCAACACTATTACAGAAAGATAACCCTAGGATAACTATTTAAATAGTCTCAGTGTCTTCTACTGAAACAGTGGAATACTGTAGATTTGCATAATAGTATATTATATTATTATTATTATTATTATTTATTTCTTAGCAGACACCCTTATCCAGGGCGACTTACAATCGTAAAGTGGAGATTTAAGGGACCATATAAATAGGGGGAGTCCTATTTAGTAACAAGGCAAAGATTATAAAAGTAATACAATTAATTTAACAGTATAAAAACTTGCAAAGAAATTCATCAGAACAATTATTTGCCTGTTCCTAGCTCTACCAAGTTGTTCGTTGCTAGGTTGTTTTTTTTTCTTCATTAAAATACTTTTTAATGCACATTTTGCCATTGTATTTATTAGCTACACGGGTAATATATTAAACCCTTACACTACACATAGAGAACACAATAACAAAAGCTATTTTTTTCTTTATTTCACTTTCTAATAAGCAACAACACAAAAACAAAGCAATGTGTCTTCCACTCATTTTATGTATAACCAGTTTGTATGCAGTTAATCTAATGTTAAAAATAGTATTCAAGATTTATTCAGTTACTTTTACGGATGTGTTTTACATGCACAGCAGAGGGTGACTGGCTGGACAAATGGGAAGTGCATTACTGGATAAACACGGAATTTACAGACACTGTTCAAAGTTGTTCACTTGTCCTTTTGAAATCCCCCTGTGGACTGTATCTTCTGTGTGTTCATTCCCATTTGTCTAGTGACTTTGAAAACACCAGTATATACAGCTTGACAAGCACCCTGTTATAGACCATGTATGTGTCTTAGTATTAAAGAACTCCCTTATGAATTACTTAGAACTATATTCAGTTAGCTTTTTATTCCTTACAGAATGTATTTTGTTTAAATTGCACCAAATACATGGTGGTGGATCTCGAATGTTTACTTTAAAAAGTGCTTTTGAATATAGAACATACTGTAGTGTACACACCGCATTAGAGATAGAGGAAGGCTGGTAAGGTTTTACTGTATCACTAATAATTTGTTGAACTCATGAACGCAGACATTAAACCCTAAATGCGTGAGTTCATTCGCAAAATCTGAATACCACCGAAAAAACTGTTTACTCAAGCAGACAAATGTTTCAGCCTCATGGTCCTTTTTTTTTTTTCTTAAACTTAAAAATAGCTGATTTTCAATTTTGTTTTCATGACAAATGCACCCTGAGAAACAGGGATTACTATAAATAATGTGTTGTGTAGTTAGAGGGCTTGGAAGCTGTGGGTTAGTGTACAGAATGCACAAACTCAAACGCCCTCGCACCACCCACACCGATCTACACAAACCTCCCCACCTACACAGCTGAATATTCAGGTGTTGCTGGTTTCCGATCAGGGGTTTTCTTAGGCTGTTATTTCTTCAGATGTGAATTTAACACACAAGTGTCTGGTTTCACAGACCCAATCTGGACTAATCTTGGACTACTGTTTAGGGGACGGTGCAACAGGGGGCCAGAAAACACATACGTTTTATCAATCCCAATCTCACCATCTATTTGATAAAGGACTTCGGAGGGGAAAGTAATGATGACCCAACACAGAAAGTACTACCATGGATAAGAGAGACAGTGTAGGATTATAGGGCAGTCGGTGCATGTAGAAGTGAACGGACAGATGCTAAAAGCCACGGTCTGTTTATGTGATGCAATATAACCCACTCGCAGTCCTACGACTATTATATATTGCTTTATTGTTGAACGAGTTTAAAGAGCTAAACATCCAGCGATATCTGTTTTCTAATCATTACCCATCTTTATTTTAGACATTGTGGTTTTCATTGGAAAGAGGGAAATGCTTGAGGGAGAGAATACTGGTAGGTGGGGGGTTGTGACATCACCACGTTGAACTGACACTGCAGCTGAATGGAATTCCGAGAGCTGTCTCAGGTGTGATTTTTTTTTAAAGCCGGTGACATCAGCCACACTGACATGGAGAATACAGCAGAGGTGGAAATAAGACTCTTATTGCAGAGCAGCTTCACCCATTGCGGGTTTTAATACAGGCTTGATTAGCTACAATGTATAGGTAACAAGCTCAGGTGGTAAAACCAGGAATGGATCAAACAGCTATGCAATGGGAGTCCAACACCTCGTTTCCACGAACCGGCAGCACCGTGCTGGCATTGTTCTGTCACTGTTATGAAAGCGTGCCACATTGTTTCCATGATTGTTGTAAAAACCCATACCGTGCCCTGGTGTGTCAGCACCATGCAGTGCCAGCATCTTTTCATACCTGATACTGGCAGGCATGGTAGCTGCTCAGAGCCAGTGGGGTGTGTGCGAGAATGTGTAACCAAACGGAAAAAATATCAGTATACATATTTTATATAACTTAATATTGTTCTGAGTGAAAAAGTAAATCTTCTATAGCGGGCTTTACGTTGTTTTTTTTGTGTTTTTTTTTCCTATAAGTGTTTTTAATACAAACAAAATTAAAACCATCACTTAAAAAACTAAACAAAACACCATTTCAGCATATCCATCTTGACGCGTCTTCGATACCATGTGTTATCATTGTACATATTGCGTCATTTCTGTTATCTACACAGATTTATATATTTCGTGGGGACAGCTTGGCATGCTTCCATTACTGTGCTGTTTAAATACCATGCTGGCATGGCATGGAAATAGTAATCGTGGAAACAAGGTATTATTTCCATCCCTGTACAGACAGGCTGGCTAAATGGGATTACAGATCAGGATTAGAGTCTTGGGTCCACTGAGTTATAAATAATTGGTTACCCCAAAACCTAAGGGCTGAAATCTATATATAATATTTTCTCAATTAGTGAATCAGGATAATGCACAGCATTAAGCCTAAATGAGTAATTTGCATGATTTTTTTCAGAATAAAATTACGGGACACCACAGAAAATATAATTTTGCATAAAATAGCAGAAGTATTATGCATACTTGAAGTAGTCAACAATTGAAGCCATAAGGTATATAACACACACACACACACACACACATACAGTGCCTTGCGAAAGTATTCGGCCCCCTTGAACTTTGCGACCTTTTGCCACATTTCAGGCTTCAAACATAAAGATATGAAACTGTAATTTTTTGTGAAGAATCAACAACAAGTGGGACACAATCATGAAGTGGAACGAAATTTATTGGATATTTCAAACTTTAACAAATAAAAAACTGAAAAATTGGGCGTGCAAAATTATTCAGCCCCCTTAAGTTAATACTTTGTAGCGCCACCTTTTGCTGCGATTACAGCTGTAAGTCGCTTGGGGTATGTCTCTATCAGTTTTGCACATCGAGAGACTGAAATTTTTGCCCATTCCTCCTTGCAAAACAGCTCGAGCTCAGTGAGGTTGGATGGAGAGCATTTGTGAACAGCAGTTTTCAGTTCTTTCCACAGATTCTCGATTGGATTCAGGTCTGGACTTTGACTTGGCCATTCTAACACCTGGATATGTTTATTTGTGAACCATTCCATTGTAGATTTTGCTTTATGTTTTGGATCATTGTCTTGTTGGAAGACAAATCTCCGTCCCAGTCTCAGGTCTTTTGCAGACTCCATCAGGTTTTCTTCCAGAATGGTCCTGTATTTGGCTCCATCCATCTTCCCATCAATTTTAACCATCTTCCCTGTCCCTGCTGAAGAAAAGCAGGCCCAAACCATGATGCTGCCACCACCATGTTTGACAGTGGGGATGGTGTGTTCAGGGTGATGAGCTGTGTTGCTTTTACGCCAAACATAACGTTTTGCATTGTTGCCAAAAAGTTCGATTTTGGTTTCATCTGACCAGAGCACCTTCTTCCACATGTTTGGTGTGTCTCCCAGGTGGCTTGTGGCAAACTGTAAACGACACTTTTTATGGATATCTTTAAGAAATGGCTTTCTTCTTGCCACTCTTCCATAAAGGCCAGATTTGTGCAGTATACGACTGATTGTTGTCCTATGGACAGAGTCTCCCACCTCAGCTGTAGATCTCTGCAGTTCATCCAGAGTGATCATGGGCCTCTTGGCTGCATCTCTGATCAGTCTTCTCCTTGTATGAGCTGAAAGTTTAGAGGGACGGCCAGGTCTTGGTAGATTTGCAGTGGTCTGATACTCCTTCCATTTCAATATTATCGCTTGCACAGTGCTCCTTGGGATGTTTAAAGCTTGGGAAATCTTTTTGTATCCAAATCCGGCTTTAAACTTCTCCACAACAGTATCTCGGACCTGCCTGGTGTGTTCCTTGTTCTTCATGATGCTCTCTGCGCTTTAAACGGACCTCTGAGACTATCACAGTGCAGGTGCATTTATACGAAGACTTGATTACACACAGGTGGATTCTATTTATCATCATTAGTCATTTAGGTCAACATTGGATCATTCAGAGATCCTCACTGAACTTCTGGAGAGAGTTTGTTGCACTGAAAGTAAAGGGGCTGAATAATTTTGCACGCCCAATTTTTCCGTTTTTTATTTGTTAAAAAAGTTTGAAATATCCAATAAATTTCGTTCCACTTCATGATTGTGTCCCACTTGTTGTTGATTCTTCACAAAAAATTACAGTTTCATATCTTTATGTTTGAAGCCTGAAATGTGGCAAAAGGTCGCAAAGTTCAAGGGGGCCGAATACTTTCGCAAGGCACTGTATATATAAATAGATATCATCATGCATGTGTTCACACTACACATCAATGGTAGTCAGAGCAGAACGGTAACTTCTGAAACAAATTAAAAGCGTATAACTCTGCAAAAACATTAGCTTTATTTACAGAACCCAAACTAAACCCCGGTACACCCCCCCCCACCCCCTCCCCGGTACCAGACTCGGCTCATGAAATGTGGTCAGGGGGTTAGATTATCTCAGCGTTCTGGAAGAACAACAGTGTGAAACGTGTAAAAAGAAAACAGGAAGTCTATCTACAGAACGGAAACTACAGCAAGTCAAGCACAAAGAGAGATCTAGGCAGCCCCCCTCCCACCAAATACCACAGAGGACATGCTTTTACAGGACTGACGGGAAATTTCAAAACAAACACTTTGTTTTTTTAAAGGGGAACCAAGGCGACCCTGCTGGGAAAATCACTAAACAGTTCAAATTAGCTAACCCAGCAGGAAATGGTTTACAGTTTAAAGAAATCAAAAAATCCCAGTACGGACGGAGCGTTTGTTTTATTCAGACTTGGAGGTATTGTACGTGTGTACCTGCCTGAACACAGTTCTCAGCAGTGTTATGTTAGGTGCTAGATTACAATACTCATCCGCTGAGAGACACAACAGTGTTCGCTTGTCTTGCAGTGCCTCCTTTTCAGAGCAATGCAGTATTTAAACACATAGAAATGCAATGCTTTATATAAGACTCACTGTGATTAAGGGCTATTGAATACCACAAAGGTGAATCATTTGTTTCATAGTACTTTCAGTGCCATGTGGTAACATTGTGATTCAATCACCCAGTCAAACTATCATTTGATTGAAACATTAGTTTACATTTAGTCACTTATGCCCCACACACACTGCAGCCTTGACTAACCGGTACAGCATCTACCGCGTTTCAAATGAAGCACTGTGCTATATACATTGTAATGGCCTTCAAACCCTGTTACACAGGGTAATTTGAAACAACTACAACCCAAATGAAAAAAAAGAACTTTACCATAGTACTCTTCTAATAAATTAAAACTGGCTTCAAAAAATTGTAAAAAAATAAAAAATGATACATCACATAGATACATATATTTAGTCGAGACTAAAACTGGCTTAGTTAATTTGATGTAGGCTAGTCGATTACATAATGGAAATGAAAGGTAAACCTTTTTACGACGTAGAGTGCATTATTAAGTTTTGCTTTATTAGCCGATCAGCCTTCAGTGATATTTTTAAGCAAAGGCCTGCAAGGGGCCGAGTGCATGACAAACAAGCCGACAGCGGCTGCAGCAAAACCAGCGGGACATTTAAGCATTTATGAGTCGCTAGCACCCTCAAAGAGAAAACCACCACTGTTATAAAACTAAAGTAAAACTAACACACTTAAAGACAATCTCAGAATTCCTTGAGTCAAGTTCTGCAACTTCAAACGGGTGTTTGCTCTCCTTTCAAAATGAAACATGGGGCTAGTAATACTGTGGAGTATGGCTGCGTGAATCCCACACCCGTGTGTCATTGGGGAAAAACAAACATTTATATTCTTGTACAGCGGACTGTCACAGGACAGACACAGCAGTCATCCGGTATCTCTGATTGAACATCAGAAAACGTAGCTTAATGTTGATTTTGAATTGAAATACATTAATGAAAAATAAGCAGTCAACCGAGTTCTCTTTGGCAATGTATACTTCAATTTCATTCTCAAAGTGTTCCCGAGTCCTGTGTGTTACCCAACCCTCTTGGTTCATGTTAATAAGTACAGTACTCATTATGAATGGTCACTGAGTATCCTCTGTGTAACCATGACAAAGGAGAATGCTGGAATTCTATTAGCACTCAGCTAAAGTTTTGTTAATAGAAAATGAATGGCTCAAGTAAACCGGCAAATTATTATTACAAAAATCTCTCAAACGTTACTAAATATTTCGCTTTAAAAAATACTGCACTAGTCTAGTCAGCAGTGACTATTCCAAAGAGTCCAATTCTGTTTCCAGTCATTTACAGTAAGCAAGTCAAAAGCAATTTGTTTTGAAGCTTTGATATTACGATGCGGTTTGAGCCGATTCATCTTGTTGAAACGGTATTCGCTGTAATGCTCAAGGCACTGGGGTATTTAGCTGAAAGTGTCCAATGAAAGGGTTAATGTTACAACAGAAATACTGCCTTGAATTTCAATACCAACACCAATCTCCTCAAAAAAAAAGGGAACTAGATTATTTAAAAAAGAAGTTGCTAAAAATGAAAACAACAAACGGAAGTCTCTGCAGACTTCTCTATGGTACTTTTAAAAATAAGCCTGTGGATTTGAATACCGTTTTTCTGTAATCAAAAGCGATTACAAAGCAGTGCCGGGAAAAATATTTCTCAAGTAAATGTACCAGGGCAGAGGCACAAACATCACGCAACATAAACACTGCTTGAAATCTATTCAATATCAAAAATGCCATGTCCATATTTGTTCAAATTGCAGAACCTATTGTCCATCCATGTTCCTGGAGTATAGAGTTTAAGAATACTTCACTGGCTATCATTCACTGCTGCTGTTTCTGCTAAGATGATTATTATTATTACAATTCTGGCTTGCTAACTATCTAATGTTGCATTTCTGAAGTGTGGTGTTTTTTATTTTATTTTTATAAATAACCACTAAGAGTGTGCATCATTCTAACAGTCATTACTTAATAATATCAAATAGTAGGAGCCTACTTCTATACATTAATAGAGCAAACAAACATATTTATATATGAATAACTGCTTAAAAAATAACATTTAAAAAAGCACACAGTACCCTAACCAATGATGAGGAAGTGCAACTTTTTGTGGACTTTGAAATAAATGTTGGGAGGCATAAAAGTAAAAAAGGGAGCCGCGATTAATTTAGGGGACATTTTTATAGTTTTATGAATGATCTTTCGCTGAGATGGTATTTTGAATCAGCACTTCTAAACAGCAAGCTCTGAAAATCACATTGTAACTTCCCCTTGCAAGGACAGTTTAACAATGCATCGCTAAGTTTAAAGAGGAACAAAGTGTGAGCCCCATTCGGAATGGCGTGCATGTTGTGTCTTTGCTCGGTCACATGTTAACCCGCACAGCACCAATAAATACAAGGTCAATAGCACCAAATGTGCAAAACTGACCGCAACGACTGTGTCAAACCAAACTAAAACTGTGTAGAAAATAAACCAAACTAAACTATCTCTCTACACACACACAAATGCAATCGCCAACTCGAATGTTTACATGTCGCAAGCACTGCGGTTCAGTACTGTTTTTTTTTTTTTTATACAATCAAAAACTTTAATCTTATCCTTTTTAACAAAAACGTCCGGTGTTATTGACACCCTGCCGCTCTCCAGCATGCTTGATCTGATCTCATCAATTTGACTTGATGCACGCAAGCTAGGAAGTGTCAAAACATGTACACCGAAACTTTACAACTCCACTCCCGCTAGGGGTATAGTAAACACAAAAGGGGTGCGGGTATTTAAATTAGCCGTATATATACTGTATCTGTGAACTGTAAGTGTGTTGCTAAGGTACTTTAGTCCTACTCAGGGTGGAGCTAATATTGACAATATAATACAAATACATTACTGCTTTCTAGGCAAGTACGGTACAAACGCTTTATTTACAAAGCACACAGACACATTTAAGGGTTTATTTTAACCACTTTAAAAGCACAAACAAAACATGCCTTATCAAAATAAACATTACAGTGTGGATATAAATATTAAAATGTATTTATAATCTCTTGTAAACACTAGGCAGGTGTGTATAATGATGAGGCACGGTACAGTCTTTTTTTATCCTGAAAAGATACAAATCAACAGTACTTACTGAGTTGTGTTAAAAGGAGTCCTGTTGCAAGTTCTGTGCATAATTTCAGCCCTTCTAAGCAAAATCGATACTATGACCGAAGCACCTTCATCTGTATAGACAAACACGCTATCATTAATAACATATATAAAAGATAATTAAATGCAAGAACAGAACAAATGCACTGTGGTTATAGGAACGTTTAGAATAGACTGCATTCCAAAAAATGCAATGCAGTCATTTATTTGTAATACATTATTTAGAATCCTTACAGTACTAGCATGCGGCAATGTTTTAGCTGCGTTGTCTTACTAGCATTTTTTTTTTCAATCATGTGCTGGTCAGATATATGTATACAGTATATTATATAACATATATACAAACAATACAACGGAAAATCACAGTAACCCGTTTGAAATATGCATCTGTCAAACCGCACAAAGGAGAAAAACAGCAGCGATGTGTTTATTTTAAAAAACCAGACTAGTAAACCAAATGCTCCGATTCGATGCAGCGATCATCACAAAGTGAACCGGTGCCTGTGTGATATGACCAGAGCGCAAGGTGTGTTCATTCGTACCGTATTAGTTTGTTTTGCCGTACTACACGTCCAATAACGGTTGCAGCTGCAGCTGGTGATGAGCTCGCAAAAGGAAGGGTTGCAGATTTCACAGCACAGCCACTGCCTCGTCTCCGGACGACTCGCGTATATTATTTGCAACCTTCTCTTTGATGTTTGTGGTGTCTCCGTGTAGGATAACAGCGTGCACAATCACAACAACGTATTGAAATGAATGAAAATAAAGCAACCTCAAAAGGCGGAAGTGCAGTTTACGGTGTTGAGGGCTCGACAGCGCCCCCAAGCTGTTGCCGGTTATGTCACAGGTCGACATTCACAAACAGGGCTAGAGAATGGGGGAACAAATCTATTTACTAATGTTAATGCAAAAAAATGGGTTTAGATACTGGTGTTCCCATGTAGAATGTTTATTATACATATCAGAGCTTCAGTAAAGCAGTTACTAAATAAAATGGAGGAATATAATAAACAGATAACAGCGGACTAGACAAAAGTGTAAAAATAGAACATTATTGAGAGATATTGCAGCTGTTAATAAAGCTTCGTCTTCAACAAATATATTTGCTCTTTTTTTTTTTCGTGAAGCATCTGTAGCAAGTGTCTGTCATGAGCACACAAAGAAAAGCCGCACGCTGTAATAGAGCTCTTTGAACGCTACACCTGCACGTCGTTAACGGCGTGCCGTGGAAGAACAAGGTCTATACGTGTGAGAAACTGTTAGCAATCAAACTCAGGCTGCTTTCCCCGTAGTATTTGTATGTTTATGTTAGGTCTGCTGTCGTGTTAACCGATGTTACCTGTCTGCGGCATAATAACCACGTTGGCTGATTATATGCTGTATGAACACACAAGTCAGATCCATTGCACAAGAATACATTTATTAAGCTAAGTAAACGGTTTATGTTCTGTCATTAAAAGAAAAATCTATAGGGTGTTATTTGTACAAAAGATGCCACAGAAAAATCACCACAGCTTATTATAGCTCATAGGTAGCATATCATTCATTCCTAATTGACAATACAGGAGTTACCAGAACACTCTGCTTTATTTAGCTGGTTCCCCAGACTTTATTTTCACTTTGACTTGGGTGAATTTGTCCAGCCACAACATTATAAGCTCACTGCCTGTGGGGCCCCACATAGCCTACGCTTACATCTTAAAACAAATCTGCAGCCACGTGATAAATACATAATAATAGGTATATCTTTGTTAAAAACTGTGTTACCACTAGTTATCTGTTTTGGTATCTACAAATGTACTACAAACTTCACAGGACACATTTCGAGAAAAGAAAGTGTCTATTATACCGTTTATTACACTGATTGATATTTCAAGCACATTTTCAGGAGAGACCATTTTACCATTGTAATTAATTAATTAATTAATTAATTGATTGATTAATAATAATAATAATAATAATAATAATAATAATAATAATAATAATAATACGTTTTCAATCCTGTCTGGTTTCTCTTGTATACAAAATAAAACCACCTTTAAATTGACTAATGATGACTGCTGTATTTGGTAAAAAAACAAAATATAACTGAATTGTGTTTTTTCAAACCATAGATATCTATTCATAAAGCATTTGCATGCCACTAAACGCATTGCAGCCCTATACAAAGGCCATCTACCTTCCATCATACTAATTATGTATTAATAAAACCTGTGAATAATAGTATTTAAAAAATAATATGAATAAATGGGGCTTTACATATGTAAACATATCCACGGACATTTGCTTGTACAATTATTTGCACCAACTAGAACCGTAGAATGTAAAGCAGTTGTATAGGATTAGTTGCTGAATACCATTTTAACCACTAGAGGTCACTGCGTCGCAGAAAACTTCAAGCATAACACAGCACTTGCCTGACGATGAATTCAGAATAAATTCAACACTGTACTTGTACCATAACAATTCAACCCTATATTGACACGTGCTCTCTCTCTCTCTCTCTCTCTCTCTCTCTCTCTATATATATATATATATATATATATATATATATATATATATAAATGATGTTGGCTGAAACCAAATACAAATAAAAATAAAACACGTTGTACATGTAATTTTGCATGGACGAATTATTGCCTTCATAAGGTATTACATGTACATAACACAATCTAACAGCATTGTAACCAGGACGTACTCCAAACGATGTATCACAGTAATCATATTGTGCGGTAAACCGGTGTATAGGCGCATTGCACTTGTAAACGTAAAACCAGATTTTTTTTTATTTAATATCACAACTGAACCAATAATAATTTAACACGTTTTTTTTGTTTGTTTTTTTTAAGACGTGCATGATACCGCAGTCGCCGCGTGGAGGCGCTCCTCGTCAATTTAGAGGTATTCGCTTCAGACAGTTCCAAGCCAGCAATGCACTGGCGGTAGAACCCGAGATGCTTGTAGAAGGTATGTGTGAGTTCACAGCGTGTGTTACTGTAAGCAATCTAATTACACCTCACAGAAACCTCGAGACATTGTTCATCGAGAATAAAAACAAATCCATAGGCCTAATGCTATACAAAGAACGGCACTTCTCAAAACAAGCATTTCTTTTCAAAATATGAAGTTTTATTTATATCAACGTTTTGTTGAATTAGAAAATCGTTTTTGTTATTTCAAAAAATACAAGTATTTATTTTTTTAAATGAATCCATTCAATATATTTGTTTTCTGTTGTTTTAAAATCATGATTTTTAAATGAATACAGGAGACGGAGAATGTATATTTATTAAAGGCTGTAAAAGTAATTTTGGACAGGAAAACGTGTTGAACTACAGTAACTTAATAAAATACTGCTACACCCCGGTTTTATTAACCCCTACAATTTGGTTTATATTTTTAGAGTTTGTTCGAAGAACAATACAGCTTGTGTTTTAAAAAAAAATACTATTTGGGTTCAAGAACATAAATTAATAATTTAACACAGGGTTTTATCCCTAGAAAAAGGCACCTTGTGTTAATTTTAACACTCACTATTGCGATTTCTATTGGGATGCAAGAATCACTAAGGGAAGGATCATCAAACTCAGTTATATCACGAACTAAAAATCATAAGAAAAACACTGTATGGATGTGCATGCCGCTGGCATTTTAAAGTAAAATGCAATTACTTTATTAAAAACGTTGGATGTCTGCAAAAAATAACCAATACTGATATAAACCATTCGTTTCACAAAAGACTCCTTGTGTAAAACGTTTTTAATATTTTATTAATGCGTCAATAAATTAATAATTATAAAAGAAGAAGAAGAAGAAGAAGGGCGTCTGCTAATAAATAAATAATAATAATAATAATGAACATAATTTAGATATTTAGCGATGCGATATACAGGGACGTTGACGGATAAAGTCGGATTATGCAGATGGCAAAATGTGTACCTTAAAACGATTTGGAGAATATCAATACATAAACAAATACAACTAAAAAAACGAGTTTCCTTTTCTGTACATATTTATGTCACTGTGAAATTTTATATTACTTCAAAGGGACGGATAAAACGTTGAGTTCTTCACTATTCTGCAGTATAAACACACGTTGACACAACACTGCCTGTATTGCTGTGGAAGTCGAAGTAGAGCTGGTATTTGTTACAGTAGTGTTCATTCATAACGCTTATTTTCAATATACCCAGTCTACTATTTGAACAACACGCTGCAATAACACTTTTTTAAAAGCTGTAACACACACACATTGCAGTACTTTAAATTTTAAACACACCGCTCTGGCCAAACGTTTTGCACACCTACAATTTTTAGGATTGAGACCATAAATAATAATAATAATAATAATAATAATAATAATAATAATAATAATAATAATAATAATAATAATATATATTTTATTAAACTAATGTAATCCAAGAAACTACAAAATGATATCACAAAAGTCTACTGGAAGCCATAATAGTAGTACAGTATTTCATGTTAGATTTCGAAATATCACACTTTTTCAATTTTTGACATTTTTGTCGTTAAGTATATGGAATACCGGTGTTTAATTCAATATGTTAAGGTAACGTTATTCCGTAGCTTTCATTCGACTTTATGAAGCAACATTTAATTCCAGGGTGATGCCAAACTTGGTCCAGAGCTATAACCCTTCGACCTGCTTTTATTCCAGACAGTTCTGTATTGAGCGGGCTGGGAAATCCGATTGATATTGTGATACCGGCACCTTGATAATCTTAATGTTGTTTTGTTAGCTGAAAATCAAACGTATTTACAATTATAAGTAATCTTGAAAGGAGAATTCCGGGGTCACGTAATAGCGTTAACAAATGTGTGTGCGGAGAAGGAGTTTTCACTGGAAACAAAAGGGGCAAATAATAAACTGCCCTGTCTATCTAAATAGTCTGTTCCAGGAGTTTAATTGTGTTTATTCCTTAAATGTTGGTGAGAGTAAATATTTCACAATCCCAACAGTGAGAAGTACTATGGCCTTTGCTTTTTCTGCCCCTTCAGACTGGACTAAACTACCCACAGCATCCAGGTTGTGTGCTCGCTGTATGCTGGTATGTAACTGTAACTCGCTCTGGCCTCCTCCTGGGACACCCTTGGAAACCAGATGATAGGGCTTTTCTAACAAATAACATTTTAAATAAATCAATAAAATAAAAGCAGATTGCAAACCATTTTCTCAAATTATAGGCCTATAGGGTCTGAGTCTATTATGGAAAACAATACAGGAAGCAAGATAGCAAACATCTTTAAAAATACAGGCTGTAACTCTGACATGAATGCATTGATTTTATTATTTTGTTCTTCCTTACAGTGGAGTTTGCCAGTGACACACAAATAACCTCCTGCTGCTGCATGCATAGCTATGGCCAAAGTTTTGCATCACCCTATAGAATTAATTGATTTTGCTTCAGAACATCGAATGAAACCTGCTGGATAATGTTACCTTTGGCATATTGATAAAATGTGATATTTCAAAAGCTATACTATAATGGCTTCCGGCAGACTTTTGCGATATCATTTTGTAGATTATTTGATTACACGGTGTTAAATAAAATATGGTCTCGAGTAGTCGAATGGGAAAGGTTTACACATTATTACGATCACGTATTGCTTATGTTTTGACGTGCATGTCTTATTAGATCTTGTTCAAACTTTAAAAACAGGACTACTGAGTAAGATAACATTACATGTTGAATCTTTTTTTTTGTTTATGATTTATTGAATGGTTTATTGTGTGATTCTCTGCGATACCCTCACAGAAACTAGTAGATAAATAAACAAAACATAGGAAGCTGCCGACTCTTAATGTGTTTCTTTTTTTCAGTATCAATGCCCAGAGCCCAAGCAATAGAAAGATGCGTCACATGGCCTACAAGTACGTCTGGACTTAGACAAACTGTGTCAAATGGTGTCCTGTTTGAATGTAATGTACCCCCATTTTTCTTTAAGTAGAAAATAAGTGTTACAGTAATTAAGATACAGCAGTTTAATTTTTTTTCTTTACTTGAACTAACATTAGTTTTTCTACCACTTTACAGACAAAACAAAAACTTTGCTCTGGTGCAAACAGTAAACTACGTTACAACACCCTTTTCAGAAGTAAGCAACCAAAGACACACATAGGAAAATAGCTTGGAAATGCTGCGCCTGTGCGTTTTTGAAATATGTGGGCTTACAATAACCTTTGGCTTATTAAAATAACACACATTATATCGCCCACAAGGTATCTTTTAATGTTAAGCGATGCTTTTGTGAAATATTCTGCCTTATTAATTTGTAATGTCGAACCTTCCGGTTTAGTTTCCGTCTCTATTTCTTTTATAAACGTTGATGCATTACATGTGTCACTCTTTAGAATACCGTTAATCAGTTAATACATTATATTTGAATGTAAGTTCGCAATCAAAAATTAAACCTGGTTGTGGTTATTGCTATGCTATTAGTGAGCAGGTCGGTAAACAGCGACGTGTTTTACATGCCAGTCAAACATGGGACATTTCGAGAAATAACTGTTTATTTGTGCTTGTTTTCAATAAGAACTGTTTTAAGTCATATTATGTTCTACAGGTAGAACAAATAAGCTACTGAATATTTTTAATGCATTTAACAACTTTTTCAAAAACTGGGAAAAGTATTTAAAACTAATATAAAATGTAGTTAAATCTTAAGAGTATAGAAGTTGCTACAAATAAAAAATTTAAAGCATGTGTAATTGATCGATTGATTGCCTTACATGCCATTATAATATATATATATATATATATATATAATTACTCAAACACTAAATTGTAAACTATGTAGCAATACTAAAAGAAAATGTATAAAATATTTGACAGCTTTTGTCTTCAAATTTAGTTGTCCAATATGTTAAGTTTTATTTGTTAATAAATTACCAAATGTCTTATTTCTCTTTTTATTTTATTTTTCAAACTAAAGTATTAGTTCAGTAACCCAACAAAAATATTTTTTTCCAAAAACAAGGAGGGCTAACCCTCAATTACACAAGTCACAGAAGTTGTCTTAACAAGCATTTATTAAAACAGAAATACCTTAATATAAAAATAAGTGCTATGCACATAAATTTAAGTTAACCTTCAATGCGAAAATGCATTTACATGTAACGATTTTATTTTTGTTGAAACGGCTGAAAACAGTTTTTTTGTACATTCAAGTCAAGCAAAAAACAATTGTGATCTTAAACATTAAAATGAACATGTTCAACATAGTAAAAAAAAAAACGATTCAATGCAATTCAAATCTGGACAACAAGTCAATCAACACTAGAAAAAATAAACTCGGCGGATCCAGGGCCGGGTTACTCCAAGATTATCCAGTCTTTTAAAATAAAACAAACGACAGTGTTTAAATTTCTTTTAAAATAACGTTAACACAGATGATTTTGTTTGACACGTTACCACAGTCTGTATTAATACCGAACAGCACCTGTCCTTTCGGTTAATCACAGTTCAACGCTTTCCTCCTAATCCCAATAATAATGCACAACAGGCATTTCAGGTTGTCTGGCACCAGGTAACTGGTAGGTACTGGCAGTCGCTGACGTCCCCCCCGGGCTGATTTGCTGGGTCATACCGGGATAGTGATTTCCCATCGCAGAAACCAAGTGTCGGTGATAGGGGTTATAGGATTGGTGAAGGGGGCTGGCATATCCGTTCATAGATACGGGGCTGGCATATCCGTTCATAGATACGGGGCTGGCATTGCCGCTGCTGGCTTGGCACTGCTGGTAACTCAACGACGTGGTCGCTTGCCCAAACGGGCTAGACTGTCCCACCGACCAAGAGTTACTGACAAAAGAAGTCTGCAAGTACTTGGAGTTAGGATGCAGGTAGTACGGATCGGAATAATTCAAGCAGGGTTTCCCGTATGGAGCTGATGGGGGTCGGTATGGTCTTTTTACTCGCCTGCGTCTCCGGTAATTCCCTTTATCGAACATATCGTCAAAGGCAGAGTCGAGGGTCCAGAAGTTACCTTTCCTCTCTCCGCCGCCTTCTCTGGGAACCTTAACGAAGCACTCGTTGAGGCTCAGGTTGTGTCTGATGCTGTTCTGCCAGCCCTTCTTGTTTTTCTCGTAATATGGAAATCTGTTTATGATGAACTGATATATCCCGTTGAGGGTGAGTTTTTTCTCTGGGCTCTCCCTGACAGCCATAGCGATCAGCGCTACGTACGAGTAGGGTGGCTTCTGATTGAGGTCCAGTCTTCCGGAGCCCCCCTCTTCCTCCTCCTCCTCCTCCTCCTCTGCTCGGTCCTGGGGATTCCTGCTGGCAGTGTCCTTACTGCAGTTCACGATTTCGGGGTGCCGGCTGCTAAATTTCTCGTCCTGAGACGTTTCCATTGCGATTTGTTTTATTGCCTCAAAAGAAGCGCCCAAAATCTGAAGTTATAAAAAAAATTAAACTTCGCAGAAGCTCAAGACAGCGCTTGCTACCTGTATGTCCTGTAATTTTACCTCCACTCCTCGCTTAAATACAACTGTTACAGACAGCAGACAGCTCAACCCCTCCCACCTTAGTCCCATAGGCTGAAGGTAGTTTTTTTTTTGTTTCTGTCTAGTTCTCTTTCACCGGGTCACGACAACTAGTAACAATTTTGTTTAGTGTTATCTGGAGGTCAGGGACGGTAGTTTTGTTTGGGTTTATTAATTAGAAGTGCAACAAATTGATATAATCCGTCACCCACGTTTCTGCGCTTTCAAACTCAAGAAATTCACCTTGCAATATTATCCAAAAAGAGTTTCTTGACAGTACAAATCACCTTACTTTAAAAAGAAACCGCTCTAAAAGATACAAATGAGAATCTGACTGAAGATGACGGGAGAACATGTGCAAAAATACCATGCTTTCAACCCCAAGACTAAGACTTACTCACTTCAAAATTATTATTATTTTTATTTCTTAGCAGACGCCCTTATCCAGGGCGACTTACAATTGTTACAAGATATCACATTATTTTTTTACATACAATTACCCATTTATACAGTTGGGTTTTTACTGCAGCAATCTAGGTAAAGTACCTTGCTCAAGGGTACAGCAGCAGTGTCCCTTACCAGGGATTGAACCCACGACCCTCGGGTCAAGAGTCCAGAGCCCTAAACACTACTCCACACCGCTGCTGAAAATGATTCATCAAGTGTAAAACAATCCTGCATCTTAAAACTGAAGGATCAGCTTACTCAATAGTAGCTAACAAGACCCAAATTATTTGATATGTTAAATAACAGGTATTAATATTATTATATTATTATCGTGCTTGTATATCGATTTCAACTGTGATCATTTCAATTGTGATTTACTATGCGCTTGATTCCGTTAACCAATGATTCTATTTATGCATTTCGATGTAGTTTAAAATAACCATGAAGCACCGCATAAAACGTCTGTCTTAAAACTTACTGCACGCGCTATTTTCTCAGTGACGTAGGCACGGGTTCCCAAACTTTTTTTTTTCCGTGAGGCCCACCTGTTCAGCTGCATTAAGCACTGCGGCCCACTGATGTCAAATTAAAAACATGTCAGACGTTTAAACCTGTAACATTATAAATAAACCTAAAGTGTCCTTTCTTTATTCATTTGAATAAATATTGTGAAAGATGGAAAATCACATAGAATATGCACTGAGTGAAAATATATATTTTTTTGAAAACACTTTAAATTTTAGTAAATAAAATAAATTGCAAAAACTAAAAACAGAATTTTTATCAAACGTTTAAAATGAGGTACCGTTGTATAATTGAACATTTTAGAAATGCAGTTATTTTTCTTGGTCAAACAAGAAAGAAGTGCATGTCTCTTATTCCCATTCATAAATACCTGATCAAGAATCACCGAGTAAAACCAGTGCAACGTGCACTACGCGTAACTAAAACGTCCAGCCGTTACCTCTCACGCTGAACCGTCATGCACAAAAAAGACGAATGCGCACAATATAGGAAACGAGAGCCTTGCATAAGTTAGTTTTTACGCCACTTCTCTGTACAACCAAATACAACTTGCAAAAACGAGCCACTATAAAATAGCGGTACTGTATATCCAAACATTTTAATACATCAATCAGTTACCGGTATGTACCAAGATTTATCAGTTTGATTATTAACTTGATTTAGTTAATATTGAAACATATATCAAAGTACTCAATATTTTAAATGGTAATAGCTACTTAGTCACAAAACGTATTCATCATACGCATCAATTGAATTTTTAAATGAATGTTATCAAGTTAGTAAAACGTTTGTAACAAAAGAAAAAGGTTTTTGCTAACCATAGTTCTCAAATGCTAAAATATAAATTGCAGTGTAATGTTTATACAGTAACGTGCAACCCTATTTTATTTTGTACTGGCAATAATTAATCAAACCGAGATAACAGACACCGTGCACTCTATTTTTTTCTCACATGTATTTACAATGTTTCTCAGGTCTGTTGAAGGCGCGACTGCACCTGCTCGATAATTGCAGCTCTACCCAAATACACAGTAGAAGTTTTCGTTTTGCAACCTTCCTATTTTGGAAACCAAAATAATGTCAATGAATCTCTCCTTATTCATGCGTGTAAAAATAAACCCCTCGCCAGATGGGGCAGATGTTTTAATGTATTTTTGTAGGTTGTTTTCTGGGCGCAACGGCACTTCTGAGATTTGTCAAGCAAGTTCATTTCATGTTGGTTTACCATACCATGCCTTCTAATTGATTCGTAAATGATAATATCCATATAGCAATGATTATATTTTTATTCAGATTAATAAAGCGCAGCAAGACTGATAAAACACAATATGAGATATAGATAGATAGAATACGAATACCCAATTTGGAATCATTTAAAAATGCATCAATATGATGTAATATCAGTAATAGAAAAAGACAAGAACGAATGCAATTGGTTACAACAACACGCTACAGTAATGCAACAGCTGTTACGCACAACATTTATGAAAATAATATGTAATAAACCATTTTCTTAATCCCTATCGACCAAATCAGCCAATAAGAAATCCCAGACAGGTCGACCCAAAATGGTGTCGCGCCTTTTCGCAGTTTAGATGTGAAGCATTCTGTATTGGGTCAGAATCATTTTTAAATGGGTTGTTTGCGCAAAATAACTTTTTTTTGCGTGTTTATTTTCTAAATGTGCAGAACAAAACGTAATGTCTGTTATGTTAACGTGTGTCCCACCTTTTCTACAAATATAACGTGCGCAAAAGACCAACGCTCCTGGAAGCGCATTGAACGGATTTTCGCCTGCAACATGGCAATTATAGGTGCAGAACGTCTATCCCATAGCAAAAACAAACACAATGGTTAATTGTTTTACTCATAAACAGCATTTAAGTGATGCGGTCCACATGTGGTTTCATACAGCCTTGTTTTACAATTCTCACAGGTAAGGCATTTTTTTTAAAACAAGATAAAATATGAAAAATAATTTATGGAAAAATACGCCCGTTAAAACGCATCTGGATGCATTTGATTTTCATTACGCCCGTTATGAAACAGGCAAAGACATATTTTAGGGGTCACCCCTAAAACGTGGTAACAATACAACAACAGTTCCCCATTAGATAACAGAACAAAAATGTAAAAACAAGTTACTTTTTTCTTTCTTTAATTGCGGTTCCAAGAGAATGCTATCATTAATCAGAAGAGATTAATGATAGCATTAAGCCGACGTGTAATTAAATGTTTGACAGCACAGGTTTCTTCCAGCCCTGACATTACATTTAAGTATTGCTCAATCCTATTCTAAGCTTCAAATCCAATCTGTGTATTAGTGTCTAAACTGGAATCCAAAACAAAACCGAGCGAGAATCATAACAGATAAATCACCATACTAAACTAAGCCAGGTACACAAATGCGCCTTTTTAAATTAGCGAAGCAACTACCCTGGATGCTAAAATGACAAAAAGAAACGAGTGCTTTCTTGATTTATTTTTAAAAAAACAAACAAACAAAAAAAAACGACATTTGATTTGAACATGGTGACGCTCTTAAATGATGTAATTAAGTTCTGCACAGTGCTTTTGACTCAAAGGCAATTGTCGGCTTTCAAATGGCCAGTTATCATCATGTATGCTTTGCCTCATCTCAAATTTAAAACCTTTGAACCTCAATATTAATAGATCGAAGTATTGTAACAAGAGGGTTTTTTTAAAACCATGGTTTACAGATTAAAAGGCGACAATTTGTTTTTAATTGAAAGCATTTTGGAGATTATACACATAACAACCTAATTGTGTGATTTAAAAGTTTAACCGGCTTTCAATTGAAATGTGTAGGTTCAGGGAGACCTTACAAGGAAAATTATTCAGAACCGGTGTATTTGTTCCATCCCTCATTATATATATATATATATATATATATATATATATATATATATATATATATATATATATATATATATATATATATAATTTGAAAACATATCTTCAAACAATATAACCAAAAAGCAGTATTTTTCTAATTGTATTACCAGTAATGACACGTTTAAAGATCAGCAGTAAAACTCACAGCTATGATATACATCTGACGTGGGTACACTTCTTTCTACAATCTCTTGTTAAGTATAATATTGTGAACCCTCATACTGCAACTTAATGTTTAGCAAACAAAAACAGTTTGGGTGACAGGTGGATGTAAAATCATAATATATCGCATTATATTACACGTCAACCCCAACAGGAAACATAGCAAGCATTTCTTATCTATATAAAATACGTTTTTTTCTCTCATCAAAGATAGTTAATTTACAAAACCACACCGTACAGATTCCTAACTACAGAGCCTGACAACTTGAAAGGACACTTTATACAGCATGTTGTCCCATATGAAAAATAAACAGAATATACTACAAATGCGTTTTAGATCAGATACAGTTCCAATGTATTTGTTTGGCCCTGTTATCCTGTTGCAATTCCAGTGTCAGTTAGTTCTCAGAGCAGACCTAGTCTGAGCTGAGCTGGTGTGTATATATATATATATATATAATATATTCAAGTTGAATATCCGAGTACTGTGAGCCTGACTAAGCTGCCAATTAGATACACAAGCTGGTCTTAACATCAAATATCCAGACATAACAAACAAACAAACAAACAAAACAAAAACATGCTTTCAAATATGAATCATTCTAATTGTTTAAGTAAGGCTGACATATTTTTAAATTCTGCGTCTAGCCTTGCGGTTCTTCACATCTGAATTTAAAACTGTGACCTGGTTTAAAATGGATTTATCTGTGGTGTCAATGGTTCAATAAAATCTTGTGCTTCTACCAAAAAATCTCTTCTGTTTTAAGGTGACCCCCCCCCTTTCAGATTTTTCCAAAATGAAATTGCTGAACAAAAATCACACACAAGTAGAGACTTAAGCACTTTGCTGTGTCTTTTCATTCAATTCTTGTATATAACTTTACCAACCATCGTCTTCCATCAACTTCAGAATGTAAAGGATAGAACCTTGGCAACGCGCTACTATTAGTGAGAACAAAAGGGTTAAACCTCAGCTTCTGTTTCACTGCCGGGCAGGAAGCTACAAGCCTCGTGTGGGGTGTATATGCATTTATATTCTACAGATGTAATTCTGGCTCTTGGGGCACAATAAATAAGTGCATAATACATCACTTTCAACATTCTTCTGAATGTTCTGAATTTACACCAAATGCAGCCCTTAAAACGTATTCATTGCTGCAAAAGTTAGTTTCCTTCATCTTCAGTCTGCGACATCAACTTCCAGACCCTTACTCTAACTAACATCAAGGATACTAAAATGAAAGCCGATACTGTCGAAGCCGAGAGCAGATCAGCAAAAACGAATAGAACAGCATTAGCAGGTTTCGAATCACCGCCCACATACAGCGAGGCAAGCCAACCTTGGCTCTGTACGAAGGCAGATAATCATCACCTAGTCGCAGGAGACAGAATGTCTCCCCGGACTAACTGACATAGAAATTAACAGAAGCCTACAAATAAGGAATACACTGCACCAGTGAGATTCGTTCCCGGAACGAAACACCATTTATTTTTTTATCTATTCAAATTAAAATCATATACTGGTTTTCCAAAACACCTGAGAAAATACTAGAATGAATCATCAAGCGTTGCTGGTGTTGTCAGAACAGAGGTGGTTTTTCATGGATTACTGTAAATATTCCCAAGCAAATCGATCGACAAACCTCAATTGTTTGCAAGTTGCAATGTTAATTGTCTTGGGACTATTTGAGCGGTTTTGACATCAGCTGCATGAAATACACCCTGAAACATTTTTATTTAATGTAAACAATAATAGATCGCTCCCAGTGCACATTATCTTACAAAAAGGGAGAGATTTGCATTTTTGTTATTGTTAGCATCTTATAGCAATCACTAGACGATAACCACATATGCATTTGAAGTCATCTACCTGTAGTTACGCTAGTCAAGGTAAGTATACAGTCAGTGATTTAGTGCCTGCAAGGATAACCTAGGAGATGGAAATATCACTCAACTTTATAATAAAGAACAAAACTTCTTTATAATAAAGAACTAATCGAATTCTTCTGATAATCGAATTATGACAGTGACATTTTGTACATGATGTTCCCAATCAAGAAACCTTCTAAAAAGATAGAATTCACCCCTTTAGCTCTAAATATGTACCCTACAGCACTGCACTGTTCTGCAAATACCAGGAAGGCTGACTCTGCAAACAGGGCAGAAGAGCACAGCACACAACATGACAGGTTAACAAGGGGCTGTTCAGATAAGAGGTGCTTGGATAATCTGGGTTCGGATAACCAAAGTTTTACTGTAGTGTAAAATATCACTAGGTTAATTCTGTGGGCTTTTTCCAAGCTAAAAACATCAACATTGGAGATTTGAGTGGAGAGCCAAGAATACTAAAAAGATGATCTAGTGGGAATAACAGCAGGCTTTACATTATTCAGCATACCACGAACCACAACACACAAACTTCTGGGCCACCGATAAAACCTTTTGCAGTTAGGCTAGTGAGGGACCTGCATAGGCTGGGATTAAAAAGGACACACACTATTTTATCCAACTGAGGAATGCACATCTTTTAGATCGACATCCTCTATTGCCCTAAATGCATGCCTTTGGTGTAGTTTTTACATACACATTTAATGAGGATTTTAAGATATGTTTTTCCATCATTTGTGTGTTTCTCACTAGATTTTAATTAATTTTGTTCCTCCTTTGGAAAATAAAATCAGTGCAAACTTTACCTGGCACCAGACTCTTTGTAAGCCTCTGATGACTCCTGGCTCGCAGTTCATCTAATAAGGCAACCTATTTATCCTTTAGCGTACTAATGTATATATTTCCTGTTACCCTGGTGCAGCGATAGTTTTTAAGCTCCAGATTTGCCTTCAGATGGTTTTGTAAAGAGAGGAAGGCGCCAGCTCTGAAACAATCAGCCTTTAGAAGTAGTGCTGGGGCTATAATGAACCGAAAGAGATTTGAAACCCCAAAAAGGTTTTTGAGATATCTCAGCCATTTGAGAGAAAACCCCAGGCCTCACTCTCACTTTACCCCAGACTCGTCATGCAATGCCAAAAGTTCGACAAAGGTAACATATGGCATCAAAACGCATGGGAAAAAATCTTCTGTATAATACGCTTGTGGTAACCTGCTGCAAAATGCTGTTCGGCCGGATTGCTAACATGCAAAAAGCATAGATCCTGAAATGACTTCTGCCGTATACTGTAGCCTGCATTATTAAACTCATTTACCACAGTGCTGAAGATTTGAATGTGGAGGTTGATGCATTCCAGGGCGAATTGCCAGTGCTGAAAAAATGCTCTAAAATCCTTCTGGTTTAACCAAGTGGGGTATATGGTGAACAAATCAAACCCTTAGTGCTAGAAATGAACATATGATATATTGCCCACCAAACTTAACTCCTTAGTTATCCTTGATTATCATGTATTTTCTGCATTTTAGACATCACACGATTAATAAAGGGAACATGTTATGCAGAATTGGCAATAACAAATTGCTATGCAGATTAATAATAAAGTAAAAATACCAACCAAAATTAGAATAAATTATAGCTACAATAATCATTTCTGATAATAGAGGGTGCAATCAGAGTTGCTAGCTGCTAGTATTTCTGTTAGAAAATATAAGCGAGTGTCAGAAATCAGTATTTCTGATTACGTTTAAGAAATAAATACAGCAAAAACAACAAAAAAATAAATAAAAAAGATGCTTTAACCTGACATCACACAAAGGAAAACAATCCTATTATGTGTAATATCACAAACAAGAACACCTTGCATTAACACCAGTCACCTTAATAATCCAGCCCCTTTGAAAGAAACACAAAGGGATATTGAGAGTTTAAACACATATTCCAGGCACTTGACTAAAGAAACAATACTAAAAGGAATTAAGCTGTGGTATACACACTCTGTACAAACACAAGTACTGTCAGGGTATAAACTTTCTACTCGTTCAGTATTAATTGTTACTGAATCTCTCTCAGAAGTTTTTACACTGTTTAATGAAAACAAGAATTAGGAGTATTGACAAAAACAGTAAGAGAGGGAATGGCCGACAAGCAGAAGCAAGATCTTGGCAAAGATACCATGAGCCGCACCTTGCTTAACAAAATAGAGCATTACTGCCAAATGGGTACGCAAATTACAAGGCTGCATAAGATAATTGGACCACCGTGATGTTAAAGAAATTACAGAATACATGCACTACACAATTACCATGTCTGATTAAAACAAAAAATAAGCCTACTTTCCTGAATACGCATATAACATGTTTATTTTCTGATTAACCCTGGAAAACTGGCCAACACACAAGTTACTGTATGGCTGGCAATGACACAGGGTCCATAATAAAACCAGACATCTTGTTCCACCTTGTTATATATGGCCTATTTTATTAAATGCAGTATCTGACCACATTTGTATTTAGGTATACTTACCTACTTATGAAATAGAAGTCAGACAGCAATATAAATGAGGTGTTCATGTGGTGAGGGGATGGTTGCAATATATTCTGTATAGCATGGACCACAGAATATCTGGAGTCATTTTAATAATCATACATGTATGAATTACTTTATTAGCGAGGACTCCTCCCCCCCAATTTGACTGCAACACCATCTTGCCTTGTTTTCTTCTTTAAACAACCCTCCCTTCAAAAGCAGTCTTAATGTTCTTGGAATGACGTGGAAATAATCCACAAACCCAGCTATCGCAGAACACTCATGTGATCTACGTTTGTTCTTCCAGCAGACAAAACGTGCCGTCTTTGTGTGGATGTTTTTAAACGGCACAATATCAGTATCTCACCAAAAGCTTCTGTGGAAAAAATAAATAAAAAAACAATTCCAAAGACTCTTGAAATCTGAAATATATTATACTCTTAAGAGGCATCGCCATTTTGATAACCCCACTGCTCATTGTCAATGTCACTGCTTAGTGTGAAGGACCACAATGCTCCATGCAATGCATGTTATATAGGAAAATATTTCAATTTGTGCTAAAACCACTAGGAAAAAAATGACCTCCAATTTAACCCTGTTGCCCTAGTCATAAGGGTTAATAAAGTGACAAGCTCTGTCAACCCTTGGGGCAACATTTTTCCCCCCACTATAAGCCTCAACTCCAGTCAATATGACCCTATATATTACACTTTAATATTACTGCAATTCTCTCTTTTAGGGATATTAAGATCATTTATAGAGACCCCCCCCCCCCCCCCCCCCCGTTCCTAGTGTAACGGGCAGTGTTGTGTCACACACTGCCGTTACAGATTCTGTCCAGTCCCTGGCCGGTGAGATGAGATGAGGTGCGTGGGGTCACCAGTTCGCACCCAGCCTCCGCCCTGTTGCACTACCATTGTCACACCGCTCTACCTTCCAGTTCCCAGAACTGCCTACAAAAGATGTCATGAACCCTGCATCTTGATGTTTCACTAGATAACAGAACATAACCAAATTGGTATTCTTACACACACACAGCACTGTATATACAGTTCCTGCTTGACTATTTGTTTTATATCATCGAGCTTGACGATCAGTTGATCATTTACATACTGTGCTGTTGAAAAAACACAGTTCGATTATCACTGGGGGTGAAAAAATAAAAACGTTATTAAAAATAATAATAATAATCAAATTCGTTGATTTAAGTGTAGTTTAATAGTATTTTTGTGTTGTCTTAACAGAAAGATCGAACAAGATAAATGCAAACTTATAAAAACAGCATGCTAACAAGTCCTGCAACGTGTCTGGTACAAAAAAATAATAATAGCAATACAATTCTGCAATAAGATAGCATTTTGTCTGAAGCAGCATTGTTGAAAACCTTTGACGTTTTAAGACAAAGTCAGAACCCATTTGTCAGTTCAAGCTCTCCACAGGCGAGGGTCATTGGTGTTGATTGGGCCAATTACCAATCCAAGGTAAACGACTGAAGAAACAGCGGCTTGGATTTGTGTGGATTGCTGTTCTCATCCTCAATCCCAGCAGCTGTTTCTTCACTTGTTTTACTCTGAATGGTAAATTAGCCCAGTCATTATCAATGCCCCTCACCTGATTGTCTGCACCTGACTTCTGTGGAGAGCTCAATCCAGTATCAATCACAAAAGTTTCCAGTATCAATCAGAATAATCATTTAATGCAGTTCTATGTAAAAGATGACCGTGACAAAATGTAAATTGACAAGCAAGCTAGAAATTAAAAAAAAAAAAAAAACTAACAATCAACGCTGTATGTATAAGAGTTTGTTGTAAGAAGACATGCAGCAGCCCATTCAGGGTCACAGTAAATTTCACACAGCACAAATCAAACAGAAAATGAAACAGTTACTGTGTTGCATGTTTTTCATTGATAAACATCAACTGAAAATTTGTAGTTACAATTTTAAAATGACCGACATATTCAAAATGAGTTGAGTAACAAACCATATTTAGTGCACAAGTTCGCAAAACAATTATTTTGTGTTTTAACATTCCAAATTTCCAGCAGAATACACAGTCCATGTAAAAACAGCAGCTGAAATACAACTCAGCTGCTGACTGAGAATTGCAGTTGAAACCAAAATGTACACAATATTAGCATTGCTGGGCACACCATCTCCAAGTTCTTAAACAAATCTCTACAGACCTAATATTGGTGCCCAAAGTAATCTTCTTCTTTCAGACTCCTACCTAAATCAGCATTTAACTGAATACAAGAATATAGACACATTTTTTTAAAACAATTTACAAAAATATTACCTGGTATCAGACATGTACAGAAGGTACAGCATAACCACAGACAACTGCAACAATTTGTGTGTTCTCTTCCGCTATACAGAAACAGTATATAGAAACAATTAGTCAGAAAAACCAGAGCCCAAAAGAATAAGCTACCATATACATTATATATACATACACAGTATTGTATAGAACACCTCCAGTATCAATCAAAGTAGGCGTTATATTGTACTTGTTTAACACACTTACAGCGATTATGTTCTTTATGCACTAAAAGGTCGGTCCTGACATTATAGCAGCTTTAAACCTTGCATAAACAAAAACACTGCAAAAGAACAACTCAGTTTAAAACGACGTCTGCCCTAACCTGACACAAAATAAGCACCTTTGAATCTAAAAATGTAAATTGCATTTACATTCCCCTTAAAAAAAAAAAAAAAAAAAAAAAAATAGGTTTTGACTGAGCAGAACAGTTTCGAAGGGTTTCTCCGAGATGCCGTTCAGACAGTGCACAGCGGGTCATTCTTCTCGTCTACCCAATTCCTGTATGAGGAAGAGAGAGAAAGAGCAGTACCTGGTCTGATCTGAAGTTCCTGTACACCGTTAAGCACCGCGGGAATCTGATGAAAGTTTTGTGGTGGTTATTTTTTTCTTCTTCCTGAACAGAAGTTATAAAAAGAACTAGACTCTCAACATGCAAATAAAGTTGTTTTTTTTTTCCTACTATTGTATGTTTGTAGTGTATGTTACATAGCTGGTGCATTTCTAGGCAATTATGACTGGAATTAATAAATCCGATGGGTGTTTTGATTTAATAATTCACACAAACACACACACACAGATTCAATGTTACTGCACTCACTGACCAACGCTGTCTGCTGTAAGGTGAGAGAATAACATTGGTTAAAATCCATTTTGAAAAGGCTTTATAAAACGAACGATGACGACGCAGACGAGGCATGTTTTAAAAAAATCAGAAAAGTCAACCTTACTTTTCAAGGAAGTATACAGATATATGCAATATAATAAATACATTACCATCAGAACACAGGTCAGCGACTGTAAATAAATCACGCAGACACACAAACCATAGAAAGCTCCACAAATGCAAAACACTGTACCTGATGTTTGTCCTGTGCATTGTGTGTTATGATGCAGTCTAACCTCATCAGGAGGCAAGACATATAAAATGCTGAAAGTACTGTACGTAAAAACCCTTCCGCACTCTAAACTGAAACCTGGCCAACTGTGTATAAGGTCTACTTTTGCATCTTTTCATGTTACATTTATAAAAGATCATCTATAATCTCCAGTTAAGATTCTGTACACCAGATACACATACTAAAAGAGCAATGTTTGTTTGTCTATTTATTTTAATTACGGTGCAGTAGTTTCCAAATTTGGCACCCAAATTAAAAATACATAAAATAAATAATTGATGAAAAGCAAAATATACAAATATATATTTCCCCCCCTTTAGCTTTTAACGGGTAATTCTGTTATATGCATGTCAAAGACTGTGTTATTAGTGCATGAGTAGATGTACCAGAGCCCTACAGCTATTTAGTCTGTAAATTACTTCACTTCCTACATGGAGTGCAGCGTTCACACAATTACCTGGAATGCCTTGGGGAGCAATGACAGTACAAATCATTGCAACATCTACTTCCAGTGTAAAAACAGAGCTTGCTGGACCGGATTGTACTGAACATATCTAAAGACCCCACCTGCCATCTAGCATGCATATTGCTTCTACTGTACGACTGCTATTGAAGTAGAAACATATTCCAGCCATTAACACACATAGTATTCCGAGATTCCAGATCACCTGTGAGCTTTCACCTTCTCCTAATGATTGTTAACCTCAGGAATCTAGACTGCAGTGAAAGCTACCTTGCAGCCAGTTTGTCAGATTGCCATCAAGTCTGCGTGATTGTTTATTATTGACAAAAAATAAATAATAATATAAATGAGCCCTGGGTACAGTTGATAAAGCAGTTGGACAGATTGCTCTCAGTCTCAGCTGCTTTAAAAATAAGGTGTATAAATGTTTAGATAAACCACTTTAAATCTCCCAAAGATCACATGGCACATAGCAGTCAAATCGAGAGAGAGAGAGAGAGAGAGAGAGAGAGAGAGAGAGAGAGAGAGAGAGAGAAGGGGGAGAGAGATTGAGAGAGAGAGAGAGCGAGCGAGCGAAAGAGAGAGAGTGAGAGAGCGAGAGAGAGGGAGAGGGAGAGACAGCACAAAAGAGAGAGAGAGAGCGAGAGCGAGCGAGCGAGCCAGAGGGAGACTGCTGTCTCAACGTACACTAGCAACGTCCTTTGCTCTATTTGTTTTGAAGGCGAGTTATTCAGTTTCCTCATCAAGTCTGACTGCTAACCGATTCAGCTTGTTGACAGGCTGCTGTGCCTACAGTCCTCTGTGAAGCTTGTTTATCCAAACTGTGCTGTGTTACTGCAGGATAACATGACGGAATACTGATGAAAGTACTAGGAGAGTGATTCCACTTGCCGTATAAATCTTGATTAAGCACCTTTTCCTGTTGAATCCATCAAGGTTCGCTCCCCTCAGGCACACCTTTTACCTACAGCAGACAACAAAGACATGCATGCTATGTTTTTCTGTGCATGCCACGATAGTCTTGTTCAAAAATAATGACTCATTTCTTAATTACAGTAGTGATGCATGCCTCTGTGCCTTGTTTGGCAGACTCGGCATGACAAAAAAAAAAAAAAAAAAAACGTATTTTATTTGTAAAGCGTGCAACTGAAATCTAAACCCTAAGTATTGAAAAGTATTGAATTCTGTTAAGTGAAAAAACGAAGACCTATAAACAACAATTGTAAAACACAATGACTGAGATGGACGTCTCTATGTTATAATTGAGTGCCGTTTTAATGAGTAAAGATGAGACAGTGTTGTTTTCAAACCTGATAGAGCTGAATAAATCCCGAAGCATCCCCACAGAACAAGCCTCGCTTTTACCAGTGCACATTAAAACAACATGGCAGTGGTATGATTTATTTTTACAAGATGAATCAAGCTAATTCCACTTCGACTGCAGAATTTGAGGCAGTGACAAAGAGGAAACAGAACAGCTTTAAGCAAATTTACTACGGATCAGCTCAACTTTCACAGGTCAGATTAATTTTGAGAAATGCACAGGCATAATATTCATATGCAGAAGTTACAGAGCAAACCCTGAGCAACGACGAGCAATTGCAAACCGGATTTATTTGATTTTGACTTTACCTGGCCATTGTGAGAATTATCCAGATTTTGTTATTTATCTTTTTCACATTCACTATTATAATGGCCCTTTAACAGCACACCATAATCACTAGGAATCTAGTTGCAATTATGTACCAGTAATCCAATGTAATGCAAAACTCTCAGTAGCCTATTTGCTCTAATGTATACATATAAACGGAGCACCATTAAAAGTACACAAGATAATGAATCTTTACATGGCGACCAACTAGCATAACAAGCACATATGCTATTCAAAACAACATCAAATTTTTTATTCAAGTTTTGTTTTTTGTCCTCATTCTTTCTAGTCTGCTAAAAAAAAAAAGGAAAATAACCTAGACCCATTTCTAAAGACTGCAGTAAACAATTGCTGTCAATATACATTCAAAAACGACCATCTTACTGCGCACGCAAAAAGTACTACACAAATACTCCAAAGTTTGATCCCCATTGACATTTACTGTACATTTCTATATCCCGATTAGTGACTGCAAATACAGTAACAGCAGCACATTGCTTTGTATTTTAAATACCAGGAGACAACACACATCCTAGCACCACCAGCTTTCTAAGAGTTGCCTCCATGCTAATTACTTCCAAACTCATAATACATAGCACAGAATAAAAGTTAAAATCCCCTGCACTAGCCAGGAGTTCCAGGAGTCTTGGAGAAGCAGGCGGTTGCAGAGTCCGTTGGGTGCCATTGTGGGCCTGGATTGGGTTGAGGTTCTAGCAGCGAGCACCAGGAACATGTTGGCTGGAGAATCGAAGCAGCGTTGGCTTTCTGAATGCTCTCACTCATCTCAAGCTCTGGTAGAGGTACACAGAGGTGTAGATGATGTTCACCGTCAGACTCAGGCAGAGAAGACCTTGCAGTATGGAGTTCCCTAGAAGCCCTTTCAAAGAAAATTATTCATTAAAAAGAGACACATTGTAGTTAGAACTGAAACCGATTCCAACCAAATTAAAAACGGGGTAGCATTTTCCAATTTTTTTTTTTACTTAAATCTTACAAGAAAGCAACAAAAAACACAAATCTGTAATTTACTACAGAAAAATAACCTGAACAGCACAGCACGTAACAGTACATGAAATTAAATGTTACTGCATCACTGGTGTTTCCCATGTATGTATTGTCACTTAAATCTTTAACAAATGAGTTTTGAATTAACAAAAAAGTTCAAAAATTAGATATTTAAAAAAAAATTGTATGTATTCAACAAACTATAGAATTACACACAAATGATTATATCAGACTAAAGCTATGACCAATTCATATTATAAAACAGATCGATATGTCCTGTTTGAGAAACGGTTATATTGCGACAGCTTTACAACACCATTCACCAGCTCTAAGATGCTCTGCAGCTGCAGACTCTTTCACAAGAGTCTCAAATGTTGCAGACAGGGTTCATTCTCGTTTCTTTTTATTGGCTTCAAACAAGCTTCAGCGCTGGACAGGTAAATAACTTGCATGCCTTGGTGGATATGTATTCTTTTTAAATAACAAAACGACAGTTCACATACAGGCCTATAACTGGTTACCTTTGCTAGCCTTGGTTTGTAAGAATTCACGGTTAAGATCAGCAAAACCGAAAGCTCCTGAACCTAGAATGTCCCCCCTCTCAGCACTTTTCTACCCTACAAAACATATTCCCTTTCCAGTTATTAGAGAAACTCATTTTACTCTCTACTAGAGAGTCGCACATGGCAGTATTTTGTGTCCCCAGACGGTTTAAGAATTTCTAAATGCCTTCAGATTTCAAACTGCGGAAAAAAAAAAAAAAAAAAAAAAAGTAGAATGTTAGTGTGTCAGAGTGGAACTACATCCCATCCCACACCCCTAAAAAAAAAAAAAAAAAAAAAAAGTGGTGGTTTTAGAAAAATCAGGAAATAAGCTGGAAATGACTTGTAATGAATGAAGAGCGTAGTTTTTCTGGTTGTCATTTGGAGGGAATTCCTTATTGCACTAACAGTTTTAAGGTGAGGGTGCTTTTATCAGATTAAAACAAGGGCCAGTTATCCCCCAGAGGGCAACTGAGGACAACAGTTTTTGTATTTTTATTTGTTGTGTAAACAAGGCATTAAAAGCTTGGACAAATCAGGATCACAAACAAATACACAGCAACAAGCATGACCAGGTGTGCCCCTAACCCCTTTTTAATTTCCAGCTGCATCCCACCCCTCCCTTTGATCCTTGATGCTACATGGTATTTCAGACAGAAACTGCTACCAATCCATTTTCAATACCAGGACTTTTTATTGGTGTGGCTCGTCTTTCTTTGCATTCCAGGTGAAATCGGGTCAAATTCTCTCCAGACTGCAGCGCTGTTGTTGTCTTAGGCAGCTTAAGTGAGCTCCACATAAATCCATTGAAGAAACCAAGCCTCAACAATCAACATACCATTTGAATTATTAAGTCAAAGACTCCTGACAATGGTTCTCTTGGGTTGTTTTAATTAATATATATATGCTCTTGAATTGTGAATTTCTTCATTGTGAAAGGGGAATGTGACACATATGGATCTTGATACAATATACCAGACAGTGGCATTGCCAAGAAAAGCTTTTTTCTACTGAAAGAGGGATGTCTTGATTACTAGCCTTATCTATATAGGATTAAAGTGCTATACATAACTTCTCTCTAAAGCCTATCCTTCCGAACAATTATATGCAATTATAAGACAGACTTGTTGTCAATTTAGTCGTTGGTAAGGATTACGTTTTGCACAAGCTTACAAATCAGCAGCATAGTTTTATTGGAAAGAAACTATTTCCTTCAGCGTTAAGACAACTACCCAGGATTACAGTGCGCTCAACTGGATTAAACACGCACATTTCCCCTGATCCCTCGTTTACAAATGACTTACAAGAGCTGGGATGCGTTTTGATTAGCTGGCATTTAATCATTCCGAATAGATCGCTTTTTCCACCTATCCATCTATTTCATTTTGACTTCAAACCTGTCAGCATTGCAAAACATGCAGGCAGAGTGTGGTTTAATTTGATTGGTTTTAGTTAGCACTGCCGCTTTACTGATTCAGCATTGCATTATACTTACAGTACATATCAGAGGAAGCTGTACCAATTCCCCTCTAACACCACACGTCTAAAGAGAAATGATCTCCAGCAATTGTCTATGCATGCATCAATATTTTGCTTCCTGTTAAACGGAAAATGTCAAGCCTTTTTACCCAACGTGCTGTTGGCGTTTAATAAGCATTATAAGCTTTTTAAAAAGAGGTCTGGCGCAAGTGACAGCAAGCTATCCACGGCTTACCCTGCGATGCGTTTCCTACAGGAGGAAGCAGAGTGAAGTAAAAGCATGGCCACAGGGAAACCATGCGTGTCAGCAGGTAGTACTACCGCTAATTACAGCCGTGTGTGGAGATTTGTGATTTATCTGTTCTGTCAAAAACCTCAGATCAGGATCTAGATAAGATGAAGAAATAACAAGGAAACCTGACAAATTAAAAACCAAACCAGGCAATTTATATTAGTTGAAACAGGCCATGTCCTGCCAGTTGTTGGTTGGTTGGTTAGTAGGTAGGGTAGGTATCTATCTATATGTATGTATGCATGCATGCATATATATTTTAATTAAAACAACAAGTGGCATTAGTCAATGTATTGCCAGTGTTGTTACCCAATTGGTATTAATATGAATAAATCACATTGACTAATTCTGTTAGCCATTAAACAATGTGTGTAAAAATATGCCCATATTAAAACCAACGCTAGTTTTATGCAAAACAATTTCATCTTCGTTAACATGCGTTCTAATTTAATGAACCGATTTGAATACCGTGTGTGAAAGCTGTTTCACAGTTAAACGCGTGTGTGAAACGAACGTCAGGATGTTTTAGTTTAGGATAGGGTTAGTAAAGGCACGGCTGGTGAATCAGTGACAGGGTTGTATTCGAATGTACCTACCCTTCAATCCTTTCCCACTGTCAGGGCAGTCACCAGTCGTAGTGTCCACCAGACAAGTGGAGGACCCGGACGAACTTCCCCTCTTTTCATCAAGTTCATCGAACACACTGCCTCCCTCGAGAATGGATTTAGCATCTAAGCAAGAAAAAAAAAAGCTTTTAAAACAACATGGTCTCTGTATGGAGTTAAAGCCCCACAAAACAAACTCGTTTATCAACACATTTGTTTACTTGCAGTATCCATATTAATATTTACAAGAAAAGTGTTGCATATTCATGTAAAATATGTGTTAGGGAGAACATGATTTTTGATGTAGTTTCTACCATTCCAACAGCCAAGTTGTGTTATTTGCTTTTTATATAGCAAGCTATAATGTTCAACCCATATGAACGTGGACTGCACATGAGAGCAGGCTGCTAGTCCGAGTGCATGCTTTCATTCTTGTCTCAGCAGGTGCGGATGCCCTGCTAAACGACAGACTGCATGCTGCTTTTGGTTATTCATGATGGATTTTGTTATTGCAACCCAGACAAAGCCATAAAAACTGTATTGTTAAAAGGCGATAATGAAGTGTTTAAATAAGCCAAAGACAGCTCAAGAATGTGTGCACGTACAGCTATGACCCAAAGTTTACATCACCCTATAGAACTAACTAGTTCTGCTTCATAAAGTCGAATGAAACCTGCTGAATAATGTCACGTTAACATGTTGAATTACATACCGTTCTGAAGTATATTCCATATACTTAGAGAAAAACTACAAACATGTGACATTTTGAAATCTAACATGAAATACTGTACTGCTATTATGGCTTCCGGTAGACTTCTGCGATATCATTTTGTAGTTTCTTTGATTACAAGATGTTAAAATTAAAGATAATTATATTTCGTATAGTTTTTTTTTTTATTAATGTCTCAAATCCTACAATTCTAGGTGATGCAAAACTTTTGGCCAGAGCTGTAATGTAAGCTTTTAAGCACAATTAGACAAATGAAATACTGTTCTGCACAATGAAATTAAGAACATTCCAAAGGATCGGTTTTAAAAGGGAAGCTCAAAGTTTGCCCCTATTTTTGTCTGAAAGCAATGAAACAATTTCAGCGTTTAAAATATCAAAAATAGCAAAACTGCACCACTCTGAAATCACTTACAAAACATGCCCATGGTGTTCAATATTCAGAGACACGAGACACAGGTTAACATTTTTCTTTCGCAAAACAAAACCGTGGAATATGGAATAGTAAACTCGTATTCAATAATGGCATTTTCAAAAGAGGGGCACTTGAACATTTTAAAATGGGGAGTTTTTAAATGTTTTTACTGTTTCAATTCAATTTGATGTACTTCTTAACCATTGAATAAATGACCACCTAATGCATCACACTCACACACACACCGACTATCAACACTTTCGTTTTAAACAGATGTGCTCCCAGCACAGACCAGCCACCTCTCAACAGTTCAATCGGGAGACCTGTTCAGCTCTTCAAACGCTACCTGGCAAAGGCTTCATCAGTGTAATCCTTAAAGACAAACCCAAATCCTGAAGTCACTTCCTGCCCTGCCCATTTCCTGTGAACCTCCCTCTGGATCCGAGCAGGCTCAGGTGTAGCACTTCCTTTTCAAGAGACCCCCCTCAGAGATAAAGAGTTCCCACAGAAGGCAATAATGAGCTAATATGATACAAAATGGGAAAATGTGGTTATGTAAGAATTGTCTCTAGGTCTATTCTAGTTTCACTGCAGTACCATCTAGAATTGTCCAGAGTATGCTTTGAGGGGTGCTGTAGTCATAAATCCATTTTCCTAACCCATTAACTTCAGTAGAATCTTCACCGATTCCCTTGCTGTGCAGCTGGATTTTTTCCTTCACTTTAAACTGAAGATTACAGAGCACTATATACACTAAGGAACATCTCTCTCCATGTTGATCTGCATCTAGTCCTGCATCCTTTCTTTGCTGGCTTTCTGCAGCACAGAGAGAAGTAATGGACAAACAAGCGCAGAGCAACATGAAGGCCAGGGAAGGGCTGCTCTGCAGCGTTAATTCTTCAGACAGGCTTCCAAGTTTATGGAAGTAAAAAGCTGAACCAAACTGTTAAAGACACTGATTTCTAGTACTGCATCACATTCAATAATCACAGATGCTCAAAGGAACTGACACCGGATAAATTAAGCTCCAAAGCATGAGCCTGCTTTTATAAATTTCCCCAACGTTAAGAAAAAAAAACGGGAAAAGCATCCTTGGCAGCCTCTTCGTCTCTCTGGGGCACGGTTAATTCATTTTAAAGACTATATTAATTCACACAGACACACAAAAACAACTCTTAATGCAACTTTGAAATGATGCCAAAACTTATTAATCTTGACGGTTGTGTGGAGACAACTTTCCAACCGTAGTCTATTCCTACAAGCCAAAAAAAGCAACTTGTTTGGCGGAAGACTATAGCCATGCGCACTTTGCACAAAAAAAAACAAACAACATTTTTACACCAAGGTTTGACTCGGTTACAGACAAGTTTAAAAAAAAAAATTGTAAATAAGTGGTTTTGATCGAAGCCGATACTGTTAATCCGGCACACATCCTTTTTTTTGGGGTTTGATGCTTTGAAATCCTCTCTTTACATCAAACGGTAAAAAGTGTAGTTTGATTACATGCTTATAATTATACCATGTACTGTACCAAAGTGTAGAATTCACAAGGCAAGCAAGGATCTCAATCTGCATCTGTTTAAATAACCACTGACTGCTACACCAATATCCTCCTTACAAAGCTGCATACAAAATCAATCCAACAAGCTCTTCACAAGCTGTAAGAATCACAAGCTTTCATGGAAACAAAAATCCAAACATGAAAACTTATAAAAGCAGAACCTGTGATTCAAGCGCTCGCAAAACAGAATACATATTGCTGGCCAGTCTCCCTAGTTATATTTTCCTCGAGCCTGAAAGCCTAAAAGGTACATCCGAAATACCCTTGGGATAGAGATGCGAGACATCTTGCCTTAATATAGACATAGATCATAACTGGAGTTTGGAATTCAAATGTCACAAACTGGCACCTGATCATAGCTGCATGCAAAATGTTTGGGGAGAAACTGTCACACAATTGCCTCATGTCATTTGTTCATAAAACCATGAAAAACAGGTAAACATGTGGGCAGGGTGTATGCATGGGATGGATCCTCCAGATGTCGGAAAGAAAAAACAACCGATCCTGCACAACCAGAACTCTCTGCAATCAACCACGTTCGTCTTTCCAAAATGAAAGCCATTAGGCTTGCCCACTCCGACTCCGCCAGATACACACACACATACCGTGGTTGTGTGCTGGAAGGGCTGAGAGCTCAGGTGTAAAAACAGGACCCCTCGTGTTGCTGGTGTCATCTGAAGCCGTGGGAGAGGGGAGTGCCTCGCTGTGTGATGTAAACAGCTGCAGCTTCTGCCCCTTCAGGTTGAGGCGCGCAGGGCTGATGAGGGGGCGCCGGCCCCGTGCAGAGCTGGAGGTCGAGGTCACCGAGCCCGCGATTGAGGGCGTTGGGGAGGGACCAGGGGAGGACGGGCGGCTTCCAGATTTAAGGGAAAAATAATCTGTTCCGAAACAAATAAATAAATAAAAAACAAACACATGTAAATAAAGCTCAGCTGCTTGTAATGTGAATCCCAGTGCATGTGTTCCTGTTAAATGTCAGAAACTACAGCTATGGTCAAAAGTTTTGCATCACCCTATAGAATTAACTATACTGAATTGCATACTGCTTTGTAGTTTTCCATATACTTAAACCGACAGAAGTGACTTTTCGAAATCAAATACTGTACTACTATTATGGCTTCCGGTAGACTTCTTTGATTACATGGCATTAAATAAAACACTAAATTATGTTGTTTTTTTTCCCCACCCAGTTATGTCTCAATCCTAAAATTCTAGGTTGATTTTAAATGGTTAAAAATTCCACGACAAACCAATTTTAAGCTTTTCCCATATTTAATAACCTGGACATAACGACCAGTTTTATGGTAGCTGGTTAATGAGTGTTTGTTAGAGGCATGTTTGATTGAACACGGATTTAACCCAGTATCATAGGAATATCCTATTTTCAGTGGCATGGGCAACATTATGACCTTGCCATAGACTCATACATTTGTAGAATGCAGCAAAGCTCTTAAACATAGTAACTGCATTTCAGTTCAATTATGATCCCTTACTCTTTGAAACCACAGAGCCAAACCCTTGTTGCTACATTGACAGGTGCCAGGCAGGGGTCGCAGACTGCTGGGCTGAACTTTTGACTGTTTCAAAGGCACAGGGTTACCCCTAAAAACAGGTGGTTAATGAAATCCAGGGATGAATTCCAAGCGTTGCAAAATCCAAGTCAGTCTTTTTTCTAAAGGTGCTAAATAAGAGACTAGCGTTTAAAAGAGAAAGTAGATAACCCTATGGTATATAGTCGCTAACAGACACTGTATATGATGCTATTAACTGCATAGCTTTTTCAGACCAATGAAACAAGCTTGAAGATTTAATGCAGTCTATGATTAGTCTGCATGCTGTCAATGGATACATGCATAACTGAACCATTTGTCAAGCCCTGTTTTCAAATGTATTATTAAAACTTGTTTTTTTTTCTATGCCATGTTTTACTTGTGTTCTTCCAGTTCTTTTGATTATAAAATGTTGCTATTGCCCAGATACGAAGGAAACAGGTCAGCACAGCTAACTGTCTGTGACCTCTGCTTGACTTTAATGTGGACAAAATGTAGTGCAAAGGGTCAAGGAAAAGTTGCCCTGACTGAACTTAAATACAGTTACAAAAATAAATAAAAATCAGCTTTGTGCACTATTTAATCTTGCCAGAGCCTAGTTTATATAACATGAATCCACACTACAGATATTCATAGATGCAAAACAGGTCATTTTTTTACTGCTTACCTGAAGGAGGCGAGTCCTTGCAGTTAGAGATCTGTGAAGAGGGGCGACTGCCGCTGAATAAATAGCCAGAATCTACAAAACCAGAGAATGAAACACAACATGAACAAATGTGCATTCACAGTGTCAACACGCGCCAGCAAACATTACTGTGTGCACTTACAAACCCCCGACAGGAGAGGTGACCTTGCCTTCAAAATCTTATTGTCTTGAGTCACTATTCCTTTTATCATTGTTCTTCGCTGTTTTTTTTTTAAATTTGGTATTTGTAGGCTTTTTGAAATGCAAAGTTAGTTAAAGATCGTCCCTCGAACCAAAACTGCTTTACGTCTCGTCTAGGGACGACACTTAGAATAGAATAGAAATAGAAAATAGGAATAGAAAAGCTTACTGTTGTGCTACAAAATGCATTTAACAGAACATCTCCCCTGGAATGGGTGCAAAGCATATTTTTCATCCACCCAGCTATGAGCTACTCAGATGAGAAAGAAAGAAGAAACAATAAATAAATAAAAAGAAAGATCTTTGAAGGTCCTGGAATCTGCAAGCGGGATTGTGAATGGAACAGGCTTACTCGGGTCAGTAGAAATCTTCATACTCCAACAGAGGCAGGAACAATGCCTCCAAACACCTGCATGGCTAGCGGTCAGCTTTAAAGCATTCAGCATTAAGTGTTACAGCTAACAGGCTCGTTCAGGGTGCTGCACCTGACTTGTCCTTCAGTAAGGCACACCTGACGAATCTTTGACAAGTTAATTGTGCATAGGACAAACATGAGGAAATATGATTAGCTACCGAAGAGCAGCTTGTCAATCATATGGAATGAATAATATAAGCCTAGGCAACCTTTTTGGTTAACCTTTTAGTCCTGCAACCATTCCTGACATTTACAGTAGTGATCTATCCATAGAAAAGCAACATCAAAATCCATGCATTCAAAGATCTAATTTTTTTTTCATACAAACCAATGTTTTAAATCTATACAGAAATTAGTAGCTGCTAAATGTACATGCACGAGATCAAGATTATGCTGTCATCACGACAAAGAAAGACATCCACAATTCTTTTCAAACAGACTACCATCCTACAGGGAGTACTCAGCACCTGGGGAAAAAAAAAAAAAAAAAACTTCCTGAGGACTCATACCTGAAATACTTCTCCATAATACACACACACAGCTGTGTTCTCAGAAACAGAAAAATCCAACAAAAAAAAGTTGTTTTTTTTTGCAGCAACACCAGGACACTTCTTCTCTTTCAACTGCTGGAGGGGATAAAAGGAAGCTGATCTTTACGAACGTATGAGGCAACATGACCCCCGGGGCAGCAGAGGTAAGAGTGAGCTGGAAAGCGTCTATTGTTCCCAGGCCGTTCTGTGACAAGCCAACAGCTTTGTCCTTTGACTTCTCGTTAATTCATCACTGCCTGTCTGCTCGCACATTCCGCCTTGCATGCAGGTGCTTTCTTACAGTAACGTCCCTGCTTGTTTCCCATGAATCTTCATTGATTCACCCCATAGTCTTTCAGCAGAAGCTCCTGGTGTGAAGTCCTCTTAGGATGAGGTTTTCACACGCCGCTCTACACCAGCTCAATCTGAGGATGTTTAGTAATGTGAAACAAAATCCTAATACAGAGGTGATGATTCTTTCTGGTGCTGGTACAGGGCATGTATAATATTTAGGAAATCGAAAAGGAATCCAGACATTACACCTGTTTTATCAGTGGACTGGCCCCCAGCTTGGCTGGGTATGTTCCATAGGGGTTAGTTTACACATCAGTGGCTTCCTTGGTTATTGTCAATGTCATTAAGGGCTGTCAAAAACAATCTGGGTGTGATCGCTTTATAAAAAACAGTATGCTGTAAATACCTTCAGTTTCACTTCATTTCAACAAAAGCAGAAGCACACCCTCCATTTTTATGACAAATACAGGCCAAAAGTACAGCTCCTTTAGACACAGTAACGAAAAACTGCTTCTCTATTTTAAAACGTTACATTTAAACACCTTTTTTTTTTACATTATGCAATCTTAAAGTCAAAACTATTGAGAAAGCACAAGCTATTGATCATTAAACACATATGAGTGAGTCTGACGGGTCACCCTGTATCCTTAAGAGTGCAGAAAATATAAACCGTGTTCACAGCGCTGTATTGAGGCATACATTTTTTAGAAACTTTTGTGCAAACTCCATGGCCGAACATGTATTTAAAGAAAAATAAAACCATGCTTAGTTCTTCAGTGCTGTGAAAGAGCGGGCCAGAAATGTCCGATCTGCGCTCCATATAAAACTGGCACGTTCTGCTCCCCATACAACTGACGGGTTCCGCTCCGTGCTCTGCTCGCGCTCCAAGCCGCTCCGCTCTCTGCTGCAGGCCTTCTTGATTCCCTTCTGTCTTTAATCTAGTAATGCTGCCATGGTGGTTGCACTGTATTTGTCAGGGGAGGTCTTGCTGGTTAGTAATGATGCCAACTTATAAAGACATCTGCCAAGATATAAATCCTTGATATTCCAAGCCTGATTAAGCAGCAGTTGAACATTTTTCCATAAATGATTAAAACGCTTTCGCTTTCGAAACCACTGTTGAGTTGCCAAGAATCCCAAGCTATCTTCCCGATATAAAGTTAAGGTATTATATATGGAATAAAACTGTACGAATGCAGAAAATAGAATTAAAAAATAATAATAAAAATCGGACCACCTTCTAAGTTCTTTTTCAATTTAAACATTTCTCTCTCATCTTAAATTAGTACAAAAATTGCCAGCATTTGTGAAGTGAGCTTGGAATGTTGACCTAAACAGGTCAGAGTAAGATTTTTTTCCCAGGCGGTTGTATCCACATACACTAATCAGTAACGATGACAGATCCAAAGTGAATGCTTTTACTCGCTTGCATGTGGGTGCCCTAACCTTCTAATCCCTGGGAATGCTGAACACAGAAAAGCTAAATTATTCACACAATTCCACGAGACGAACAATTCAGATAAAAGGGTTAAAAAGACAATGTGTGTCTTTCAATACAAGTAATAACCTATATTTATTAATTAAAAACACTTAAATGCACGTATTTGCAACCTATATATACACACACACACACATCTGATGCTGCACCACATTTGCACCAGTATCTAAGAATATTAAATCTTGTGTATTTGATTGAAAAATTGATGTATAAATTGGTACCTAAAGTATGGGCATTCCTCGGTTCGGTTTATCGGTCTGCTTTGTCGATTGGTTACAGTGTACGTTTTTATTTATTATGTTTTTATTGTATTTAATACTATGAGGACAATCAGCATGTTCAAAATTTACTTATTATTAATTTAGTTTTACTCCGGTAAAACAATTTTAAAGCAAAATATTCGACCGACCAGATAAAGAAATTATGATGTAGCAGTAGCAAGACCCCCCCCCATTTTAAACCAGCACTATAGTTCTCTAGAAGTTTTCTAAATATATACCGGATCAGACTAATTGCATGAAAATAGCATGAATTCTACAATTCTCAGAGCATCAGACTACTCCCACACTTCACAGCAGCTGTGCAGAAAAGAACCCTGGCCAGCTCCAGTAACCAGCCAAGAGTAACGAGTCTCAGCTGCAGCGCACGGTATTCGGGATGACAAGACCCTTTAAGCCCTGTTGTGGCTAATCCCTAAAAGGGTGAACCATTAAACAACTGATGACACGACCCATCAGCTCCCCACTCCTAATGCTGCGTACACTCATTCTTTACAGTTACGTTTGTTAAATGACACATTACTCGTATATCAAAGTGGGAATAATTCACTGCAACCAATTCTATATATCCCCTATAAGAAAAAAATAATTGAAATAGTGATTAATACAGGCAAAACTTGTTTTAGAAAACATGGCTTAGATTTAGCAGGTTTTAAAAGAGTGCTCATTAGGTGCTTAATGGTAATTTTTTCTGTAGTTATAAATTGTCTTTGAAGAATATCCATTTTTGAATCCTACGAGGATTAAAAAACAAAACAAAAAAAAGACGACTGACAACGGAACGTAGCAGTTGTCAGATGGGTAAGATTACAGTAATCTTTCTGATCTGCCTTGCATTGGTTGGTGGGACAGGATTCAAGGGGTACCTTCCCTACTGTGCCTTAGGATATGTTCCTAACTGGTAGCAAACCTGTACACTCTTGAAAATTTTAAATGCATCACACACACACACACACACACACCCCTGTTTAATACTTACAAACTTTGAAATGTTTAAAAGTGTGGTGTTCAACGGTAGATAGTTGATCATTTCACAACCTTGTTGTTATGTCTACCATCAAATAAAACATTGTAACCTGCTCCTCAGCTAAGGAAAATGAACACACCAACAAGGTGTTCCTTGTCTTCACTCAAGAGCAAAAGGCAAAGGACAACTATTTGTGTAACGATATAAACTATCAAGGAAGGAAGGAGCTGTTTGTGCACTGAATAGTTTCTTGTTTTATTCCAGTCTGACGATTGTACTTTTTGTCATGTCAATATTCGGAGTTAACAGCATTCTTCTTGTTTTATAGATTCACTTTGTGTGCAGTTTTCTGTTTCAGTCGTCAGATCCTGCTGACTTTAAAACTTTTAAAAGAAGTTTATTGCTCCCCATGGCCTTGATGGAGTTCTGAGAATCGAGTCTCATTTTCAGATATCTGGGAATCCACAGTGTAACCGCTCCCCTGCCCCGAATGCATGCAAGAAGAAACTCCAGACAGAACAGGAAGCATTTCCACATGGTAGGGTGTGCGGATACTAGTACTTGCCTTTAACTCTTCTGTACAGCGCCGCTGGAAATCATTCATATATGAACGATGATGTAATGGCGACGTTAGACGCCCATTTTAAGCCTTTTTAAAACAACCATTGGTTGCTTACCAAATGACCAACATCTCCAAAGACTTCAACAACCAATCTCGGATTGTTTAATTGTAGGGTATATTTCATCTAAACAACCCCATTCATTTTTCATCCAGTATTATCATTACATACATGTTTAACAAAAGTTTAGCTTTTATAGTGGAGAACAATAAAGTTACATTATCTTTATGGGGAGTCAAAGCCCCCAATGAAGCTGTACTTTTAAATCAAGCGCTTGCGTTGTTTAGGGTTTCTCTTTATGTATTGAAGAAGCTGGATGAGGTTCATCCTTACCCACCCTCCACATGCTGCTGATGTTACATTACAAGAGTACTCTCTCTGGCAGACCGCATCAAAATCAGTGAAAAACTGAAATATATAAAACGGCAGTACCAATGACAGGGGAAATCATTTCTAATGGGTAATTATATACACTGTATAATTACAATGGGGCTTTATTGCATCAACGCCGGTTTAATGATTATCATTGGCACTGCTAGACATGGCACAGCCTTTGTAACCTTTAATTACACACGCAGAGTATTTATCTCTATTTTATTTATTTTTGTAATAATCCAAACCAACATTCTAACTTCAGACAGGAAAAAAAAAAAAAAAAAAGACAAATAATTGCTGTTGTGCTTTACTTTTACTAATGGGATCGCTGACATTTCATGATTTACAACGAGACAGAGGTTTATAAAGCCCACCTTGTAATCCCTTTACCTTCAATCCTCAGGATTGTTGATTCAAACCTCCCTGTCACACTTTTAATTTGTTCATTCAGAACGACTGTCTGCTGTGCTGGAACGATGTCTAATCTGGTTTGCAAGCAACATGCTTGGTGGCATGACCTTACCTGCCCTCTATCTAGGATTATATTTCAGGCTTGCCTCTAAACTGAGTTAGTCACATCTGCACCTTTAGAATATACCTGCTGAGCTCAGATGTAACTACAATCACAGTATAGTAAACCACTGTCCAAGACTATCTGCAGTTCCCATACCTGCCACCTGTGCTGTATATTCTACATGCCGTTTAAAATCAGTGTCAGAAAAGGATCAATGTTTATTACAATCTTGCTTTCTTTAGTAGGATGTTACATCCGGTTACAATCTAAGCTCATTTAAAAGTAATTGAAACTGCAATTCAAATGCTACATGTACAGCATGCTGGCATTTAGACGAAAAGCAGGGATAGAGTATTCACAGGATAAAGAACTCTGCAGGTTTGCAGCAGAATTGAAGGCACAGATTATGAAAGCAACACTCCTTTAACAGGGCAGCCCATCCTATGAAAAACAACCAAAACAAAATTCAGGAGGACATTAAAACGTATTCACTACGATGGCTTAATGAACAGGTTTTAAAAACACATTGTACCTTTTCCTCAATCAATGTGCTTTGAACCAGCTGAACTCCAGCCAGATAGACACATCGGTCATTTTCAGAAGGAGACACCACTCCCCACATGGCTTTAATCTCAGGATTTAGACCTACTCTGTCAACAGCTACTGTCAGGGACAGTACACTCCAGTGTGTGCAATAAACCAGTGCCAGGATTCTTTAGCAAGAGAGAGAAAAACTGCTACAAAACAACTAGAAGAAACTGCACTGCATCGGACAAAAAAAACAAAAAAAACAAAACATATGCAGACTTTTATATTTAAAGCGTAAGTACTGTAGTTTTATTTTTACAGAGACTCCTTACCTTTCTAGTGGTTCTAACTGCAATTACTAAACGATTGTATTCTTTTTAATAGGCTGTGTTAAAGTGCTTTGATTGCTTTGTATTGCAGGCTAGATCAACCAAAGTGCCTATGTTAATAAGCAGCATCTAGTGCACAGTAATGTATTGCTCGTGTTGAATCTAGCCTAGGTTACACATATCTATGGTATGTAGCTAAAACTGAAGAGCAGCGGCACTATTCTGGACTGACTTTAAACAAACAGAATCAGTGTTGCCAGCAGGCACAATTCTAGGTAGAAAAAACTATTTTTGGAAATCTTTTTTGTGCGGTAAAATCGCTGCTGTATAAAAATGAATCCACCACTTCCTTTTCAGTTGTGGAGAATATGATAGCTTAATATGAAAAAGTGATTTACCTAGCGCCTGCTCACTAAACACCATATTTAAGATTTAAAAATAGAACACCTAGATTGTATCTTCTTATTGTTTTGAAGCATTATTCACAACCGTGCACTGGAGAGAACTATACACAAGACAGAAAAACGGTTTGGTTTTTTTTTCAAATTAGTAAAACTAATTTGTATGACAGATTTATAAACGTGTGACTGTATGTAACAAAACAACAATCCTACACGTCAATCCTGGACAAATATTACAACAAAAAATAAATTCAACTTCCATTCTAAAAGTTTCGTCTAGTAAAGTCGAACAGTAGTTTTGCAGTTTGCAATTTGTTACCTAAATTACCTGAGCTTATATTGCAGTAAAGATTTAAAAAGGAGCCTACGTTGTACTCTAAATTTTGCTCAAAGCTAATTTCTTGTTTGATTTGGGCATTTCCTACATGCTCGAAGTACAATGGAAACAAAGAGAGGCGATCTAATGTTTATTTTCAAAAAAACAGTTATTTACATGTCGGGTGAATTTACAGGACATAAACAGCAGTTTCCTGTACCACTAGGTAGGAAGATAATTCTGCAAGTACAGTACTGTACCACACTGCATTACTGTACCACAAAAATCAGCGGGCCTGTTTATGTTTAAACACAACACAAACTATTGTGTTACAGTTTTGCTTTTTTTTTATTCCCTTATGAGTCACAGGAGAAGCATACTTAGATAATAAATTGCTACCGTAACTGTAAAACACTCAATAGTGCTAAATTTAAAAAATAAAAATGTATAAAACTAACATCAATGACAAACGTTTCAACTAGAAGCCTTTCTCAATATATTGAATAAGACTGTCAAAAAAAAAAAGTGGGGCACTACACAGATCAGTGGAAAACCTGCAATGTCTCAAACTTAGTCTGTCTGATCGCACGGATTGTAAACCTGAACAAGCGATTAAAACACTCCGATATGTTTGTTTCTTCCTGCTCCTGCACACCCTATTCCACATGACACAACTTCCCCTGACTCAAGTTTCATGGCAGAATTCTCCTCAACAGAACAGTTCTACAGGTATTCTTTGATTTTATTTTCTGTTGCTTTTCACTGCCTGACTTGGCCTCATTTCCACGTCATGCAGAGAGCGATCTGTGCAGGCTCTTCCAAATTCAGCACAGAAAACCTATGACCCTTATAAACATGCACTCCCAGAATGCTCCTCTTCGCAGGTTTAACATGACGGCACGTAGCCCTACCTATCTCCACCTTTCAGCAGTTTGGCTAGGAGCCCACATTCAAGTGAAAAACACAAGGAACCCCATTTCAGGATAAAGGCGGTTACCGAGAGGCGACTGCTGTTGACTCATCTGCAATGAAGATTATCTACACAGAAAAGGAGTGGCAAATTAAAGTGTCTTTATTAACCTTCCTGCGTTGGGACATTATTATTATTTGTTTATTTAGCAGACGCCTTTATCCAAGGCGACTTACAGAGACTAGGGTGTGTGAACTATGCATCAGCTGCAGAGTCACTTACAATTACGTCTCACCAGAAAGACGGAGCACAAGGAGGTTAAGTGACTTGCTCAGGGTCACACAATGAGTCAGTGGCTGAGGTGGGATTTGAACCGGGGACCTCCTGGTTACAAGCCTTTTTCTTTAACCACTGGACCACACAGCCTTCAAGACATGTAAGTGTATTAGGCGATTTGTCACGTACGGTGTAAAAAGATTGACAAACACAAGTCAAAGTGAAAAGTCTCGAAAATGAAACCAGATACAGAAACATACAAAGAAAGTAACATTACAATAAAAGTAGTTTATTCATGAGCCATCATGTTGAGGACAAACAGGCAGGGTCGGGGTCAATACCTATTTTTCAATTCCAATTCCATTTCCAATTCCAATTCCTTCGAAGGAATCGGAATTTGAGAGACAAGTTGCGATTGTTCAACTGCTTTCATTTCAAGCCCATTTAATTGACTAAAAGTGTCTTCAATTTCTGTAATCTATTGCCACTGTGAGAAGCTCATTTTAACAGAACACTGCTAATTCCAATCTTGGTCAATGACATGTTGGAATTGATTAAAAGGGAATGGTAATTGGAATTTGGAATTGATAAATAATTGGAACTGAAAAACAGCAATTGACCACGACCCTGAACACAGTCCAGGACGAAATACAGACAAAAACAAGCTCATGAGAAAAAAAACAAAAAACAAATCACAACAAAAAGCAATAAAGTTTTATGCAAAAACTGGATACTAAAAGTCCTGGTCTAAGCTCTAATGTATTATTATTATACTTCTTGTATCCTGGAGCAGTGTGTAAGATTGCGAGACACTGAAATTCAAGTGTGATGTTTCTAACCATGCCGTTGCTAAATAAATGTTTGAAGAATATTGCTGTCAGTTTTTACATGCTTGAATGGGAAACAAACCACTAAGGTACTTCAGGTTTCTTCAATGCAGACTAACAACATTATCAATCATTTCAAATTCGCATACATCTTTCTCTTCCACGTCTACTTTTAAATGTAGATATATTATCCTATAAATTGAAAAACAACAATAAGTATAGCTTTTATATACCTGTCAGTCAATCTCAAATAGACACACACCCATTTACCCATATGCAAAGTGGATCTAAATAGTTATAACACAATAGAAATAACATTGGGTTTGCCAAGAAGCCTGCATGAGTCATAAAATCAAAACATCTGCCAGCAAAAACCACACAGATTGACACCTCGATTCTAAATACAGGCTTTCCAGAGCTTGCACTCAATAAATAAATAGAAAGACAGCATAATTACAGAAATGAATTATAGAATTAATTCCTTGCTTGTGTAACAGTTATAGGTTATATTTAAAATGGTTAATCAAGGGGTAGAAGTTATAATAATTAGAAAAAAGTTTAAATAACATTTACTGTTAACTGAAAGTGAAACCTAGTACAATGTTTTAAAGTAAATCAAGAAGAGTTTGTGATAGTGTTTCCTGGAGGGAATGTTTTGGCAGTAGCGCAGTTCCGCCCTAAGCAAAGAAAAGAGCGAGTGTCTTGTTGTGGTGTGCACTCAGGTTATGCAGCGAGCTAACAGTCAGTCAGTAAGTAAGTTCATGTTGAATGCCTGAAATGTTGGACTCTTGTTGAAGACAATATCTGGATAATATTTAAACCACGCGAAGTCTCAGAAAAGTCTTACACTTCTTTAATTCCCTATTACGTGTGTTATGAGATTCTCTGCTGGGTTTTTTTTCGGGTAAGATCAATTTGTGCCAATAAGCAATAATTGCTTCTGAAAACTCTCAAAGATGGGGGAGAGAGGCGGGGAAGCATGAATTGATTATGTGCGCGAATCCCATTGAACTGTGAATATCTAGGGACCTGTGTCAAATGGTACAAAATGACGATGCAACCTTGAAGGAACTGCGACTTGCCTGCTCTAGTGATGGATGGGATGGTTCCCAGGGACAGTGCCCGGTTCAGACGGCCCGGCAGGGAGGACGGGGAGGCCTTCCGCACTCGGTGGCAGAGCTGGTGGTTGACCAGGTGGGAGAGGATGGGGGGCGGTGTGGGGATGAAGACGGAGGAAGCAGACAGAGCTGGAGACAGGACCCCGGGGTCACCGCTGTAGAACGATGTCGCAGAATCTCCAGACAGATACCTGAGAAAGACAAAGAACACAGAAACACTGTTGTTCCATTCATTCCTTCAGCCTTGTTGTAGTTCTTGTTTACGCCAACTCTCCTCTCCAGCCAAAGTGCAAGGATGTAGCACAATTTTCCTCAAACTGTATATTCACGGGATAGAACTTAAAAGGCTTAAAATGAATAAATACTTCTGTATTTCAGTATTGATGGCACGATACAGAAATCACAGGGATCAAATCTAGTGCTATATAAACAAAAAAGTAAAACAACTTTGTTGCAACAACTGTAGTTGGAAGCATGCCCAATACCAGATACTGGTACACATTTTCTACAATTGCAAAACAATCTGAAAAACATATCTACACACAGGTATTTGTTCACACATGCATATTCATAAAGAATATTTGTATTGAACATAGTAAACATCTATGGTTCAGTCTAATGCTCTGTCGTTACGCATATAGTTCAATAGCAGTTTCTGAACTAACCAAATAATGATTCAGTTGGAACTTTACAAATTGCTGATAGAGTAGATATTAATGCCGAACACGCTGGACAGAAGGGCGATTCTCTTTTGAAAGCAGGTTTATTTTATTACTGTTTTATTTACTGCAGTATGGTACTAATTCTACTTTCATTTTGCATACACATGGAACTACAATAGGAGTAATATAATCAAACACATTTTACAAGCTGTTAAAGAACAAAAAAAGCAAGAAAAACAAACTTTGTAATAGATCACTGAGCATGTCCTGTCATTCATTGTGTTTGCTTTGCCTTTGTTTCTGCAGGTAGTGTACCAAGGAAAATGCAGAACAGGGTATTGGGTTTCTCTAACAGCACTTGAAACATTCAAGTTCAAGTTAAGCTCTTTCATTAGAATCCAGCTCAGTGTGTGCAGTCAGCACATTGCTGTGCATTTTCATTTTGAAGATTGTTAAACACACAGGTTATACAGTAAATCTCTTCATATTCTTGCAGTTTTCTTATTCACGGATCACATTTCCACAGTACATGAAACAAGTGGACCAGAAGAGTACTGATCAATTACAGTTTAATGTATTCCTTTTGGAAGTGTCAACACCAGACAGAGACTTCTGCCATAAGCTTGTCCTCTTCCCAAATTCTCAATGAACGTGTCATTCTCAATGAACTATTAAATGTATCATTTTACATCAATGCATAAAATGTAATTTTACCCCCAACAGTTTACTATGAACAATGATAAAGTTAAATTGCCATGAGACAGGACATGACAGATCACCTTGCTAAATACATTAAATGCTAGCTATTTAATTTAGATTTGAACATAAACTTTTAAATTGCTTACATTTAATGCAGATGTAGATATTATATAAGGATTTGTTACAAAACCATTATCAACCATATTATGCATTAGTCTTAGGTGGGTGGGTGTGTGTGTGTGTATATATATATATATATATATATATATATATATATATATATATAATTTTACATTCTCTACAACTTCAAATTCTAAGGTCTCTTATAAAAGTTTACTACAGTAAATTTGAAGTTTTCCCATATGAATTTTCCATAGTTTACCATATTTTCTTTGTAATGCTTTACCATAATGTTCACTTACAATGTCACAGTAAACTTTTACGAAGGGTGCTGTAATACACCAACATAGTGGAAGTGGTGGATTTCTTTGCAAGTAAAGCGAATCTCAGAATGATACAGTATACCGTTTCTAATGTTAATAATGGAAGGCGGCCCATGCTGCAATACCTGGTCTGTCTGTCTGGAATGCAAAACACTGCAAGTACTTGTACTGGGGACTGAAACCCAGGTGCAGGAGAGAAAACACAACACAAAACGCACATCCATGAAACACGGGAACAGTCTGTGACATAACATATTCAATGCATAAGGAATCGTTTGGATGAAAAGGGAACTAGCATACCAGGAAGGATTGTCTCCAATTACCTTAAACACTAAAAATGTGTTGCATTTACCACACAGTGATGTGCACTTTTAAAATTACCTTAAAACAATTCTTTTTTTTTTTTTAAGCTGGTCTGCAGCAAAGATTTTTATATTGCCCTCTTGTGGTTTAAACAGGAACAACATGATCAAAGCTGAAGTGCTGTTTGGAATAATATTTGTACAGTGACATTCAACAAGACAACTTTATCAATAATAATAATAATAAAAAAGGCAGCTACAGGATTTAGGGTAAGTACAGATTTGTTGCACAGTCTGCTTGATTATTAAAACATGTGTTCCAGTGAAAAGCACACAAAGGGCAATGAGAAGGTTGTTCAGCCCAGTGCCTGAAGTCACAAATTCCAAGATCACACAACTGAATCTATCCAACCACGATGCAAGACTCCTAGGAAGTTCCCTAAGGATTGCCAAATAACTTGAATAGATAAACTTTTGATTACTTTATAAACTTTGCTGGATAGTCAGAGCTCCTGGAATAAAAGACATTCAGCAATTTGATTAATGAGTAAAAAAAAAAAAAAAAAAAGCCTGTTCTGAATCCGTGTAATAACCGTCATATTTTCAGAAATGGTTTTATGCTTAAATGAACAACAAAAGCATGACACAGAAGTAACCTGCATTGAAGGCTTGCATATCTGCAACAACTTTTTTTTTTTTTTTTTTTTTTTTCTGAAAGTTCAAAACAGGCTTTTGCCTGGTTTGCTGACCAAGTCAATACTATGGTACTAATGCACTGCAACTGAAGCGACTGCCGTATGTGTTTATACAAAGGTCTGCCACACACGAGCACTGTGTCACCTGGTGTGTTGGTATTTACTGCATTTCACAATGCTACACCTGCACGGACTCAATCAGCTGCAATGCATGGGGTTTTAAAGTCCTCCACCTTTCCAAAACAGGATCCTCTCATGGATGCTCCCTTTTTCTGCAGGCCCTCATTCTTCAGGATTATGTGGTGGCTGACCATCCATGCCTCCCTCTCTGGCCAACCCAGCAGCCAGGCCATTGGGAAAGCACCATGCTGTTCTGGGACTTCTGAAGCACTCGCTATTCAGTCTAAAACAGTCCTAATATGTTTAAATGAATAGCACTTAAGATTTAATAAGCATTAAAAGCTGGTAGGCGAATTAATTGAAGGGAAATTATCTCTGTATCATATCACTAATTACAGTTTACAGTATTTTTAAGCAAAGCAGTGGCAAGATACTGTATACTTGAGTATGCAGATTTTTTATCACTTAAAAAAAAAATCACCACTTTACAAAATCACTAAATACAGATCTTTAAAAATATTTGACTTCTAGAAACAATTGACAGTTCAGTATAATTATTAATACACAAACCATAATTGATTATTGCAGTCATTTATTAATTCTCCAAGAGAACAGATTAAAATACATAGCATTTTTCTAAATAATAAAGCAGAGGACTTTACATGAATCTATGTGAAAGATACAGTATCACTGGTTTTTGTTTTGTAACTTAAATGTCAAGGTATCAACAGGAGACTTTTTTTAATTAGAGGGCCCAATTACAAAATTACCATGTTCAAATATTTCACAGGAAGAGGCAAAACTAATTAAAATCCCTTACAAGAATATTATTTGAAATTCACTTTGAAAGACTTTAAAAAGGTGCGTACTGCAACAGAACACACACTAACCTATCCTTGCAGGCTGGTTATGTATTCCAGAAGAGAAGAAAGCGTGATTATTTTTTAAAAGGCACAATCATCGATGTCTATGTTCTTTTTTCTGTTTAGGATTTACTTCATTCAAGATACTGTATCTTTCCTATTTGGCTTTGTAGTAACATTTAAGAACCAAATTCGCTCTTAAATTGAAGAAAAAAAACAGACAAAGTACAGAAATGTCAGTTACAGAAATGATCAGAGAAAGAAAGAAAACGCTTAAAAACATGACCTTAGTTAAAAATTCATGTTGTCGGTGGTTGTACATTGGCACATTAATACCCTAAACATGCCCATGAACCTCAAATTTAAATCAATTAACTGTTGTAGGACAATTGCTACAACGCATTATCACATTATTATAAGATGTAGGAGAGTCTCAAACAGTTGCATCATCCAGTAATTAACCTTTTAACTACAGTGTGTGAATGCAGTTCAATACACATGCGACTGAACAGTACAATACAAGGCTAGTGTCGTAAATTAAATATTTCCTTTTACGAAGCAAGTTTTATTACTTAAAGATTAATACAAAAATACAAAATAAAACTATTGTGCAGACTAGATTCATTCAAAAAGTCATTGTCTAAATAATATGTTAATCTAAGTCATCGCTTAGTAGTGTATATACTATATATGTGTAGAGTTCATATAGATTTTGGCAAGAGTTATTTGGTGATAAATTACATGTAGTTAGGCTCTTTAAATATTTTATGACTAGTGCCTTTAGTACTGTGAACCTACTATCAGGGTAATTCAATCAAATACAAATCTCACACAACACATGACTTCATGTAATTAATACAAAATAAGCAAATCAGAAGTCTAAGATAATGTTCACATTTAGCATTTGCTATTAAAGTATATAAAAGGTTTATAAAATGTTAAACACAGATTAGATAAATACATGCGCACACCGTCACAAAAATCAACGCAAATAACAAACATATAAAACCAGTAAATATCAGCTGGAAGTATAGCAAACAAAACATTCAAAATAGTACCCAGGGATGAAATAACTGCAATATATATCTATACCTATCTTCCAGTCAGGGCAAGTTCCGCAGAAATACAATGACTTTCTATATGGGACCTGTAACAATGTATCAAAACAGCGGGACGCATTTCCTCCTAAATCCGAGTGGCGCTTTGTTTGTTTTTAGTTTCACAGTTCAATTTTCTTTGTTGTTCTAATAACTGGTTCTTTTTCAATGGTTAGGTGTTGCAGATCATGCAGGGAGATTACTGTATTGCTGTTTAATGCTTATGAGTTGCCTGATTATTTCCCCTTGGGTGCATGGCTGAGGCATTGGATCATGCAGTCATATTCCATGACTGTCTATAAACGTCAGCCGATCAGCCAAGCAACGTCACATCGTAAGGTCGGGAGACTAAGGGTTTGATTCGATACCCAGCCAGTATAAGCCACAAGAGGTTTATTTTTATTTTTTAAAAGAGCATCAACCTTAATTTTTAGTAATCCTAGCATAAATATGGTTGATCCAAACCAGGTTGACTCCACAGTGCTGTAAAAAAAACAGCTGTGGCTTTTTCTGGCACGTTTGATGAAAAGATGCCCCATAACCCCGAGTACAGAGTTCTAAAACTAAAATCAGGGGATGAAGGCAGGATTGAACAATTTATGTAGGACTAAATCTGAGGACCACAGAGAACACCTGCCAACAACAGCAGAGCAATTCGCTCGTATGGCAAGGTGTGCAGATCATCTCCTGCTTTAAACCTTTGCCATCCAAGCACAGCCCGTCTTTGGATTCAAGTATTGCTTGCAATTTTCAAATTCCTTCTACAGACCCTAGAGACAAAACACCCACACATAAAGAATGGAGAAGTTGTCAGAAATAAACCTGCAAGGTTAGTTTATTCACCTTTGTTGAGGAGCGGGGTCATGCATGCACATGGTTAGTTAGAAATACAAACGATTTGTAACAGACTAAACTTGCAGAATAGAGTACTTTCTACCAAGTTAGAGCAACCCCTGCACACTGCACTGATGCTATGTGTAAACTGTGCTGGATGTTCCTGATGGGCTGTGGTTGTCACAGAGCTAACAGGTCGTTCCCATCAACGCTGCTGTTAATACCTTCAGACTTCAGTTCTTTGCAAGAACGAGCATAAAATGACAATTTTCATCACAGAACTGAGTCAATTTACTTAGTACTGAATAACTCAATGTCATAGTACTTCTGTTTTAATTGTATACTTCATTAAAATGACCATCCAATAGCCAAACAAGTAACTTTCTAAAAACACACCAGCTACACTGTACACTGCATCTACAAAAATAAAAATACTTGTAATATTTGATCTTGCAGTTTTACATTCAAGTTTCAATACATGTGTTAACACTCACTGAACAATATTTAAAAAGCCTTGTGCATTAAATCCTCATAAATGCAAATCTTGTATTCAAAATACAATGCAATCCACAAGACCCTGCAAAAAGCATTATACAAATCTTATTTCTATAATGCAAATGTTTTTGCTGTAAATGAACTCCCAAAGCAACTGCAGGTAAATAAAGAACTGCACTGTACTGGTGGGAAATGCTGTGCAACTGAAATGAACAGTTACATCAATAATAAAGGGACTGAAAAAAAAAGACACGACTAATACTTGTTGTGTTGAATTCTGTGGCAAGTTGATTTTTTTTTTTTAAATATTTGGCATTTGTACAGTCCCAGCTTCACCTAGTAAACCGTGCCATACATTTACAACCCTGTTCTGAGCTTGCTTGCCCTTTAACATTGGCAACCCCTCTTCCTACTCTGTGCCATGTTTTAGAGTGAAAGGCATGAACATGGTCAAACTTAAGAGTTTTTGTTCAGTTTTGTTACCAAAAAGCAGAGCGTTTTATACTTCTGCAGATACTTCTACATGTTATATTATTCTCACGCCTTATGAACACTGAGAATGAAGTAGTTTGGTTACTTGTTCTGTAACACTGGAAGGAAAAACTTCAGGGAAAGTAAATACATGTTTTGTTCATAAAAAAGATGCTGTTTCTCAGATTATAAACTATATGATAAGCCAACTGGCTCACAGCACTCATTAGCAATACTCATTACTAAACTATACAAACGATTCTACCCAACACAGATACTGGATTAACACATCACTATACTGTTCAGAAACAAAACTACCAAAAAAAATCACAATCAGTTAGTGACTAGAATTGAGAGGAGGGTGAATAACCTGCAGATGCTGGTGAAACAGAACGAGACCAGGCGATGTCCTGAGCTACTTCACTGCAGAAAGATTTATTCAAGGGCAAATACCTGGAGAGGGAAAAGGCAATAGAAAAGCTGCCCCATATTCTCATACAATGGTTTCCACACGTGTGTATTCAGGGTTAGGTCTTCTATGAATATGGATCTTCTTTACAGGATGCACAATCTGGTATGCTTTCAAAACAGGACTAAAAGGGGGTTGATTTAAGCTAGTGTATATTTTACTTATTTTTAAAACTACCTTATATAATTAAAATATAAAACAATAGGGATGTGTTTTTTTTTTTTTAATGCTTTAAAATGTTTGTGCAAAAGGACTAAAAATACAGTGTGAACTTTACTTGGCATCAGGTGGGAGGATTTGGAGATGTTCACGATACGGCAGCAGTGGCGTTTCTGCTTTTACTGTGGTAGGGATTCTATCGTCAGCGTCCTTACCTGCACCTGACAGTCTCTCAGGCTGCACACTACAGTAGCAAAATACAATACTGAAATTGATAAGACACGGAGGAAAATTCAGATAATTCCAACCTCCGTGACACTGTGCTGAAGCAACCCACCAAGCCCGATTCAGAGAGGCGCCAGGGAACTGGAGCCCCTATCGTCTGCCTGAGATCTAGCGAGTCATGCAAATAAAGGGGGAGGGAACCTCTCTTTCCCTGTGAAGCAGACCACAGCACACCTCATTGCTACCTGTCCTGGTAAGACAATTCTGGTATGTTTCTTGATCTTTGTCACCAATGCTGGTTTCTTTTACTTGCACACTCTGTACCGGTTAACCCACTTTAAAGTGTAAAAAAAAAATTTCAATGGAATAAATGGCAGCACACAGAATACAATGCCATGATATGTGCGATCTTTAAATCATATCTGACATCAAAGCAGGTTTCTGTCAGGTAACCCTTTCATTCCCTATCTCCCGAAAATCTCAAAGTGGATTTTGTTAGTGTCATGCTGGGCTTGAACAGAAACACATTCTATTCTACATTCCACTGAGCTTGTGAACCATATATATTTATTTATTTATTTATCAGACGCCTTTATCCAAGGCGACTTACAGAGACTAGGGTGTGTGAACTGTGCATCAGCTGCAGAGTGAGTCACTTACAACTACGTCTCACCCGAAAGACAGAGCACAAGGTTAAGTGACTTGCTCAGGGCCACACAATGAGTCAGTGGCTGAGGTGGGATTTGAACCGCGGACCTCCTGGTTACAAGCCCTTTTCTTTAACCACTGGACCACACAGCCTCCTACATATCCTGTGTTGTAACAGCTACTCCAACAGATCCCAGTGCTTAGCCATGTCACTTATCCACAACACCACCTACTGACAGAAACATGCTGTGCCAATTGGGATATTTAACTTGGCAAGACAATCGAATAAGGTAGCATGTAACATCCAGCCAAGATTCCTTTGAGAATCAGGTGACCAGTCTAATGAAGGCTACAGGTGGAAAGGTACAATTCTATACCTGCCTGCTCTTTATCCAGCCTGCAAATTCCCAAACGTCCGTGGATTAAATGAAGGTGGAAGGAGGTTTACAAGTGACAGAGCACTGCTAGAATAACAAAAACTGATATCGCCTGAATCCAATGTTTGTGTAACAAACACACTGAAATAAAAACACATTTCCACAGCACACACAAAATCAACGCCTATTGACCTGTTTATCTTAATGTTTTTCCTATTACAAAACACGTAGCTAGGCTTTATCTATAAAACACATTATTCCTACAAACAATAACAGATGATGTACTAATTTTAAAGTACTAGCATAATTAACTGTTGCTTTCTTCTGTATGTTTTCATTCGCACTGGCTTATTGGACGGTTTAGCAAAATTATATTTTTAATGTACCTTTATTACTTGGTTGAATAGAGAAGAGTTCCATTCACTCGTCTTTCATTCTAACATTGTGCAAAATAAAATAACAATATTATTAATAATATAACAAAAAGGCAGTACAAACAGTTTAAAGAATACAATTTTACCTTTTGAATGCCGAGAAGGTACATTTAAAAACAATTCTGCAAAGGTCTGTTTGGGTTTTTTTCTTAGCTTTTTAGAGCCAATAAACTTTCAAATTGAACCCTATCCCATCCTAAATATGTGAAAAGTTTAGCATTACTTTCTTTTTTCATTCATTTTTCAGCATTCAAATAGGCTCAGAAATCATGGACTCACCCTGCCGCCCACACACTAGGGGGCACTGGTTCTGAACCCAGGATGAACGGCGATAATGGTTTAGAATACTAGAAAGAAGGCAGAGCAACAGAAGAGCGAGGGACAGGAAACATCACTCCACTGCGGAACACAAGCGACCGCCACACCATTCACACAGAGAGTTCTTAAGCCTTTTTATTTTGCAGTGTCACTTTTCAGATTCTGACCTTCGTGCACGGTATCTTCGCTGGCCTGAGGATTTCCGGGTTGCCACGGCAGCAGTGAACCCTACCAGGCAACACAGAGAGGTGGTGCTGAATTTCGCGGCGTCCAGCCAGCTGGGGACGTCCGTCTTCAGGTAGTTCTCCACCAGGTGCAAACCCAGCACAGCGAGCCACAGCACAGAAGCCACAGCATCAATACGCCTGAGCCTGCAGATTCAGAAAGAAATAGGGAGCCTATTAACACATTGCTTGCTAGATGTATTCACATGCATGCACATTACATTGTATTAATGCCATCTGTGAGTCTTTTCAATGCATATTAACATCCTTTATTGTAGACAAACACACACATGTTTTGTATCAGAAAAGCAGTAATAAATGCTCTTTAAAGCATTTGTGCCAAGCAAGTAATTTTTCTTGTATTATAAAAAGCTGCAGGATTTAGAAAATAGTTCCCATAAAACACTTCAGGTAAATTGTGTCAAGAATTGATCTCACTATAATAAGAATTAAAGTAGTATAAGAATTAAAGAAGCCAAAATCCTTACAAAATGGCACACTAAGGGTTTAGGATGAAGCACACAGGATGAGCGTGAAGAAAAATGCATTCTATGTTTTTTTTTCGTGTTCGGTTTAGGAAACCGGCAGAACTAAGTTCCCGAAGGACAAATGATGTATTATCTTTAATTCTGTTCAGTTGTATAATGATATTCTTTCCACACATACTATCAGAACTGTTGCCAATCCTCCCGACTCTACTGTTTCTAGTCTTTGAAGCAAGAGCCCAGCCCTAGGGCTGAATCATTAAATCAGATTAGTACTTTTACCTATTTGTTTTATAGATGCACACAGCTTTCAAGAATGGGAGGGGGGGATGTCCGAATGTAAACACTTATCTCCACTCCGTCTATTTAGATGTAATATTCTAATTGTGTTTGATTGGTGCGAGTTTAAAGGGTTAGTCACCTGATGCGTCCGGCCAGAAAAACAGCCATTAAGCACGTGAACAAGCCCAGAGAGACCACAGCCATCTGATGGCTCTTCCCATAGTCCCATGCCACTTTCAGGTTCTCCACAGCCTCTTGGGGAACCAGACTGAACAGCTCCTGCCAGACCGGAGCCCCCTGACCACCGGCGGCATTCCCATCCGAGGACCCCGACGCGTTGGAGTGATTCAGCATTGGCTGGGCGGGAGGAGAATGCAGGGAGCTGGCCGGGGTAAAGGGGTCTTCAGAACCGTATACTGCCAAGACCACCAAGAAAACGCAACTAAGGAAAGCCAAGATGCGTAAAAATATCACCCGGGCAGGAGTTGAAAAGTTGGGGGTGTAAGAATTCTGGAAAACAAAAAACAGAAAAGCAAGATAAGAATCCAAAAAATAAATAAAAATGAAAACAAGTAGATCAAAAAGAAAAGTGGGCAAGCCAATACAAGTTTTGTTCAGGAAATCAAAAACGAGAGTTATTTCTCAGTTTCAAGCTAAGTTAGTTTTTTTTTTTTTTTTTTGGACAAGGCAAGATGCACAGGTTCATTCCAGTGCAGGGCTTTCATTTCCTTAATTCAGAACAAATCGGCCTTTGGTTCCAGTTTTAAAAACAATAAAACTATTATGTCTACAATAATTAACACTGCAAAAATACTATTGGACCACAAGTGTTGTTTTATCCCAAAAGGTATGCAATGCAAACTTAGCACTCCAGTCACAAGTTACGACCACAAGTCACACTATAAAAACACAGATTCTGGATATACTTTAATCACTTAACTGTTTTTGAAAACAATTACACACCCAAAGGTTTCATGCAGAAAAACACTCAAGCACTTTAATTCTTAAAGCTCTTAACATGCATTGTATCAACAGGTATACCCATTAATTTCATAAAGATTACAGAGAGGTAAGGTAGGAAAGTCTACCTAGGGCATTTCATGCACGTCAGGATCATTGGCAGTAATTGTTGCCTAATGAAAGGGAGGCTACTCTTAAGTGTAAAAAAACTGTGCTAAATGAAGATTAATATCTTTATCCTCACAAAGATCCTTCAGATAAGAATTACTCATCACATCATTTACAGAGTTATGCAACAGGCTAAAAGAATGCATTGAGAAAGAACCGTCCCTCAAGATGTAAATAAATTAAAAGGAAGCTTTTAAAAAGATTAATTACAGAATCAACATCAATTATTGACAATAGCAAAATACGGGGTTTCCCAATATCTCTGACTGGCAGATTCAGTGTTGAGTAGAAATATACAGAGAGTGATATAAATCATCCCTTCCCATATGCACATAGTTTTGTCCACAACACTGCATGAAATATGAATCCTGGGATACACAGAATACAATGATATGCTCAAACAAAAACAGCAGCACCCCCTCTAATACAATATCATTTTCACACTAGGCTTAATACGGTAGCAAGAGCACCCTTGGTCTAAACCAGGGCTAGGATCAATTCAAACTCCTTTATTAAATCAATTCCCAATTAAATTTCTTCAGAGGAATTGGAATTGATATTTTAAAGACATAATTGTTGCGATTGTTCAACTGCTTTCCTTTGAAGCCAATTTAGTCAATTAAGAGCGACTTCAATTTAAGCAATTTGATGCCACCATGAGCAGCTCATTTCAACAGAATATTGCCAATTGCAATTTTGATCAACAACGTGCTGGAATTGCTTAAAAGGGAACTGGGAAATGATTTGAAATCGGAATTGGAATTGAAAAAACCTGGTCTGCACTGGCGACTGTGTGCCTCCACACCAGATGGAAATCTGGGAGTTCACCTGAGTCGCACACATGCGCAGAACAAATGGAATTGAAAGCGCTGTCCAATACAGCAGGGAGTGTAAGGGTTAATGGCTCTGGTATGGTGTGTGAGAACAGCAGACCTGCGCTGCTCACCTGCACGTATGCCTTGTCCGCCTCCCTGCTGCGTCTTAGCTGGTGATTGAAGAGCACGGCTCGGAGCTGCCGGTTCTGATGCTTGATGTAATACTCCACAGCCGTCTGGCAAGGACGGCACAGCTTGTAGGTCTGCTCCAGGTGATGTTTGTAAACCTCAATCTCTTCATCGTATTTCTCCTGGGGGGAAAAAAAAAATTCTCTGATCTATCTATCTGTACATACTGGCCAGTAAAAACTACACTACAGTGTTTTTTTTTAATAAACATTAGGTATATTGACACCACTGTTGCCATAATTGGAATCCATCCTCCATTTGTTAATGCACGTCAGGAGCTTTATAAAAAGTAGCTGAGATCTAGCGGATACACCAAGAACAAAGCAGCATTGATGCAAAGTGGACAGATGAGATGCAGCGCCCTGCTCTTACCCATACAGGCACTGCAGGTCCTAGCTGGCTCAAAGCAATGCTGTATCCAGAGCAGGCAGTTAGGAGACTAAATGGTTCACATTGTGCATGACTGGGAACGGGTGTGATCAGAGACAGCAACAGACTGTATGTATCCAAGAAGTCATCTGACAACTATGAAACATCCATCTACTTGCCTGTATTGTACAGACGCAAAGGATAAACACTTGAAAGATTGAATATACGTTTTTATGTTCCTTTACTTCGTCTGTTTCACCCCCATACTTCTTTGTAACTCTCTCCTGTAAATTCTAAATGTATTTCAAAACGGACGTAAATAAAATGTTTTAAGCTGTATCTATTTCTCTTCTTGTTCAATCTCACCCCTAACAAACAAATAAATAACTAAACAAATCATTTAGCAATTCACCCTTTCACAAACTCTCTGTGTACTTTTAAGAAATAGTTAAATGGATGTACCCTAACGTAGCGTGAACTGGGAATAAAAAACATCTGGATGAATAACCGTAAATGCTTTGGAACTGCCATGGACAACAAAGAAAATGTTCACAAGAGACGTGCAAAGGGAAGCAGCAAACTCAACACACATTTGCAACTGTAGCTGAAAGGCACAAGATGAAATCCTGTCGACCATGACCGTGCTCTCTACGGTAGACAGCACTGCGATCCTTATCTACGCTGACTGAACCTGTAGAAGCAAATCTCAAAGTACTGGAAAAACCGCTTCGGAATCCAAAACGATTCGTCCCACCACCCTGAAAGGCAAGACGCCACCCCCACCAGTCAATCAGTACTGGCAACCTGCCTCTGACCCCTGCGTTAACAGTGTACAGACAAGTAGGACTAACACTTCAAAAAGAGTTCCTGAATGCGTCTCCGGAGCACTAATTGTTCAAAATAATACATCAAAATTAACACTTGTCAAAATACAATGAGCGAGCTTCAGCGGTGATAAATGTCAGAGGGTTTCAGCTGCCAACACTTGCAATGTGAGAATCACTCCTCTGTCAACACTTCCACACCTTCCTCTGCCAGCTTCATCATGGTCTCTGACTCGGGCCCCAGGCAGTGTGGTGCCAGGGTCAAGGGCTAGGGCTGCCATGTGTTAGACAGGCCCTTGAAAAAGCACTGCCCTTGTAAGCTTAATGTTTTTTTAGACCTTTAAGGTACAAGGGACATGCATATTCCACAAACAGAAATGATGCAAACTTTAATTTTTTTTTGTAATGACGTGCACGAAACAGGTTTAAAATTGACTGCAATCAGACACAAAACAAGTTAAACATATAGGACCAGGGTGCGCCCTTTGTAGAGCAACCTCAAGATGCCAGCTATGCTATTCTGAGAGAAATAAAAAAAGATGAAATCTGCTGTCCCTGCAGACAGGCAAGATGTAATCTTAATCGTAGCTCTTGTCAGGGCCTGCAAGTACATGGCATGCAGCAAATATATATTTTTTTTTTCTTCCTTTGCAAATATTTGTGAATCAATATGCTCACGGATATGCAACACCTTAACAAGTGATGTCCAGTACCCATGTGCATGCAAGATTAGAGAAGGGGGTCATTCATCTGTACAGGGGTTAAAACAGGATGCTGTAGCTCCAAGCTGCAAAACAAGCTGACATGCAAGTGAAGGTGGGGCGTGTAATGGAAAGCAGTCAGTGGAGGGTACCAGTACGAGATAAAAAACAAAGATGTTAACAGATAAAAAGCACCTCACATACGGTGTTATCAGAAGTTGGAACAAAACAGACATTACATGAAGCGAGAGAAAGGCGGCAGCTATATGCAAGAAAAAAAGACAACACAAGCACCCCCTACTGGAGAACCAGAAGATTTCAAACAGTAAGAAAATCAACTTTCTCTTTAGGTTTTTTTTTAATTAAAAATGATGGCCATATCCTATTTAAAACCAGGGAATGCAATTAAAACTATTCTGTTCTGCCTAATTTTCGCTTACCTCTTCCCTAGGTACAAATGAAGCCAGCTGTTTAATCTTCAGTGTCTGGTTATTATTGCATTTCTTGCACAGCAGCATCTGGCAATTAACCCACTGCAGAACTTTGGGCGTCTCTGGCACAGCGAGTCCGGCAGACACCCCGTGGTTCAGATGCTCCAAGTGCTGAGCAGGGATTGGCTTGTTGTAGTGCCCATTCTGAAGGAGAAAAGCAAGAGAACGATGACAAAACTGCCAGGGACACCCACACCTGTGCCTCTTCACTGCTAATTTACTGGCTACAGGTAACCTGCATACCGTCTTATATAAATCAGAGTGACAAACAGCAGGTGACTGGTGTTGGTACAATTTAATATTGATGGGGGATTGAGGACAGCAACAAATAAACACAGAACTGGATGTCTCTGTGCATGGACCAATGACTGCGGGCTCGGAATCTGTTTAATACACTGTTTCAACCTAGCGGAGATTTAGACAACACATTCCACATGAAGTCATTTCATTTTTATATTCCTGCAGAGCAGCACTTTCCTGGAATGTTGTTTAAATGTTGCTGTGAGTTGCAGTTTAGTTTTACTTGATTAAAAAATGTCCAGGGCATGCTGGACAGAAACATCACCAGCATGCAAGCGCTTCCTCCAGGGGTTTTGAAGTCATACCACGTGGAGTAGGAACCGCATGCAGTAACATTCTTCCTGTAGATTACCTCTTGAAAGCCGTTGTACTGGTCACAGTTGGGACAGTCCCAGCAGTTTCTGTTTCCGTACGGCACCACCGTATCCTGGTCACAGAACCAGCAATTAACCTCGACGTGAGTGGGCTTCTTCCTGCAAAAGAGGGGCAGAAAAATTACAATTAAAGGGATGGATTATTAGTGTTTAATCTCTGCCGTCTCAATAAAACTACTACTACTGTTATTTTTGGATTTTTTTTTATTAAAAACATTGAATGCTTTTCCAAACTGCACCATAAGCCTTTTGTTTTTACCAGAAAAAAAAAAAAAAACACTTTTGTAAAGCTTAACTATACACACTGTGACAAGCTCACTAAAACCGTTTGTGTTAATGACATCATGCCAAGAAATCTACCAGCAGTTACATTTTTTTTCTTCAAGTTTAAAGCCAGTTGTTAAACTTGGCACTTGATTAACAGAAACAGAAAATGAAGTCTTGACAACATGAACAGCCAATGTATAGGAAGAACGACTTGAATACCCAAGAATCAAGAATCTGTCCATTCATTTTTATTATGAGGCTCACCATCATTACTGAACAGGTGTTGACCACAGCAGAGGAGTTTAAAAAACTTCCTACTGTGCCAAACAGATGTCTTCTTGAAAGATTGTCCATGCCATTTGCACACACCAGTGTCTACTGAAGAAGCAAGAAAAAGCCTGTTTGCACCAGGGTTAATTTTGACACAGGCGTTCTCTTCAAGGGGGTAACAAGGCTGTGTGCCATATGAACACCTGTTAGGTCAGCTGTTCCAGCGGTCATGTTAATCTGAGTTTTTAAAAACGTCATTGTCTTTTATTCCTCACCTGTGTGTAAATCAATGTTAATACTGTTGAACAAAGTTTAAGCGAAGTCAGGTTACTTACTGTGAAACGCAGAGGCATTAACATGTTTATTTTGAGTGCAGCTGCATTTCTCCACTTCGATGAGCCTTTTGATAACACACTTCATGGAATACCAATAACGCAATCTTAAAGATGACACGTACAAACATTTATTTAACTAAATGTCCAGGTTTATTCAGTTGTCTTAATGGTCACAATACAAGGTTATTATAATGGAAGTACGTTTTTATAACGTAAATTGTATTGTCATATTTTATAATAATTACTACTGTATTTTGCACGGTTGTAAATAAACATACAGATATGCATTCTATATCTAGGTTTAAAGAATCGTGTTTCCCTACCGCTGAAACTTTGGGCAACAAACAAACTGCTTTCTTCAAGGACGGTGACAAATGACCCCCGTTCACTCCCTCACTGAACTGGGAACGCGACTACTCGCACCTCTGGCTGCTGTGTGAGCGCCTTGGAAATCCGTCTTATTCTGCACAGCACATTTAAGAAACTTTTCACGAAAAGAAACTAAAGTGATACAGATGCATAAAGCAAACACACAAACGAGCTGCACCTCGCGGGACTGTGTTTGCAAGCAATATGGAGTAAGAGCGGCACTGTGCATACAGTTAGAAAGACACAGAAGGCGGTGCCTGAGCAGTACAGCGTGGGGCCGAACAGCTGACCACATCACATACGATACAAAACACTGCAAAACAGCATCAAAACCCGCCTTTTATACCGATAAAACCCGACAAACTACATAGAACACGAGAACGCATTCTTCCCAACACCTACATTTGACCAAACTGAGCAGAGTTTTGTATAAATGTGCACTTTTAATGCACAAGGCCTACTGTTAGCGCACCTACCTCGTTGCAATTTTGTAAATGAGTGCTCCAGCAGCGCATATCGTGGCTCCAACTCCCCCAGCAATGCCGAGTTGCGGATACTCTGATAATACTTGGTTTAAACCTTCCATGGACGATATTATAACGCAGCGTGGTGTAAAAACGTACACTGTTTTGTTTGTATCCCTGAAACGGCGCGCGGCGTTCCAGTATGACCTCAAGGTAACAATTCGGAGCCCCGCCTCACTGTCTAGGGCAATCGGCCAATCACAATCGCGACAGCGCCGCGTCCGCCCCCAACGTTCTCGGCGCGGCTCAACAGCATAGTTCTTGTTAATTTCAAAAGAGGAGGAGACTGCTTTCAAATATTTGTGAATCACTGCATTATGTGCAGTGAACACCTGTCAAATCCTAGCGTTTCAGAGACAAAAGCACAATTCGCGACAGACCCGTCTTTGTTTCCCTCTTTAGCTCCGCTTCCCGCATCTGACTTGTTTTGATTTAATTAAATATGTATAAGACAGATACAATATTAGATACTGTATTTGGTTTATGATTGTATTACTTCTAATATAAATTGTACAGCCACATATTTATATGGGGAGGGATAAAAACGACATTCTAGTCTATATGGGGATACATTTATTTAGAAGTATTTTTTTGGCTGCATATATTAAAAAAAATTAAAAAAATGGGGACATGCTTTCCAATGGAATTACTGATTTGTTAACTATTTTACTCAATAAAACCCTCTGAAAATATTTCTGCTGAAAAGTACATTCTTCTAAATCAAATATTGAAGTACGACAACAATGCAAATTACAGTTCATTAAATAAATTAACATATAAACGTGTTTAAAATAGAGACATGAACACATGAATGTTTAATTCATCGTACAATTGTAAGTGTAAAACTAGTGAGACACAACTTCAATGCAGGAAGATGATGCTAAACTTATTCTGAATAGTTCTTTCTTGCTGAAAACTTTTGAAATCCCCATTGGCAGAGTAAAAAAAAAAATGCAATATGCATGTACTATATGTAGCTATTTTAAACTTTAGTGTGATAATCCCCCACAGTTTGTGTGACCTGTGACCATTGCTGGCATAGCAGTACTGGATGTATCATTTCTTTACACTTCACTATTATTATGGCTGCATAAGTTATGCTGGAGAAAACAAATTTCACATTCTGCATGCTTGATCCTAAATTCAAACAGTTTTATGACGAGTAGAGTAAAATACATCCTAGCCAGTAAAAATCTGAATGGAATTTGTATTTTTGAATGTAAAATATCATCAAAACTGTAATACAATAGCCAATAGTTTATATCACGCTACGTTCATAACTATATTCGTATCTGTGCAGATGAAAATAAATAAAATACAAGAAAATCACAACCACCACAAGTACAACATTGATTAATGTATCTTTAATTAACCAGTTTGTTTTCAATATGCATTAGGCCCTTATCTGTTTTAAAAACAAAAACAAATGAAGCTTCCTATAACAAAAAAATAAATAATTTAAACCAAGTTACGAAAACAACCTGTGAAGGAGGGCCGAGCAAGGAGTAGCATTAAGAATAATAATTTAAATAAAAGTTCTCTCTTCATCTGTGCTCTTGCAGAAGAATCAGGACAAACATAAAAGCAGACTTCCAAGTCCCCCCAACACTGCTGTAGAGGATGATGACAGCATGACACAGTGTATGTACTTCAACGTGTATCTATATATCTATGGACCTGAATACTTGAGCAGGTTTGCCACTGACAATGCCTTTTTATAAATGTGTTAGCGGATATCAAGTTTAACATGCTTCTAACTAAAGAATTAGAACATTACACAAACAACGTAAATAGCAGGTCTTCGGACCACTTTGTGTTTGCATTACATCTTCTAGATGGGTTAGTAGTTTCCATGTCATGATTTTACATATATCAGGATTAAAATGTGTGATCTACTTGTCAAAAACTGTTGATGGAAAAACCGTCGGAAACACATACTCAAATGACCTTTTGAAAAGTGCTTTTATAATATATAAAAAAAAACACAAGATCTTCCAAAACTGCTCCTCCTTTGTGTCGGGGAAAAAGCAGCAGTGAACCAAGGAAGCATGTCTGAAACGTCCCATGCTTGATTAATTTGTGGAGTGGTTCCCTAGCAGGTACACTATGAGTTCGTACGTGGACAGCACGATGGCAGTGTTTGGGATCTGTCGAATGAGCTGTGCTATTAGTCCTCTGTAGAAGGCTGGGTAGCCCTCCTCGATGGCTACTAGCCGTGCTGTTTGAAAGAAGTACTTGTATTTGCTGCCCTCTTCACGTAGCCTTGTCCGGATCACCTCTGGGGGGGGGGGAAAAATACATTGATTTAGTAAACTTGCACACATTACACACACATTACATTGGACTTTGATCATGGAGGGGTGGGGACACATTTAACAATGTCCTTTACGTGCAGTATTAACAAGTGTCACATGGTGGTGCTGTTGCTCTTTTCAATGCTTTAGTAACAAGTCTTTTTTTTTTTTCAGCTCTTGTCCCACAATCATGTTTAAATTTAACAACGATACTAAATTTCTTGGTATCTGTTTACTACTTTCTTCCATAGTTTAGCCATGCACGTTAACCAGCCGTTCAACAAATGACTACAGCATTTAGTATTTTGGAAACCGCTGTATCTATTCGGAGAAACGTATTAAGTATTTTGGAAACCATTACAACTTGGGACGCTTTATGTGAGCCAGCCACACTGTATGTGAGCAAGCCTCTATGAATGTATGAATGCCCAATACCTACCATGTGGGTATGCTATACAGGAGGCACAGCCTTTGGAAAAGGCAGCAGCAATCATCAGCCCTAGGAAATCTGACGCTCCCTTCTCGTTTGATTTTCTGGTTGGCGAGGATAACCTTAGATCTCCCAGATTCTTCTTTAGGGACTCATAAATAACAAAACAGATAATTGTCTCTGAAATCCCAGCATATGAAGCGGTAAGCCCTCTGTAAAATCCACGGATTCCTTCAGATTGGTACACATACTTTGCACACTGGAGTGCGTTCATCTGCTTCACACCCCGCACCCTAGCGAAAGGAGAGAGCAAAGCCAGTTAGTCTGCTGTGAGCGGTGTCACTACAATGTCACCCAAGGCCAGTTGGTCTATCTGGTTATCGTACTTCACTATTGCTGGTGAACTTGTCTACTGCATGGGTTTTTTTATTTGTGGTCTGTGAATTGCAAGTTGATTGCTCCATATTCTAACTTTTGCAGTCGTGCCTTTTTTTCAGCAGTTCTTTACCTTTTGTTAAATAAATACAAACATGGGGTTTGGTTATTTTATGTTGTATGTCTTTGACAGGAATAATTATGTACTTAAGGACTGAGTTTAAGTATTCAGATCTCAATACCATCTGGAGGGCACGGGGAGGTCAACATGTTTATTTCAAGCTTAACCTCAGGCCAGAAATGTTATGCTTTGACAAGCAATCTCTCAGCTCCCTACTAGCTTGTGAACTGAATACAGAGGCCTGCTCTGATCCCATATACAACTAGGCTATACATCGAAACTATGAATGTCAACAAGTGGTATTAATAGGACAGGTCTGGTGATTCATATGATCACACACATTAAATAAATAGTCTACAAGGAGGGAGATGGAAAACGGTACTGTCAGAGTGTCTTATTAAATACAGAAGGTAAGATCGGTCTTCCTCATGACTGATGTGTATGAATATTTGGTTTTATTACAGCTTCTAGTGGATTTGGGTTCAGCATGTTCAAGCTGTTTTGTATAAGCCTGGGGGTACACAACTTGACACTTCTGTTCAGATCTGTTTCCGTTGCTCAATTCCTGATCTAGCACTGCTGGATTAGACTCAGAACTAGACACTGACTGGGTCAGAACCTTGATGTTACGTATTGAATCAAAAACATTATTTCAACGTCCGCAACTCTAGTATGTGCGACCACACTTATTGGCACTTGCAGTGCATATGAAATACTTTTATTTAGGTGTGTGTTTCTTTATAACTAGACACTGCATACCGTACCTTCTTTCTAGCTGCATTCTGGTTTTCACCATCCATATTGGGTTCATAAGTGAATTTGTAACAAAGGCTGAAAAACAGAAGATTATCTTAATTAAAACTATCAAAAAAACAAAATATAAAAGAAGAGGGATTAGTCTTCTAGAAATAATTAAATTCTGTTGAATGTCTTGGCCAAGAATAGATAATGTTGAATGTGTATAAAGCTTGATAAATGAGATGACGGGGTGAGCTTGCGTTTTAATTCTCCACAAACACTTGATCACTTCTTTGAAAGAGCACAGCGAGATCCCTACCTGCAAACCCAGCTGAGCACATGTGAACCATGTTGCTGTTCGGCACAAAGATAGCGTTGAATTCCTCTTTCGATTTTGAGTAGGCAGCAAAGTAGATCGCCCTGCGAAAGGCAAGAGAAGGGACATTTCACCTAGGCTGCAAAATAGGCTACAAACTGTTCCATGAACTGATGCGATTACAACTCCAAAACTCTGTGATGGAATGACTTGAGATGAGGGGAAGAAAGAAAGTTTCTTTTTGCAAGCCAATATTGAACAGCCTGGCAACAAACACCATTGTCTACCTAGGCAGTTAAAAAAAAAAAAAAAAACCCATGAAGCTGTTAAACGATCTGACCACATTTCCAGAATGGCCTGTCCTGGCTCAGCTCAAACAACTGAATAAGCAACTGGCTTTTCTTTCTTTTTTACTGCAGTGGTGAAAGTTTCCCATTTGCTATTGCATAGCAGCATCACACCTCAATCACAGGAATAACAAAAGACCAACTGCAGCTCTTGCCACTTGGTTAACTCAACCTTTTACAGCAGAGCCATTCATTATTTAAAGAAAGAGCATTTCAGTGAATCCAGGCTACCCTGTAGAGTCAATACCTCATACAGTAAAAGACTACTTTACAGTACACCAACGTAGAGAGCGTGAATCATGATGCTGCAACCTCATTTCATTCTACAAATAGTTGTTACAAAGACACAGAGTAACATACTGCATGCATTATTCATACTGTGTCAAAACTAGAAGAGGCATTAAGACAGCAGTCTGTTGAAAGCAAATCTGCTTTTAACCCCTGGATTAGTTATGCTGCGATAGACTTTGTCAGTGGTTAAAATATTATGTGTAACTAGTGTGGCATGATCCCAGGGAGTAAAACGAATGAACCTGCTCAACTCTGTGGACTTTGCAGAATTGATGGAGAAAACAAAAAACCGAGCACTGAAGAACAAAGCAGCCTTCTCACAGAGTCGATAGTGCAGCAGAAAACCTTGATAAAGGGACCAAGTTCATGAACCTATCTAATCCTTGTACAATTCTGTATTGAATGTAGAACAAAGGTGAAGCAGAAAAATATATGTGTAAATATTTTAGAGCTTAGATAAGATATGGCATTCATGTAATGTGGACTTACTTAAAAACCGATGCTGTCTTTGTGTTCCGTCAGAATTTAGTCTGTGATCAGGGATAATGGCCAAGCAACTTCACAATGTCATTTTAAAACGGGGTGACGCCCAAGCACAGAGGTGATTATCAAAGAAGTACCTTCATGCTGCGATACCCTATGGGTTTGAAAAATTACCTTGAAGGTGCAACTCCAACTAGATTAGGACCCAAACCCCTGAAGAGCGATCTTGGTCCCTCCTTTTCCAATATAGACCTGCAAAACAGGGAAAAAAAATTAAAGTGAATCATTTTACCCTACTTTGTTTCACATAAGTTAACATGCAACAGCAATGTAAGCCCAACACTGTTTTGTCATTTGATTATCAACCAACTGCTGTGCTACAAGGAAAGAATCCAGCCGACTTCCTGCCAGTAACCACTTCAAGAATCAACAAGCGTATAGCATGGGCACCATACATAAATATCAGAGATGATGTAACAGAGAGCGAAGGCAGAGCCAGAAACAACTTGTTTATTGTTTGCATTTCCCATACAGAACCACCATGTTTTTTTGGTCCAATTGGGAAATCAATACCTGTTTTTTTCTGCTTTGAACAGCAATGGTTAGGACAAACACCCTTGTTGGCGCAATGCTCTTGTACGACTTGCCCAGTCAAACAGATGACGCTGGATAGAGGTTTATGACGCATATTTTTTCACAAGCTGGCCAGTCATGTACATTGGAACATCCATACACGGAACCAAAGATAAGAAAGTTCACAAGCATGTACATGTACTGAACAAATAACACACTGCAATGTGGGTTGCATTGGAAGACATGAATTCCCCACAAGCCTAAACCCACAGAATGGCAGGGCATGGACTGCATGCTGCAGAGGTAATTTACATTAGGTATCCCCAAGAACCAGTGATCTTTATTGTGTCCTGGGTAAATCAGTATAGCAGAACACTGAATAAAAACAAGAAAGGGACAGTATGATTGACTGTTTACACAATGATAGCCCTGACCTTTGCACCATCAATACAAAAATGTGTAATTTTGTTGTGTTATCTTTATCTCTTCTCAAACATGCTGACTTTTAGCCCACTTTAATGAGACAACATCTCCTTCAGCGATATGATGTGTTCTGAGCATTCTGGTTCAATAATTAATCACCAAATCGCTCACTACAAAGTTAATGCAGAGCAAGAGGCAACATTCACCAATGTTAAAGTTCACTTCTTGAAAGAAGCAGTTTATGGATTGTTGCATGCTCTTGTCCAATAGCGAGTTTAATCTAAACTGCTTCCGACAAGCATTCATCGAAACAATTAAAGGCTTGTTATATTTTAAAGTAGACAAATCAATAGGAGTGCTATAATACCCCTTCATGTTCACTAATTCAGTAAGCTTTTCTCCTTTAGTGAAGTTTAATGTCTACTATCCAAAGTGCCCACCTTCGTATATCGTTGCATAACCTTAATACCAAATGCCAGCTCATTACCCGACTGACATCAGTGAGATCAGGGACTGTCAACAAACAAAATGACTTCAGATTGTTTTGTACCAAGATCTAAACAATAGATCTGACCTCATCTGCTTATGACTACTATCGCCTGTGTGCGTGCACTCACATAAACACACGTATAAACAAGACTATTAAAACGAGTCCTTCAGAAACTGCAGTGCACGCTGGTGAAGGTGTGTGTTTCTAGGAGATACAGGCATCCAGAGCTCTCAAACACAAGCACCCATAAAACCAGTTATTATATGATCTTATCATGCAAGAGCCACGTGAGCCAGAGCAGGCAGGCTTTATGGAGAGCTTCATGTTGCAATAAAGGATGCAGATGCAGAATTATTGTTTTCTCAATGCTTCTAATTTCAACATATTGAACTGGCAGAAGTGAGATCCCTACAATATCTACCATATAAAAACCTAACATTTTATATAGCGCTGGTATGTTAAGAGACAACGGCAGTGTCCAGTGTTAACAGGATTAGATTCATATAGTCCTCTAATGCTGTGAGGTATTGTAACACACAAGCTTTTTGATGGGGCTTAACAATGAGGCGTCAGCAATCTGAGAAACTGGATTTTTGTCAGTACTCGGAGTTTCAAACTGGCTGGATACCCAAGTCTGTATGCTCAACAGCAGATTAAGCAGGATCCTCATTGTTCAGACTGCTGGGAAGAGTGTGAGAGGGGCAAGTGGATTTGTCCAGTCCAGGCTGGATTCAAATCAAGTCCCTTAAGTGAAGACAGCCAGTGCCCGGTTGCAATTCACGTTTAGCTGTTTCGGTTTCTAAGGCTACCCCAGTGTGCGCAGAAGACAATGTCAATGAGTCTCTACTGGCTGACATCTGAAAGCCAATTACAAAACAAAAATAAAAAAAGTCAATAAAATTGTCCAGGACGCTACAGAGACAGAGATAGATCCCCATCATGGAACAGGGTGTTAAATGATCTAGATGTTATATGCCAGACCAGCCTGCCAAGTAGCAAATGATAAAATGGAACTGCAGCCAAAGGAATCTCACATGTCTAGGGTACATGGAGCGCCACAAATGGCACGTACTGCATGGCAGGGAGGTCTGTCATTTTAACATGTAAACACTTTCAGAGATTATACGACTGCTTTCACAGACCCAGGTTAGCACTGAATTACCACTAAGATTTTGTTTGTTTTTTTAAACTACTTCCTCTTAGTAGTTCAACTGAGTGTCAGTCAAATACAGGATTAAGATATGTTGATTTGTATTATAATATTGCTTTACAAGCCCATCCCATAAGAAGTGCAGAGAGAAAACAAGTGGATATTAATGCATAACTTATTAAAAAGGCTTTATTAGGTGACATGCATGCAATTTAAAATCAAGTCACACTTTAGGGCTTGAGCCAGCAGTTAGAACTTTAGAACTTTCTTGGCAGCACGCCCTGACGGTTCACCCAAAATAAGTTTTCCTCCAGGCTGTTACAAATTCAAAGGTTAGTTATTTATCACATTGAGGGATGATTTCAAAAACAGCTGTGCAACACCAGTTCTAACCAAACGTGTGCGTGCATGCGTGCGTCTGTGCATGTGCAAGGCACATCAGCATGCCGTGAACCAGCAGGAGTTCAAAATAAGAGCAGATATCTGGTTCACTGGAGCTGACTATGACTGAAGACTGAACAGCTTAAAGTCTACAACATTTATAAAACCTGAATTGCAATAATTTGCATGGTACACGTACCTCAGTACTTGGAAAAGGCCAGGTGCTACCCGCGTTGGTCGAACCATGCTAGTTCCACTCAGGGTGCCAAGCTGTACCTGGGACAGATACACCTGGCGAAGCGTCAGTCCTGAGGATTGGAGTCTTGTCTTGATCACTTCCAGGGGACATGTAACCATAGCACCCACTGTGCCCCCGCACCTACAGATAAAGCAGAAAAAGACCAAAACTTAGAGGCTATAAATAGCCTAAACCAAAATTGTACCAGCTTGTTAAACCGATTGTGTCACAAATTGGCAGGTTTCCTCCTATTAAGTTCCACTGATGCCTAATGGAATGGAGAGTCACACAAGCCTGTAATGTGATTAATCTAGGAATAGGGCATTGCGCCTCACAAGGCTTGTTCGTACAAAGGGTCAGTGTTTTGTGTAATGCAAGGTCATGCAGATCACTGCCTTCACAGATTATCCTCAGCTCAGACCCGACATGGTACCCACTGTACTACAAGCAAGCAGTCCCTTATGCAAAGGACATTAAAAAGCCGACAGGGAACACCAATATAGAAGAAAAGCAAGCAGAACCTTTTGAAAACAAACACTAAACACAAGGTACCAGTTTTGCTCAAACGAAGAAATAACTGTTCAAATAACCACCAAATGTGAAGAAGTTTATTTAGTAAAGATTTTGTGTAATGAACCTCAGTTACTTTACAGTAACAGAAAGCACAGCACGCATGTGGTGAAGAGTGTACTGCAGCTGTAACTAAGCACTACACTCCAGGGCATGCACTCAAATGAGGTACCGCACATAGGATTAAAGTGCCCTTTGCTGTAGGTGCAGGGTCTCACAATTTTACTGTGGGTGTCTCTTCTATTCTTGCACGCGTGTTACTGCAGAAACAGTGTTCCTGCAACGCCAGTCCTAATATCTGTTCAGCATTTGCACACCTCTGCTCAGAAAGCTATCAGCAACTACTACTGTGTTTTCAGATGAAAAACAAACACCTTCTTGGCAGCAGTTACTCCAGATAATAGTGGGAAGAAGACTGTAGTCATTTACAAAGCATTTTGCACAGATTCTTTTTTTTTTTTTTTACTGAACATCAGATGCACTCGAGCCCCCCTAGTCATTGCAGATGTGAATTTAACCTTCATTCTTGAGAAGAGGGATCTAGCAAGTCTGATAACGAGCGCGTTACTAAACCCAAACACCTGTGTGGGCCAACAGAGAAACTTCAACAGTAATTTCTTAACCAAATTTGACTTCAATTTCAATACTGTAATGTATTTCTTGCTCTTATTGTATTACTTGTATTGTAACACTTGAAATGTATTTGCTTACGATTGTAAGTCGCCCTGGATAAGGGCATCTGCTAAGAAATAAATAAAAATAATAATACCCAAATGCATACTTTGTTTGTTTTGCCTTTGTTGCATCTAATAAATTCAGGAGAAATAACCTGGCAGACTCCCTCTACCTTTAAAACACAATATTATACCATACTTTACATTCGGCGTAAACATACCGTTTATCAGGAGGTCTAAATACCAGTTGGACTGGATGCCAAAAATAAAATGAAAAAAAACAAAAAACAGAAGGGCTAGACATATATTATTAAGTGTTGCATTGTTTAAGCATTATACAAACATTAAGACAACCAATCCTCACTCACTATTCATTTCTAAACATATTCTTATGGGTATTTCCAGCTGCCATTATGCCAACACCTAGAAGGCAAAAAGGCACACACATTGATGATCTATAGGCGTACTTCAACCAACTTCTCCACAACAACAACTAAAAAAAAAAAGCAGTTTGCTCTGCTAGTGCAAAGAATAAGATACTCCTTCATTTATGGTAGAGCAACTAGAATCCCAGGTACCCTGTAATTACAAAACTGGCATGACCGGTCTTTTGCCAGAGAAGCTGAACGTTAAACTGAATGAACAGTGTTGTGGAATCTGCCAGCTTCATGGGTCACACTCTACACAGGACTGAACTGGCTGGAACCGCCCCCTGGGTATCTAGAGTGTGGAACATCCAGAGTCTGGACAAATGAAACCTGAGAAAGGTCAGATCAGGCACAGCACTGCACATGTGTGTCATTGGTTCCTCACTTTTGGGAGGGGTAGAGCATATAATATAATAACTGAACAGCCATGTGCTGTTTGACCCTTGTGACTTGAGTTTTAGTGCTAATCTATTTCCTCATCTCTGGAATTATCAATAATGTATTTTAAAACTTCAATTTGGTATATGAAGATATTTCAAGTTGTCGCTTTTTCCTGGTACCCTCTGATTCTGATCTGGTAGCAAGCGACAGTGCGCCAGGATTCTGCCAGTGAGTCAGTGTATTTGAAAATATATGCATATCCTGAATTAACCTCAAGAGAGGGAGGAAAACAGATTTTAAATCATTGGTTTGCACCCCTTTAATACTCTAGTGGCAGAATATGGGGAAACAGCATCCTTCTAAGAGGGTTACACGATGTCCTTTTTAGCAAGAGCTACCATATTTAATTGAATGCATACTATATACATGTGTACTTTGCTACAAAAGGCGAACGTTAAATGGGAAAATTAGCCCCCAGTCTAGAAAAAACAAAAATGCTTTCAACACAAAGAGAATGGCTATTTTCAACTGTTTTCTCTGTTAAAGACATTAGGGACAGAATGTAGAGGTGTGTCCTCAATAGCCAATCGGTTTCAATGCAACAACCGCACCGACTTCTCGGTCCACGGAAGCAACGCCACCTTCCTGCCTGCGTTAGAATGTTGCTTATGCAACACAAAATAAACTACATTACTGCAAGTCCTGTAATATACGCGTGAAACTGCCTGCCACCACACCGATTCTACATGTGTATGCTGCTAGACTGCGGCTTTTTTATTTTAATTTGTAGTATTAAATATGTGTATTTAAGTACTTTCGTGTCGGCTCACTAGCACGAAATTGAGCATGTACAGTAATACATTTAGCACGTTACATTTAATAACACTACGGTACTTGCATCTAATGATGCTATCATAACGTGATTAAAATTATTTGAAGTAATGTTTGGTTTTAATAAATAAACATGCATATCACTATTTCATTTTGTACGTTTAACAAATGAGTAACTGCATCGCATTACGATATATCAATCAAAAATATGTTCGAATTATGATCTTCGATACAAGGAGATATATATATATATATATATATATATATAAATAAACTATTATATATAATACAAAAGCTATATATATATCTATATCTATATATATATATATATATATATATATATATATATATATATATATATACATATATATATATATATATATGTGATGTGTTACCACAATAATCCCATGAAATGAAATGAAATGAAATGAAATGAAAGTACATTTTCTCGCCGACAATGCATAAACAGGAACACCAAATTAAAAGATTGGTAAATTAAAACAAATATCTTTAAACCTGTAATCTTACTCAGCATGGATGCCATATTATTCTTAAACAATTTTCCCGGGCCTAAACAAAAATAAAATAACTGACGCCAAAAAAGGTCACTGCATCGAAGGGCAGTCTCCTGCTAAAAGACATTAAACTACTGTATCATCTATTTCCATGTGAAGAATAATAACACATTGTAAGTATACTTACCCGCCAGCGAAGAGGTTTAACAATGTGTCTTGCTGTGCCATCCTCAGGCAGTCATTATAAATTTCTCATCTAAAACAAAATAATTCTGTTAAGTATAAAAAACTAAACGTGCTCTCCCAGCTCCTCGACCGGCTTCTCTCACAGATCCTTACAGTGCGCAGAATCAGCAAATCGACAGATTTCCACGTGACGTCAGGGGGAGGGAGGGGGGTGTTGTCTCTGACGTCATCCAAAGTGTGTGGCTGCGTTTGCACGACAGCTGACACTGCAGGCACGCCACTGTGGTTTTTAAAAACCACTCGAGACGCCCAGGAGAAAGACGATACCTTTTTTTAATGAGTTTTATATACCCTTCTATAAAGCAGCTAGGATTAGTGTTGCACAGCCAGAACGGTGCTGGTAGATTTGCATGTCAGTGTCTAGGGTGGAAAAAAAAATCTGATATTAACAGATTTCAAAGAACCTCAATAATGAGGAATTCCAATGCTCTGTAGCATTCCTGTAAACTACAGCTAAACCAATCGTGTATTACTCAGAAGAAGTCTTAACCTTTAGCAGACCACAGTATAACCATCAATGGCAACACAATAGCGTTGCTATTTCAGATCAGTAATGGTGCCTTTCATTAAGAAATGTATTATGGAAATGCATTACTTGGCATTAGGGTACATTTATAATATAGGAGGCTTTAAATCGTAGTTTAAAGTTGTGTTGCTTGTAGAAAACAACAACAACAACTAAAAAACAAGCAAAAAAAAAAAAAAACTTCGCGAGTTTGCCCCATTGTGTAAGACTAGATACATTCCAGACAGATGAGCACACGCATGTTCCCGATTGTCCTTGCAACGAAACCGCTTGCAACCCACAGCAAGGGGGGCGTGTGGTGGGAGCTGGCCTGCAGCTAGGTTAATCATCTTATTATTCTGTCATTGACTCACAAACACCTCGTGACTCTGATCGGCGGGTTATTTGGCAATCACACTGAGCAATCATTTATTGAATCGCATTGACTGATTCAAACATACACGTTACAGGAATCCATCTCAATGAAACCGAGTCTACTGCAAGTTAAGCGCTTCATTCCTGCGCACCAAACTTATTTAAAGAATGTGTTTTATAAAGCCTGTTTTGATGAATAAAACAAGTTATTTATGAAATTGTTCTAGACCGTTGTTACAGAAGCAAACAGGAGTCTAGAACAATATATTCCACATTCATCTTATTTTCAATAAATAGTATTTCAAAGTTAAGCATTTAACCCTTTGTGAACAAGGTCCAACATATTAAATGTTTATATATATATATATATATATATATATATATATATATATATATATATATATATATATATATATTTGTTCTCTTCATTTATCATCTTCCGTGGCTTCAGTATGTGTGCATTTGCAATCTTTATTCGCAAAAAAATGCATCTATAGAAATATAGTTGGTGCCCTCTAGTGGTGAGAATGGAATCACACCAACATAGTTGCTGCCCACACCGCAGTGCACAGTACTGCTATGAAACCATGTGATGCAGTATCATGCCTTAGAACGTTACGTAATGTAATAGAACTCCACATAGAATTTCCCTATGCGCATGCCGAGCACAATGTTTTAGAGCAAGTTCTATATTATTTCTTAGCAGACGCCCTATGAAGGTCTTTCAAATTTTGCAAGAAGAAAAGTCTACTGATATCCTCAACGTCAGTACAGTGACACCGCACTGGAAATGCAAGAGGTCTGTGCTAAAGGCAATGGTAGATACTACAATAGCGTGAGCCATTTTAAATTGGTACCAGATTCTTACATAGCCATGGTTTCACAAAGGAGTGAACACATACACAGTGATGAACTAATTGCAGTTCTGTGATACCAGACAGTGTTCTTCCGTATTGGACTGTATCATCGCCATTATTATTATTATTATTATTATTATTATTATTATTATTATTTATTAGCAGACGCCCTTATCCAGGGCGACTTACAATTGTTATAAGATATCACATTATACATTTTTTACGTTCTACAGATATCACATTATTTTTTAAATACAATTACCCATTTATACAGTTGGGTTTTTACTGGAGCAATCTAGGTAAAGTACCTTACTTAAGGGTACAGCTGCAGTGTCCCCAGCCGGGGATTAAACCCACAACCCTCCGGTCAAGAGTCCAGAGTCCTAACCACTACTCCACACTGCTGCCCACGTCATTGTTGGTATTGCTGTGATCTGCTAGGGATAAGGGTAGTACTGTGTACACATTATTATTGGTATTTCAATGTTTTTTTTCTGTATTCAATAGGTCAGTAGCCTACAGGATCTCTACAGAATGTTGGAAGAGAGACTGTGGCCCATGACCCCTTAGCCCCACACTATTAACATCAACCTGTAACCTGTATGACAAGGTTTTACCGTGCAGCCTGAATCCCGTAGTTTACATGACTAAAATTAGTCTTAAGCAATATAATAGTCTGCCACCAGATGCCACTAATGCTCTACCATATGAGAGCATTTAAACCCATCATCGAAACATTTGCGTCACATGATATATGCACTCCAAATTCATTGCCCATCGTTTTTTTTAATTCATATTTGTGTTAAAGCATGATATGGGTTGCATTTAAACAAGTTAAACGACACAATCTTTTTATTAAATAAATAAAACAAATAATATCCTAGCATGTGTAACGGCACAGTCTAGTAAAATAGTGCTAAAAAATGTATGTTAAAAGCCCAGAACTCTGTCCTTACTTTGTCCTACATTTGCTTTATTTTGAAGTTGTTGACCAGCTTCTATTCGCTCATATGAGGTTACCATATAAGTCCATGTATACTAGGACAGTTTGGGACAGTTCATGCTTTTCAACTCACACCCCAATGCATTCTGGTAAGACCCAGCTGCAATTCTTGCAGAGCATGCAAGACCTATTTTGTAAGTCTTTTTATTAGTAGTAGTATCTCCTCCATGGCTCTTCAGGCTGATGCACTCAAGAGATTTTAGTCTTGCCTCACTGACATTTCCACTTGGTTACCAGCACAGGACTAGGCAGCTGGGTGAATGCTTTCAAGACCAGGTGTCTTGATAATGTCTCTCCTGAATGGCAGTCCTAATGTCATTAGAAATATCGGCTGTTGGACAGATTCTTGTTCAGATAGGAAACAACAATGGACCTTCTGATTACAAAGATATTGTTAGGAGTCCGGAGGGGTTAGTGATAGTGGGATAGAAGGACTTTTCCTTATTAGTCACATCAATGAGTCATTGGCCAGAAATGTTTCTGATCCCCCTTTTCCACTGGCACATCGGAGCCATCAGGGTCTGTAGGGGTGCTTTTCCACTGGCTAGTTATCTAGGGTTACCATATGACTCCATGTACCCTAGGACTGTTTGGGACAGGTGAGGTTGTTCAGCTCACACCCCAATGCATTCTGGTAAGTGTAGTCCTGCTGTGAAAGGTACCTGAGACAGGTCAAACTTGCCAGAATGTATTGCGATGTGATCCATGAAGAATGAAAACGCAGAAAAACACAACCATAACATCGACATCGCTGTTCTCAACTCAAATACAGTGCGCCTCTTAAAGAGGAAGTAGCGACGTGCCAAAAAATACAGTGTTATCCATGTGTTCCTACAACTGTTTAAATAACGTACCTGCAAGTCTGTTTCAAAGCTCTTTTCAAAATGTACACTCTAGTGCACTGATGGTGTCAAACAGGTAACACAGCAATAATGATCCATGATGGGGTACAGCACAGAAAAGCCAGAGCACTTGTTATGTTTTGTTTTTTATGCTCTTCCTGCAGTGATTTAGAGGACAGGACTCAAACACTAGTGCACTAGAGCAGACATTTTGAAAAGAGCTTTGAAGCAGACTTTAAAGTTATAAGTGTAAAAAGTTGTCAGGATGTGCACAATGAAAAGAAATGACAGGTCCGTTATTTAAACAGTTGAAGCAACACGTGGGGACGTGCAACACTATATTTTTCAGAACCGCGCTACTTAATGTTTAATACTGCATCATCGAGGCAGCAGTGTGGAGTAGTGGTTAGGGCTGTAGTGGTTAGGGCTCTGGGCTCTTGACTGGAAGGTCATGGGTTCAATCCCTGGTAGGGGACACTGCTGTTGTACCCTTGAGCAAGGTACTTTACCTAGATTGCTCCAGTAAAAACCCAACGGTATAAATGGGTAATTGTATGTAAAAATAATGTGATATCTTGTAACAATTGTAAGTCGCCCTGGATAAGGGCGTCTGCTAAGAAATAAATAATAATAATAATAATCTACATGTGACTCGAGACGTTCGTTGCATATACAACCAGGCCCCTCCAGGCTGCTTAGTTTTACAGTGTAGAACAGGTATGAAAGAAGAACCCAGGTCTACTCCGGGAAGCAAATGTCTTTGCTTCAGAGACATCCAACATACATGTGGAACCTTTATTTCTTGAGGAAATCTTCCTTGTGTACGCGCTTCAGAGAAGTTCTGGAAACCATTGTAAAAAACAAAAAACAAAAACGTGACTACTGGTAATGAAACATGCATAATACAAGCTTGAAATAAGAGCGGCACCCTATAAAAGCGCTGTGGGATAAGTACATATATGTGTTTGCACAGGTGTCTGCCTGCCTTTCTGTGCATGGAACCTGTATTTGCTGTCTGAAAAAGCTCACAGCACTTTCTTTAAAAAGGAATTTCCTCCCAAACAGTTCTGATCAGATATTTTCATCATGACTAAGTAACCGCTTTTACTTCCAATACCCTGCTGACAAGTCTTATTAAAACCTCCAAAATACATTTAAATGATAATTGGAGTGACTTCACTTAAGGATCAGCCTGTGTCAGCTGCACAGGCTCACTCTCTCTCAACCCACCTATCTCACGGCTTCAGCATAATGCATAGCATATGGCTGGACTTGTTAAACAGCCTGGGACTCACATTTTAGATTGTTTTGGAGCGCATTCAGGAATGTGGTCACTGGCCAAACATTTTATAACCCCAGACTTTCAAGGTGTAATAACCACTTGCAAGTTTTCCGTCATTTCGCTGTTTCATGGGGCCTCATTTTTACTGATTGTTAAGGTTTCAACATGCACCTGATTGCGTTTAAATAATTATTCCGGCCATTTCGAAAAAAATCTGCAAACATGTTTGCTGAGACGAAGGGTCCCTTGCAGTTATTACATTCTGGCTGTCTTTATTTTATGATGTGCTGTTGGTGCAACCGCTTCCAAGTCTCTTGCAGTTTGCCTGAGGCACTGCGTTTTTCTCAGGCTCTCTATTGCAAGCTCTGAAGCACACATAAAAATCCTGAATAGCTGCAAAAAGGTCAGATGCTTTTATTACAGGGAAATAAAATATTTATGAATGTTCTCAATATTATTTGGATTAAAAAAAAGCTGGAATGAGGAGAGATCGCTGGACATGAATCATGGGTTTGGAGCAAACTTCCCTCCCACCTTATTCCACTGAAAATAACATCTTGAGGTATATGATTCACGGTAAAGCCTGGTTTCAAGAATCCTTCAAATGTTAAAGGCTGCTACCTACCAGAGGCGATGTGACAAGCGAAACTGTGCAGCGATGCGACAACATGAATAGAACCTATACTTTTGATCTTTCACACCACAGGTGACACGACAGGTGACGCGGGAGCGACACAGGAGAGACGCGAGCAAATAGGGTCGAATCCTATTTATCGCGCAACAACTAGGGAATTGACCAATCAGAGAACAGCTATAATATGGTGGTCCAGCAGAATGAAGCAGACAAAGGTCATCGCAATTATACATTTGAAAGATTTGGGAGTCCATTTCGAAGGAACTGGATAAGCCTGGTGTGTTTGAGTTATTGCCCTATATGTTGAAATGCCATCAGAGAAGACACTCATAATTTCCACATCAGGCTGTTGAATGTGCACCAGTCTTGATCATAGTTTTGTCAATAGTGTGTCGCTTCTGGTGTGTTTGGTCATGTCGCTGTGAAAGTATCTTGTCGCCCAATGAAAAATGACATCACGTCTGGTGTGTGGCAGCTTTAACAAATGAGCTTTAATGATGCAGACTAGGTAAGCATGTGTGTGTGTTCTTTACCAAGCTGGTGTTTCTAAAATACATCAATAACGTACACCAGAACTCACATTAAACATCTTTAAATTAATCACAGGCTCTGTTGGGAAAGGTATGTATTCAACACATCAAGCTGTCTCCTATATAAAATAGAAAAATACAAAACAATAGCAAGAACCATGGTTTGTAAATGTGTTGACGTATCCCTGTTTTATTAGCCAGCTGCTCTAAATATGAGCTAACTATTGCCAATTTAGGGGCTAGCATGTGTGAGTGTGTACAGCCTTTATGTGCCAACTAATACATAACAAAAAACAAAAAAGTACTGAAATAGGGTCTGTAAATTAAATGCAAAGGTCAGTAAACCATGGTCTCATGGGAACCTCCAGTTGACAATCAATGAACTTATTCTTTTAGAATTTCAATGCAGTTATCTCAGTATGTTTGGATCCTTGCCATTTTAGTCAGAACCATTCTGCACTACAGCCAAATAGCCATTTTTTCAGGGAGATTCACACAGAGCGCCTGGAACCTTTGCAGCCGCTGTAAAGAGACAGTATCTGAATCACTACTTAGAAGAGCACCATTGACATAGTTACGCTGTAAAAATATTATACCAACTTAAAATAACTAAAATGTAATACATTAATTCAGATTTTTATTAACTACTGTTTTTTGGAACCAGAAGACACAGCGACTTTAGCTATATCCAGTGTTGTAACAGGTGTTTCCACCTGCAGCCTACAATCCAATCTGTAAAACATTACGCAAAAGGGAAGAATTCCATTTAAAAAATAAATTCACGCACCTACTGTACCGCTAATATTGCCCTGACAGTATAATGAACTGACAGGCACCTGCTCTGCTTACATTGCCTGCATTTTGAGGTTTAGCACCTGTATTTGGCTTAAACACAAACTTGACATCTTTGTATAAAGAAGTAGCATGTGTGAAGCTTCTACGGTACATGAGTTGATTTTGGCTAATTCTACAACATCACTCTTCAAGTTTTTATTTTACCCCAACACTGCAGTGACACACTGCAGTTCATTCTTAGAGAATCTGGCCCATCACAAAGGAGACTTTAACAAAACTTAAACTTTCTCCAAAGCAGTAAAAAGCTACTGTTATCTTGCAAATAAACTGCAGGAATGCATTCCCGGTGCGTCACTCAGTGTAGCAGCTCTGGTAAATACCTGTTTACCTTCTGGACTCTTTCTAAGACTTAATGGTCTGGCTCTCTTGACAGAATCTCCCAGGGTCAGCTGTACAGACAGAACATGTATTAAACACCTCCCCTGATTGAAGGCAAGCTAGACATGAAGTAACAGATTCCTGAATTCAGGATGATCTGAGATACAGGCAGCACTTGCGTGAGGTCTTGCTGTAAATCATGTCACTTCCAGGGAATGTCTCGTGTTTTCACATGTATTTAACAAGCAGGAAGACCGGATCAGATTATATCAAACGAAGTTAACTGCAGTACAATGTGTACAGTATAAACACTGTGACGTATAAGAGATTCATCTACTGGAAACAGAGAGAACGCGGCACGTTGATTTATACACGTTAGCCTATTTTATCCAGTGCCCTGCTTTATGGTATGAACCATATGCTATTGTCTGGCAAGTCGCCTATAGGAAATGATCTCAGTGCATTCCTTTGATATGATTGTATATTAAATAGCATGGAATAGAGCAGGTGGTTCTGACAGAGCTGCAGCATGCCTCAGGCACTGTGCTGTTCTCAATCTCTCTCGCTAGCTCTGAAGCACACATACGTCCTGAATTACATCCGACACTGTTGGGACCAGATGGAGACAGTATTTAAACTGAGTGATTGGAGCAAGGGAACTCAAAGGCAAGGGAAAAGGGGAAACATTACAATGGCATTTGAAGCTATGTATAACATCATACACAACTTCCTGGGCTTGACAAAGCTGTTGGGTGGAGGGTGGGATGCACTCAATAAGAACAAATCTGAAGCACTTTATACAGGAGCCAGTCTGATGTGCATGAGTAATTATAAAACCATGCACCGCATGTCAGAATCCAAGTGCATTTGCATTGAATTACTATCGAGAAATACACACCACATTTGCATTTGCGATTGCAAAGCATTTGCATTTGCCAGAATGTATTTAAGAGGGAGAGAGAAGCTGCATTGGCACAGCTCAGCATGCTGCTGTATATCCTGGGACTACAGCAACAACAGCAAGCCTCAACGCAGAGCTTCAGTTGTCTTTCCCTCAGCTTTCCCAGCTTGCTCAACACTGCTTGGGTATTCCTGCCTCCTCTGCCCCAGGCGAGCGGGAGCTCTCTGCTGCCAGCAAGGTTTTTCTCCCTGAGAGGACAAGGCTGTGTAACAGTGGTTTGGTGTAATCTGTAACCTAGAAAAGCCGTTGGAACAATGTCTTGTGCATGTATGTATCTATATTTATCTATGTTGATCATTTCTACAGGTCAACAAACATTTTACAAGAAAAATGAATACTATGGGTTGTGTTATATCTGTTCACATAAATCTAAACTTACGTACATTACACGACTGCATCAGAAGTATTTGCATTTCAATCTGAAAGTTACTGAGGTGCATGCATGTATACGTATTTGCATCTGCAGGTCTACATTTGCATTTGAATGCAGTTGTACTCAGCCCTGATGCAAGCTAAACTTGATGATCAAGTATGTTATGTAATTTATTGCTTTAAAGTTTAAAAATAATTTACCAACATGACCAGGAGACTGAGAAACCACTTTCTCAGGGTCATATTTCTATTTCAGGCCTGTATTTCTTGTTCTTATTGTATGACTTATATTGTAACACTTGAATGTATTTGTATTTGCTTGCGATTGTAAGTCGCCCTGGATAAGGGCGTCTGCTAAGAAATAAATAATAATAATAATAATAATAATTTAGCGTGGGTTCCTGCACAAATGTGTTGCGTTTGACTGTTTCTTTATAATGACCGTAGTCTCCCAGAGTTTCGGAGCCCACATTGAGTCTGAATATGAACAGGTTTCTGGAAAGGGTTTGTGTTTTCATTTCATGCATATCTGGCACTGGGGGAAATATGGTCCCTGAGCTGGCAGTGATAAATCTGATAGGACAAAAGAACACTAACGCTGGATTTAGTTTGATTAATTCACACCCCATCCCATAATCATGTGAATGATTACTTCCCAGCGGCCTCTCATTTGTCAACGATTTCAAATTCCAATGCGTTTGCTTTTTAATGACATTAGAAAACAATTTTCCAATCCGATAGCTACCAAGCAATACATACAGTTTTAATTCAACCCCAAATACAGAAGACCTGATTCTATTAGCAAAGCAAATGCTGTTTGGAAGGATTAGATTTAACAGGCAACAAATAGCAGGTTATCTCAATCAATACAAAACTTTGAAAACGCTCCGTAAAGCAAAACTATTACGCTAATTTACCAGTAATCCAAGATCATTTTCAAGGTCATTAAAATAACTAGGAGTGAATGGAATCCACTTAGGGCATATAAGTAGAAATGGAGTTTAATTTGCTGAAATAATTAAATAGCATTATACAGAAAAAAAAAAGAGCCAGATGGTGTTTTTAAACACTGTGTAATTTTGTACCTTAGGCTGTTTTAAAGATCGAGCAGTAATAATTTTTAACAAGTTGTTGTCAGTGTTACGTTTTATTCTAGCTATGGAATGATGTAGTAATATCTTTTGGGAACTGAACATAAATGCACATAAGCTCACTGTACGGGGGACATGAATTTATTATTGTATGTCTGTATGAACCCCATTGCATAATACATTTTTTTTTATGGTGGTGGATATTATTATGTTTCTATGGTAATAACGAATACAGATATTAGGGATGGACAACTGGTCTAGATTTTATTTCACTCATATTCTTAATTGTTCAGATGGACCAAAAACCTCAATGTATGTCCTAAAGCAGTTTGTTATATCTGTTAAAGCTGGTCTAGAACGGCCCAGCAGATCAGAGCTGCACATGCCTGGTGTATATCATAGATGCTCTGGGACTGTGGAGTGCATATTTAATAGACATCATTACATTAACGTTTCTATAGTCTAAATATATGCAGCAGAATACTGTAAAAAAAAAAAAAATCGCCTTGTGTTTAATATACAAATTATAAATGCTGGCACTTGACACAAAAAGCAAGAGATGTAGCAGTTATGATATAAAAGATGACCTGCTTTTGTGTGTGGAACATCTCAAACTGACAGTTTCATAATTCCTCATCCCTGATTTTAACATGTGCTCTCCCATGCCGGCTGTGTGGACTGGATGCAATTGAGCTCTTAGTGTTTATTATGGAACCTTTTATAATGGAAATTATTTATACATCAGAGTTTTTTATATACAGAATATATAATAAACTGAGTTAATGGTAGGATCACCCACAATATTAGAATTCAAAGGGCGCTGTGGTAATCAAAGCAATACAGGGGCTCTGTGTATATAGACAGAGAGTAGGTGAGGCTACATGATTTTAATGGAATAAGACAGGTTGTTAAGTCCTGGCACTGAGGATTCTCCACACAAGCTCAATGCCAAGTAAAGGCAGCTTTAAGATTACAGACTACAGAGATACACAGGTCAACACTGTGCAGGTGTTTCAATCGGTCAGCAGTAGACTATAGAAAGATGTATTTCAAGTCTAAAGAGAACTGGAGCCAGTAAAAACTCCTGTTTCTTAAATTCACTGTAGACTAAACATCTGCAAACATTGAGATAAGGATTCTTGTGAAGCCCTCCCCTCCCCTTTAAAGATGAAAATGAAGCCAATATGCAAGTTAAGAAGCTTAGAGTTGTGAAGGCTTCAAAATCAGACTGGACCTTTCCTGAACCACAGAAATCCATTTCATCTTTGAATTCCTAAGTACTCCACAGAGAAGATCATTAGCTTTGGTACCCTTTCCATCCCCCCCTTGCTCAACTTCTCTTTAAATTCCAATAGATTTTATTCATTTGGAAACCTCTCTGATTGTACTATAGAGGATATTGGTTGGCAGGTATTAAAATTGTTCTCTGTGCTGGATAGTCCCTTGCATGAGACAAATGAACTGCATGTGCTTAGTTCCATTTGGAAGGAAAGCATGGTGGAATCTAATGTGTATGGACCAGCATGGGTAAAGAGTTTTGTAAAGAGTATTGTTCTTTCAGACACATGGAGCTGTTTCTTTTTTATTTAATCGCAAGGTAGCAGTAACCATTTATAAGAAAAACTATTTCAGTTCCCTATGGGTTCTGCTGGCTGTATTGTTTTTCAAATAATACTCCTCAGTCACACTGCCTTGGGATTACAGGACCTGCATGTATTACAGCTAAAGATTGTAATGTTTAAAAGAAAACTGGTTTGCACAGTTCAAAGTGAGCTTTATTATTCTAGAAAGGACGTACAGAGACAAGGAATACATGGTAAACCCCTTCAGGTACACAAGGAATTGAGCGCTTGTTCAAACAGTTTCTTCTTAAAATACATTTGAGAGTGACTGAAGTATTACAAGGAAACTGACAATGTGGATGACCAGACCCAGCCTGCCAGTACATTTTAAACTCTGTTTAGTGCACCTCACTGCAAAAATAATCCCCATTCGTTTTTATTTGTGGGACACACCTGTCCCTTGTACCTTAAAGAGTTAATACTGTACTGCATTCTCATTGGCTACAGAGAACCTTTTCAGTAGAACTTAACCTACAGCACCCAATCAGTGTGCTCCAATATAAACCCAGTCAATAGAACAAGCTTTGTTCTTAAAAGCCACTAGTAATTCTACTTGCTTGGAAAAGTGACAGCTTTTTGACTTACTCGTCAGAGTTTAACCAAACGCCGCTTTAAAGCTACAAGTCATCTTTGATGAGTTAATTTCAGATTTCCAATGGGAGCCCTTCTGCTTCCTGTTAAATGAAAACATCATATGATATTACACACCCCCACGGGCCCACCCGCTTGCACAGGAACGAGATCCCTGCTCGAATATTCATTTGAAATCTGCAAATAGCTCTCTCAGATCTCTAGACACTTTGCATATTTAAACTGTTTGGCATAGATTCAAGTGATTTGGTACAATAGAATGCCCTTTGTATTGTACAGTGCAGAGGCATAGGCAACGCCAAACCAGAAATCCAATAGGTATCAATACATGATGAAGGGGTTTGACTAATGTTTGGAACAAAGACCTGCCCTTGCCTGTGTTGCCTACCCTTTGTATAGTTTACTGTACAGCTTGGTTTAATAGGGACACAATACTTCTAACAGTGGTAAATGGTGACCATATAGTAGTGGTGACAAATTGCGGCTGTTTGGTCAAGCTTTTAATTGACATACTTAATACAGTAGTTAATAGACATTTATATCAAAAGGTGCCGCTGAAGAGACAGTGAGGAGTGAGAATGTTCTAACAGTCAGGTGGTGTGAATAGGTCATTAAGACAACAGCATTTTAAAACCATTTGAGACGATCTAAACGTTTCAGTGAGAATGATTAATGATAGCCCCAATGGCCCTTACACAGTCTTGTGAATAGGTTCTGTAACATGTAAGAATTCAATCATTATTTTACCACTGGGGAAATATACCATTTATAGATTCTTGCCTGCTCTTCCCCATAAAAGAGTGTAACAATAGACACATTGTAACAGCAACCTTGTGTCTGTCTCAGCTCCAGGTTTCTAGATGTAGACAGATATGCGTTCCCTGGTGCTTTGTGTTTGGCTAACATCATGCAAAGAACACACTCAATGCTCTAGTTCTCTGAAAGCAATTGAAAGCAAAGCCCAGACGAACACAGACGTTAGCAAGCTGCCAACCTTTCAGTGCCCTGCTCAGACTTCATGTTATTTATGGTTAATAAAGGCAGCTAAATCTTTATCCCATTGCCGTTTGTACCCAGAATAGCACGCTGATTCATAACAAAAGATACTTTGAAAAAATATAATTGTGTTTTTCTAACTTGGATTGCATGCATTTTACCACATAGCTTGAGGCGCCTATGCAAGCTGCAGAACCACTGTCCTGGATGTAAGATCTTTCTAAAAGCACATATGATTCAACAATTTGGAAAATAAAATAATCCAATTGCTACAGCATTGCAGCCATGAAATATATGATGTTGTCTACTTTCGACTCATACGGTGGAAAATACACTACTATGGAATGACAGATCAAGACAAGAGCTAGTGACACAATTAAAAATGTGGCAGACGAAAAGTAAAAACATGATGTAATGAATGATTTATCAAATCCCAGTATTTTATACATCAAAACCAATCTTGAAAATATTATTAGGCTGAGGTAGTGAGGGAGTGATATTAATGTGTGTGTATCCTGTGCTGGCAAAGCCAAAGCTGAAAAACACATTGCTGTCTTATTCTTGGAATAAACATGTGAACAGCTGAGAAACTTTCATCAACTTTTACTCATATTGAGCAAGTGCAGAAGTAAACAACAACTCGGTTATAGTTGAACAAAAAGCAGCTCTCTAGAGTGCGGTCGCTGTCGGCTTGTTCTGTCATACAAATCACTCTGTGGGTTGATACTAGATTATAACAATCCAGTAACAGGTGTCTCTTACTACATGGTAATACCACAGTAATACCACATCTGGTTGTGTAGATGCAATGCAACAGCTATGCTTAATTACAAAATGAAACATGTTAGCAGTTGTTAGGGCCTTTTGTAATGGCACTGGACTATCACAATGCCATTTCTATGTAACCACACATGCAACTATTCCAAAGGAAACCCCAAAAGTACTATATTTACCACCATAATTTAGCAGTTTACCACATTTTTACCATGCTTTCACTATACTTTACTATACTTTACTATACTTTACTACTCTTCGCTATGCTTTTACCACGTCATCCTGCAGTACAGCTATGTTTTGTATCCCCCTATAGAATGAACTCATTTTGCTTCTAAAGTCGAATGAAACCTGCCAAATAATGTTACGTTAACATATTGAATTACACACCGCTTTGTAGTTCTCCATATACTTAACAAAAAACTAGCAAAAATTAAAAAAAACTGGACATTGTCCAAATCTAACATGAAATGCTGTACTACTACTATGGCTTCTGGTAGACTTTTGCAGGATGATTTTGTAGTTTGATTGCATGATGTTAAATAAAATATCTAAATTATGTTCCTACAGTTTTTTTTTTTTTAAATGTCTCAATCCTAAAATTCTAGGGGCTACAAAACTTTTGGCCATATCTGTACACTTAGAAGGGTACATTTCACTGACAGTAATGTGATGTGCTTTTTGCTTTTAGAGTGTTCTGCTTTATGCAATAACTGGCCTCGTCTCTTGGATGTGATGCCCCTGGCTCTTCTTGCACAACAACAGTCCTGATCAGCAGGGGGGTGGGGGGTAGTAAATGTAATCACACCCAGTAGAGCAGCCAGCTCTTGGGCAATGCCTGACTGTCAGCCACAATATATTCATCTTCACTCCTCAAGGATCTGGCAAGCTGGGCAAGACAAGCCCCATAATGTATCAAGAGATTGCATTGCTTGCATGGCTCCAGGGACGAAGTGGGCAAAGAACCCTGATAGGTATCTGTATTGAAACAGGAATCATTCTGCAGCTGAAGTGTGCAAGCAATTATTGTGCACCTGAACCCTTCTGTATGCACAGGCTTGCTTGTACTCTCATCTCCTATTGCTTTGACAGGAAGGTTTATTATTTAGGACCCTAGGTAAGGATGCTTCCAATTTGCTCCTGCTGTGCTTTATAAACTTGAGCAGGAGCAGAACACACTACTCTGTGCCAAGTAAGAGGAAGAATGTTTCAACTATATACAGTCAAACACGCCTGATAATATCACCGTACGTTTAATTCAGCACATAGAAATCAGACGATATAATGGGAGATCAATGGTGAAATGCTCTGGATAATATCAGGTATAGGTAAAGTTCAACAGCCAATAAAAAGTTTTAAGATTAGATAATGGCAGCTGCAAGATTCGTGGTGTGAATTCAAAGGAACTCGAACAGTGATGAATTTGTGTTCTCCAATTTCTTTCTGTGTTCTCGAATCAGAGAAAACTCTTTAAAATCTCAGGTTACATTTCATTTTAAACAGTTATTATTTTAAATATAATCCTTTCTGTAAATGAGAGCAATACCCTTCTTGTAAAGGTCCCATTATGACTCTAAGCTGTATTAAACCTTCAACATACTTCATAGAGGGAGGAAAATGATATAATGGCTTAAGCCTATGTAGACTTGAGTTCACTCTATTCGCCTGGTAGCTGGGATATTGCCATTTTCTTTCCAGGGCTTTTATTTAATCTTTATTCCAATCTGTTTAATTGTTTATAATAAAGAAGAAATGTACTTTGGGGGACTGATTTCCCAGTTGAATATCTTTTGTACCCTACCAAGCCTATCTGAGATTCTATAATGCTTCAGTCTTGGTGGGTATAAAAGTATTAAAAAAAATGAAATGCATTTGTTTAAACCTAGCAATCTATTTAGAACTGGCAATATGAATATCATATAGTACCCAAAATTGAAGTATGACAGCAACAGTATAAAATGTGTGAAATTCTTATAAAGTAAATGTGACAATTCAATTAAAAAGCTGTGGCCAGGGTGGGTCAGGAAAGTGTGCAATAAAAACAAGTTAAGTCTCATAAGTCATCCCCGCAGAGCTAGACATCGTGCTCCCCACATCCACATAGCTGTGTGGCAGACTGGCTTTAGGGATGGCTACTACACTGCAAAGGATAGGATTTAAAAGCCAATGTCTTTCAGCATTGCAACGCATGTGCTCTGGTATAAAAGCAAAGTGAATCAAAGCACTTTTTAAAATGAGCCAATTGCCATCAGTCAGACAAGCTGAGGACAGCACAGCTAACCACTTGCAACCAAGCAGATTTTCCACTTCTGTTTAAAATAATTCTTCAAAGAAGTCAGCTTATATACGATAGGGGGGTTTACCTCCCAGTACTGTTGTGTAAGCGTACGCCGTGCTTCATTAGTCTGAAACTCCAGTAATAATGCGTTCCTGTCCCAAGGGAGAACTTTATCTCCTTGGACTCACCGTTTCTTTCTGAAACTATGGCAATTGCAGTGGGTTTCATTTCCAAGAACAGCTTTCACCCTTCCAGCTCACATGCGATTATAGGCACTTTGATGTGAACGCACCCAGGGGGTAAAGTGGTATGACCTCATGTTCCTTGTAGTGTCCTGCCTAATGTAAAGGGTTTCAGTTATTCAGCCTGTGTAGGGCTTAGCAAATCCAGAACAGTGTTTAATCAGGTCTTGGAAATCCTGACTAGGACAGGGTGCAGTTTCGTGTCTACTAGTATGAGGCATGCGAATGTGATGTAGATTTTTAGCAGTACTATACTGCACCAGTATCGAGCTGGTGCGCCTAGTATAAAAGGTTCTGTCTCAAATAAAGGAATCCGGTGTGTAAGACAAGTTGAGGAAACAGAGTGTGTAAAGGGGACCCCATCTCAAGGAGAGGGAGGGAAACTGTAAAGAAGGGAATGATACGGGTTAGAAAACAAAAGTAAATCAGGAGTGTGTATATATTGTTTCCACACATTCTTCTATTAGATTAACAGGGGGATTATTTTAAGGAGACTGTAAGCGCTTTATGTATGAAATTTGATGAATTGCATTCTTCCATATTTCATAGTCCGGGTTACCTCCCTTCTCTCCCTGTCTGAATGCCTCTTCCTGTCAGGAGCCCCACACACACATTCCTCTCGCGTTTTTACTATGGCTGGCCCAAGCTTGCAAAAATAAGATTTCATTTTCGTACAACTTGAACCGAAATATCCACCCTGTTGTGTCATGTTTCAAGCAAACTAAAAATAGGAACATCAAGGAAGCTGTCATATCAAAATACATGCAACTCAAAGTCTTGGGTTATACTGCAGTTTGGTCCATAGAGCAGGTTATTGGTTCATCTGCTGAAAAAGGCTCATTGCAGAAACTGATCACTTGATTCAGGATGCTCCTCGAAGCAAAAAAAAAAAACTGTAACAAATGTACAGAATGCTCCCGAAATATCTTCACTTTGCTGTTCTCTACATTTCAGCAGTCCTGATGTGTATTCAGTGAAACCCTAGCTGAACCGTAAACCCCAAATGTGAACCCCATTCTACACTATGGAAGTCCAGGGCTGTGCTATATGGAGGCTTACAGCAATAACAAAACAACTAAACTAAAGCTTAAAGGTATGATACCCTTAATGATTCATTTAATGTGCAGATACTCCTGGAGTCTTTTTCAGTGGATGAAAGGATAACCAGGTTCCATAGCTACAACCTCCATAGGTCAAAAGTATCTTGTACTTACCATTCATGTTACTGTTATTGGCCCTGTACACATTAGAACAGGGCCAATTCACGGATTACAGTAAAACTCAAGCCTATAAGCCTATCAATGTCATGTTTTAACAGGCATCAGGTTAAATCAAGGCAACTGGTATGGAAGTACTCTTCTGTCCCTCCTTGTGTCTCAGGTTTCTAGATTCACCTGCTTATTGTTCTGACAATGAAGGGGGAAAAAAATTCCCTAGACACGAATGTGATTAACGTTTTAGCGACTAATGATATTAAAAGGGAACAAGCTGAAAAATGAACCTACATAGAAAGGTCGAATTTGCTTACTTATTGTTTGCATAGCAGGCAATTTCCTAAATCCATATAACTGAAACCAGGCAATGAAGGTTATGTTAGGAATCTCATATAGCTTCGAAGCGGACAGCTCATTCATTAGTTTGGGAGAAGGTCAAGTGCCAGTTTGTTTTTTCTCTCCCTGAATAAATTCAGGGACCAGCTGTGAAATATTCAAACTACTTTCCTTTTTTTAAAATTTAGAATGCCCAATTATTTTTTTCCCCTTACTGCAGCAAATCACCACAGCACAGGAGAACCGAAGGTTCAGTGGGCTTCCTCTGATCCCACGACCAAGCCAGCTTCCTCTTCCACACCCAGGAAGTCGAGAGCGGATGTCAGAGAGCCACCGGAATCTGGTGGACTGCAGGTGTCTGAGCTCACTAGGTGCCTGGCCGGTAGGGTTCAGTGTAGCACAATGAGGAGAGATAATCTCTGCCGGTTTTGTCTACCTAACCCGCGGGAGCGCCAGAGCCAATGCGACGCTCAACTTCTTCTTTCATTTAAGAGTGATCGAGGTGCAGAATGTATTTAATACATCCTGTATGTATAGGTAAAGCCGTGCATCTCAGAGGTAAGAGATTGATAACTTCCTATTGGAGCAGTGTGGAGCAGTGGTTAGGGCTCTGGACTCTTGCCCGGAGGGTCGTGGGTTCAATCCCAGGTACGCTGCTGCTGTACCCTTGAGCAAGCTAGATTGCTCCGGTAAAAACCCAACTGTATAAATGGGTAATTGCATGTAAAAATAATGTGATATCTTGTAACAATTGTAAGTCGCTCTGGATAAGGGCGTCTGCTAAGAAATAAATAATAATAAATACAATAATAATACAGCACAGCTTTCCTTATAACTACTTTGAAGAGGTATCAAAATTAGAAAAACTGATTTAAAATAATGAAACCTGCAGACACTGTCACCAATTATCATTTCCAAAGGCATGATTTGTTGTTCCATAGCACTTTAATACCGCTATAAAGACATGGGCAGTGCCATTACTAAAATGTAAACCCAGTCCCAGATGTGAAGAGGAGTAAAAAGCTGAAACACAATCTAGCATCCGGGGGGGGGGGGGGGGGGGGTTCACAAGCAAAGCCCTTCTATTAACTATAAAGCTTCCACGATTTCTTAACCCCAGATCCAATTAGACCTGATAGTAACAAGATCAGAGCTATAGAAATGAGCCAGTCACATGTATTCTCCTTTAATTTGCAGAGCTGTGCTGAGCTTTGCCAGTTAGACAGCTGGTCGTGTAGAACGCTGATGATAAATTCGCCCTAACTTTTACTTTTATTCAGTCGCTTTGTAGATTGTTTCCACTGCGCTTTGCTTCTAACACTTCAATTGCTTCTACTTAAGGGATTTAAAGTTCAACAGAATTTATTCCATGATTAAAAAAAAACAAGGATTTCCTGTAAGACCTGTAATAGCACATCAGTGGATGATTTAATAGAAAGACACAAAGTGTACAGGAAGCGGGTGGTTTTTTTTAATGGTCACACAGGCCCAATATTAAAGCGATTTTTTTAAAATTACACTGGTCACGTAATGTGTGATTAATATACAGTTGTTTAAATATTTTTAAAGTTATGTTTATGAATTGTTAATATCTCTAAACCCATGTGAACCCCATTCTACACAGTGGGAGCCCGGGATACTACCCCCTGTGCCATGTGTAGGCTTACAGCAACAACAAAACAGCAAGCTGTAAATCTTAAAGGCTTCGACCCCTTGGTGATGTTAAGTTTATGTGTCACTACTCCTGGAGTCACTGTTGTTTCCAGAAACTATTTTCAGCGGACGAATGCATAACCTACATCCATAGTGGAACGGGCAGAGTAGGGTGATGCACTGCTGTTACAGATTCTGTCTGGTATATGAGATGAGGTTCAAATCCTTGCAGAGTGGCCTGGCACTTTTGCATAGTGGTTAAGACACTCGCTTGCAGAGAGCAGGGTTGTCGGTTTGCGCCCATCCTCCGCCCTGTTAATTGCAACAACCTCCTTGTGTCAAATGTATCCTTTACTTATATTTCATTTTACCGTTATTGGCCCTGTACACATTGGAACTGGGAACAAACCGGATTATGCTCAAACTGGTCAAGTTTTAAAAAGGTATTGTGTTCTTTACAGTGTACATGTAGTTGAAGGCAATGAAAATACATTATTACAATTCAATTATTATTCTAGGGTCACATCAACAATTTGAACAGTGGTAACAAAAAGAAGACAGTTAAAAGAAAAAATCTATAGTGCAATACAATTTTCTGACAGGTTAGTACATTTGAAACTGGAGCAAAACCTTAGATATCCACCGCTGCGTTCCAAAGCTGTATTGCATTCTATAATAAGAGTTAAGGGGTAAGGGGAATAGTATTAAGTTGATGAAAGTTTTAAGTACAGCATGTTGTTTTACACTTTAACTGGGCTCATCCTTCAGGGCCTGTTTTTACTAGAGGAGTGGTGCAGATTTCCGACCTCACTGGAAAGTAAAAGTTTTACTTCGGGACTTAAAGGAAAGCATTTAACGTGTTCGCACATATTAAATGTCACTCACTAAGGGCCTGTGTGACTATCGTAATTTTTATTAAGGCAGCAGGCAGTTTAGCCTCAGTGTGATCATTCGACGGCAATGAAACTAATGGACTAATTCAGTCTGCTGTTCTTTGTCTGTATTTCAATGGCCCTGTTCTACCTTCATTATCAACATTGAATCCATCTACAAAATCTTTCAGTTTTTCCAAAAGCACAACGAAAAAATCAGATTAAGTCATGACACCAGAGGCACAACAAGATCGGGTGTTTGCAGTAATTTACAATTCAAATGTTTCCTTTGATGCTTTGCTTACTGTATGCATCGTTACAGATCTTTCCTTAAATTCAGTTTCATGTAATAAAGCAAGCGAAGCAGCACACAACCAGCTGCTAGAACACCTTGAAGCAAAGGAGGAGTCTCATTCACATTGGAAAATAAACAGCTGCACTGGGCCTCTGCTTGCAATGGGTAAGCATACATGTTTTGTCAAAAAACCTTCTGGCCATCCAAGGAAATGAGCTTCACAAAGAACATGGTTATTTTTCCTGGGGAACTGCTTGCTACAGTCTGACACAGTTTACCCACCGTCAGGAACCAGACCTATTTATTTTTACATGCAAGCATTGAAATGATTTCCCTTTTGCCTAGGAAACTGATGCAAACCTGAAAACACGTAACCTTTCTCTAAAAGAGCCAGGCTCCTTTAGTGGAGGACTACAGGACACACCTTTATAAAACATCACACAGAATGTGATTACATGCACCGAGAACACTAGTCTCAGATGGACCGTCCATCAGAAACACCCCTGCTCCTTTTAAAATACCTATACACCTTTACCATAAGACTGGCCTTCCATTAAAAATGAACAGGTCTTACAACCTAATTAATTAAGTGCCTGTGTTTTTCAGTCTTGTCACAGATGCTGCTTTGCTATTGATGTATAAATACATTAACTCAATGAAATGCAATGAAACGCAACACAAGCAGATGTACACTAGAGCTGATGATAAATGCATGACTCATTCTTTTAAATCAGGGCAGAACCATGCCGTAAATATGATAGGAAGTCAAATCAGTTTTTTTAAATCATTTACAGATTTTCCATTTTACATAACATACCATAAAACATTTTGTACAGCACAAAAACGATTTCCTAGGCACGCGATCCCAGATTTTCCCACTGTGCCAATAATACTTTTCTGCTTTAGTGCTGTAAATGCTAGTAGCTTAACTTTGTGCTTGATGCAGCTTTGCATATCCATTTGAGGGCACCAGAGTTCGTGATTATCTAATAGGAGCATTGCTCAAAGTCAAAGTCTCATGGGTTTACCGGAATCGTGCAGCCCCACTGATTGCATAAGTTAGATTTAGGTTTGTGATCTCTTTATGTTTTTACATCTGCAAACTCCATAAAGTTAATAGCAATTCTTTGCTTTTGCAATGTTTGTTTTGCATGCTTACATTTTTTTTTGGCATTTATGAATTTTTGTTTTCGCGTAGAAATTAATCTCCAAGCAGTTTCCCAAAACAGGAGGAGTTCACTTTGCTGTGTGCACGCTGTTTGTTATTTGCATTCATTTGTATTTTTTTTTTTGTTCAGCTCAGAAATGTAAATCTGCAACTAATAAGACCTGACATTGGTGTTATGCCTCAAGGCAATCATTTTATTTATTTCTTGTCAGCTGAACATAAAAACCTGCCATGACAAACAGTGAAGACTTTCCACTGTAAATCTCTAGCAGCCTGGAGATGTCTATGAGTTTAATAGTTAAAGGGTTCCTCCGCAGGATTATAAACATGCTAATAACTAAAATGTGCTAAGATGCTTCATTTGTTTTTAAAGGGCATGACTAGTCGGGTCTTGAATGGTGAGCAATCTGCTTTGTCCTACATAGATTTTCCATTTTTATATGCAATATATAATGTCTAGACTCTATACATATATAAATCAGGACAGGCAGAAAAAAAAAACTGCTGCTGCCACCGAGGACCGCCCAGTGTCTGATTCTGAGGACTGGAGCGTTCCAAAAAAATACCAGACACCCTTGCAGCTGGCACGGCCACGGCACGACACGATGGCAGAGTGAAAACATAAAGGAAATACTTCATACGCTCCCTGAAAGATGTTCTCGCAGTCACTGCTGGGACTCGAGCCTCCAGGGAACACAGCTGCCTTCACTGACCAAATGGAAACACGCAGGGCGATTGCAAAGTCAGCTGGACATTTTTTGTTCTCTCCAAATTGAAGGATGTCACCCATCATGAAGTCCTGTTGTGAAAATGCAGCCCGCCGCTGGTTTCAATGTTATTTCTCAGCGGTTAATGCAATCAAAGGTATATTAAATGATTATTACCCTTTATAATGCGTGCTGCAGCTCTGGGCTTATTCCAGGACTACCTGGCCTTCAAGAAAACTGGGAAAAACTAGAGCCAGTTTTTATCATATCATGTTTACTCTTTCATAATATAATGTGCAACTGTGTATATAATCCATGTTTTCAAATCAAGTACAACACACACATTTCATACCTTTTAAATGTCTGTTTAAAGATCACAGGAAAAAGTAAAATTCGATAAGTTTACTGAGAATTACGGTAGCACAGAGCAAGATGTCTGTTGCCATGGCATCCTTGTTACCATGAGGACTAACGATAATTCTGAGGTTCTCCTACACCACTGGAGATTATCCACAAGAATAGGCATCTCCAACCATTAAAACCAGAACTGCAGAGCCACTAAAAACCATTTCACACTGAAGCGTGATGCAGACGAAGTGGAGTTTGGACAGCAGTCAATTTCTGTGAAATATAAAAGCATGTCTCTTAACATTGCACTTAAAGGATCTACTTGTTTGCCAAAGGCCTGACCTCAAACAGGAAAATACATCATATTTTTTTTCAGATGATGTTTTTCTTTTAAGAAAACGTTCCCATTGTTATTACACAAAGAAACACAATTTAAAGTAATCTCAGTTCCTTTCAGTTTGTTTGACACATATCTATCTATATATTTTTAAATACTATCGTTCTATCATTAAAATAGAGTAACCCAAGCATAGTTCAGTTATAATTTTATCATAATTCTGTTCATTAAAGACAACGGAAAAAAAGACAATGGAATGATAATGCTGACCCCTTACAGTCGATGCTGTTAAGACCTGATAATTACAACAATGTTCCTCATGCATTGGCCAAAATTATAGGTCAGTAACTGTGGTCTACTCTAAGTACAAGATTTAAGATGACTGTATCTTGTCTGGTAAATGTTAATGAGTCTGAAGCTCCATCTGTATTGGTTTGCTGTTCAATGTAAAAATCTAAAACTTTTAGGCAATTGTCCAATGACAGGAATTTGAGAGATTCTGGGAATTTTTAAATTTTTTTTTTAAAGGCTCAGATGCTCTACAAAGTATTTAACATCCCAGATCACAGAAATCATCGGGATGAGAAATTGACTTTGCAAAAATAAATCCAAGTGAAAATCTATACATTTAGATGACTAACTGATAGTGCCAGACGATTATAGATCATGGAATAAGGATACTTTCGGAGGAAAGGAAGGTGTTGCTTTATCAGAGATTCCTTCTATAATAAAGTCCTGTCTACTCAATGCGTAGATACCTAACCCTTGAAGGTGCAGAGAGTGAATATATAAAAGGGATCATTACTGGGGAATCATTAGTGTTAAAAAAAAACTCCAAAACTTAATGGAATGAAGACTAATGAAAGAGGCAGGTTTGCTCCCTGTGCTGCTATAAGGCAGTTTGTTGAAATGCTGGCTCACAGATGATTTGAATGCCGTTGGCATGATGTGTGTTGTAACGCTCACGGAGCTCATAAGACACAGCAGAGAAACAATTAAAGAAAATAGATGCTGAGACCTAATAACATGGGAATGTAAGAAATAATGAAACTGATAAACAATATTAGTTTTGTCCATTATATATGTTTATTGGAACAGCGTAAAATAGACAATTGTATTGAACAGAGTCGCGTCACTCTGGGCTGCAGTGAGATTGATAGAACTGAAGCTCAACATATAGAAAATGGAGCTTCATCATCACATTATTCAGCAGGTTTCATTCGACTTTATGAAGCAAAATTAGTTTATAAGGTGATGCAAAACTTCTGGCCAGAGCTGTAGGTCCAAAATAACCACAACGGCCAAACAAAACAATGACTGTTGCTTATGTAACAGGGCATTCTGTGCACAGCAAGCGAGCAGCTAAGCCACAAGGCAAAAGAGACGGGCTCGTCTGCGTTCGTGGTTATAGAGCTTTTAACCTCATCTCATCTCACCGACAGGGGACAGAATCCATAACAGCAGTGTATCACACAACACTGCCTGTTACATTTCTGCTATATACAGAGGAGTTATTTAAAAATGTCCATATTCAGAAAGCGGAGACGTGATATTATTATTATTATTATTCAAATTTTTCATTGAAATTTCATAACCGTAGACAGGAATGGAAAAGAAAACAGTGAAGTTTCCAGTCTAGCGCTCAGCCCAGTGCAGTTTCAGCTGGTCTGTATCAGGCATGTGTTAAAACAATCAGCTGTCAAAGCAAGATGCATTCCCGCGAACAAAGGTCTCAAAGATCCTGTTATTTCACAAAATATGAGTACAATTCCTTTGAAAAGTTAGAACATTCCTCACTCTCTGTTCTGACATTTTTGTCCTTTTTTTTTTTTTACAAAATTTGGTAATCCTAAAAAAACCTTTTCTCGTCGTGGGGGACGTGAAAGATTTCAATAAACTGCTGTTCATTTTTACCATACCTGAAAAACTAAATAAAACCTGATGTATTTTCATTATCTTTAGTACACTACATCCACCTGCTTCTAACAATACTGTAATTACACGGTTGTTCCACTCGGGCTTGCCAGTAGTACAGCTCTGATTTAAGCCACACCCACTCAACGTCCTGGCTCAAGGAAGGGTGCAGCGGCAATAATAAGAACATAACCTTTCCATCTCCTCTTGAATGATAACTTGCATGATTATTGGTAGATAGAAGACTACGCCTTGTAGCAGGCAAGGACTTTATTTCTAAAAGCTTTGTATTTCATGCAGGAAAGTGAGATACAAACCATTACACACCTATAGGGCCTCATTCCTAGCAATGCAATGAACAGCATGCAGCCTGCGGGCTTGCCTGTAAGCTGCCCGGAGCTGCGTTGTCCTCCGACGCTGTAGCTTGTGATTCTCCTGCTGTTTTCCCTGATAGAGGAATCAGGCTTCTTTGCTGTGATTTCTTTCATTGTACTTTGAGGAGCTTTTCTGCTTTAGGTTGACTGGTAGGGTATTTTCTTACAAAAACTGCCCTAAAAAAAAAATTCTTTCCATTGGTTTGTATTTCATTCATTATCCGGTTTAATATTTTGATCCTCAATGAACCACTGGAATGAATCGTGTTGATGCTACGTGATGCCGCAGTTAATCATCAAAGGGCTTTCTGCATGAACCTTTGATAGCCTTTTAATGTATTTACTTTGGGAGGGGGAATCATGTTAACCATGAACCTTCACAGGAAGCATATGAAATCCATTCTAAATGAACCGCTGGCAGAACACTGTGGGTAGCTAACAATACACACTGAATTCCAAGGGTCTAGTAACACATTTCTGTCGTATCAGGTTCATCAAAACTTAAACAGTGGAACCAAGTATTTATTTTTTAAAGAATGTCTTTGGGTGTTTGCGGGGTTCAGTCCCCAAAATAAAATAGGGACAAGAAGAGCAACCATGTGCCAAGTAACATTACATTTTCATACAGGGGACTAAATTGCCTGTCCTGCATGGCTACATGTTAGACTGCAAAAAGATTATGAACTAAACTGTATTATAAAGCGGCCTGGACAAACGCTACTCTGTGATCCATTGATACAAATTACATGGCTCTGGATCTCGTTGGCCTCTTCACACTAAAAAAATAGCCTGCTGTAGAGCACGGTACAGCTGGTAATGTTCAGTACCTGTTACCAGCATCCTTCTTAATTTATCAGAACCTTGGGTCTGGTTAGTTTAACCTCAGAAATCACTAACCTTTTTTATTTTATTATAGCACACTGGGGGATACAATCCCGTGCTCTTAATGCTATTGTCATGTTTAAATGAAGAAGTGTAATGGCAATGGCAGCCCAGACTAGGTCACCTTGACCTGCGGCAAAACTGAAAAACACTTCCAATAAGAAAATGATTCAGCCAGTCAGCAAGACCCGGGGAAGGTAATAATGAAGTGTATCTTATAGACCTTGAAACTATATTATAAAAATACCTGTGCAGGAAATAATTATACAAAATGTATAGATTTTTTCTGTTATCTGAACTTTTTTAATATCTGCAGTTATTTTTAGTTGTCTGGTGGTTTGTTGCCTGAGTTCACTTGGCTGGCAGGGGAATTGGTATGAGATGCTGTAACTTCCTTATCCCCAAGGACAAAAAGGAGTAACTGACATTGAAAGATCAAAAACACAATAAAAATGCTGGAAACCATATCATTATGAATACATGATTGTATTACCCAGGCTAGCACGTGGCTGCTTTATAATATTAAAAGTGACCTTTGTTAATCTTAAAGACTGATGTTAAATATCATACACAGCCATTTTACATTCATCTCGTACTGAACAATTGCATTATTTGAATTATAAAGCCATGTCAGTTCAGCACTGGGGGAGAAGGAATTCCACTCAAAGCAGAGACAAACACATCTTTTTCAATGTTTGGGTTTGTAATGGCTGACTGCTTTAAGTCATATATACAGCGCGGACAATCACCTCACAATTGTCTTTCTTTGTTTTACAATATAGTGACCCCAGTGTATGTATAGTTCCCGTTTTTAAAATCTCAAACGATTCCTTTGCATCACAACAATGATTATCTTTACAGATCTGTAGTGCACAAGGGTTATTCCAAAAACAATATCATACTTGTACTGTATGTGTCTTCATGTGATGTTTACCTTATCTGCAGAAGAGATTAACATCGTTCATCACCATTGCCAAGACATGGGGGAATCTGCTTTCCTCTGTAGTTCTGTTTCTTATATAACATTACAACTAAACTAGATTTATCCCTGGTAACTGTAATGACCTGTTCATTGCTATTAATTAAGTTCTGGCTATGTGCATCCTGGCTCTTGTCTATTTAAGATGTGATAGGAAGAGAGTAAACTTTGTGTACACAACATGTCATTATTTATGTGTTTGCATTATTATTATTATTATTATTGTAACCTTGAAGTCTGGTTCAGGGGGCAGGAGCTAGGGCTCCTCCACGCTGTTCTGCTCCACTACAATATCTGTCACTCTCCCTATTTAACCCCCAGGTCACACCCTTATTCTATGTCTTGCTATTTAGTTTGTTTTTTGTTACACAGCTCTGCAGACTCCGCTCAGATCCCTCCAACGCAAGCCATACCATAAATAAAAAACTTCCCATGTTTCTTCCTTCATTTCCAAAGCTGGTCTGCCCCCCAAATTCTATACCCCCCATTCCTTCCGTATAGGTGCAGCAACGTCAGCAGCCAAAGTTAATGTCAACCAGCACCTCAGTCTTACACTCATTCCTCTCTCCCTGATATTTCTTTTGCCCAACAGCGTATTGCTAGTATGGCCGGAGTTGGGGCTCATCTCTTCCGGGACCAGAGGTTTCCTCTCACGGGGGGGGGGGGGGGGGGGGGGGGGGGGGATGGGGGTTCCTGTCCACTGAGTGGTGAGATTAGGTTTTAATCTAAGCATAATAATTAACCTCTATTTCTTTTCCATTGCATTGGTGTCGCAATAACGTTAAAATAAACTAGAACTCTTTCTTTATGTCTTATATCTGTTCAAGACATATCTGAGAAAAGACTGAGAAAGACTTCTAGTTGAATTGTGGAAGTTTCTTTAGTTACTGGTCTGGTCAGTATTGGCCCAGCGCCCGTAATGATTAGCCTGATAGTAGTGGGTCCTAAGAAGCTGCAATATACAATGCTGGTCTCACTATCTATTCATAATTCATAATACATAAGAGTGAAAGACATTTAATATACTGTATCTGGACAAATTCAGTCTGTCTCTCTCTGTTAACTATCTATGATGCCTGTTTTTTTAAACATATTGAAATGAGCAGAACAACAGCTGGGATTCTGTTCATAACCTGAATTGGGTAGGACCGTTTTTGTTGTATTCATCAACACCAACGTTACATTATACAGACTATGAATGTTCTTGTCTGTTACCAATTGTTTAGAATGTCAATTATTCATGCAATGAGCAATCCAATCAGATATTTTGTAATGGAAAAAAAAAATGTTTCCATACACTCACACACTCGTCGTTTTAAAATATTCATTAAAAAAAACCCTGCACACTCAAACTACACTGCAGACCGAGAGGGCGGCACACAATTGGCCAAGCGCTGCCCAGGGGTGGGGGTTGCTTAGGTAGGCCAGGGTGTCCTCAGTTCACCGCGCACCAGCGACCCCTGTAGTCTGGCCGGGCGCCTGCAGGCTTGCCTGTAAGCTGTCCAGAGGTGGCTGCATGGTGATCCTGTAGTGTGTAAAAGAAGCGGTCGGCTGAAGGCTCACCATTAAATAAATAAATAAATGTTAAATATTAATTTGCCATACACCAAATGAATCAACACCAATTTAATCATTTCTATGACAACAACACAGTGACCAGATGAAGCTGGTCCGGTTATAAGAATAGTATTTTTGGTGAACAGCATATTCTTTCTACTCAGCCACTAACCATAATGCTAATTGATTATATCCCTGCCCTGTGCTTAATTTAGATTGGTCCAGCTTATGTCATAACCCATAAACACAGCGACAGGCAGTAAAGCACGCGTTGTACATTCCACTCTGAACTCTGTAGTAATACTAACCTCCATTCTCAATTCTCTGTCCGTCCCTCTCTCACTGAGTTTTGAGTTGCTAAGAAATGTAAAAAAACTTTGGTCCTGTTTCATTTTAAGGGAAACATATTTCAGTCCTTACTAGTCCTACATAATCATTTTGAACAGCGATATAACATGCATATACAGTAAGCACCCATTTGCCACAAACCAAGTGTATTGTAACTGACTCATAGACTTCAACACTTTTATTGTAATTATTGAGCCGTATTAAAAATAATATTAAGTCGCTTGTAAAGTGAATGTGCACATACAATGTGGCCTTTATGAAAGTGTTATAAATGCTACATACTGTAGTGCTCAATTCAAATACCAAATGCCTTTAGGAACAAGTAATAGTATAGAAACAGGTTACTATACATTATCTAACCAACTAGCATACAATTGTCTGAATTTTCATAAACGACTTCAGTTGTTAACAGTTAAAAAACTAAACAGTCTCCCACTTACAATGAAGCATGACCAAAAATACACATGATAATGGTTTCCGTACAGTGATTTACGAGGTGAGATGTCTCCAGGTTTTCTTGATTAAATCTGGCCATGCTGCTTGACATTACTGGCGACTGCATTATTTATTAGGTGCAGACATCAATACATGAGCACAGAATAACGCATCACGTCAACAGCCCACAATTTCAGCAACAATCACACAGCTCCATAGGAAACCGACTGGCCTCATCCAGCTTCCCCTTCTCTGAATGTGTCTGGTGACAAACACGGGTACAATATGTCATCACATCTGGTATTAGAATCATTTAAAGAGAATGGGGTCAGCAAGGTAAGAGCCAAACTGTATAGAATGGGCCAGTCCATCCATTTACAGCAGTGCTGCAAGGAATTCTATTCTTGCAAATGACCTCTGCACAAAGTATAATAAAGCAGAGTGAAAACATGGTAACACATAGCATTGTCAAAAACAGCAAGGTATGGTAAAGCCTATTAATAAACCTGGCAAACCAGGGTAAACTATGGTAAATGCATGGTACAGCTATGGAAAAAACATGGTAAAAATACTGTGGTAAACTTTTAAAAGGGGAACACCAGAAACTGCCTGATTGGTAAAGCTTTCTCGTTTGCTGCATACTACATTCCATTTAAACCTTGACAGTTGCCAATCCTATTTTTATCATAATATATAAACCTTAAGAAACCCTAACAAAGCCACCAGTAGAGCCTAGAATTACCAGTGGTTACAAAACAAACAAAGCACCTAGTATGGAACCAAGCCAATGGATTAGTTCATACCATTTTCACACAATTTCTCTTGTATACTGTATATACTCCCAATCCTGCCTTCAACCATACGATCCAATACCCCCCCCCCCCCCCCCCACTTGAGTAACATACTTCCCCCACCACAGCTGTAAAACCAGAGTTCCCAGTATCATGAACAAAATAAATAACCATGGTCTACAGTCACTGTACATGTATGAAAGAAAGTAACGTGTAAAAGTGTGACACAGGTACATAGACAGACGATTCACTAAATAAATACAGATGGGAATTAATACAGAAATACAAATATGACAGACAGACAGACAGGTGCCTCCACATATCCCCAGATTCTGGTGCTCTCAATAACTTGCGCTAAACAATGTCCTTAACAACTTTCATCACCATTAAATTAGCAGTTCTAGATTAAAGCGAGATTTATGTACTGACAGAAGCTTGGAGAAATAATATTTTTGTGAGGTAACAATTGGCCACATTTACTGTGTATTTTTTTTTTTTTTTGCTCCACAAAGACTGTATAATAAACATGTCTACGAATGTAATGTCTCTTGCTGGACATAATCAATGCCAATTTATTATGGCAGGTTTCCATAAAGAGTGTTGTTAGTTACAATTGTTAAGTTAAGTTTGAGTGTGGTAAAGCATGCAGACAGCTCTGTTACTGCAAAGGAATCATAGTTCATTAAAGACCGGGCGACCACCTGCTTGTGAAGAACAGCACTTAAAGTTGCATCCATAAATATTCTTCAGGAACCTCAACTCTTTCCAGCAGTGAAATGCCTTACAATTATTACCCAAAATGAAAAACACACACACAGAAGTGCATGTGGAGCCAGGGTGAGCTGTCTGCAAAGTTTGAATAATGTATCTGAAGTTTTAAAAATGATTTTAAAAATGATACAAAATGAAATGTTTTGTTTTAAAGTGCAGAACAAACAAAGTTTGATTTCCATTACATGAGAGTAGGTGTTAAAACTTCATGCTGATATTGGATATTGGACAAGATAAAAAATATTGAATGAATTAAACTCAATGCTCAACTATCTCCACACTCCACATGTAGCTCTTCTCAAATGTAAAAAGACATTCAGAGATCTGCAAGTTGTAAAACTCTCTGCCACATTGAACAACCTATCAAACGACAACTTTTTTTTTGGTAAATGGCCATTTATAAAAAATAAATTAAAAAATTAAATTTAGCTAAAACCCATCTTCTGTTTTTACAAATACAAGGTAATTGTTTCTTGCAAGTTTAATAAAAACTGTACTGAGTGTTTTCTAAGAGGCGACGAGAGAGGATGTGTGTGTCAATTGGGTATTAAAATCATTCCAATGCAAATGTTCCCATCCTAGCGTTTATAATAAGGTTCCGAACATACATAGAGCCTCAACGAATGAATTCAAATTACACTCATTTTCCACATTCTTTACAGCAGCCTTTCACAGCCTGTGTCACATCTGGAGACACACGGCTGTATCTTTCCTGGACTAGAAAGGCTAATGGAAAGCAAGGATATAATTGTATGTTGATACATGGGAGGGTTATTTGGTCTGAGAAATCGCTGGGGCCGTATCAGATTGCAATATAAAACTGCTGGAATTTTTTTCCCCTCTCGGCGGAATTTTCCTTTTCAATGTTACAGTACACAATTATTTTACCCAGGATTTTCTCCCCAATTTAGAATGTCCAATTCGTTTTTCTCCTGACTCAGCTCCGGAGAACTGAAGGTTCGTTCAGTGGGCGTCCTCCGATCCCACGACCGAGACAGCTTCCTCTTTTACACCCAGGAACTCGAGAGCGGATGTCAGAGAGCTACCGGCCTCTGGAGGACAAAGGCCAGCTCTACAGGTGTTTGCTTGAGCTCACCAGGCGTCTGGTCGGTACGCACTGCTGTAGCGCGATGGGGAGAAACAATCCCTTCCGGTTTTTCCTTCCTAACACGCAGGAGCGCTAAAACCAATGCGATGCTTCCTCCGGAATCCCCAGTGAAGACCGGAGACTCCGCACAGCCATGACACAAACCCTCACTGTCATTTTTAGCCATGTGGTTTTGGGTTTAAAAACATGATAAAATGAAGACGGTGCTCTGTCCTGATAACCTGCATTTCCATTGAGCATGTCACCTGACTTGGACGAAGTCTAAATAGACTTGGAGGATACATTCAATTGAGCTGGACACAAGGCCCGAAAACTGAAAACTGAATGTTTGTCTGTGTGTTTTAATGTGCATTTGTTTCCACTGTTGGTAAGGCACTGCAGAAATATTATAATAATAATAATCTTTATTTTATATAACGCCTTTCATAAAGGATTATCACAAAGCGCTTAACAAAGGAAGGGAAGACAAGTAAAAAAGCAATGAAACAAAACTCATGACCTATACAGAATTGGATACAAACTACTAAAAACATTAAAAATCAAGAAAATAAAAACAACAAAGAATCTAAAAAAAAATGCCAATTTAAATAAATGTGCTTTAAGGCGAGATTTAAAAACAGACAGGGACTCTTGAAGCTCAAGCGGGAGTGAGTTTCAAAACCTTGGTGCATAGGATGAGAAAGCCTTATCCCCCACTGTTCACAGCTTCAATAAACAATGAAGATCCTGGCAGATGCCAGGGACAAAAAGATTATAGCTCAGTGCCATTATTTTGTGGTATGAAACTTCCTTATTTTACTTTGAAAAAAAAAAAAACACTATATAGAGCCATCTTCATCCTGTTGCACATTCTGGTAAGAGAAACTGACCATTAAGTCATATTTGTCTTGATATTTTAAGTAGGGACTGTCTTAAATTAAACAATAGCTACTTCTTCTCATTTTCTGTACAACGATATGTTATCAACTGTATTCTGAGAGGATTAAGGGTTTTGGAAATGTTCATCACCCATCAATGTTTTTCACACTAGCATACCCAACTAGATCATGGCTAGTTATCCCTTCGTAGTGATTTTTCTCCTAGTTCTAAAGCAAATGTTCTTGGCACAAACAACATTTATTTGAAGTGCATACTGTGTGACATTTCTCAATCAGATCTAAATTAAATGTCCTTTATCTTATCCGAGTGAAAATAACCTGGGTGTAGGTTCAACATGGACCTACAGTAACTGCTATTTGAGTTTTGTTACTTACAACATAAAGTAAAGATCTGAAATGTTAATAGCTTTCTATGGTTTGCTGTGCATGAATGCATAAGAAGTAAAGCTTGTAAAATCTGCTCCCACAAAATGAGTAACATCTTTAAATATTCACAAATAAATATCATTGCAAATGACTTTAGGCTTCAAATGTATGAAGGTTTTCCAAAAAACTGCACAGTGACTGCATTTTATAGCGTACAACACTGCTTTTTATTCTCTAAACACCACACTCCCAAAACATTGCATACATGAGCAGAACAGCCAAAGCATAAAAAAGGCAAATTGAAATGAAAAACATATTTACTTTTCAACACGAATGGATAAAACTCAGTACTCAGCTGGAAACTGTCATTACCTCAGCACTGATCAAAGCAACTCAGAACGGTTCTTTTCAAATGAACTGTGAAATGAATGAAAGTAATTCTAAAGATCAGCTGGTAGTAAAATATCTAAACAAAACAGACATTATTTATCAGTCCTTGTGGATCCAAGGCCACTCACTTATCTGTTAATGTATATTATTCATTGCAATTGTGTTATGTGTCCACCAGGTGGTGGTAGCAAATAGAAGTATGGTTAGTTCTGGTTGTAAACAAGAAGCTAAAGCTGGGGCATGATTTCTAAGTAAATAAAGTACCGTACACAAACAAGCATGACTGTGGGAGCAAATTATTACAAACAAACTAGTAGATGAGTATCTACCATAGCAGAATATGATGATAGTCACACCTGTATTTAAGATCACCTGTACAGAACGATTTCCTATATTTTGACCATTTCCCATATAAAACCATCTGTAAGTAAAGATCATTTCTGATAAGTCTCTTCAGCAGTTGTTCTAAACATTGACTCATTTAAAACCTGAAAACCTATATTTATCTTTCATAATCTGTCCCAAGACCGAAGGCAGTTGGGCAGTGGGAATACATCTCTTTAGAAAAGATTTGAAACCCAATACAACACAGTGCATACATTGCGTGAATCCCTGGTCAAATTCTTTACACAAGTCTGGTGGAAACCCAAGAAGGTTACCAGGTTATTCCCATTACAAATGTATGGATCACTTGTCTTACATTTTACAGCCATGAAAATTCTCTCAGCCAAATTTGATTTATTTGCCATACAATCTATGACAAAACCCAGCAGGATGTAAAAAAATGAAGATTTAACAGGTTTTACTGGTATGTTGCTTGGAGATATATAAGCAAACATGTGCTCCAGATGTCCAGTGCCTAGTTAAACTGGCTCACTATATCCATCCTTATGTTGAAAGGCAACGAGGTGGAAGATTTTTTTGGTAAAGAAGACACATAAAAAAATTTAAAAGAGTATCAACTGAATTTATGGTTGTCCTGTGAATAGCCAGAATCCTAAAAAATAAATGTTTTTTATTAACATTTAACATTGCACGTTCCTCAACTCACCGAACTGCAACAAATCAAATGGATCTTTGTCTAACGTTGAACACAAGTGAAGGATTGAATTAGTGACCTAAAGCCATCTATAAATCAGATTTAACAGTAGACAACGAGACTTCATTCACAAACTTTAAAATGGGTTTTAACTCATTAAATAAAAAAACAGAAAAACAAATTTACTAGGCTACTTACAAGACCCCAAATGAAATGTCTAATTTGTTTATTTCTGGTTGGATAATTATTGGGTGCATTTCTCCTTTCTGAAAACAGTAGTGCTAATGAGTTGAGAACCTATCTGTCGCAGCATCATTTAAAAGTGCATTACATACTGTACATAATGATGCATCGGAAAAACAAAAGAACAGTAAGGTACTCAGGTGTTTATTCCTATTTTACAAATTGCAGAATCTATTGCCGCTAACCTCAGAGCAGAGGTTTCCGTTTTAGGATTTAGCAAAATGCTGGAATCTGCCTTTTTAATTACTCAAGAATGGATACCATTCCTGTTTTGAGGGTATGTCTGCAGTATTGAAGAGGAAAGAGATTTAAAGAGGGGAGCCTGGCCTGGGCAGTGCTGGTCTCCTATGAGAGGACATCTGGATTAAACTGTGAAACGTTTCCTGCTTCACTTCTCCTGTATCTTCTAGCTCAGCTGGTCATGTGAGAAAAAGAAGTCTGGAAACTGCTACTGTTAAACCTGCAGGGGAAAAATGTAAAACCTCCAAATCCCTACACATTAACACATTCAGTTTATAAAGCAAATAGAAAAGGTGTCTTATTATATCATTTCTGGTGCCCTGTTTTCACAAGCACACTCCTACAAAGTTTGGGTTCCATACCCTCCATCTGCAGTTCTACGGAAATACTTGGACCTGTAGGATTTGAAACCAGATTATTTAATTGCAAACTATTTATTTAACTGGATTCAAATGCTCTACACTTCCAGGAGCCATTCCATTACAGGTTTAATAGGTGCAATTATGAAATAGTTTAGGACCTGGTCAGGGTTTTAATTGGCTCAATTTAATAAGGGCAAGGTTGGAACAAAGACCTGGACTGGAAGTGCCAACAGCAATTACTTTTGCAATGTTACAGTGGGACAAAGAAAGCTGGAAAACAATGTATTATCTTGTTGTTTCGGGAGACTTGCAGAATGACAGGACTTAAACTTTTTTTTTTTTGCAGGTAATGTGAGACCCTGCTGGACATACAAAAAAAAAACAGCAAGATGCTTGGCAAGCCACAGAGTCAGTCTTTGAATGGCAGCTGGCTAGAAATGGGTCCTGCATTGAAACGTTATCCTTATGCAACATACATCAGAGCTAAACAAGCAAACCTGCACACCCGTGTTCTTTCACCACACATGCATCCTACACTCTCAAAGACTATTACGAAAATAATGAACACTTTAGCAACCCCAGAGTAACAGAATGTGTTGTTCTCCATTTTATACAACCAGAACATGGTCAGCACAGCCCTTTGTTGCAAATCCCTTGTGCAGCAACGTTAGTGTTGCGGGTCCACTCTTCCAAGGGCCCGCTGTGTCGAATGTGAATGATATCTCCCAGTGCTATCGTCTGTCACTGAAATCAATGGAACCACCTCAACCTGCTTTTCTCATATGCACACGGCTTTCCCAGATCCTGCAACAAGAGAAGCGGAGCTATGAAGGCGTCCACACGCTCAGAATACCTGATTACAGTATCCGTTTCCAAGTGCACATTGTGCTGAGTTTGCCAAGTGCACAAAACCATGTGAAAGTTCTGGCAATCCCAGTGAGTTTGGGCTAGGTTGAAGGCATTCCGCAAGCGTTTGATCTTAACTTGGGCATCCATGTGGAAAATAAATATTGTTCTGAAGTCTAAAAGACAAAAATCCGGTTGTCGCGCTCGAAAAATGAGCTTGGCATGGACGTTCCTTTAGCTAAGTTCTATTTTATATTTCCATTAAATATTTCCAAATATTCCTTAACTTGGACAACAACAGTGCTAGAGGACACGTTTGTCATTTCTCATGAGCAGGCTGTGTTTTTCTGCGGTAAAGTGAACTGAACAAAAATCCTACAAGGTTTGGCAAGTGCTGAGTGTCTGGGAGTCTGAGATCTTGAAAATAATACTAAAAAGATAAACAACTTTTTAAAATGGATGAATGCTGTGTTGGCAACCCTCTTGTGTTAATTATTTTAATTCATGTTATGTTTGTCACTGTTAGTTGTTAATCTTCTTCATTGCCATTGGTAGTTCCTTCAGATTTCATAAAAACTACTTATGTTGTGGACATGCTACTGCATATAAATATTAAACTATCAGTCCAACACTAGATGCCATTAGGGAAGGGAGAGCCACAAACAGGTTTGCTGGTTCTGAGCTTCTGATAAGCTTATTGAAATATAGGCTGCTCAATGGCTCGTGGTTCGCCAGGAACTTGGCGGAGAATAGGAGTTTTATCATTATGCGAACAAAGTCTGCAGATTTAAATATGTATACACATGTTTAAAGCAGTTTATTTACCACTTGCCTTCTGCTCAGCATATTGCCACAGTGCGTGAAAGATGTTAAAGCAAGCAGTTCAGCAAGGATCAGGCTGGTCACCTGCAGGACTTTCAACTGAAAGGCTGATGTCAACATTTTCATCCTTACCCTCTTCCCTATTCCCCTTGCTACATGTTGCTGTGCAGAAGGAATCCAAAAAATGTACTATTCACTGGGGTGTATTTTAACAGCCGGCAATCCAAATATGTCATTCTGTTGAAATATCTTTTCATAAATCATGAGAACTCCACCGTGTTTTCATCCAGAATATTCTGCAGCTTTTGACTGTGTGTTGTTTACCTTGGGCTGTGAATAGGGTGTCCACGAATAGGTTGTCCATCCAAGGCCAGACTTACACAGTCAACTGTCAGACATTAACGCAATTATAAACCACAGACAGTGTCACTCACTGGGTTTGAGTGAATGAAACTGAAATAGAGGAACACCACACAATGGGAAAGGGACTGGAGCTGTTTCAACACTTAGCCCAGTGTTCCAGGCCTTTATTTCAGAACATTCCTCTGAACAGCTCTTCAGCTCCACTTGTAATAATTTGCTTTCTTCATTTTCGACGGGAGCCATGAGAATTAAGTTGTTGACTGCATGCCCTATTAAACGTTTCACAGAGGGAGTTTTGTGCAGAACTCAGTGTTTCATTTAAACATTAGTTCGTGGCTAATTTGTTTACAGTATGGTGCGAATGGGCTGAGCCGGGTATTTTCAGTGCAACACATGGCCTTCTGTCATTTCCTCGGACTTTAATGATATCACTTGTAGAAAAAATATGTTCAGAGTAAACTCTTGTTTTTTTGTTAATTTAGTTACTGCCCCAGGCATTTTTAATGATGTTTGCAATCATTACTATTACTCAAAATTTATTTTCCGTAAGTCTTAATGTGTTTTCACCTGCATTCAGGAGCTGCTATTCCATTCTAGTTACCTGACATAGAGCTACATAACATTGGCTCAGCCAAAATATATTTCTAAAAGTAAGAGACAGTGCCATCTAGTGTCCACCGCTGTGGCTCAAGTTTCCTTGTGTTTTGCTTGTCAGTATAGAAGTGGGCACTAGATGGCGCTGGCACTTATATTACATACGTCTATGGCAGGGACCTAGAACAGAAGAGCAGCTCCAGAACTCATAGTTAAAGCAGCTTTACACACACACAAAGAAAACAATATGAAGTAATACAAATCAAGAATGATTGAATACATGATTAAAAGGTAAGGCAGTAGTCATTTGAAAATGGCTTGCTCATTAGGACAGTATATTATAGAGGACATGGGAGACATGGATTACTTTGGTCCAGACATTTTAATTTCACTATTTACCAGACAAGCTTTTATGTTTCAGCTGTTTATCTTTGAAAAAAGAAACACATGACTCAAACACATCCATTGGTGGTTATTATCCTCACAATCAAACAGCTGTGTTGTAAGTCAGTGCCTCAGATCTCCACTGGTCACCTTAATTTGCAAGTACTAATGGCTGCAAGTCTTATACAACAGTGACTTACAGCCCCTGAGCTAAAAGTCCAGATGGCTCTGCTGTACAGCTCGCTGGTTACAGTACATGCCAGTGCTACAAACACAGTCTTGTTAAGAGTTGCAGAAGCACAGTTGCCTGGAGCATTGTTACTATCAGCTGTATATTAAAACGTGTTGTGGGATCTCAGAAAGAACTCGCAGGATGAGCATTCTAGTTCTAATTAGTTTTACAGACGCATTTTTTTCCAAGGTTGCAGTGTTTTTAGCCCTGCTGAGATAGCACAATGGGAGACTCATTAGAAGTAAAATAAGTGTGGCAGTTTATCATTAAGGTATATGCTTCAAGCGCTACATTTGCTGTTTGCTTTTTTTATGGACATGCTCTTGCCTACAGTCTCCTGCCAGAACAACGCAGAATTGCAGCATGTGATTCAGTTAACTCTTTAATGCCTGGGGAGTGTCCTCAGACTGCAGACATGAACATATTAGACAAGTAGACTTCTGAAGGCAAAAGTATATGAAAAGGACGTGTGTTACCTTTTTTCATCAGTAATTTTTTTTAGAAACATGTAACCAGTTTAATTAGAATCTCTGATTTTTCGCGGATTTGAAAGATAAGGGCCAGCTTAATTTAAGGCATCAGCATACAATAATGTACCCATCAGCATCTCCTGCAAAAGCAAAGATTGAAAGAGCTAGAATGCATTTTTAATGAATTCACCTCACCACCAAGAAAATAATCCAGAAGGGGGCTGCTTTGAATCAAAACACATTTTGGTTCAGTAAATGAGGGAATACATTCATTAAAAAAAAAAAACTGCAAAAGACGGGTTCATAAAAGGCATGTGTGTGTGTTTTTTTTTTTTTTTTCAGTGGATGCTCACATTTTTTGTTTTCACATCCTTAATCTAGACGCTCAGCCCAGCTGCTTAACTTTACATTTGGAAATCCCAGAGAGATTTCTTGTTGAAAAGGAAGAAGCCCTTTGCACAACATTTAGTCAACTGGAGCATTCCTCATTCCGGTCATTCTGTTCTGTCTTCAGCAACTTTCGAGGGTTAAGAGGTAAACCAGCCTGAGCTCCCCACTCTCAACTGAGACAGAGAGTTGAGTCATGCAGCACAGCTTCAGTCAGCGGATAACCTATTGTAGTGTAGTGGAATGGCTTGGAAACAGATTATTGTGAGAATGTATAAGACAAAATTGTGGCAGGAAAGTCTCTGGGAGAACAGTGCCTTGGTTTTGTGAGAAAAGTCTCAATTCTCAGTCTCAATTTGCTGCTTAGAGGAAGTGAAACCATAAACAACTGTTTCAGTCTCAATGACTGCTTGTCTTTGGCTATTTACAGTAATATAGAATATAAAGATGGACAGTTTGCTTTACAATGGCCTAGCCCAGGGGGAAATATAACGGTCCTGGAGGGTCATTCCACTCCAGGTTTAACGGGTACAATCAGATAATGAACTACTTCAGGGTCTGGATGGAGGTTGCATTGGTTCAATTAAGCCATTTAGAACAGGGCTGGAACAAAGACCAGGAGTGAAGGGCCAACTTTGGCCACCGCTGGCCTAGCTGTGGTCAAACCATGTGACCTACTGCAAAGGAAGTTTACCTATTGCAGGGGTGGCTGACCCTGGTCCTGGAGAGTTGCAGGATCTTCTGGTTTTCATTCCACCTGAGTTCTCAATTACTTAATTAAACCAATGATTTTCTTAATTGGTCAACACTGGCCACCCCTGACCTATAGCATTGCTTTTTAAATACTTGCTTATCTGGAATTAGCATAAAAAAGCACTACTAATTCTAGAAATAATACACTATACACTGCATCCAGGGTGACACTTTACATTAAGTGTCTCTCAACTCGAATGGCTCTCTAGTAACTAAATAAATACATGTGTACTTACACGTAATTACAATGTTTGTATGCATAGTTACAATATACTTACTGTGTAAATCTTTTTGCATGACATAACCCTAACCCTAAAACTAACCCTAACTAATCCTATCCATAACCCCCTAACCCTAACCCTTTTCTGATACAATTATGTACTTACATATACCATACAAAAATATTTACAAATTAAGTCCATTGTAACTATGCATAATAACATTGTAATTTGTGTAAGTGCACATGTATTTACTAAGTAACTACTATGTAAGTACACAGTACTTAGAGACACTTAATGCAAAGTGTTACCGCATCCAGTCCATAACTCGTGTAAGTATATTTGTTCAGTCATTTTGAACACTCGCAAGCTTCTTAACCGTTTAGAAAACAGAATATTATTATGCGCATACATTTCCATTTTGAGTCTCTTTTTATAAATCTAAACATAATTCTGGTTTGCACAGTATTTTTTTTTAATATCAAACAATATTAAACCTACTGACTCAAAATCAAAAGACAAAATTCTGAGGGAGATGGCCCCGCTTTGGTGAAACTGCCAGTAGACTGTACTGCATTCCTTTTGCCAACACAAATATAATCTCCTTACCTCAAAGATCATGTATACTGTACAACTATTCATTTCACTTACTGTGTTTATTTTTCTGTGGCTTTGAAAAATATGCTAGTAGTTTTCCATAGAACAATTTCGAGTTTTCTTCCCATGTTTAAAAAACATTGGTGCAGAATTGAGAAGACTTAGCAGCCTGCCCGAGCCTCCAGGGGCTGCTGTGAGACTCCCGTGTAGTCTTAGGCTTCCTGCACAGTATACAGAGACACACTGAAATCCACCAGTGCTGGAAGCAGACTGTGAATTGTTTACTTTGCTGCTGCGTGATGCATTTTGAGGTATTACCTGGGGAGTCGCTGTATCCCCTGGTTGGGGGGGGATCCTGATTTTGTTCCCCTAAACTCACCACTGCGGAAAGGTGCAGCTTGGAAACTAGGGGGGAGCAAGATTACTTTATACTCATAGGCCAATGCTTCTGAACCACTGACCAGCTGACCTTCATGAAAATCCATTCTAATTTTACTGTATGTTCTTTACAACACAATGTACATTATTCCTAGAATTGCGCACTTGGAACAAATATTTTACATAGTATAAAAAAAAAAAGAATCACATTGTTAGTAAAAACTATTTTTTTTTAAATAAAAAAAAACACCTTAAAGGGGAGGTTACTTTAGCCTACATTATATTCTTGTATATTTGCACACCCCTACTCTCTCATGCCTGGAATGGCCTTACCTGAATTGCTTTTCAGAAGCATTTATGCCGGTTAGCAGTTCATCTAAAGTGTAACATTTTCAAAAACTTGAATGCTGTGCAAACAGCGTGAATTATTTGCTTGTTAACACCAGAATTTGTACACAGTGCAGCCCCTGCTGTATTCGCTTAACAGCAGCTGTAAATTACATTCAGGAATAGACCGCTGGGTAGGAAATGAACAGATTTTTATATAAATCCACCATCAAGTGACCCACACTATCCCTAGCAACATTAGAACTATTTTAGATATTCTTATGATGCGGTTCATTTATTTCTCCAGCAGTCTGCACGATAAAGGTCTACTTACTTTAAGCCGTCCATTTGCACATTCTAGAATAACGTCATTACCGGATTAGGGGCTGGAGTATCAAATAAAATAAATACAAGTCTTGATTGCTTTTACAGATTGGCTCCTTTGAGGCATTTCTGTTTCCTCTGAGAACTCCTCTTTGGTACTGAATCAAGGCAGATTGAGGATTTCCAGAGATATTAGGCTCCTCGCTTGGAAACGAGATAATCTACATCCATCACTTTGTCATTGTTACTGAAAGGATGTAGCACTGTCAATGCAAGACTCTCCAGGGCCAAGGAGCTCAGAGAACCTGAATTAGGGTTCCTTTCTGTATTATTGGGTAATGTGTGAAGTGCCAATTGAAACAGCCTTACCAATAAAAAACATCAATTTGATGTAATGTGTTAAAAACCAATTGCCCTTTTCTAAAATGACTGTCTCAAGTGGGCCAACATTACACCCTACAAACTGCTAAACTAGAAAAAACTTGGAACTGTAAATACATTAAAGCGCTCCTTTGTGGAGCAAACGAAAAGTATTTTGAAAAGTTGCTAAAGCTTAGCAAACCAGAACAGGTTCACTATCCTAAAAAAAAAAATTATATTTAGGTATTTACAAGCAAGATAATACGGATTGCAAAACATGTACTGCACTTTCACTGTGTACTGCTAGGGGGCACTGTTTTATAGTAAAGGGCTGCTATAGCCGGGCATTATGTGTTCATGTACAAGTAGCTCACATTCACAAAACCTTATTGAACTAACAGGAACATACAGCATTGTAGTAACCCTATGAAAGACATTATATGTATTTATTATTTGGATATGAATCATTTCAGCTGTTTTCTTTTTTCCCTGGTTATTTTATTTATTGCTATTGTGGGGCACAGGTAATTCTGTATTCAAACTGTGCTGGTAGCAATGAGATTGCACACATGACCATTTTTTTTTATATATATATATATATATATATATATATATATATATATATATATATAGTAATGCGTGCATAAATTGTAAAATGATAGGAAATTGCTGAAAGTGCATGACAAGGCAGTCCTGTCCAGGAGATGGTGTCTCCTCCTATCACATCTGCTCCCCCTTCCCCCACACTGACAGCACAGCATTCCTAAATGTACAGTTCTTTAAGCAGGCATGATTCGCAGTAATGCTCCTCTTGGCTATGTGGATTCAATTCATTTTGCAATTTGGAAAAATGTATGACATTTGTAAAATCCTTCAAAGGGTTGCCTAACTATTTTTTTAATATTTTTTTTATAGTTTACTTACTGTAATTACACTGTAGACACGGGCTGGGAACTGCCAGAATGCTACGCCAGAATTAAGTGTCATATCTGAAGTAGTATTGTTTTAACTAATCTAATCATTATTATATGGAAAAACAAACCCAGAACAAATTAACATTTTAAATAAAAAAGCTGAGAGGTGTTTAAAGACTTCTGCGGTTGGCAGTCTCCAAACATAGCCATAAAATAAAGAACACAGTGGACTGTGAAATATCTGGATCATACTGTACAGTGCATATTAGTTCTTTTTTTAAAAAATATAAATAAAAATGAACGTGAACAGGTTACAGACGCAAGTACACAATGCGCGTATCAATGCTCTGGAAGCAGCTTGTTACTGACGCTTCCATCCAAGCTTCTCTGGATTGAACCGTCAGCCCAAATGTTGATTTCAGCAAATGTTTCTTCATCTCTGATGCAATCGGGCTCATGGTGTGTCTCAATCAACTAAAATATGTCTAAACATAATAAACAGAAATGTTCATTGAGGAAGTGAAACCTTCACGCAGGCGTGGCTGTTTGTTATTGTATCGGCTCATGAACAGCCGTCATGCATTTTGTCTCGCTCAACCAGGGTCAAAGCGTGTTGACCCACATCCTCAGGTGGGTCGCTGGGACCCGGGATAACCCGGGTACGTGATTTCACACTACACGGGATTGTGACCCGGGTCCGGACCCAGGTAGGAGTGCCAGCGTGAAAGGGGATAGTTTTATTCCTGAAGCCCTGAAACTCAAAAAAATTGATAAAAACGAATCTGAGTCAACAAGTGTGTGTACAGGAGTTGACATTTTTTGAATATTAGTTTTCTGAAAATAACCCTTTTTCTTGGAACAATTAATCCAAAAACAATAAATCGGATACATATTCTAATAACGTGTGTTTACACGACTTCTGAAATCGAAATTCCTTTTTTCAATAGCTTCTAGAGCTCTTGCATGTAACTGATTGAAGAGTGGCCAATTTACTTCATTCAAAATCACACCCAGCTAGAATGAATTGGGTGATTAAATTCATTGTGCAGACCCTCTAATTTATAGCGGCCAGGCTGATCAATAATATCAATCAGAAGTAGCACCTCCATCCCTCTCAGATATCAGTAGTACTGAATGGGCAGGACTGGCTGAGCATTTTGGCTACTCAGTAGTGCAGACTCTAATTTAATTCTCCTGACAAACCTCAAACTAACCCATAGCACTAGTTTAAGAGCTTGTGTGTGGTTTTAATCTTATAAAGTGTAACTTGCATGTTTAAAATAAGAACATTGTATGACAACGGCGCTTATTGATTTCGTTAAAGAGAGTTTACAGCTGTTACGAACTGTGTAAATAAAATTGATTATCGACTTTGTTACTGATCAATAATTAAGCTTATTTTCACATTCAATTGATAACTTTCTCTGTTACTTTTTAAAAATGGGTAGAGTCTAAGAATATTATCTACACTGATTTAATATGTACAAGTTCAGAAGCACAACCTGTTTAATAATAATAATATCTATTAGAAATAGTAATTTAGTGTCATTGTGAAAGGGACTTGGATGTTTCAATGATTCCAGGTAATATAAATTAGTTCAGGAAGAATATGTGCTGAAAGAGCACCCTGTTCTTTTTATTCTGACTCTGAGTTTGAATTCATCTGTAAGTGTGTTATAATCTGTCATTATTTTATTTGCAACTTCTCTGAAGCAGTTTGCAGTTGATTTTCAAACAAATCAGAATACATTACAGGCACTATAACCTCTATAGATTACCTTTAGGACTTTTTTTTTTTCTTCCTGAAGCCTCAGTAAAACTCTTTTAGCCTCAGTAGCCTCAGGCTACAGCTGCTTATAAGAAGCAATTAGGAAAAGCACCCAATGTGACTGTACTGCTACAGCACTTTGATGGAGCTGTTCTCTAGGTAATTTGCATGTTTTTGTAGTCAGCTGGCAGCCCTGTGTTCCACGTAACGAGGACTAAATCAAGGCTAAAGCCACACTTTAACCTCAAGTGCAAAAAGCCTGGGCTTCCTCCAGCATGCAGCACACATCAGATATCAGTTAAGGAGACTGATGCTTGTAAAGCAGACCAGTGTCTATCTGCGCATCTCTAAAGCACCTTTTAAGAAGCTGTCTTTCTGTGATAACCGCCGTTTTGCAACAGAAGAGTCATTCCTCTTATGTTAAAAAAAGCAAGTTCTTATTGAACAGTTTTTTCTTTGTTCTGTCGTCATTAGCTTGTAGCGGTTGATCATCGGCAATGTGTCTCGAGCTGCGTGAATGTGCTCACTTTAACGTAGCGCCTTTCGGTATTACTGTAGATTGAGTGTTTCAATGAAAGCTAAGGATGATCAATGATATGTCAGTGAATAAAACTGAATGCCCCATTACTGTGCGTTCTATATATGGATGGAAGAGAATTACATTCACAGCTGTGTATCTTTCCTGGCCAAAAGGAACATTATGAACGATATTTTATACAAAAATGCCAGTCATCCAGGAAAAAGCTGTGTACTCACAGTAAATACAGTACCAGACAGTACAAACACAAGTAGTATTTAACTTTGAAAGGTTTTCTCTGCAACTGATCTGTTTTATATGAAGCGGTGAATACAATGTTGCAACAATGAAAGCATTGAATATACTCAAGTCAAAGTGTCCTCACCCCCAATTTCCACCCTATATCAACCCAGACATATTTCTAACACTACAACTACTGCTGCTGCTAACCATCATTGTTCTCATAGCTCTCTCCCCAATTTTGAGCACCCCCAGGTGCGCCGAAGAGAGCTGATCAGGTAATAAATTACAGCCGCATACTGTAGGAAGTGTATTAGTGGCTGTAATAACAATATCCATGTAAAAGGTTCAGTATGTGTGATGGTGTTTAGTGTAATGCCAGCACACTGCCAGTAAAACCAACATTCGTCATTACAGGGCTTGCCTGAGCATGTTTAGCAAGCAAGCAATATAGGAGGCTGTGTGGTCTGGTGGTTAAAGAAAAGGGCTTGTAACCATTTCAAATCCTGGCTCACTCACAACTCACTGTGTGACCTTGAGCAAGTCACTTAACCTCCTTGTGCTCCGTCTTCCATGTGAGATGTTGTTGTAAGTGACTCTGCAGCTAATGCATAGTTCACACACCCTAGTCTCTGTAAGTTGCCTTGGATAAAGGCGTCTGCAAACTAACAAATCATATATTCGCTGTGCTTTAGCATGGTTAATCTTGTTTGTTGCAATTCTTTCACTATGCTTTACCTTTGTAGCATAGCTTATCATAACATGCAGAGTTTCATCAAAATGGGACACTTGGTTCCCAAGTTATAGCCTTTAAGAGCTTCTTGTAACAAATGCCCAAGCAAAGCTGATCAGATCTGGGCAGTTCTGAAGTAAAGCCTTCGTTCACCCAAGCAACGCTAAGGAATGTCCATACCAAGTTACATCACAATTGGTTGAACTGTTCTCAAGATATATCTGACATACGTACTGACACCTCCCCTGTATTCCTGTCACTGGGAAGGCTCAAACCTCACGGGTAATAACAAAGGTGTATCAGAAAGCAGTTGTTTGGTCTAGCAGAGAGCTCAGATGTTCAAACCCTAGCCTTTTAAGTCATGCTGCATCTCTGCATTATAAATTGAAGCATATTTGTTGATTGCAAATAGTTTTCTATTTTTTGCTGTTTGCATGTTCTCTGCATTTTTCTTTTTCATGTCTTTGGTCCTAAAAGCAAAAGCAATATATAAACAAAAAGTCTGCTCTTTTCAGTATTTTAAGTGACAGCAGTTTGTCTCAGATGTTGAAAACGCCAGGCTCTGTTCTTTTATGGAAAGTTCTTGAGGTTTATTTTTGTCCTGCTTTCATTTCCAGACAGCTGTGCAGTCTGGGCTGGGAAGGTGTGACAGTCTAAAACTGTCTGAAACATCATTCCTACACTGAAAGAATGGGACCCGCTCCCAGCTACAGCAGCAGGTGAACATACCATATGGGATCTTAATGAGAAGTTATCGCCTCTAACTATTGTCGCAATCTCTTAACCGAAGCAAGCTCTGCCTTTAGCAGGAAATTCAGTTTCAGAATTGAATTACACTGAGGCTGTCAGTTTCTACCATCGCTTTCATCTTTCATGGGAAGGCTGTCTCAGAGTCACTGTTAGAAAGTGCTTCTAGAACACAAGACCTAAACGAACAACTAGAGTGTGTTTGAATTTCTAAAATTATAATGATTACATTTCTTTCTTCACCCTTCATTCGGATCTTAATTTCAATGCACTCCCAAGCTGGCGTCTTAGCCACTGTACAAAAGGTTTGTTCTTATATCTTGTAATATACCATTATTAACCCCTGTCTCAAGCACACAGATATGAAATGCATAAATATTGGAGAGCGTGCACAATTACAGGCCCTGTTGCATTCAGTATGATTTGCAGTATGTTTTGTCTAAGTGGAGCAGGCAGTGCTGTGTGATGCAAAGCCGTTACGGATTCTGCATCCTGTCAGTGAGATGAGATGAGGTTAAAAGCTATATAACCATGAATGTATAGTGGTTAAGACACTTGCTTGCAGTGTGTGTGGTCGCCGGTTCGCACCTAGCCTCCTCACTCTTACACAAGTAGATTACTTATTAAAGCTTAAACAAGACAACACTACTACATTATACATATTTTTACACTGCATTCTTTGGCCTCCCCTTACGAGGTACCCCTGCCCATCAATTAGCTCGCAGATAAGTGGACAGGCTGACCATAGAGAAGACATGGGCGGGGGGGGGGGCATAATAGATGCCCTCCTCGTTAGACAAAGCCAAAAAGCAGGTGGAGGATGGGGAGGAGGAGGTGAACTCTGACACACAGCAGGGATATAATGGATTGAAGTACGATATAAGTCTTAAAACCTTCCTTGCCGATCATTGGACGCATTGTTTATCGAAAAACAAATTAAGAGACAAGCTATCTGACTGAGTATTGGAAGCTGCTAAAACATACTTGAACATACAACATGTTTACGTGATTTGATCTGAGGTTAAAGTGAGTTCCCTGTCCGAACCACAACTGTGCTTTCACAATTACCAAATGTTGTTTCAATTCAATTGACCACGCTATAACAAAAGCAAATAACTAATGCATGTGTTAACAGATCTTGTTCTGTGACCTGATGCGGTGTGTGTTTCTCTTTGCTATCTGATTCCCCCTCTCTTGAGTAACCTTGACGACAGAATAATAGAGAGTCCTTCAATACAACTCCCCATGATGCAGTACAGGCTTCTATTTGTTTTGCTATACTTAACCGGAGCAAGATTTGGCAGTAATGGACAGTAAATATTGAATTTCCTACATTTTAATAGCGAGCGATCAACCATCCTGTCAGCAGAAGACATTAATATTAAATAGTCAAACAGCAATTTCAGGCCCCCCTGAACTCCTATTAAATGCACAAATAAAACTGTTTACTTACTGTAATGAGTAGAGTTATTTTAATACACAAAAAGGACAATAGATATGTGTTTATTTACTAATTATTTCTGGTTTCTATTCCCTGTCGCCATCGTTTATTTAAATTCACTTCTAATGGATTTTTGCACAGAACACAGCGCCACTGTTGGTCAGCTGGTATCTCTGCTGTTGATGTTTTACTACTATACACAATGCCACTTGATGGCATAAAAACTATTTATGGAGTATAACCAGACATGTAATAACATGGTCATAACTGGGTAACTGCTGACCTACAATGGCAACCCCTGGTGGAATTCATGTGTAATTACATCGGGAAACAAGGTGTTGTACACATGACCATTCCTATGTAAGTGCACAGCAGGTACCACATTAGTAAGACAGTTATTATATTGTAATTACATGGTGACTCATGCCCTATGGTACTAAAACACGCATCCACACACACACACACACACTATTTCATCTTCACCATTCTTCTATACCAGGGTCGCTATCAGATTCGAGTGTTAATTGTGTTTATTGTGACCAGATACTAATCGTCAAAGTAGCTTTTTGACCCACTTACAGCTTTAAAGAATAACTTAGCTTGTTTTGGATTCGCTTGACCACCTGTGCAGTTTATTTACTGGAATGTTTGAGTCAGTCAGTGATAGTTACATCAGGATATAATTAAATAATAAATTTAATTATATCCTATATATATACAGCAGTGTGGAGTAGTGGTTAGGGCTTTGGGCTCTTGACCGGAGGGTTGTGGGTTCAGTCCCTGTTAGGGGACACAGCTGCTGTACCCTTGAGCAAGGTACTTTACCTAGATTGCTCCAGTAAAAGCCCAACTGTATAAATGGGTAATTGTATGTAAAAAATAATGTGATATCTTGTAACAATTGTTATATCCTTCGTATCAGGGGGTTGGGGGGGTGTGTGCAGACAAGCCCAGGGAACCAACATGTGCATCTCTTTTAAAAGCAGGCCCTGAAACTCTACTGAGCAGATGCACCAGTAAGGGTGGGTAGGAGTTGCCATGTATTAACTCTTCAAAGACTGCCTATAGGTTAAAATTAAGCCTTTTTAGGGTTTTGATTTCTCATTTATTACTTTTTATTTATTTTCCCCCAATTTGGAATGTCCAGTTATGTTTTTTCTCCTCACTGCAGCGAGTCCCCACACTGCACCGACGTTCTGAGGGCGTGTGAGCGTCTTCCGATCTCACAAGCCTAAAGCCAGAATCGCTTTTACGCCGAGCAATCCAGAGCAGAGGCAGACGGGCTACCGATCCCGGAGAACAGAGATTAACCCTGTTTTTTATCCACTCTGACTGTGCTTGGTGTCTGGCCAGTAGGGTTCGCTGTTGTGCGATGAGGAGAAGCAATCCCTGCCAGTTTCCCATCCCCCACAGCGGGAGCGTCAGTGCCAATGCAACGCCCTCTTCGGGGTCCCCAGCAAAGTTCGGCCTCTTTGCACAGCCTGGACGTGAACTGGCGCCGTCCAAGCTGTGTAACTCATCCTGCGCTCCCAGTGGCAGCGCTTTAACTGGATGAGCCACTCGGGGACCCCTCTCATTTCTGACTTAAAAAAACTAACCTTGGATCCACTTTCCTTTCCACTATTAGGCTCTATTCACAAAACCTTAAGGAATGTTTTGTTGAGGACTTTTTTAAAAATTATTTAAAGCCCATTTGTATTAATTCAATCACATCTGCAGGATTTTTAAACTGTTTAAGAACACAAAAAACAATGAATAGGGCCCATGACTGTACTGTAATGTTTTCACCGTCTCCAGTGTGGAGCTGAAGTTTTTTTAAATTATTTTTGTCTCGCAGATTTCCATTCCAGTCTGTCTTCTTCCTCCGAAAGAAAGCAGAGTTTCCAAAGAGAAGGGTGAAAAATGACGAATGCTAGCAATTGACTGCACTCTTTTAAAGTATGCTTGTTCCAGTGGCATGTGGTCTTTTATCATGGCCGTGACCTTACAAAGTCTAAAATGCATTGTAACAGTCACTAACTTCCAAATTATAGCACATCTGAATGCTTCAATTTACAGTCTACTTTATCTCTTTGATGTTTTTGGTGAAGATTGCTTAATGAAACGAGATCAGTAATATGAAAATGCCCCCTTTGATGATAAAGCACTTTTAAGGGTGACATACAGCCCAATCCAGCTTTATAATGATGGCTGTCAAATGCTTTGCTGGTACTGCCTGTATCAATTCATAAAACTCTGCAGACATGAAAGGGAGGACTCCTCTCAGCATGTCTGTCAGTGTTGCACTGGAACTAAACATCTTCTGTGTTTAGTCTGTTCTGCAAATATTTAACCTAGCAAAACAGGCATTAGCTTTTAGAAGTATGTGGTGAAATTGCAAGGCTTGGTAAAAAGGACAACATTATTATAAGCAATATACACAGTATACTTATCTCTTTCATCACTCTTACATATACAGTACACCAAACAGTGTGTGCACCCATTATATGGGTATTTCATACACCTTAATTAAAATAAGGGTTGGTGAAAGCATGGATTATGTTCTGATGTTAATGTTTAAATATAGCAGTAGCATGTTCCATACGTAGAGCTAACCAATGCTTTAAAATATGTTTTCATGCCTCTTGTAAAGTTGATATTTACATAGTAGTTACTTTATAAATACACGTGTACTTACACATAATTACAATGTTATTATGCATAGTTACAATGTACTTAATGTGTAAATCTTTTTGCACAATATAACCCAAAACTTTTTCTGATATAATTGTGCAAAAAGTACAATGTAACTATGTATAATAACATTGTAATTATGTGTAAGTACACATGTATTTACTAAGTAACTACTATGTAAATACACAGTAATTAGAGACACAATGTAGTGTTACCTAATTTTAAAACTCCTTTCAACCTGTGGAATAAAAAGAGGCCTATTGCAATGGTTAATTTCTAAAGTTTAACATTCCTATGCAAGTGGAGAATAATCCCCAACCAATGACAGTGTTTCAGAACCTGAGACACACAGCTATCTAACACGCAGATCACTTCACCGTGAAATTCTGTTGTAAATTAATCTCCTAAAGGCAATTTATGACGTGACTTTTATTTTACAGCAACTGGTGCATCAAATTTGTGAGGAACAGTAATGAAGTTGTGCGTTCTAACATAAATATTGTTATGAAATACATATATTTGACCTCTGAGGGGGATTATTTCTTTATTTTTTCATCAATGTTTACACAGGAACGCAAACCGTACTCGGGGAAAGACGGTCTAATTCTACGTTTAAGTGAAATAAAAAAGAAACATTGACATAATAAGACACACATGGACACATAAAAGTCACTCTGTTACTGTAATCGGAGGAACAGGGGGCTTTAGAAGAAGATTAATGCACAGCGTCTTTTAAAAATATTGAAAGCCCTAGACAGGCCTGTAGCTGCAAGCCATCAACCACATGCAGAGATCCTTTCAATCGCTTCCTACACAAGCTGTCATGTGAAGTTCAAAATGTTTCAATAATTGCACTGCATGATTTATTTACGCATTCGTGTATTTATTTTGTTACACAACCAAAGGTCAAACTTTAAAGCTTGGTTTGGGATTTTTTTTGCATTTTTTAACCATGCAAAATCTGCTTTTTTTTATAAGCAATAAAATAAGCTCAAATCCTTTTGCAATTAAAGGTGTGATTACCAAGGCTTTAAAATACAGTCTCTTGTCTCCTTACTGCATTAGAACACTACTGTTCTGGTGAAGATATTTTGGTAACATACACAGTAATTAGAGACCCTTAAGTGGCAATTACTGTGCATTTACATAGTAGTTACTTAGTAAATACATGTGTACTTACACATAATTACAATGTTATTATGCATACTTACAATGTACTTAATGTGTAAATATTTTTGCATCAGATAACCCTAACCCTTTTCTGATACAATTGTGTACCTACATATATTGGACAAAAATATATATAGAGACAGTTAATGTAGTGTTATCGATATTTTCGTACTTCACTTGAGTTTCTATTTTAACAAGGATATGCAGATTGTTTTATAGATCTTTAAAAACTTCCCATTCTTGCTTTCTCACTTCCTGTGCTGTAGGTCACCTATGTGGTTTACCTGGTAGACCATGAGATTGATTCTTTTCAATGTTGTTTCAGATTGTGATGAATTACCTGCTGGTGTTCTAATGCAGATTACTTACGTGTGCTGAGAACTACACTGAGACTACGATGACAAACATCTTTCACCTGAGACCACAACCAATGAGGGGATCAGAAGACTGTACTTGAATCTAACATTCTACCTTACTTCCCAGCCCAGAGTTTTAAAATATATATTCATGAAGGTTAAACTTTGTTTCTGACTGTTAAAGCACATTACATGCCATGTTTTATAATTCAAACCCAAGTTTCCACTGCTGTGTCATTCTCTTGAAAGAAAAAGACCTAAATGGTTCAATTAGAATCATTCACTGGGGATGGCACTGACCTCAAGGACTTCCATATATATTCCCATTGAGTTGTCACTAATTATCTGCAGCACATTGCCTGAGCCTCAGCAGTTTCAGGTCAGAGAACTAAAGGTAATGGTTTCATGTTAGCGAGCTGCCAGTCCTTTTCTATTTTTAAGCGTTTCACAAATTATACAATTTTGTTCATTCTAAGGTCATTTTTCCTACTTTGCATCCATTTTTTAAATCCGATCTTTAAGCAATTTCAGTCTTCAATGCATTGTTTAGCGTTATGAGGTAAGTATCAACAGATGATATTGTTTATAGATGGTGCTCACATAAAATAATGGAGGCAGAGTAGAAAAATGTGTCTTAAAATGAGTAATATTGCACAAGAGGGCCTACATAGGATCAAAACTATTGGAAAAAAATAAAGGAAGTGGCAATAGGCAAGTTAAGGGGAATGTACCCCGCGGTAGTTCCATTAAAAGTGAAACGACTTCCATAGTTAATATTTCTGGTCGTTACTTCTTTAGACACTTGTCCTTTTGGTCTACATGCTGATCTCTGTGCAGGTAATATAACTAGATTGTATCTACAGACAGGTTTGAAGAATCTCAGTGACGGCACATTTCTCAGCAGGTTTAGCAATATTAATTGTGACAGGAGTGTCTCATTCAAAGTGAATTGTTCCCGCACACCCACCCATTCCTGCTAGCCTCCCTTCAGCAACGGAATGCAATTGCTGCTCTATACTGTGTTAGATCTGACAGAGGTAAAAGGTCACTACATATAGGTGCTCCAGTCATTTGCTATAACATAATGTGTTTGTCGCCTTTTTCTTCTGCACAATTTTGGCAAGCGCATCCCCCGCCCCCTCCGTTCCAGGAATGAGTTCTATTGCCTTGCACAAAAAAACTAAAGATAAAACTGAGATTAAAACAGAATCCTTAATTTAACATTTTGTTGTTGCTGTTACAGACAATGGTTGTGTTTCAGAATAATGAAAATGAAGTATTAACTTCCCTACACTGCACTGAACAGCATCAATTTCTCATTATATCATATTTCGTTGTTTGTCCAGACAGGGAAACCTATGGGGACTGAAATTTGGACCTCACAAGCTTCCTTAATAAGTGTTCATCCAAAGATCAGCTATTTTAAGAAATGTTGACTAGTCACTTATTTGCGTCCTGTTGTTTTACCTTCATATGATCCTAACTAAGCAAGCCAAACTGCAAGCCACTGCTCTTCATAGTCTTCCTCCTGTTCTCCATATTCAAAGACACCCTGCATGTGTCCTCACTTCACTAGACCTAAGCATATACATAGAAATGCTACAAATGATCCTTTACAGACACTCAATCAAAGAGACAAGTCACAGAAAACTGAGTGTCTGGTCCCTTCGAATTCCATTCTCTGCTAGTCAGCAATGGCTTTTGGGGAGAGTCAGGTACACAGTGTCATTATACAGTACTGGTATGGAATTCTAGGGTAAAACTATAAGTAGACATAAGTTTAGACTAAGATGTAAAAGTTTTCTCGTATGCAACTTTCTATCTCATCAAATCAGGTACCCCCCCCCCCCCCCGCCAATGCCAGCCCCAGAAGCAGAAAAGCAGTCACTGTAAAACTGTCCCCCAGCCAAGCTCAATGCGTGCATGAGATGATCTCAAGCATCATCTCCGCCAGCACCACCTTCCTGAGTCTCAGAGGACAGGGTTACCAGCTGAACCTGCAGGGCTTCCTGTTTCCAGTGGAATTCAATCTCCAATGCCGACGCTTCATCACAAGAGCTCTTTGGGGAGCTGAGGTATCGGCAATTTCTGTTTCTCTCAGACCCTTTCCGTTAGCATGAGGCAGAGCTGAGTAATGCATTATCAGAATTTGACAGAAAAGCCTAATTTTAGAAACAGTGGGTGCATTTGAAGAGGGAATTACAAGCTCAACATGCAGGTGGTGTGTAACACTCAGAGATCAGCAGAAATAGGTCCATTGGGAGGCCATACCAGAACTTGAATTCCACCAAACAGTGCAGTAGAAATTGGGTAGCCCAGTAAATTTGCACAGTAATTATGCGGCATTCCCATGCTTTTCCGATTGTTAAACTACACATGTACCTCATATATGCTTTAACCAAACCTCGCTGGGGTTTACATAAATAAATAGAGACCTGCTTTCTATGTTAAAAACCAGTGAGGTAATAATGATTTAAACAGAAGCTGTATTTCGATACAGTCAGCTGTTATTAAAATAGAGCTTGGATGTACACCTTCAGAAAGCAGCACATTGAAATATATTATTGGCATTCAGCTTAAAGCAATGTGTCCAGATGCTATGTTTAACTTCTGACCCCTTGTTCATTATGCATAGTTCCTACTTCAGTTACTGGTTCCTCTTTTTTTCCGTTGTGACACAGAGTGCTTGACGTAAATGCATTATGTTTTGCACTGAATCACCCTCCTATGGCTGTACACTATCAGGTTGCCTTTCTTCCTACCAGCAGTGAACAGACGTGAATACACAACAAAGGCACTACCTTGGAAGCCACACTGCAGCATGCTTATTAAATGTGATAGGAAGCAGAATCAAAAGAAGAAGTCTGGCAGACTTAGCTTGTGCAGCTAATTAATAAAACCTGCCAGTGGTAACATCTAGCACTCGGATTAACTTTAAAAGCTGCTACATCTGTGCCGATCAGCTGCGTACAATCTTAAAGTAACTGCAGCAAAGCATAAACAGGGTTGCCTAATCAAAAAGAACCTGCCACTTCCAGCTGACAGGGTTTCCCAACAGCCGATAAAGCTGTAATAAATATTGTCACTAATCTGTCATCACAGCATGACGCCTGCACCACAGACTTCTCATAAGGGATCTCATTTCCTGGTTTAGCTGTCTTTCTTAAAGACCTGGCAACAACAGCACTTGGCAAACTGGTAGCCCGACTAATTGAGAAATAACACACAAAGTGGGGTTCTGAGCAAACAGGCGGCAGCCCATTCCATGAATATGTGTTTATGAAGAAACACAGTGCATTGTCCAGCAGGGATGGCTTTTCTAGGTAATTCAGCTAAATTACAGCACGGGCTCAATGCAATGAAAACAGCAGCACAACAGCTTGTTGTGGTGTCTGGATGGGGTTTGTGATGTCAAGCCAAGCAGAGAACTGTTAACCACTAAGAACTGTGAATAGTTTCTTAACAGGAAGCAGGCCCGTTGACATCAGTCGGAGTGTTTTTTTTTTTCTGTTCTGGATTTCAGCGGGAGGATGTTGTGGTTAGAGATTGAGCGGTTCAAGGGCAGGAGAAATAAAGGCAGGCAGTCTCCGGAGTGACTGACCTGCAAGGCAGAAGGAGACCTGCTGTCTGGCAGGCAAAGCAGCACACATTCGAAATGCAGATTCTGAGCTATACAGTCATTCACAATGACCCTGAGTTCTAGAGCTGCACTGCCACATCACCTTGCTGTTCATTCCACTACACATACAAACTGTAGGAGCAGGAGAGCTCCTCATATAGATAGTACCAGCAGCTCGCAGAGAAAAAAAAACAAAAAAAAACCTTGTGAAACATAAAAAAAACCAGGAAATCTCCAAAAACAAAGTCAAACCAAATGTATTTAATGGTCGAATGAGAAATTCTTTACTATATAATCATGCAGATTGGGGAATGGGTTTCTACTGGGGTATACAGTACACAAGACAGAAGGTCATGGGTCCAAGAGTCAGTTGTCAATAAGTATTAACTTTGGCTAGTGTAAGATACAGTCCAAGCCGAGTGACTGTATGCCACCCCTGTATATCAGGATCAGCAAGTCCAAATGGCTAACAACTTATTCGCTTGTTTATTTTCTTCAATGCCTAAATGCCAAATTCGATAGAACAATAATGTTTTTGCACAGCACAGTGGAGGAATGTGCTCTTGATCAGTATTGTAAATGAGCAGAGAGGTTTGATTGCAAGCATGTTAACGACAGCAGAATACTGGATTTGTTCGTGTTGCTGTATTTGTTATTTCCTACAAACTGCATTGTTGCACCGTTAAACCAGCTGTACAGCGATATGAAACATGAACACATGGCACCATAAACTTGGATTCAGTTTGCAATCATTCAGGTTGCCCAGTATAAAAAGCTTGCTTGACATTGTGCTTGTCTCCTAGTTCTTGACTCATGTCTCGCCATTTTTATATGAGTCAGGCTGGCACTTTTCAATGGCTCCAGCTCCAAACAATGTCTAATCCAGATGTGTACCTTCTAGATCACTGCCAGGAACCAACCTTCTCTCTCCGGTTAAAGAAACGCTTTGAACATTTAAAAAGACAGTAAGTATTTACAGCAATCTGTCTAGCAAACGATGATGAATCGAATCACTAATTAATTGGGACCTTTTCATGAATCGGTCTTTCCCCTTTTGCCTTTCAAGTGGTTATGGCTGCAATTTGTTGTAATTAGGGCCTTTTCCATGACTGCGCTCAGCAGCTTGCCGTCCAGACTCTCAGAAGTCTTTGCTTGGGTGGTTCAGGATCTTGGCAGTATTTGGAGCAGGGTGCATGTGGGCAGAACAGTTTCAGGCGTTCAAGATCCCTAAGAGACGAAAGTGTTTATGTACTGCATTATTGGTTTGCTCCAGCTAGAGCTTTTGCAGACCATGTACTGTAAATATTTAACGCTGAGCTATGGAATATTTACTGTTGCATGGGATTGCCAACTGCCACAGCTTGTAAAGGAAAACCCACATAATTTCCAGAGTGGAAGGGCTCCAAACAATTCAAGCTTAGGAGTCTAAAGTCACCTCCCCATATCTCCAATAGCAATTTGTCCAGATAAGGATGTTAGCACTTGCATAATCAACTTTAGATCTTGCAGAGAAAAGCATGATGTGTAAATAAACAATGAACTGCATAAAGTTACATAATATTTACCGTGTTGAACGACTGTGAAATCATAGGATCATTATTATAATGTAATCATTAGGGAAATATTTAAGCATTAATTAGGAACTGTTTAGTAATTACTGTCATTCATATTTCATTAATTATATGGTGTACAATAAGTACCGTACATTTGTGTTTACATCTACTAATTATACATTTAAAATTATAATGTTGGTACAATGTAGTAATTATGTGGTTATTACACGGTAAAGTCGGGAAACTGAAAGTTAACTTTGTTACCCTTTACTAACATAATACAAAAAATGACTTCTACTTCCTGTCACATGACAATGGAGAAAATTCTACTACCAACTACGTCCTGTCACAAGGCTTGAAGCTCACACATTAGTTCTTGCACATTTTACATCCTACTGTAAGTCCTAAATGATTTTATGTGCAAAGTGACCCAGAGAAAATAATAAGACTTACATGGGAGATATCTATATTGAGAGACACTCCTGTGATGTTCCAAAGGGTAGTCTCCTGAACTAAGCTTTCTAAGCTGCACATGACCTGTCAGCAAAACACTACAGCTGAGCTTCAAGGCCTGGATCGATCACGTTTGACACTGAGAAACCAATCCACGCAGTGCAGAACATCTTTGAGAGTCATGTACCTTTCACCTTTTCCGCTTGCAGCAAAATAATCTTTTTTTAGAATGTATTTTCATTTCAATGGATTGCGCCTTTTTTCCCATTGGCTCTGGAAGCCTTATAAGTGGTGTAATATGGAAAGTTTGTGATCATGCATGCCAGTCTAAATATAATTTAACATCACTTGGTGATACCTTAGCAGAACAGAAGGTCAAGCCTTGACAAGGTACACAATTGGAGAAGAGTGTATGATTTACTGTAAAGGTTTCAACGACTGCAGGTAGTAGAATTAGGTGAGAATAAGCATGAGGCAGGTCCAGGAGTATTCATTTCTTAGAAGAGAGACACACAGTACTGTGGTTAAATGTAATCTATATGTAATCTATTCCAAACATAACCTTTGGACCAGCAAACCTGAACTCGTGTCTTTATCTTTTACCCTTTTGAATGACAACATGCCACTATAAATCTGACACATCTGTTTGAGTCCCTTTCACTATTCTCAGATTATCCCTGTTATTGTGCAAAACTATGCATCTATTTTTGAAAACTGCAGGAGCTATAGCTGTTATGCTAAAGGAAATGATTTTACTTCCATCTCAGTTGGTCAAATGAAATAAGCTCCAGGTCTACAGTGTAGAGTAGACTGGGATAGAATTGTTGATCCAAGACAAAAAACCTGGCAAATGTGGACAGTGTGGGGCTCCCAAGTGGCGCATCCAGAAAAAACACTCGCTAGAGTGCAGGATGCGCTCTATAGCCTGGACGTCGCCGGTTCGAGTCCAGGCTATTCCACAGCTGACTGTGGACGGGAGCTCCCAGGAGGCAGTGCTCAATTGGCCGAGCGTCGTCCGGGGGGAGGGAGGGTTAGGTCGGCCAAGGTGTCCTCGGCTCACCGCGCACCAGCGACCCCTGTAGTCTGGCCGGGCGCCTGAGGGCTTGCCTGTAAGCTGCCCAGAGCTGTGTTGTCCTCCGACGCTGTAGTTCTGAGGTGGCTGCACGAGTGTAAAGAAGCAGGCGGCTGACGGCACACGCTTCGGAGGACAGCGTGTGTTCATCTTCGCCCCTCCCGAGTCAGCGCAGCAGTGGTAGCAGTGAGCTGAGCCTAAAAATAGTTGGGCATTTAAAATTGGGGAGAAAATAATAAAAACTAATTGGCAACGACTAAATTAAAAAAAAAAAAAAAAAAAAAAAAAAAAACGTGGACAGTGTGTTTTCCTCTCCTGTAATAATGATTCACTCCATCATGATATTTGATATTTGTTAATGGTGATACATGGAAGTTCATTGGTGCACACCATTACCTTAATTAGACTGAAGGCCAACTTGCATGCTGCTATCTCGCTTACTGAGGGAATTATTGGAGAGGAGAGACAACATCATAAAGAAGCATCTGGTATCAAGTTCCATTACTCACCCAATGAATGCAAAGCACTCCCTTCAATCAAATGTTTACTATAACGAGGAAGGAACAAATTGGCAGAGCACATTGTTGTAGGAGGCTCATTATACCAAGTAACACATTGCACACTAATGACATCACACCATATCCCTTATAAACGTTTACCATAGTAAAGGTATAGCAAAGTGTAATGAAGCACAGTAAAATCATGGTAAAGCATAGGTAAGCATTGTAAATAATAGCAAGGTATGGTAAAGCATATTAATAAACGTGACAAACCAAGGTAAACTATGGAAAATGCATAGTATATGAATGGGAAAAGTATGGTAAAACTGCAAAAATACCGTGGTAAACTTTTATAAGGGATAGAATACTATCAGCCATTACAAGCCAGCAGGTTTACTCTTGAAAGCATAAAACCTCTAAAGAAACCAGATTGCAGAAAGTAGGAATACTGCAGCTCAGCATCATATAATGTATCAAGCACCTTTAAGCCTCTATAAACAAATAACTTTTACTGTAAGAGTGGCACTGATTGTTCTTGACGTGATATTGTTTTCAATTAAGTTTTTCTAACAGAAAAAAGCATTACAAACTGTTTAGCTTCTACAAAAGCCTCTTTCATGCTGGCACATCTACCTTTGGCTACCCGGGTCACAATCCCTCATAGTGTGAAACCACGTACCTGGGTCGGACCCGTGTTAACCCTGGTCCCAGCGACCCACTTCAGGATGTGGGTCAACACGCTTTGACCCGGGTTGAGCGAGACAAAATGCATGACGGCAGACGTAATAACAAACAGCCAGGCCTGCATGAAGGTTTCACTTCTGCAAGGAACATTTCTGTTTAGCCATATTTTTGTTGCTTGAGACACACCATGAGCCAGATTGCAGCAGGGATGAAGAAACATTTGCTTGTGAAATTGCGTAACCAACCTCCATGACACCAGGTCCCGACCCGAGTAGGTTCCCAGTGTGAAAGGGGCTCTATATTACTTCCCAACTGCTCCAAATACCAACACATTGGGAGCCATTGACACTGCCAACAGACAATGACACTGGTGTATTATAAAACAGGTGTTCAGATTTATGTGCTGTGTGCTGCTAGGAAACAAGGTACAAAACAGTGGCCTTAAATAACAGCTTCAGTTAACATAATAAGGCACAATTGGAAATGGAAAATCCTTTGCTTCGTGTTTTAAATTACCTTAGACTGAAAGACAATGTTCCTGCGATCTCCCTAATGGCCTCCGATTACAGAATGTTGGCAAATTCGAGAAGCTTAGAACATTTGGCTTTCCCTCAGAGTTTACAAACAGTCTTAGCCCTTGCATACCTTACAGCCATCTGTGCATCTTTCCCCTTCCCCCTTAACTACAGAGCCATTGAGATGAATAACAAGCTTTTTAGCAAAACTGCCCATGCCATGTGTTGTTTATTAACAGCAGATTATAATCCTTAATCATTAAAACGTCTCCTTCCTAAAATAGCTGGACATCTGGCGGCCATCCAGGGAACGTACTGTATTTATTTATTTATTTATTTATTTATTTATTTATTTAAATGATTAACAAGGGGAATTACTATTTCAAGGTGTTTTCTGGAGACGCATGACTGCAAAATTGAGAAATATTTTTCCCATTAGCTGGAAACCTGAAAACAGCAAAATGAAAACAGCAAATCGTATGTGCTAACTTTACTTTTCATTTTGTTCAGAAGGATACTGGTCTTAGATCCCCTGGAAAACAGCATTGCATGTGTACAGTTCATTCTTGAACATACAGTATACCTGGTCTTCACTAACCTTATACAAGTGGTAAAACCACTATGTCTTTCATTCATATTGTTTTATATTTAAAGCTTTGAAAAACATGGCGCCAGGTTATTAAGTCCATTTATTATATCATCACAAGTCTAGCAATCAATCCATTATTTCCCTTAGTTCAGAACAAAGTCTGTGTCCAAATTAATACCCAAGAGCTCCTCTGAATTATTAAAGGGTGTTTGATTGTTTCATGTTTAAGCATTTGTTTTTTTGTACCCATACAGTGAGAGAGGTTTAGTATAAAGGATCACTGTGTTGTTGATCATATTACAGGTGCCTCACGCAGACCTAACTACTATAGCATATGGCAGTATATGTATTTTGACTGTACCAAAAAATGTGTTTGTGCCATAATTGTGTTTTTGTGTTTCTGACCACTAAAATAGATATCAATTTCTGTGGAGTTATGGCAATACATACAAGTGTATGTCAAATAGCTGAAGCACCTGCAATAAGCGAGGACTACATTATAACTGGTTTCACAGACACAGATTAGCATTATGTTTACAGTAGTTAAGGTATTCCACGATTAGTGCTAATCAGGGTCTAATGAAACCATTACAAAGGTGATCCACAGAGATTAGTGAAGAGTGCCACTGCTGACAGCTTATTAAGTCGTTTGTCAGAAACTGTATTGCTTGACATTAAAAACGTTTTGCCACCCTCAATTCCAAGATTCAGACATTGGTATCCTGTATCATTCATCTTACAACATCTGGGTGAAGTAAGGACAGAGAGTGAGCTGTTCCCTGCACTGGCACCCCAAGCCATGTCCAGCTGTGCTCTAACCACTGAGCTGCTGGCACCATGTGTTTCTCTACAGAGTGTGCAACCGGTTTCCTTTTTAAAACACGGACCTGGACTTTCTTGGTAGAACTTTAGAATAGTGATAGGGGTTGCAGCTCAAAAGTATTAGTTAATTACTTCTAATGACATACACTTGTGTTTCATAAGTAAAGCCTTATTGGGAAATTGCCATTAAAATGCCAGCGTGTTCCCTGAGGAAACCCAGGCATAACCGTAACCAGAATTACTAGCCGTAGCAACGGCAATTGGTTTGTAACCCATATTGCACAGCCAGTGGGGCTGATTTGGTACTGTTGTACTACTGTTTCACTGAATATTTTAAATCATCTAATGTAATAACTAATGCTTTCCTTTTCCCTACAATAGCAATTCACTAACACCTGTGTAATATACGTTATAGTTGGATTTACAGTTGTGATGTTCCAGTGATATTATACAACAACCCAACACTGCTCTGCCAATCTTTTCATGGAGGTCAGCCATTCAGTTACTCATTAACAGCACAGCAAATAAAGTACAGCTTAGAAGATGGCATGAATAAATGACACCTGTTCAAAACCGCTGCTTGCTGATGAAAACTCTTTCAGTGGGCTGCAATGAAATAAATATAACCTTTAAAGGTCGTAGTATAATAGCGATCATGGCATTGCTCCCTCATTCCATTATTACCTTGTAACACAGCACAGCAATGCCATAATCCCTAAACAGGACGACGTTCATGCCTGTTTGACCAGATGATCTATGCTGCTTAAGTGTTTAGCCTAGCATGTGTTGTTTTTTTCTCAAGACTAGAATTGGTAACAGCTGCCTAACTCTGATCACGTTAAAAGGGTTGTGCAGGAAACATTTCGCACATCTTTTTTTGCATCAATTTGAGCTAAGATGATAGGAATTCATGGAGAAAGATATTAATATTGAATTATGAACATAAAAGTTGGCAGAGTAAGGCACCCATTTATATAGGTAAGGCACAGTACAATAAAACCATTACAATATAGGAATGTAGCACCGTTTGTCCATTAACCTTGATATCTTCTTGTGTCTATGTAATTGTTCACAAGCACTTCATAGGCTTAAGACTTTACATTACCAGCACAGAGTTGCCCAGCAATAATCTTTTAATCAGCCCCATTAACAGTCAAACTATAAAGACTAGCTAATTAAATTTATTGAGTGTAGAGTTTGTTGTCTATCTCATTGTTACTGCCTATTGCAGTTTTATGAGGCTTCCAACAGCACATTAAAAAAAGAAGTGGAGCCAGTGTGCTTTTAATTCATTTATAATATTTGTAAGATGCCTAAAACACATCGAATATGCACAGTAGCAGCACCACTGGTCCAGAAAACGTTGATGCATATTGAGCTTATTTTAAGTACATTGTCGGGGGCATTAAGATTTGTTACTTAATTTCAGTACATAATCAAATTGGAGCTGAAATAAACAGCTTTACTCTAATCAGGACAACATTTTTGCTGGAGGGAGGAAATGCAAACATTTCAAATGAATTTGCCATACAAACAAAATACCTGCATTCGGAAATACATGCGGTGGTGTGGGATTTGTGTAGATAATCATTGCAGCCTGTGCTGCGGCAGGTTTACCAGTCCCACATGTCTGTTATCACCTTCATGAGCGTGTATAAATGTGGACAGGCGAATGACATCAGTGACCCTGGGGCTTCCTGTCTCTGTCCAGCGTATGGAAGTGCAGAGCTTGCATTAAAGATTCCAGCAGTCAGGAAGCTATGCTGTCTAGACGTGCAGATTTACCGCCTCACTTTAGATGTATTATTATTGCTTTTCAGCCTTGCAGCTTCCAGTTCTGCTGGTCATGGGGGTTATCTTTAAAAGGTTGTTGTTTCTTCTTTTTAAATGATCCAGAGAAGCTTGGATGGAATCGTCTGTAACAAGCTGCTTCTGGGGCATTGATACGTGCATTGTCTACTTACGTCTGTCACCCAGGTCAACCCTGCTTTATCAAAAACAGCATGAAATCACGTAGCCGACCCACATGACACCGGGTCCTGACCCGGATAGAGTGTGAAAGGGGATAAATACAGGAGCTTGTTATATTTGTAAGCATCACGGCAAATGGTACCCAACAGGTTTTCTTTTTTTCTTTTATGTGTGTACAAATGTTGAACACCAGCATCAACAAAAATGATTTTCTGTGAACTGTTAATTTGAAAGGTTATGTTCTAATGTGAAAGTCATCACCCACCTTGACTTGTCTAGTGAGTTACCTCCTTCCAGAAGCATACCGAACAGCACAAACTAAAAAAGTACCATAAAACACAAAGCTCATTTCCTGAAAACCTAAATTCCTTTACTGTTACTTTGGCCGTGACTTTTTGGAATCAGTCCACCAACAGTTTAACTTGTTAAACAAATGGAGATGTGCTGTCTACTGATACAGTCTAGACAAGGGAGCTATGCTTGATCATTTTACTAAATACAGTCAGACTCCTTAATAGATAACAGGTTTTTCAGACATTCTTCCTCTGGGCTAAACTTACCAGTAATAAATTTAAAGGTGAGGTTTTTTTTTTTTTGGAGGGGGGGGGGGGGGGGGGGCATTTGTTATTTTCCATTGAATATAAACTGTATGATAGAAAGCTGAATCCAGTTATATAAACCACAGAACTGCAGAGATGCAGATAACCAAGAATCTGTATGCTTTTCCGTGGCAGGCTCTGATGGTGTTTAGAAGTCATATAGGGGTTTACCTTCGAGTTTTCTGGCTTCTATATTAAGGTAACTGGACAGTGTTGTGTGATGACCCCTGATGTTGAGATAACTCTCTATAACTACACCAGCAGAGGAGCCTGGCTCTTTTTGCATGGACGTTCAGATGTTGAGATGGACGTTCAGATGTTGGTATTATACTGCACTTTTTCCAGTTTCAGACTAAAAATTCAAAGATATCACATTCTGTTAGGTGTAAGTGGAAATCTTAAACTGAGACCAGAGTGACTAAATTATAACGGGTGACAGCGTAATCTATTCCCATTCATATGACACGATTTCTTATAAATGATGTCGGACTTAACCTAAAAACTCCAGCTGTCTTATCTGTCCAAAAAGATAAAATAACATCAAACCCAGACCTCCTCCAAGAGTACGTCATCTCTCCAACCAGCATTAAATGTCACCTTCTAATTGCTATTTTTAGGTCCTGCAGTTTGTTATTTTAACATCTGTGAGGATCTTTGACCGCATTTACTTAAATATGATGACGACAACAAAACTGAAATAAAAAAAAACTGCAACAGCACAGAATGCAGTGGAATTATATTAATACAGTCTGAGGATTTTTCCTTTTGTAAATATTAAGTAATGTGTCTTCCTTTTTTACACTGTCAGTATCAGAGATATTTCATGACAGATTGCCGCAGGTCTCTAGTTTATTTCTAAGGCTTACTGTCATCTGATTTAAGAAACAGAATCATGATTAATGGGCATTGCTGTCTGCTAGCCCTTGTAAAAGTTTCCCATGGTAAAAGCATTGCAAAGTGTATTAAAGCATAGTGAAAGCATGGTAAAATATAGTTCACCTTGTAAAGCTCAGAGGTATGGTCAATCATATTAAAATACATGACCGACTATGGTAAGCCGTAAGAAAATGCATAGCCAAGTTTTATAAGATGTTTGTGTAAGGAAAGCAGAGCCCAAGCCATAGACGAGGGTGCTAGACTACAGACAAGGGTTTCTTGTTATTTTTAATGGTTTATTTGCCTTTTTAATGGTTTGCCCTCCTTCCTTTTCACTTTTATTAAAACAAGCTCTTATATGTGAAAGTGGTCATCTGTCATGCAGCTTCCAGATTGGTGGATGAAAGTTCTGAGGATTCTAACAACTGTGTATGTCAATCAGTGTGAGAAAGCTGATTGGATAAAAGAGTTACAAATTTATCAGATGCTACAAGAAGAACAAAGGAGAATAAAATAGCTCACAAAAAACCTTAATAATAATAATAATAATAATAATAATAATAATAATAATAATAATAATAATGAGCCAAATCAATTAATATTCATAGACCATTCACTCTTTTTATGAGATCCTTTTTTTTTTTTTTTAAATAAAACTCCTTGATATTCACATTGACATGATAAACAGTTCCTTTTGTTAAATGCTCGTTGAATGATTCGTTACATCTGCCTTGTCCTTTGCCAGTACATTCCATTCCCTGCAGGAGACAGTTGTTATCAAATTGATATCCGCAACAACACAAGTGTTTCTACTAGTATATACCAAACTTTAGAGTGAGAAACTTTTGTAAAATTGATCTTATTTATCAGGGACAGACACTGTTGACAGAATAAGGCTAGTGTTTAGACTGAATTTGTTCTGATTTACTGGCAGTGCCTGTATTGCTGGGAGTGTAAACAGGTGAATGCTATTAATCACATTTTATAATACTAATACCTGCTGGGAACTGTTAAAGGCGATTAGTGTGATGGATTTTTTTAATAAGACCACTGGAATCCATGAAACTCTGGAACGAAAGGGGCTTATTGGGAAAAATTAATGAAAACAAATAGGACTTATTTTTTTTATTTATTTTTATTCATAATGACATAACATCCCCTTACCAAATAAAAAAAAAATGCCATTGACTGTAATCATTTTTTTTCTCAGATACAGAGATGCAATGGAATGACATCCTCTGACTCTGCGTATTACAGAATAAGGAGAACCCATTTTTGTTGCACCTCAAAAAAAGGTTTTTAATCTACTGTATACTTCTACAATATAAGAGAGTTTTCTCGGCTACAGTGGCTTCCATTAACCTCTTCACTGGCAGTCTAAAAGAGGCTAGTGTTGCATGGAACATGTTTCAATTGCTTCAACAGAGAAAGAGGCATTGCTGCTCACGAGCGCATCCATGAGTGAAGCACACCAAGGTCTCTCTGGCATTTCCAGTCATTACAGCTTTGGCTGAATAGGACTAGAAGTAAAGCATTTTTGTTGTCATTAGCACAGCATGATGGCAGACCACTGAGATTGCAGCTGATCTTGCTCCATAAATCATTTTTCTTTTATGCTAGGCTTGGTGACTGAGAAAATTGCCTTTACACAGTTACCCACAATCTAAGGAGCCAGTGTACCGAGGGTTGATAAATAGCGCAGTGCTGAACAAACTCCAGGGATAAAATAGACTACCTGTGTTGTGCATGGATTTAAAATAGCTGGACAGAAAGGTGCATTTCATACCAACTATATACACCACTCCCCAGTGTTACCTTTAAATGAACTATAGTGATGGAAAGTTATTTATTCCAAGCAGCAAAGAAGGGGACTGAACCATCTATCCAACTGTTAATCTACAATGTACTTTAGTTTTATAAGATAGTATCACAGATTATTAAAAGCTATACTCTTGTCTGCTGGGGTAAAAAAAAATGGGTGTCGTGTTTGCACGTCTGGATATAGCAGTACATTTGATTAATGATGTTGTTGCTAGCTGTCATTTGAGCATGCATGTTTATTCTGTCAAAGCTGTAGTTTTTTCTCAACAAAATCGATACCAGAGGGAATTTCTATGTAATAATAAGGACTATACTATTAACTGACTATTAACGCTATAACTGGTCTTGTGGCTCAATAGTGTGGAATAGATTGCCATTTAATTCTCTTATTTAATAATACAAGAACTGGCAAGTGCAAGGGCTTAATCAGTCTCTGATGGTAATTGAATGTAGCTGCACAGTCACAAGCATACGAGGTGGAAAACAGGCTGAGATGCATTCAGAGTATTGTAAATTCATCTGGAACAAAGGATAAACCCAGCACAACGGAATGAGTCTATTTTGCTAGCTGCATGCATTCTTCCATAATACTTAATATAAATAGCAAAGCACAGCCCTCTAGCTCACTGAACTAAAAAAACATGTTCTAAATATTTACTGAGAGTCACCATGGTGAATGCAAAGCAGTAATCAAGACTAAGTGACAAGCCACAGGGCACATGTTGGTTCTCCGTTCAACAATATTGAAGCTGTTTCAATTATTTATTATATTCGGTTTTTTTTTTATTTCTGAAATGTTGATCGATTTAGTGCTACACTTGTAACAGGCAGTGTTGTGTGATGAGATTAAAAGCTCTAAAACCACACATGCAGACTTGCTTTTTAAATTAAATTCTCTTTGAGGCATGTTTTTTTTTTTATCAGTTTTCCTTGGTGGTATAAATAGACTATGTAATTGCTTGCAGTGTAATGCTGATGCGAGTCCACTGCATTTGTCATCTGCTTTGTAAATGACAATCACGGCAAGCTGTTTGACATTCTCTATAGCAGGAAAGAGAGATGAGCTGAAGCATAATAATCAACTGCACTGTCTTGAAATACATTCAAGGCTCAGAAGTGTTCGGTTGGGATTAAAGAGAGCTCAACTCGTCGGCACACCAGTCTAAACAACACTGTGGCTACACAGCACAGAGAGACTGAAAGCACACTACTGTACATCAATAAAATCAAGTGATTACGGAGTAAGCCAGGTGACAATTGAATTATCGTTTCTTCAGGATGTTTCAGTGAGTTGGAATTCAATTAGCATAGTGGCATGAAAAACAATGAATACCTCCCGATTAAACGTTCGTTTTACTTTTATAATTATAACCCATAAAGACTAGTGAACACCCGTCCTGTATTGCTTTATCTGTTGTTATGTAGTAAAATATATAGTGAAATATAGGGGAAACTAAGCACCTAATTGATGCTTTTTATATATGGTATAATAACTTCCTAACAATGCGGTGTGTTTAACATACCTTTGTCAAGGGAAAGTGTGTTTGAAAGCAAACAGTGGAGCTACTTATATAGGCTTTTGATGCCATGATAATGACACTCACTTATTTGTATTTAAATGTACTGCCTGTGATGTAATTTGCTACATAGTTAATGACATAACAATGTCCTATTCCTTTCAATTTAAACCTACAGCCATTATGGTATTGAATCTATTTATCCATGTATTATATTTTCCTTTATTCTTGTATATTGTACATTATCTATTGAATAACCTATTGCATATATATATATATATATATATATATATATATATATATATATATATATATATTTAGTTCAACACTTTACAAACAAAAAACATAACACGAATGACCTAAAATGTGTAGTTTTAGAAGAAATAGAATTAGCTAATGTACAATATACAAGAATAAAGGAAAATAAATGGATACATATTCAAATATACTGTATAATATATTGACATTATAAATGACAACTTGTTCCACACAAATATTTTGTAGTAGGCAATATATATTAGGTGGTGCACAGTGTTGTCAATATATTACAATTGGTTTTGTTTTACGTAAAGGGACTTTGCTTACCTTGATGTGTGAAAATCATTCAGAGTGATCTTGTGGATCTGTTGATCCCATATGGAGTTTTATTCGTTTTTCTTTTTAGCGGTTTCCAGCTTTATTATTGCTTGTGCTGTAGCATGTGACACAGTCACCTATTGTATACACCTTTTCCTAAACAGGGGCACATGATTTCTGTGGTACAGATCACATGGCCTGCAACACACAAGTTTAAAACCAGTAGCTATTGAACACTAAAGGGACTATTGGAACAGCAGCTCTCTGGAGCTCTGAATGAAAGGCCTAATACAATAGTGTATTTAGCTATACTGTATACCAATGGACAAGAAAGTAAGCTTGAAAAACACATACGAGGATGTACTGTATAGAGAATAGAGAATAAAGAAAGTATTGCTAAACAGCAGCTGGATGACACTATGACGTGATTTACAGGCAATCCTCAATATGTTATTTCCAGTATAGTTCCAGATAGTTGCTGTTTTTAAAAGATGCATCCCTTACTCAGAAGTTTGAAAAAATACCTTTGGAAAACCCTGAAGAAACAGTAGAAGAAACTGCAGACCACAGCACATAACCAAAATGGCAACACAATGTATTTGGAACAAATATTGCAAAAGGCCTGGTATGGTAGCAAACTGGCACACTGTATTGACATTTGTATCATACTGAAATAGTCGGGAACCAAATGTCTGGGGACAAATGGTTCTGATATGGTACAAAATATGAACATTTTAATGTTACCATTCTCCTATAGCATGATGCAATTGTTATTATTATTATTAGTCTTAACTGATGCTTTTATCTAAAGCGACTTACAAAGACTAGGGGGTGAACTATGCATCACAACTGCTGCTGCAGAGTCACTTACAATAGGACCTCGGTTTTATGTCTCATCTGAAAGACGGAGCACAAGGAGGTTAGGTGACTTGCTCAGGGTCACACACAGTGAGCCAGTGTCTGGGATCCTCCTCGTAACAAGCCCTTTTCTTTAACCACTGGACCACCAAGCCTCCTGTTACAAAAGTTTGTTGCTGTGTTGCCCCCAGTTCAAAAAAGCTTATTTTCTTTAGCCTTGGTACCCCTAAAAACCTTGTTAAGGGCTGAGAAAAGTCTGCTCTAAAACAGAATTTTTAACTTCAAACATTTCGTTTTAAATCTGTTATACTGTATTATGTGTGGTCTGCTAAGTCATTGGCTAACATCTGAGGGTTAGTACAGGATTAAGCCATATCACTAAGAATGTGTGGGCAAAATGGCAACACAAAAATCCCCAAAAGAGCTTCCAACTCGTAATGACTAAAGCCTGTTGTGTGACATAAATAGTAATCCAATAAGAGATTCAGATACATATTCCAGTAGCAGATGATGGACCTGCATGGAATGCAAATGGACTTTGTCTAGTCTAAACCTGAGGCAGCTTTGATCAGCAGTCAGAAAAATCATGGACCAAAAAGGTCCAAACAAAAGATGTTTATGTTATCTCTGGATTATTAATGACACACTACAGGTTTATGCATGTACACATGAACAGTACAACACAATGCTGTATTTATATAGAAGCTGAACATACAGCATGTAAAAGCAGGCAAGAAATGGCAAATGCAAAGCCATGGATTACTGTTCCGTATAGGTTGTGGTGCTGTATAATTGTGCATATAAATGCAATGATTCCCTTGTTTACATATATAAGCCCACGTCCGTGTCTCCCTTCCACGCATACATAAGCACATGCCTCTATTTGTACGATTATCTGGTAGTGAGATACAGCACTTAAATGGCAGTCCAACTCTGTCCAAAGGTGGCAGAGAATGCATAAAAATAAGAACAGCATAATAAGACCCAAGCTCAATGAAGAGCTCTGTACAGTTTGTCATGATTATCAACTTGACAGTGAACTAGTGTTAACTTGCATGGGTAGGACTAATAGGATAGCCCTTGAAGAAACGTTTGAAAAATACCATTGGAACACTTTAAAGTGCAGTGGTGCATTGCTGTACAAAGCCCAGGAGAACCAGCAGCAGACCACAACCTTGTCATCCATAACTATACAACTCTCAATGGTAGAATGTGTAGCAAAACTGAAAGAATGCTGCATGACCACAGCTTTACCAGCAAATGGAAACACTGCACAATTAAAACGGTGTTAAAATTGCTTTTCGTTTAGTTTGAGATGACATCACAGTATAGATTTTAATGGAAACAGGTGGGCTGACATGACCTTTGCATTCAGACTTTCAGAAAGCATGAAAGTCAAATTAATTGTGTTTTTTGACAGCTTTACAGCAGATGTGCTTTTAAAACTGGCAGAGCTGCAGACAGTATGTTGTCTAAATCCAATAGAACACAAAGGAATCAGACTATCAATTACAAAACAGAGACATCAAGAGGCCTCTTTGTAAATAGCAAGACATCCTGCAGTGACAAATATGCATCCCATCATAATCACTCATGTTACACAAACATTCAGACTCAAGGCTGGACACGCTAAACTAACATCAGAAAGGACACAAGGGGTGTGATCCTAAATCTGAAGGTACCGGAACGCCACTAAAATATGTTTTTTCTCAAACAAGATTTATTATACAAATTCACATTTTATTTGCATACTGAACTGCTGGTAACACATATAAAAGGTAACACGTTTATTGAATTTCTACAAGTATTTCCACAAAGTGTCTTTCTCTATCTTGTCGGAAGGCTTTACTTTATTTACGTGTCTATGTGTCACTGGCTTCGCATGTGTTTGTGTCCACGGTCCTAGTCAATGAACTGTTGCTGTCGTCTTCGTCTGCATTTATAGCCTTTGTAAAGAAGTAGTTAGTAATAGAAGAAGTTCCTTACGCTCTTTTCATTGCATCAAGAGGACTGACTGAATCAGACAGTTGTGTGGGAGATCTGAGTCATGTGACTTACCTTGCCTATTATGCAAGTTGCTGCTCGACTATTGCTGCCTATAAAAAAAAATGTTGGAACACTGATCACAGCCTGATACTGCAAACCTAAAGAAACTTAAGGAGAAACTGGGTATGGGTGTGAAATATCAGAGTCCTCTTAACTAACTTTTTCAAAGCCTTAATGTGGCCTCAATAGAATTCTCAGAAACAATCTCAGAGTGCATCTGGTACACCAGAGTGTAACCATTTACTTGCCCCCCCCCCCCGGCAACACTCTGCCCTTAGTTCCCTATGTTTTTTTTTTTTCCTTTCTGAAAAATGGTGTGCCTATAAAAACTAATCAAAAAGGCACTGTTTATATAACAGAAAGAAAAAAAGAAAACTATCACCCTAGACACTGGAAACCAAACTTTCCTTCTTTTTTATGAACTGTTTAATCTCAAAAAGCTGTGGGGCCATAAAAGCAGTATTCAAAGTATTTAGTATGGCTTTGAATGGTAATACCAACTGTCTAGACTAGGACAGATACATCGACATTGTCATAAATCACGTAAGACATTTATCATTGTTTTAGCCAACTAAGTGAACTGAATGACTTAAGGATGAGCATGAAACTAGTAAAAAAAAATAATACTTGCTTTCAACAGACTTCAAAGTACGGCATGTTTTTAATTACATTTTTTAATGTACTGTGAAGTTGAATGGACACCAAACATTTTACCTACTGTAGACAACAACTGTGCTGAAGATAACTGATGTATCTTAATCAGTGTACTATTGTAGGCATTAGCCAAAACGTTTTTTCTACATACATTCTTACACGTTCTACCTCAGTTATTAATAAATAATTGCACACAGTTATTATCATGGCTTTTGTTATTTTTGCTATAAGGAAAGGGGTATCATATTTCAGATCTCGTCCTAGAGATAGTAATAGACGAATTATGGTGGTGCCATGTTTTTGATTTAATACAAGCGTTAGTCATAGAGCTATAAATTGCTGCCTTCCTGTCCTCCACCTGCAATGGAAAACATAAAAATACAGACTTATGGAGCACACAGAAATATGATGTGCCCCCCCCCCCCCCAACCACCACCACCACCACCACAGGTTAAATTGGATATAATATCTATAACAGGTATGATTGACAAAGGTAATTTGATTACATTTTTGTTCTAAATGGTTATATATAAGAATCTTGTAATATATATATATATATATAACATTTTTATAAAACATTATAGCAAAGGAACTGTGGTACAGTGTATTGCAATACCTCTAATTCAAACCTAGAATGATATAATTAATGTTTAAAGATTGCACAAATATAACTAGTTATAATGGAACCCCAAGCTACCAGGAACCTCTGACTACTCCCTTAAGTGTTCAGCCAGTCCATCACTGAAGTCCTAGCTAGTGTTCTGTTTATGCAGTCTACACTCCACTATTTCAGATTCTTTGAGCTGCGACTCATAACTAGGCTCCATTGATAGCAGCTACAGCGCGGCGGGCTGGACTGAAGTGTCAAAGGGACGTGTGCATTGGGATAACAAGCACTTGTTTGACATAGAGATGACTTTTCGTCTGAAGATTCACCAGATTCCAGATGAAAGGCGTGTGATTTTATCAAACCACCCCCCCCCCCCCCCCCCACAATCAAGTCCTTTTTCTTTCTTCTGTCCACTGGGAATATTTGTGTAATTTGCTTTGTAACATTTGCAGTCAGAGGGTGTACTCAGTCATGCACTAGCATCAGAGTACTGTGTCTGATGTTTTTTTTGTTTTTTTTTCTTCTATTCCGCTTGCAATGTATGACTCGAGGCTGACTCAATGTTATTTTCTGAAGTTTCTGCCAACGTACACCAGCTTTAACCCCTGAGAGAACTTCCATGGAAAATTCCCTTGTCTGGATTTCCTGGAGCTACAAATGCTTTAATGAGTGTTGTTGTAACTGCTCTCCCAGTTCTACCTCAAAGCTCTACCTCAAAGCTCTCACATGGTAATAATTTTTTTGTCTGGGTTGGTCTGGCAAATATCTGTCTGGAGCTAAAAACAGTTCCTAATGGTATTCAAGTTGTCTGAACCAACGTCTATTGTGCCGCAACTTCTATTACTTCAAAGCCAATTAAATACAAATTCTTAGAAAAAAATAAAAAAAGATACAGATTTACTTGCGTCTTCTTTATGATGATACATATTGTGAGTCTGTGATGGCCAAACTTTTCTTTCCTATGTAATCACTTTTTAGAGATCAAAGTTCTTTTAAAGTTAAAAAAGAATCTGTCCAATTCTATTTGGTCCCGAAATCCTTTTTATTCAGTTCCAAATATATCCTCACTTCCCCGCCCCACAAACATGTCAACAGAAAACCTCTGGAGAGAATATGTTGCACCTACAACCTTCCTAAATATAAACTCAACCATATATACTGATGCACAAAAGAAACGCAACACTCACTTAATCAAATATTTTAAACATAGATATCAAACAGAAAATGTGAACAAAAACACAGATCAAAGAATCATGACAAGTTTTCAGAATGAAACATGACACACTGTCAAAATGAAAACATTACAAAGTTTATATTGGGTATGACTTCCTAGAGCATTAACGCAATCCTGGCAGCGTTGACGCATAGACCTGATCAGCCTCTGGGTAGACTGCTGTGGGATGTTCCGCCACTCTTCCTGTGCAGCTGCAGCCAGCTGGCGAAGGTTGGCTGGTCGCGGTTGTCTCCTGTGGATGGCACTGGCGATTTGATCCCACAAATCTTCTACTGGACTGCGGTCAGGAAAAAAAGCTGGTCACGGCAAGACCTCGACATGGTTTTCTTGAAGTCAAGCAATTGTAATCCAAGCATTGGGTGGTCGTCTTGCATTGTCCTGCTGGAAAATCGACAAAATAATATTTAAAGTAGGGGAGACCAGACCCTTGCTTCATGACCAGTTAAGGTGACTATTGACCAGTAATTGTATACAGGTAACCCTGAATTATATAACATTTAGGAAACTACATTTCATCTGCTACTGGTCTTTACTGATAGAATGAAAGTAGTTTGTATTTCTAGCCTCACAGGTGAGAAACTGAAGATATCTATTTATATTACATTGATATTTTGTAATCATAATACAAGCCTGCTTTTATGATGGTTATGCAAATCAACAACACTGCTGCTGTTCTGTTGCTGCAGTTAACAGGAGGCTATATGCATTTCCTGTATTGTAGCCTTTTATTTGTCCATGAATATAATTTAAAAGGCAAAAACCTTGGCTGCCGTTTCAATACTACAACAGCCAATAGATTAGTGAAGTCCATAGCCTTGACACTATCCTGAACTCCATTTCATTCTGTTCTATGCAATAACAGCAATATCTTCGAGATGTAAAACATGATTCATGGTGCAAGAAACAAAAAAAAGGACTATTATATGTTATAAACTGTTGGATCGAGAAACGTTTAGAAAAACGATCCAACAAATCCTGTCGACTACGATAAAAAGAAAATCAGTTCTGGAGCACTTGATATTTACGGACAAATACATTTGATTTCTTTAAGCCAAGAGCAACTTCAGTAGTTTCGTTTTTCCCTCAGTTCGGCTGAGTATTAAAACAAGGCCTGCACATGTTGACTTGCAATTGCCAAAACAGAAGTGTGGTTATTTTGTAATTAAAAGCTTTCCAGTCACAAGACTGCCAAGAAAGAGACTCCTATAGAAGCCAGACCATCCACTGTGATACAACAAGTGATTACTGTTAACCCTATAGTTGCCAAATGCAGCCTACATGGAAGACATGTATAAGTGTGGTATCCTGGATTGTGGTCTTCTCAATCTGTAGGGGGGGTGGGGGTGTCAATGGCAAAATCTGTTCCCCTGATATTCTTCCAAGAAACTGGAAAGAGAACAGGTCAGTGGTTTAAACTGTGCAAAGAGGTTTAGACAGTTCCTCCAGTTCTGCAACTCATCCCCACCCTAACGTCTCGGAAATGTTAACCTCAATGCAAGTGCATATGTGGCTGCACAGCTGCACAATGAAATCAATGTCGCTTTGGAAACCTCAAATGAACACAGGTATCGTAACCGTCTGTACTGGCAGTTAACACAGGCTGTGGATAAACACAGCGCCGTCACAACCTCGGACAGCTAGAAAGTGCGGCTGGCAGTGATGGATTCTGCCAGTTCTTTTCTGTTGTGCAACAGCAAACCTCTGCCTAGCTTCTTTGTTGCTGCAATTTCAATGGGGAAAAGGTTTTAACTGAATGAAGTCTGAGCCAAGATACCGATAGCATTGCCTTTAGCCTCACACACTCTCTCCGGTCTCTAATAGAAGAATGGACCCAGTCAGTATTGTTGGTGGTTTTATAGCATACATATATGTGTTTCTGTCATATACATTTACAAAATTTGTACTAAAAAGCAAGTGCAGTGTCATACAAACCTTGTTTTGAAACATGGTTTCGCACTTTAAATACTCCAACAGTGCAGAACTCTATATAGGGTATGAGAACTCCACTTACTAATGAAGTCTTAGCAAAGAGACCGATAGCAATGCTTTTAGCCTCACACACACACACTCTCTCTTTCTCTCTCTGGTCCCCAATAGAAGTATGCACTATGTACTTTGGCTATCCATTCACTAATAAAAACCTTGGTGTGTTAAACCACTGCTTGGTGGTTTTATATCATATATAGATGTTGCTGTAATAAATATAACTATTTACATACACTATATACACACACATATACATATATTATTCACACAAACTATTTTATCTCAGGGTTATCTTACTGTAAATATTTTAAATATTTAAACTGTCGTTTAAAACTTTTATTTTGCATTTTGAAAGTGATATGTTTATTTTCAGTTGGAAGCATAGATACCACTGTTGACTAATACCGATACCTCGGGCGATTATAGTTGCCACAATGCAACAACATTAAAAGACTGATAAGATTATTTACTAAAAAGCAAATAAAAAAAAAAAAGGTCAACATTCTCGGATTAGAAATGTGTATTTGCTAGTATATATATATGATACTATACATGGTTTGTGTGGCAGGATTTGACCTCCTGGCTCAGACAAGCACTGTTAGGAACACTATTCAGACTAAACTTGTGGAAAGCAGTGCAATAGATTCATATGTGTGTGCGCACTGTGGTGCTGCTCAGACAGCAGAGGATGGGACAGCTTCGGCATTTGAAATAAAACCATGTGGGCTTTGGAGGATCCGAGGATTCCTTCCTGACATTTTTCTTTGTTTAAATATCAGGTTCTGAAGAGCTCCAGCATTTTTTTTTTTTTTTTAGGGTTAAAGTTCATTTATATACCTCGTTACTGAACTGCGGTGGAGGATCTTCCCATCTTTACTTTTAGACATAAAACAAATGATACTGTTTGATCATGAACAATGTTGTCACAGTGAACAAGTGATACAGCAGACAGCTTCCCTCCTATCTTCAAAATGCTCATTACAAACAAGATAGCAATGGCAACTTCTTTCATTAGTTTGAAACAAATCAATCTGCTTTAAGCTTCCACAGACAGCCGTATCAAGTTTTGTTCAAGGGTGGTAAGCACTTCTCATCCATCTACAGGTTTGCTTGGGCTCATTGAAATCAGGACTGTGAAACAGATCACATTAAAATTCTGATTAACCCTGGTAACCTCTGCAGACACAGCGTGGTAATGACCACTTCAAGTGTTCACTTGTTAAAAACAGACTGTGGGAAAGACCGATTAAAAGATAATGACTACTATCTCCTCTGAAGCGTGTTCTTAAAAAAATGAATATTTGTCATTTTCTGCTAATTGGCTACTTGACAGCAGAAATCATCCCTAGGGAACTTTTCAGTCAAGACTGACAGTGTGCTCTGTTGCTATGCTATTGTGATTTCTGAACCTGTTTCAGCCCCACCTTTCCTATGCAGATCAATATTTATCTGTTTCAACCTGACTAATGGGCTATAAAAGCAAGATAAAACGATGCTGAATTTCAGTGGACGATTACTTCGGAAAACTAGAAATCAGAGATGATTCTAATTCTATATGAAGTAGCTGTCATGTTTTCAATGTTGCCAATACTGCTTTTTAAAAGGGTACAAAGTACTACATCAGCCACCTATTTTTAGGGATAATCCCACATTAACCTGGGATAGGCTGTCACAGCAAGCAAGAGAGGAGTCCCCTACTGCTGTAAAACGCTCCAATAACAGTTTATCCCAGCGGGATACCAGTTCAGCAAATGGACACCAAAGTGGATGACATTTTTGGCTTGTGCTTTAGAATTCAGATGAAGCACTAACCAAAATCGTTTATCAATGCAACACGTTTGGTTATTTGTAAATCTCAGGAGGTAAAACTACAGCGCTCTACTCACTTACAGCTTCCCTATACTACTGTATTCAAGCATATTTAACATGCCAACAGCGTGCCTCAGTCCATAAGGAGGACTACAATAGGACCGATTAAACGGGAAGGTACGTCAGTGTTTAAGCCTTGTGGCTATCCTGCTTGTGCGAAGCATAAACACATACGTAAAAAATGACATCAGTTTCTATTTATGCACGGCTTCTGCATGACATGTTCTCATAATCTCAAAATACTAAAGTTTCCTTATTGCTGCATTTCCATGCTTATCAGGAACTCCAAAGCACAAAACACTGAATTGTACTAAAAGGATAGGTGCCAAGAATGCCTGATGAAAAATGAAGTCTTAATATTCTCACGATACGAACTATAAAGCTATACAAAATTAAACAGGCCACAGACATGACTACTGTGACCTGGATCAATGGTGGTGCTCTGTGTAAAATATTGTATAAAACCCTCACAATTCTGCCCAGCTTGTCAGTTTGTAAATTAATCAAAATGTCCATCTATAACCTATTAATTATATAGAAATTTGTTTCAAAAGGTTCCGCAGATAGAAAATATAATGACCTAAAGTTAATTAGAATTATTCATCTTTCAAACAGGGATAATAGTAAAATTTGCTTGGGTTTGCAGTTTCCATCAGATGCAGTTTGTTACCAAACCAATTGAAATTATGCATTTATCCAAAAAACTACAGATTCTCACATCGTATTAAATTGATTATGTACCCAGTGCCTGCATTATACACATGATGCTCCATCCTCTCTGATAACCTAATAAATCACCTCTGCTTTAGAATCATCTTGAAGCACATGCAAATTGATCCATAAAAGGGCATTAAAAAATAGTTTAAATACTAACCCTTGGTCACATTTCAGATCTCATGTATAGTAAATGTTTCCTTGGAAGACACACCAATGATAATTGGGAGCGATTCTCTTCTGCATTAATAAATGTTCTCTACAGAGATCAAGCACATTTTGGCAAAGCTATTTATAATAATCGTGCAGTATAACATTTTAAACAATTAAGATCCAACTTCGCTGTACATTTAAAAAAAAAAATAGTGACAAGTATGAAACATGCATCGGTTTAAAATGTGTATATCCCCTGTAATTGTGTACAATGCAATGAAAAAAAAAACAAGTTTTGGAATACATTGTAAAAGGACTTTGTATACAAATCAAGACCCTACCATGTATAAATGTATCAACTCCTTGCATACAAAGTTCACAAAAGGTTCGTCATTCCCATTAAGGTCCAGCCTTCTTTGGTTTCACTGCTATTTTGTTTAGGAAAGGCAATGTTAATGGATTTGACCTTAAATCGGGACAGTAAAAGGATGACAAAACGACACATTATGTAAATCTACACGGCTAGAAACCACAGCTCAGGGGAGCTCACCTTGTCTCCACACTAAGGGACACCAATATCTGTGCCACCATTTTGAAAAGCCAGGTTTAGCCCATTAGTTTTGGGGTGTTCTGGTTGGGCATGTATGGTAAACAGAATGTGCGGATCCTAAACATGGTATATGGTGAATAAAAGTAATGAAACTAAAGCTGGAGCTCCAAGTCTTTGGAAATGAACTGGACTCTATAAAAAGGATCTCTCCTGTTACCGATTCATTCTCCGATTACAGCAGGTCAACATTACCTGCACCATCATGTGCTTTCAACTTCAGTCACAGATAAATTTGCATTCTCAGTTTACTGTTACTGTAGTGCTTTTGTGTCTAAAAAATAAGCCGTTAACAGGGGGGGGGGGGTTGGTATCAATTTCTAAATGTGTGTATATGGAACAGAACGGTGCGGGGAACCTAGAATTGTTTTGTAAACACACATCCGCCCCCTTCACAATTTAATAAACACACAAAGATACATCCTGCCCACATATGAAAAGGGGTTTTCAATACTGCCTGTAATGGGATTACACAGCAGTAATTTGGTATGAGTCAACACAATGCTACCATTTGTGTGGAGTGATGAGAAATTAAACCGATCTGCAACCTCATGCACAGCTTAAACAAAGTGTTAATATTGCAAAGTTCTTTCAGAACATGTCCCAATGTTGCTCTTACACAATACCGTACATTCCAGAATTGTTAAATACCTTCTGCTGCGGTCATCTGGAAAGCATTATAGCACCTTCCATCTCAATATACAACAACGCATGAATGGCTTTTACACACAGATTTTAGGATCAGAACTCAAATAGAAAAAAAAAAAAATCGATTAGTTTACAACTTTACTTTTCGCAACGTAGCAGTCATTGCTTGAGCAACTTAAAAACACCTCAATTGGTTATTTAAAGAATTGTACACTGATACAATACACATTTACCGTCTACCATTTCCTTAAGTAGAATATTCTGCAAAATACTATATATATATATATATATATTATATAAAAAAATTACGCATCCCCATTTCAGAATAGGATTTGGGGGATCCATAACCTCTCCCTTTCAAATGTAGGCTCTGAATACTCTGTAGATTAGGACCAACCCATTCTGACCACCCCCTACCCCATAATAAAAGGCTTCCATTGGATCAATATATTTCCACTTCATTGACAAAGAGTCCAGTGTTAATTTATAATAAACTTTATTAGATAGTTACGAACATTATCTACAACATAGAATAAAAAGGAAATTAAAAAGCTCCAACTGTACAGGCTTGGAAAACGACAGAGTATGGAACTGGAAAATCAGGACTGTGTACAAGCTTAGCAACCGGACAAACACGGAGGATTCACAGTGGTGACAATACAACAAGGATACAGACACAGGATCATCTGTGCAACTTCTCACCTGTTCCCTGGGAAACCGGCACAGCCAATTAAAAGGTCTGCAGGACAGTAATAAAATAAGTTGGTTTTTGGACCCAATAGTCTTATCAAAATCTCTTGTCGTTGAACCAGTCTGGACCCTTGCAGAAAGGGGTATCAAACTCCCCACTCTACAGCAGCTTGACATACATAGACCTTTTAAATCCTTTTGTGCCAAAATTAAAAACCTTGCACCTCCTTACAGGCACAGTTAAAAACAAATTTCGGTAGCAAATTTAATTTGTTGAAGTGTTCAGATAGACCATCCAAGTGTGCTTGATTTATTTTTAAAATTCTTAAGATCGGGCAGAAGGATTCCTGATTGATGAGTTAGTTGTAGTGTCTACCACACAGGCACCATAACGAAATAACTTGCATTCCAATACAAAGCTAAGCACTGAAGAGCCCTGCAGCATACCAGAATCATGGGGCTACTTCCGAGGCATCTCAACTTCCAGAATGCAACTTGTTTAACTAGCCAATACAACCTCCTTCCCCTTAAATAGAGCTTGCATATTGCAAGAGCCAACATTGCTCTGTAGGTGACCCAATGAGCTCACAGGGCAAGACAATATTCACATAGAGTAGCTCCTTTTCCAGGCTTTCCATTGGTGTTCATGCCCCTAGAATTAGATGGACCTGGAAGAAATTCCTCAACTCCAGTATATCTGCACTAGCTGTTCTAATAAAGAGAAGCCACATGGCTTCCAAATGGGGCAATATTTGAGTTCCACGCAACAAAGCAATAAAAATAAGCAGAACTATTTGGCAAAGCAACTTTCTGGAACTAGACCATGTGTTCAAAAAAATAAAACCAAATTTGCAGGATTAGTATACTTTCCAAAAGCTCAAAAAAAAATTAATGGTTTTAAAACTGGGAGGAAACCCTACCACTCGAGAATGAATCAAGAGGTTTGAAAGGACCATTAAAATAGCAGGCGCTACATGGAATATTGAGTTTCAAATGCAACGCCAGGATGAACCATATCGATAGACACTAACCAACTACTCATTGACTGGAATCCACAAAAACACATTGCCAACAGTCCCTCTGGTTTCTCACTGGATTGTAAAATGACACCCCAAATAAAAGTAGCCCCATTTAAAAAGGTGATAAAATGTACCCCCCCCCCCCCCTCCCACAAACTGGAATCTTAGTAACCCATTTCTCAGTTACAAACAGACATGGATGCCATCACAGTTCTGTTTTCAGGCTCCACAGCAGTTAACTGTTGAGCCCAAATTTGTTTAAAAAAAAAAAAATCCATAGGTTTGACGCAAGCCACAACAAAAAGCCAGCACAAGGATTGTAATAATTAAGAAATACATGAAGACAAGGAAAAGTAGCAGGGGGGGGGGGAATCTGGTTAACAGACAAGCAAATTGTCGAGGGACAGCGGCTTCTGGTTCCAGTCTCCCGTCTCCCGCACAGTCCAGTTGGTTCTACCGCAGGCACGCCAATCATTGGTAGAGTAGATAGTTCTTAAGGGATGCTGGCAAGGGGAGTGCATGGATTTCATTCAAGCGTTCCTTCCCTAGGGCGACCCGCACCGAACGACGAGAGAGGTCCATCAGCGGCAGTGGTTCAGCTGCAAGAACAGAGAGAGCAAGGGTGAGGTTAAACACAAAAAGGCCAATGGTTTACTAATAAGGCAGCAAACTCGGTACAACCTATGAGTTGTTCTCTCAATGCAGGGTTGGGCTAAGTAACCATGGGAGAGAAGCATAGTTGGTAGTTTGATCGGGAGTAGTCTATACTTCGTGTCAAGGAGAGTGCTTCTTTTTTTAACAAAGTATAACAATTAATGGGTTCCTAATACAAGAAATCAGGCTGTAAATCGTTCAGACCCTTTCAAATTTAAAATAGCGGCATTTCACAATGCCTAGATCTATACCCAGCACTTAAAACTACCCTGCCTGAATCAATATACACAACACTCCACCAGACTAGAAGGAGGATGCTCCAGGCAAGCAAAATGTCAAAGCTTTCAACTGAAAGCAGTGATGTAAGCTCCCAGCATTTACCAAGATAAGGATCAGAAAGTACAAAGGTCGTGCTTCAGATAAAGCAGGTTTAATAGAGAATGGCACCACTTTGGGAGTGGTCTTTCCAGGCGAGTTAATTTATGCACAGAAAAGGTGGGTTCATGTGCAGTGCCTTTTGTAAATCCCATTTTGTACAGCTATGGCCAAAAGCATCACCCTCACTTTGCATAGCTGAATGATCCGTTTATCATTTCTGTTAAACAGAGTGGAATGGCCCTCCAGGACTGTGATTGGACAGACCTGATCTATACCCCGCCTCCCAAAAAAGGTGCCAGTGGCTGTTTCAAAAGACTAAGACTATGCATCATACACTTTGTTCATTATGGGAGAGTCATCCGGATATGTGCACATCACCCTTGGAAGTAAACAGAACATCTGCCAGTGGACCAAGACAGACCTTTCTGCAGCCAAGCTCCAATCTCATGCAGCTGAACAATCATGCGGGTTTACTGTTTCTACTGCCTCCAAATATGAAAACACCTGTATCCTGAATGTACTGTACCATACCATTGCAATTCCAGTCAACATATTCCACCCACCCCCGAGATTCTTTAACAGCTTAAATGTAAATCAGGTACCTTTACTGTAAAAAAAAAAAAAAGTTGCTAGCAAGATGGGCCTTCCTGTTATTGCAGGAAGTTCAGCATACCAGTGGAACAGTGCAAGTGGCAAGAAAGGAATACAGCATCACTACAGTGTAACGGATAGTAACTGCCCATCTGTTTGCAACTTTGATCAGTGAGCGTCAAACATCTGGCCACTTACCAGATACAATAAGCCTTTGTTAGGCTTTCAAACACCCTTAAGTAGGGAGATGTGCGAATAAAATTCACCAGCCAGCCAAGAGTTCATGATGCATCTAATCCTACTACATAGTAACAGGCTTGAACTTACCACATCACGGTGATCTTGGAAGCCAGGATGTATATGTCATAAGAGTGACTAAGATTTAATAGGACACCGTCGTGGGGACTAGACAATTAGCCGTTGGCTGTCAAGTCTAATGCAGTTTCCTTACAAACCACAATATGGAGAGCAAAGCCAGCGTTTTTGGCATTAGTCCCTTGAAGCAGTGTCACATTACTCAATTTTGACAGTACAAGATGAATCTGATACACAGACCTTGTACTGCACTAGAGAACCGATGCTCAAGTACAAGACATGAAAATCAAGGGGTTGGGATGATCAGGCAAGTACAATAATTTCAGTGCAATATATCCTGAGGCGTACAAATACAGATTACAAGCAAGGGGGCATTACACACGCTTTGATATTTTGAGAGTCTCAAAACAGCAAAACAGTAGTTCAACAGGTGCTCAGTTTGTTCCTGTTGAAATCGGAATTGTCGGTGATTACTTGTCTGCCAAACTAATTGATAGATGCATAGTTTCAAATTTTCAGTACTTCTACTTTGAGTACAGGTATTAGGCCACTTGTGGAACAATCATGGCTCTACACAGTATTACAGCCTAGTCCTCTCCAACAAAAGTGCATCAATGACTGTTGCAGGCAGTATTACAGTGGGTTCACAGCCTTGAGAAGTACTGTGTGCTCAACCTTCATGAGGGATGCCTCCCAGGAATCAGAACTCTCACTCAGTGCTGCACTATGCAAACACTGAAGGCCTTCAGGCTTGTTTTGTAACTGTAGCAGCAATAACCCTTTTCCAAAGGTTGCCTGGCAAAAATCGGCAGTTCTGAGGTAATCCAAGCCAAGTAAATTTCAGCTCAATCACCCCCCTTCTCTCTGCTTCAGAAAAACTCCAAACATACAATGTACATTTTAAAGCAACACACATATCTGACTGGAATATACTGCAGTATCAACACAGGTTAGAAAACTTCAAACAACGCAGCACCACACCAGACAAGCACTTTGCCATGAATAATTCTCATCAGTAGCTCCAGTCAAAGTTAATTTATTGAGCTCTGGGGGTTGTAAATAAACTTGGTAAATATTCATTAAATGCCAGTTATCTTCACATTTAATGAATATTGTGTAAACATTGTGTAAACAGAAGGCATCTATTGTAATATTTGCTTTGCTCACTCTAAACCTTTGCAGCCCAAGAGAAAATGTGTCTTGTCAAGTTATATCAACACACAGCGTGCGAGGCCCAATATCTACATTTCGAAAGCCACTAAAAGTAGGCATGTCTTTGAAAAGACATTTGGATAATCTCATTAAGAAGCAGCATTTCATTTGTAATTTCCAGCACATATCAAATGCTCCCGGTTTGGCACTTGCATTGAACAGAACGGAATACTCAAAAGCTGGAGCAATGCATTAAAATGGTTTGACCATGCATGAAGTTAACGGCATATCAGTTAAACTATCAAAGGGTTCAGAGTACATGTGGGATTGAAGAGCTTTCCCAGAATCAGCAATCAATATTGTTATAAAAAAAATAAAAAAAAAAGCCAATGGCACAAAGTCTCTTCAGCCCTCCCCAGCCAATAAACTAGACTACATCAGAAGAATATATATTAGGACACCATCAATACAGCAAGTGTTTAACATGTTCAAAACGGCCAATAAAATCTTTAACATGAGACGCAGGTTGATGAACCAAAATGTTCCAAAAGCAAAGTCAAATTTTGGATTCTGTTCTTTCTGGTATTTAAAAAAAGTACAGTTTTTATTGCATTTCAATATTTGTACTTAACTGGTGGTGTGAAGCCAATGCAATTTCAATGCTTCTAAACAAAAAACTACAAAAGTTAAACTTCAATTTTAAAATACACCGTTTAGAAAACACCAAGAAGTGCTTTGGATAGTGGTGTATGCACAAATATGAACACAATTCTGTACAAGCTTCTCCCCTCCAGACAAAGCCTCAGTTACAGCACAGCGTGAAAAGGGATCAAGTACAACAGACCTGATCAAACAAGGACCAGAACTTTGCCACCATAAGAAAACATTTCAGGGGCAACTACCAAACACTATTGTGAAATACCTGGGTCAAAGTGCACATATTCCCTGAAACTAGCATGTCCTCCCCCAGTCCACCTACTGCCAACAATGTCATTTCGGAGAATCGTTCTTAGTTCCAGAATGTACCGTAGGGACAGGAACACTGGCCTCTGAACAGGGAGTGCTGCACAGCAACCACAGACTAACACTGTTAATCTGACCCACATGAAAGGTCACCATGTCAGGCTGACAATGCAATCCATTTCACAACCATTCACAGCCCTTACCAAATACCAAGTAGAATTCCAAACTCATTTAAAGCTGTATGCCATGTTTATGCTTTTTTTTTTTTTTTTTTTTTTTTTTTTTTTTAAATGCTTTGCAAGCCATTTCTTTAAAACATACCTTTAATGCTTGAAAGTCTACAAGTAGGATTTTAAAATGCAGTGCATTTGCTTCAACACCAATCATCTTCTGAAATTTAAATCTGCTTTTTCTACTGCACATACCATCATGAAACTGCATTAGCCAGAGCATCATACACTGGTAATCCAATTAAGAATGCTCTTAAAGTTCCATTTAGCCACTTCAGTCCTTGAAAGACTATGGGCAAGGGGACCACAGAGTGTGTGTGTGGGCATGGCAACAGACTTCAGCAAAACTGGTTACAATTTCAGCCCAAGCACAGCTGCACCAGACAGACCACAAAGCCCTACCCAGTGATGAGCAACCCGTGTGCCCAAGGTCAGCAGTTTGGTTAGTAGTTCCTTTCAGTAAAGGATCCTCAGATTTAATACAGTAATCTAAAATCAGAAGCTATCTGATACCTGCAGCATGCACTGGAGAAAACACAGTATAAAACGCCACACTTGAGTGGAACAGTATAAAAGGTCTCCCCCTTCTTCCATACAAGTGGAAACAGTGTTGGAGTTTACTTTAGTGTTACAGTTTGTACTTCCATCTGGTGTAATGCAGGCCCTGGCTAGGAGATGGAATAACTACCCCACCCCCGGAAATGTATTCACAAACAATTCAGTTTAAACAATGCTCTGAAATACTTACGATCAAGTCCATTTATGTATCGAATTCGGATTTCACAGTGTCCCCAGACAGCACTTACTACAGGGTGGAGTTTTTTACCCTTCAGTCCCGCAAAAGCAACTCCTAAATATTGTCCGTCCACAATAAAACTGAGCGTCCCCTCGTCCATATCCAACACCACCAACAAGGAATCTGGTACAATGAAAGTCTCGTCGGGTTCCAGGAACGCTGGGTACGTTTTACTTGGTTGATTCTTGCCGTCGTGGCACAGTTTGTTCCTCCCGAGATCCCAGCCCCAGGATTCATGGTTATTCCCAACTAGTGCCGTGTATCCTACTGAATGCAAAGGAGCTTCCGACGTTGCAACTCCCACTACCGCATGCGTGCCTCTTTGTCGCATTGCCCAGCAGATCTCCCACACGTGAAGTCCTCTGGTGTATCCTACTTTACCTCTGATCCCATCTGTGCTCTGTGCCACCGGATGCCGGTGAAATATTAACTGGTTCTCCTCTTTTACGAAAATGTTTAAGGAGCGGTCATCGTTGTTCCACGAGTGCAGTATCTGCACAGCGTGAGGAACAGGCGGCATGTCTAACAGCATGTCCAATCGTGCCGACTTGCTGTAATCAAGAGCCTGCAGCTCAAGCTTGAGAGGTCTGAAAGCCGGGTCCCTCATATCTACTGTCTTTATCCCTCCTGGAACTTTCTGCCCCATGTTCAAGTTGCCCACTTGTCCTCTATAAAAACCAGTAACTCCGCCTCCACCACCTTATCCTCCAAATCAGTTGGTGGTTGTCAGCAAGTTGTTAGGAGACTGGGTCAAAGGGGGTGCCAGTCAATATCACCTAGAGATTGTAGAGAAAAAAAAAAAAAGACAAAAACGCTAGTTAATTATTAGACAGCCAACCTTTACCCTATTCCCTAAACCAGGACTAGATGTACAATAAAACACCACCAAAAAAAAAAGCATGTTTTATACCCTATACAGTAGTTGTGGGGTGGATTATTAAAAGGTTACTACAGGTAAAACCAGAAAGCAAATTAAATCCTTGACAGCATCTTACAAATCACAAGTCTATTTTCCTATTAATTATCCTGTTAAAGAAATGGATTTGCAAGCTTCCGTCAAATAAAAAATGGTCAAGGGGCATTTGGAATTCTAGACAAAAGCTGTGCATACAGTGAAGACAGAGCAGCTGTTAACTGTATGCTCTGCTTGACAGCCATCAATGCAGCACCTGGATTGCTTTCGTTCACTTTAAGATAATTCGGGTTCAGAACACACACAACCATTTCCTTTAAAAAGGCCTTGTCTAGTCTGAAGAGAACAGGAAAAGCAATATTAATGTCTGGCCGGAAACAAAGGGGAGGGGGATCAGCTGCATCCTTTTGAAGGAAACCATAACTGGCAAAGGTCAGCTGGCATTCCAAAGGGGTACAAGCCAAGAAACGTCAGCATTCACGTGTCATTATTCAGACAGGCAAGCCTCTGCAAGCACGGCAGCTGAACGCATTCGCTGCTAGAAGTCTCCAATACCAGTGTATTTCAGTCACTTAACTAGGATCTAAAATATCTTAAGCTTTGGGAAAAAAAAACAGGGCGCGTTAGCAAGTTGGAGATTAAAAGCATACAATGTTTATGACCTACTTCAGATCAAAAACTAAATTTCCTGCACTAATCTGTACAGAGCAAATGCTTCTGCACTGAAATGACCTCAGCAGCACCGGTTTTGAAGCGGTCACCTTTCTACCGATCCAGATTGTTTACCATACCTCAGCTGAAAGATAGATTCGTCTGCTCTCTTGTTGCTTGCAAAGGAAAAGTTCTTTCTGCACACAGGTACCCAAAAGTTCAAAACACAGGACAGCCTTTCACAGGTAGAAGGGACCACCTGCACAAAGCATGGTCTTACCTGTCTGAAATAACCTCCTTCAGAACAGGTCCTTTTCTGACACACTATTCTTACAAAACAAGCTGGAAAGAAACCAAAAAAGACAGACATTGACAACTGCTGTAGAAAACAGGACAGTTGCTTAGTTTCCAGAGGCAGATACAGCCCAGGAGGAGCTTGTAGTGCACAACTCGAGACTGAATTCTAGTAAAACAAGGACATTCCTGCAATGCACACTCAAGACAAGACAGGAGCGCGTCACATCGTGGATCAGGGTTCAACTGAGTTTCCAGTGCCATATTCCTGTCACACAGATTTACCAAGACAAGGAAAGGCCTACAAAAAAAATGTGTCCAATAAGAGACTGACACATCATAAAACTGCATGCAACACTCCCCATTTAAAAGTAAATGGGAATCATTGAGCACCAAAGTTGCTCAGGTCAGGAATAAGGAAAACATTGCACTTTTATAACACCTTTCAAGACCAGCTCCTCTCAAAGCACTGAACACATTTTAGCTGAGCAATATTAAAACATTTGTTAGGTCAGCTCTTTAAAAAGAAAACAACGTGTAACCTTCAGGCATCGTACCAGGAAATACATTTTCAAAACCACATAGGTTCTCAAAATGAGATTTAAAAACAGGAACTGACCCTGTTCTCTGACTAACGCTGGCAGGGAATTCCCAAGACGAGGTACGAGAACGTCCTTTCACCCTGGTATGCTTTTTAAACTGTTCAAGTCACAGCAACTGCCGTGCTGTGAGCGTAGTGTAGGGCCAGGGATGTATGATAGAATTCAGAGAGATATAAAATGGAGCAAGACCAAAAAATGCCTTAAAAAAAAAAAAAGATAAGGAATTGGATGTTAATTCACTCAAAATCGTACCAGAAGTCAAGTCAATGCAACAAAAGTATCTGTGAAGTCTTTGTGGCATTTTGAATAATCTGAACATGAGAAAGTGATCAGGCAAGTATGCAGAATCAGCAATTTAAGAACAGCAAAACCAATCTCTGAACACAAATTTAAACTTCTCCCATCTCGCAACTTTCCCACCACAGTCTAAAGTGATCTAGATTCTAAGTCAGGCAGAACATGGCATTTTGGGTTACCAACAGGCTACTGAACCTTCCTGGCAGCCACACATTCCTCCAGCCTTAACTCACTGCAGTTGGTTCAAATGCACCAGTTCTGGTTATCACACTAAATCAACGCCCTCCACAAAAGGATTCGCTTAAATGCATACCAGACACCAGCACAGTTCAAAGGGTGGGGGGGTATTTAAATGAGTTCAGTGGTTCTTCCATTAATTCAAGGAACGGAAGCATTAAAGTAAAAGCAGCAGTCAGTCAGTGTATTCTTAAAACTGCACCGTTTTTAAAATTAGCCATGTGTTCAAATGCTCTCTACTCCATCACAGAAGATGTGCACTTAACTTGGTGGAGCTTGTTTCTCCTTACTTGTATGCAAGTCACTTATTTTACACAGCCAGAAAGAAATGAACAGTACTTATTACTGCTTAACAGGAAGTAAGGCTTAAAAATGACCAGTTATTAGGCAGTGGCTACAAGCATAGAAGTCTGGTTACATTTTATACAGAGAATGTCTGAAACTACTGGGACAGGTTGGATTCTAAAAGCAGTTCCAAAGCTTCCACTCTGTACCAATACTGCCTTTTAAAAAGGTCTCGTTCTGCACGGAACCAAGACAATAGCTGAAGTATTAACTTGAAATAGCTTGCATTTTGCCGAAGTGTGATAAAAATAAAACATGTTTCCCCGAACAATTGACAAAACCATTATGATGTTATCTTTAGAAAAGGCCAGTTAAAACACATTAAGACATGACAAATGTTGAGGATTAAATTGCTGTTTTCCTTGACAAAGACAGATTACAATAAAAATGTTTCACAAATCTATTTTGATGCAACTTTATTTGCAGTGGGCAATTAAATACAAGGCAATGATTATGAAAAGGCCAACTGACAATTATAGCGCTTCATTTTATCCTTAAATAGCACACCCTCCCGCAGCTTCAGAGACCACACAAACTATGCACCATCTGTCTAGCAAAGGAAGCTTTTACTGAAAGGTTGCAGAGTCAAAATGATTTGCTCTAGTGCAGTTTCAGACACAGCTGGTCAACTAGATAAAGCATCCCAGTTTACACTTCCATAGTCCTTGACTGTTCCCCCTCCCTCGCACTACTATAGAAAGCGGTTTGCACAAAGAACAAAAACCTAAACTACACTTACTGAAACTCACCCACTGAAACTCACCCACTGACTAGACAGGTTAAATGACTCCTCTCCTTGGCAACACTGCCCAGCAAGTCTCAATCAGTTGGGGTCAGGTTAAGATCACTAATGTTTAGTTTTAGTGCAAGCCTGCAGACAGTTAAAAGTAAATTGCTTAAGAATAGAGTACTGTATCACCAAGCCCTTAATCTAGCAGACTGCAACCCATAGGGATCTGTAGTTGCAGATTTAATGGAAAGAGAGAAGTGGTGGTTTCCATTTGAACAGCAGAAAACAGAATCCAAAAGTTTAACTGCTAGACAGGATCTTAAATCAATCTGACCTCCCAATGAGAAGCACTTTGTAAAAAACGTATCCAAAAAGCAGACAGCAGTTCAGGTCAATTTGTTTCCTTCCCGCTGGTAAGAAGTCTGGAAGGGAACACTAGTGCCAGTGTTTCATGTTGTAGTCCCAATTGGACGCTGCGCAACCTAAACCATGCCCCGTCTCCTGCCAGGGTAAAGCTTCCGTCGTGCTCGGACTGAAAATGGATCTGAATGGTTCCTGTGTTACACCAAAAGAAAAAGGTTACAACAATCCGGAGAAACAGCCTAAATTAGAATTACAGTTGCAACAGGCAGATCCAATGCTGCATGCCTAACAGAACTTCAGCCAAGCCTCAACAGAACGTCTTAAAAGTGACCTCCAGAATACTGCTAGACTGAAACACTACAGCGCTGCCTGGTTTACAGATTCATTCTTACAGTACATGCTCCTTAAATCCAGGAACACAATTTAATCATGCACTTTAAAACATTGCTCTACCAATTACATTTGAGCAATTCTAAGTATACCGCAACACTTTCACAGCCTTGTTGTGGCAATACAAAACTGTTGTAGGAGAGAAGTTTCACTCTTTTGCAAGAAGCGACATAAACACAACGGATGTCAAGTTATTAAATGTAGCAATAAAAAAAAGCTAACGGCTTCTAAAATTATTAATTTAGCCATAGAGTAATTATTCATATGTAGTCAATTAAATGAGAGCCTGTGTGTTTAATACATGTGTTTCCAGAACTAAAGTCTACAGGACTTTGATAACTGCGCCATTTGGATTGGCATTAATTTCCATGGATGGATTTTATGTATGCAAATTTTGTGCACTTTTTTTTGGCAAAGATGGAATCTGCTTTATGCAAAAGCTGTTCAACTTAAGCACAAAATCCCCCCTCCCTAAGCAAGAACAAGCCAGCAGGTATGCTCGTCTCACCACTTAATAGGAAAGGGTTTAAGCAGCAAGGAAGCCTGGCCACAGCATTCAAGTTAAACAAAAGGGCCCCATTACAAAGCCCTGTTTACCCCTTGATCCACTGTGCTTTCAATTTCCATTGCTTAGCACACTACAGAACAAGCATTATTGAAGCTGAAGGTGTTAACATTGGGTTAATATTTCCAAGTTTGAAATTCCCCAGATTTAAAGATTTCTCATGTCATTGGATGTTTTTGCAAGAGGACTCAACCATGAACCACCAGTTAGAAGGAAAAATCTACCACTTAAACAATACCCCCTTGATTCACATCAGAATGTCTGCAGAGGAAGGTGCAGGCCATGGAATGTTGCGTGCGAGAAGTTCTGTCACATTTGTGGTTACTGAACTAGCAAAATCAAATAAAATAACATGGAGGTTTAAAACCATGAAGGATCATTTGGGTGACAAGATGGCAGACTAATCATTCGTATCTGTTTCACTGTTGACTGATGTATAATGCTTAAGTAACCTAGTGCCTATAAATTAACCTGCCATAGAACACAATTGGTACATGCAAGAATACAATGACAAGTCTTTACAAGCAATAGAACTATGGCTGCAGAGTATAAACTGTACCTGGTTAGGTAATCTGATGAAACAAAGGTAGGATTACTAAAAGTGTAACCATTTAAAAAAGTGCTTCTAACCTTTTACTCTCACACAGACATGAAGCAGTTGATACTTGTGGTTTAAACTGAGTATCACTGTACAGCATACCTTCGTGCCCTGAACAGGTTGAGATTACAACATGCATCATGTTCCTGTTGTGAAATAGCTATGACTAGTCTTAGAATTTCCTGATTCACCCTGCATGCCACCTGGTAAAGAATTAACAGGGAGTGCTCTGCCATCACATGATGCAGCATGTTAAGATGTGCTCAAATAAGCACAGTTTAAACAAAGTACATATAAGGAGTTGACTGTGCTTGCCTAATTATGTATGAATACATGTTGGAATATTTAATTAAGTTATAAAATCTATTAAATGCTGGATATTAAATCCATTAAGATTAGGTAAATTTCCACTGCGCTAGTATTTAAAATGTAATAGACTGGCTAAGTATGCAGCCTCTGAAATGCCAATACACAAACCTGACCACAACCCGAGAATTACATCATCTCACCAGACGCTGTAAGCGGCCGCAATGCCTCTGTCTGTTTGCCATCAGCAGGGTGGCACATTCTGAGCTCCCTGCATGGCGTTTAGAATGTGGAATCGATACGAGGGAGGTCATTCCGAAGCACTTCCAAGGCTGGCAGCAATTTCTCTATTTGCTGGGCTCCCTTTGGCATGAAATCGGAGCATAGGGAAGAGATTGGGTATACCAGTCAAGTGAGCAAAAGCTTCCGCTACCTTGGTCCAAATCAATTTTATATCGTACTATAGCAGTGCTGTCACAAAACCCTGTACATCAGACTCAATTCTTGTGGAAGAGCAGTGGAGACTTCACTGTGCCAATTTAAGCATCCCACTCCTCACCCCTAGACCAACATTCGCAAAAGCTGCTCTTGTGATGCATGAACTAAAGTCTTGTTTTGTATATTGTAGACGTACCCCAGATTCAATATTAGACCACAAACACATTGCAGCTTGGCACCAATTATTCAACTGCTGTAAAATGGTCACCCAGTTTCATGGCAAGAGAAAAAAAAAAAAAAAAAAAACTGGTTTTGACTATCCATATAATCTAATTTTAGTCATCAATTCAGACTCAAGCATACATCACACCCTCTCAAATTGCAGCCTTGCATTCAGTGAACTGTACACCATTACAAAGCTGGCTTCCTTTGAATTACAGCCAGGTACATTTATATAAAATCAAATCGATGTTCCTTTTAAAAGCCTATTGCAATTTGAAATTGAAAATATTGGCCACAGAATTATAAACCCCTTTCATAGATGGATAGTTCTGTTCACAGAATACCTTTTGGCCATCAAGTACTATAGCTGGTTGGGAAAACTCGTTGCAAAAACTGCTGAAGCAGCAGGGGAGTTAACCAGCCAAACTGGCTTTCAGAATAAATAATCTTGGAGAACTTCCCCCTCCTACCCAAAAAACTGCAAAGAAGGAGTCACTGTGGTTTAATAGAAGAACCAGCTGTACCACTTAAACAAATTCAGTGGTGTTTTATACCAGTGCCTCTCAAAGCCATCATTAAGTGACATTTCCCCCCTTCAACCCCAGAGCGGCAGGACAGCAGAGGCCTCTGGCCTGCACGGGGCTCCAGGTTTACAGACGCAAAGCCACTGGTGTCCCATTCGTATGGAATAAGACAGCAAGCAATCCAGCTCCAAATGAAGTTTGAGTTTGACAGGTCCAAGAATGTACTGTACTCCCCTGTACAAACCACAGCATATTTTAAAGAAAGTCAGATTTCAATGGCACAAAGTAAAATGTAAATAAAAATCTACCACAGCATTTCTCAAAATCCACCAGCCTTGTCTATTAATCAAGTTAGTGTTAGTAAAGAACTGCATCAAACACCCCATTAATTCGTCTTGCCATTGTCGCCCTTGGAGTTGTGCAAGAGACAATCAACAGCACAACAGCCATTACTTGCTGGTAGAAAATGTGCACAGCAAGGATAGCGATTCAGACAATGCATGTCTGTACTAGGTATTTGTGCAAGTTTGAGGGGTAGACAAATACTCAAATAAAACCTCAATATGGAAAACTATGCAGGTTTGAGTTAAAAGCAAAATACAGAAAAAGGTTTGTAGAGCCACCAAAGGAACCCCTGCACTTTAAGAGCAAAGTGTTCGTATGTTGGGAGGAACGCCATTGCAGTTCCTCAGTATAAACACAGGTTACAAAGATCGGGTTGTGTAGCAGCTACCACTGCAGTACCTAAAAGCAACTGCATTTCTATTTAAAAAGCCAGTTTGGAAAGTGATACACAGAAGGGAAACAAAGTACAGCGCTACTCAAAACACAGGTTCAATATTGATACCAGCCTCCCACATCATGAACACCACCTTGGATTCCTTTACACTATTGAAGAGCCATCACCAACACCTCTAGTAAAAATAAGTACCTTAGGAGGTCAATTCAGTTACTTCTTCCAACATCAATTCACACTTGTTCAGTTGACATCTGGGAAAAGGAGACTTTATCCTAGATCTGTCGCAACAATAAGATAGTTCAACCGTCAAACCGCGTTAAAACACCAATTATGTAAGTCTATGGGTGAAGAGCGACTCACATACCATACTTTGCTTCTCACAGGTGCTGCATAAGACTTGGAGCTACTGTTTGGAAATGTTCACTAGAAATGGATAAGCCCCCCCCCCCCCCCCCCCCCGGCACTTCAGATGCTTGCTCTGGGCCCACATGCATCTCCTAAAAATTAACTCATCTGACAAGTTAAACGCGAAGCCAATATGTTTTTTTCTATAGAGGAGACCTTGTCATAATCCTTTAACTCAATTATATGCATTGTTGGCTTGATTAAGCCCAAGCAGCGCCTTCCAACAGCAGTTTGAGACACTCAATCCTCAAGGTACAGAGGAAGTGACCCCTCCACCACGTGGGATCATCATCTTGAATGCCTCTCTGCATCTATTAGCAGAGTCTGCATGTGTCAGACGGCTGCATGGATATTTGAATGAACAATGTTCATACAGCGCTGACAGATGGTCACGCTGGCACACTCTCAAATTAATCCATCACGCAACTGAGAATCCCATCAGCAACCTCCCAAAACCAATTCTGCATAACCCCATGTGCACTTCTCAGTTTAAATAGGACTCTCACCGTCTGCGGCTTTAAGAGAAATAGTTCAAAAGGCAATTATAGGGCAAAACCCTAAAATGCAAATAAAGTACTGTACTGCATGAACAAGACCTTCCAGCACAAAAAAACCCCCACACACACCATTACTTGTGTCCTTAAGGTGCATAGGAGGGGTTTTGATGCAGAACTCAAGAGACTGATCTTAAACAATAGTGCATCCTTGCCCTGGCTTCATGTCTGCACATTTAAATCACACAGCTGGGAGCGTGCTTTCTGAAGACAACCAACAGCAATACCAGTGATCTGCTGCAGAGCATGCAACCGAGACAGAGTACACCCTTCCTCCACACACAATTCCTGGAAGAGCAGACCTTCTATATAATAAAAAAAACAACCTCTACAGACACCGCAACTGTCACCAGAGCCCTGCTCAAGTACACAGATCTGTTTAAAAAATCTAGAAATATGCTAACAGTTTGGAGTAATACAACAAATAAGCCTCCCTGAAGGTGAATAAAAGGTTAACACACACGTTGTAATGTACGTACACGCAGAGCACTTTACCAAGTAAATGCACAGCACAATTTGAAAAGCTCCTGACAGTAAATCTTTCTACAAGTAGCATTTGAGGACATGATGCAGCAAGTCTGACAGACAGCTGAGCAAACAGTCCTGTAGTCAACTGCAGCAACTGGGAAAAAGTAGCAGGACTTAGTACAGTGAAACCTGCTTCTAAAAAACAAAACACCAGGCACTAGAGACACAGGGGTTCAGCGGACAAGACAGGAGGTCCTGCTATACTTCGTGAGCAAATTGTCAAAAGTCTGTGTGAAACATACATACGAGCGTCCTGAAATGACACCGTCAGCCAACAAGACTTTGCCCACATACTGGACAAACTTCATCCACACCATAAATTAAAATGTCACGTTCTATAGAAGCTACCAACCAGTTCAAAAATCATAAAACAAACCATTGCCTTGTGCTGCCACCCCACCCCCAGAGTTCACTTTAGTGCAGTCTTCAGTAAATAAAATACTCAATTACAGAATCCTGGTCAGTTCATAACAACTTTATTTAACCTTGGGTCCTATTTATCAAAGCAATGCAGCACAGAATGTGCTTCAAGGATGTATGCAGTGGAGCAGGGAGTCAGCATGACACTGCAAACTCTAGGAAGCAGACACATTGGAGTCAGGTTTTCTGAGAGACTTAAAACGGTTAACAGCTGCAGGGCCAATTCAATGACGCAGCACTCCAGCCAGAAACCTGCTACATCCAACACACAGAAGCCTGCTGAACACGTCAAATTACATTTGATTTAACTAACTTAACCCGAGATTTAAATATATAGAACCATACCATTTTAGTTCTCCAACACTTCAGTTTTATTTAGAAGCACATTTTGAAAACAGCATGCATCACAAATGAAGACACATACAGTACCTAGCGATTTAGGTCAACTGATCAGGTATGAAGCAACCCCATTTGTGGCTGAAACTCACTGTGCAACACAGGCCACAAGATTCTTATTCCACCCCCTCCCTCCAACTGTGTACCTATGACAATCATTTTCAAACAAACCCAAAAATCTTTTCCTAATATGTAGGTTAATTTGGGTAGCATTAAGCAAGCCTGACTGGCTCCGTTTAAAAAAAACAAAGCAAATCTTATCCTGCAAGCAAGGTAGATGAAAGTTTAACTACTTCACAGGCCAGCATATATAAAATAATAATTTGAGCTCATGGTAAAGCAATACTGCTATTTAGTTTTGGCCACCCTTCTCCCAAATCTCTCCTCCTAAAGCGCAGATCAGAATAAAAAAGGAATCACCTTCATAAGTTATAGGAAGACCAATCATTTCCTTGTGTGGTACAATTAAACCACTACAGAATCTTAGTGCTTGCAGGTTCAGGCTATGTGAAGCCACCAAAACAAAAGCGAGGACTCTTAAACATGAGAAGAATGTGTGTTTGACAGTCCTTGACAATGTACATATCATGTTTCCCTTTAAACCAAAACCAGTAGAGGGCTTACCCAGTTCAATCTTAAGGACTCACTTTTCAGAGCAGACAGGAATCAAGTTGGGTTCGAGGTTAGAGCAAAATTCATTATTCATGTGTATATAAGCAAAAGGAGGACAGAAAGAATTACATTCTAGTTTAAACCTCTTTGGCTGCGACAGCTTCAATGCTCAGAGTGCATATTTAGAACACACTACTGACAATGCCAACCTTGAAAATGGCCTGAATGTAAAAGGGAACTTAACTCTAAAATTATTTCAAACTTTTCATTTATTGCCGTGACAGGTTACATTTCCACATGCCAGTCGCAGGTGATCAGGTAGGAGGGTGTTCATTTTCTCACTACAAGCCTCACATTCCCTACCCTCAATCTGCACCTTGCTCAGTTCTGCGTGTACACTTCGGATTCCAATGTTGAACATGGTTTGCTCGCTTTCAAATGAATAGCGTGACACACACCCAGAAATACATATTTAGTCAAATACCATGGCTACCACTCATTCCCTTGGGCAAAAACTTTCAAAAGTAATATTTGCCACAAAGATTTTTAAAAAAATACACTGAGGCAAGAGTCAAAAACATTGGCTATAGTTTAACATTCGCTTCCTGAATTGAACAGCTTCGTATTTTTCTATTAAGAATCATTTACACATTTAGATGCATATTTATATTGTTATACCAGTATTCTGCAAAGCCAAAACACTTGAGAAACTGACTATCAATGAAGCTCCAGGATTAGCCGATCACCCACATGGATTAGAAGAGTTTGCCGTGTTTGGAGTAGCACGCTGCTAGATTAATCCAGGCAATTCCCTCCCTAATCCCAACTCCTCAGACATTTGAAGATTAAGGGATGGCACGACATCCTCGCAGCTTCAATGAATGGCACTACATCTCTGCAGCACAGGAGCTGTCGAAACCTGATGAGTGAAACCATACATTTGAAGTGGGAGGGTACTGCCAAATGCTAGTGACCGCAAAAATACACAAGTTTCAGGTCAAGTTGGGGGGGTATAAATAGATGGGGAACTTCACATGGCACAATTACTCTCAGTGATTGAAGGGGTTATTTAATACAATTTTAGAAGTACAGTACATGAGAGATCTGCCCAAAAGCAGAGGTTGAGCACAATAACTAAGCCAAGAACATGTTAAGTCAGCTCTGTACTCCAAGCCATACAGTAGCTCATGCATTCAGGGGATTTTGTTTTTAAAACACACACACACAAGAATGTGGCTGGTCAATAAGTTAATACAGCGATTAGGTCAATTCTGGCACTGAGTGAAAGTTGCAAGTATGTGCATTACTGTTCTAAAGTAACTTAGCAACACAGAGCACTGGGGTGTAAATAGGGAAGAAGGTGGTTACAGATCAAGCTACAGGAATGAGATCAGTGGAAGCCTGACAACCAACAGATATCTGGTAATTTAACAAAACATCTAAAAACATGCAACACACACTACCCCATCGCTTTTATTTACTGTTTAATATATAAACACGATTTCTATAAAAACCCTGGTTCTTATCAAACTACATTTCAGAAAGAGCAAATTAAACGAGATGAGAAAATACTGCCTCCTAGTGGATCATACCCCGCCTTCTCACTGTCCACAATGTTTGGATAGGTTCTCGTTTCTTGCATCAGAAATATTTTATCACTTAACTGCCGTGTTAAATGCCTCCCCACAGTGCGACCCTTGGCAGTCGCGCCTTCAATACAAGCTATTTATAGCAGACAAGAGACAAGGCAGGGGGAGAGAATGCCAGCGGCCAAGGGCTCAAAATAAACACTGAGCCTCACACCCAGACTATGTATACCACTGAAGCCAGTCTGTAGCGGATATAATTCATCTTTAAAACGTGACTCAGGAGTGTCACCGGGTAGATCCCCAGCAATCTTTACCTTATTTGTGGTCTCTACATACGAAAAGGGGATATTGAAACTAGTATAGAAAGTTTACGTGTAGTATCTCAACTACATATTCCAGCCAGACTGTATTGAACAAGCAAACCATACGTAATTCCAGTTATTATATGGATGTATTGTTAAACCGAAGCTTAGAAAGGATTCTTCAGATACGTGCATCCGTTCTCTTAATTTGTTCTAGCATGCAGGTAATACTGTCTAAATGTCCTTTAACAATATTAAAGTTTGCATTGATCCGTGAAGCCATCAGTTAAATTATGCGCACATCGCCTTGATTAAAATACTTAAACCTACTGTCAATATGCAAGCCAGGCACATTTTAGCAGTTAAAGTAAAACATTATTGTAACAGTACAGAATCAGACAGGACCCAAATGCACCCACCATTGAAATATTAAAGTTTAACTGATGCCCATTGCAGCACTAAGGATACAGATGTACTGCAACTGAAAAAATATATAAACTGAATTGACACAATGTAGCTAATGCAGTATCCTACAACGTTAGGTCATGAAGGCCAAAAAATGTGTTACACCGTACTGTTTGTTGTTACCAGCGGAATAATGACACAAACTAAAGTAATTGTAGGAACAGGTTAATGTGTTTATTGGTTTGAATGTTGCTTTAGTTTTAAACAAAGCCCGATTTTGGTAAGCGAAATGTAACGTTGTAATTCGATACGTCTGTTTTTTCATAACAAAAAGTGCGAAACGACAAACTGCAAACAATAAGCGGATTTCAAACACTTAAACACAAACCACAAACACACCACGCAAGACGTCGTTCGCGCACAATTATACACGGCGCTCGGTATAGGCGAAAACCATATCGTAGTTTATGAAGCTTCGTGTTACGTACATTATTAATACATTACGTATATAGTTAAGCTGTCTTTACCTCGGCTGCAAACACATCACTGCCCCACTAAGTAAGCACCAAACCAGTCCAAAGCAAAAGTACTAAAATAACATTTTTTTTAACGCACGGTTCTACAAAAGAGAAATTCCAAATGCTTTTAAAGTTATGACCATGAATAAAAACATTATCCTTTTTTTACGAGACAAACAATACGTGTAGTAAATAATGTTTTCTTTAAAACGGTACAGCGCGCGTACTGGTTTTGCAGAGTATTCTACACAACAAGCACCGATACAATTTTCACATGGTTTTCATCTCTCCGACCCTGTTAGTTTCTCACTGCTTTTGGTACAAAACGAATCTGATTCTTAAAGAAGTACACACTTTAATTAAAAAGCGAAAAAAAAACAACATTTATATAACATAATACAAAATAAACAGCGTTTTACTTTACCTGATTCTATTAGGGGAGGAAAATAGTAAAGGGAAGCAAAAAATTATTCCCTTGAGTTATTCCTGTGACTGTCCATGACCAGTCCGGGTTTTTCCGCTTCTTACTTTTATTTTTTTGCAGAATGGATTTGAATTAAGTGAGGAGATGATGGCTGCTGCAGCGAGAAAATGAAACACCAAGCTTCTTCAGTCACGTGTTACAAATAGCTCCCAGCTGCTATTCTCTGTACCGCCCAACTTCCCACCCAATTACCATATTGTATTGGATGTAACCGGGTTCTTAAAGGTGTACAGATAAACAAACAGAGTACCGGGGGTATATTGTAAAACTGGAGAACGTGTTTGATGTACTATTCCTTTAAGAGATTTAGAGATTAATTGCATCTAATCAAACATGATAATACCGACTGCTGTCGAGATTGTCCGGTCAGTTCATTGAGAAACAAAACCAGCTGTTCATCGAGTCTGTCTAGTTTCTTGTTATAATGCTAAATTCACACACATTGATATTTGAAACCTTGCATGCAATGCATCTAAAAATCTGAAGGAAAACAAACATGTTTATCTTAGATTTCTGATTAATGCAAAAACATGGAATGGAGTTTTTGGTGTCAGATTTCAAGATTCATGTGCAAAATAACACCAGGGTCTTTTGTGTGCACGCCCGAGGCTCGTCAAAAGTCTTTGTTGTCATATTGTAGCTACGGAGCGTCTTGCGTTTTATTTAATGAGTTTGTAATGTGCACTGATGATTCTCAACCACTAGGGGGCAGCTGCTTCTCTTGTTCGCGGCTCCCTGCAGCCTGTGCGCCTGCTGTTGTCTGTGCCGTGGGTCACTGAGGACTATTCCCTTTCTGAGGTTACTGATTTTTGTCTTTTATCTTAAAGCCTGTGGAGTCTGAAGTTCTCCCACGTCCAGCACTGTCAGGCAATGTAGCAAATTAATACATTATTATTATTATTATTATTATTATTATTATTATTATTATTATTATTATTATTATTGGGTATGTTTTTAAATAGTTTTATTCCAATACATTACCATTTGTTTATGTTAAACAAATAACTTAAATATGAATTTGAAAGGGTTCCTTCAAACTCTATGCTGCACAAACACCTAAACACTCTTGAGAATAATGTAATCACTAAGTGTATTATCAAAACCGTGCCAGCTTCTTTTAAAATGTCATCTGTTTTACATTGTTGCGTGACTTCTTTTTCAGCATGTCTTATATAACACATACATTCTAAAGAAATAAATCAACACAACACAACACAGCATGGATAGTCATATGCATCCTTGCTATATGATTCACTGTGCTGTACAGCAGGGTTAGTAATGCATAGTATAGCTAGCCACTCACCTCTCCAAGTCAACACAGCGCGTTCCTGTGAAAGTCTGAGCGCTTGGGAAGAGACTGTGAAGGGAGTAGGCAAATTAATTCAAGAAATAAATAGCAACCAATTAAAAGTCACCTCTATTGGAGCAAACCAGATATATACTCTACATAATTCTTGTTCGTCTTCTTCGTAGTACTCAATTATAGCATAAACCAAGGTGTACCATTCAGTGTATTGTAACAAATAGAAAATGACAGCACACACACAAAACATGCTGTCTTCTGCACTGAGATTGTGATTGAACACTGTCTCTTTCTGCCTGGAGATTTTAATAGACCCCAATAAAGTAAAAAAAGGTGAAGTCATACCACTACCACAAAGACCACTTAATACTGATCTGGCTGCTTGAACATGTCACGAGAGGACTGGTTTGCAAGCCAGCCAGGGACACTGTGTGATCTCGCTCTGCTGCATGTTGTGTTCCGCTGAATCATTTTTATCAGATTCATTCAGGTCACTTCACTTTCAGGTTGAACGACTACTCGGAGTGGGGGAGGGGGAGGGGGAGGACATTACTGTTCTAGATCGGTTTCATGTAACAGAGTGCTGGGGTACAGGTTTAATTTACTCTATTGGAGTGAGTAGAAGACTGAACTCCCCTTTGAAGATATTAAATACCATTTTCCTAAATTCACAGTCAATGGGGGGGGGGGGGGGGGGGGGGGGGAATAGCTTTGCAGCAATTGCGGATTGCTTAAATTAAAACTACGGTCTTTAGTTAAGCATATTTTTTTTTCCATTTTAATTACCCATGAAGATTCTGAGAAAACAAATTAAAAATATTGTTTTCAATGTGAACCGTCTCCTCCGTAGCTGAGGAATAAAATAACCTAATTATAAAACTAGCAAGAAATTACAAATAACTACCTACAATCTGCAAGTTTATACCACTTGCAATTGTTTAATTCCACTCTGAAAATATGCCTTTGCACACGATTCAGAATATAACCCTCAGACAGGGCTGGATCTCTAAAAAAAACAGCACTGTTTTTATTAATGAGACAATAAAACACCCTCGGTGTAGCACAAACAACTGTGTCTGCAGAAATAGGGTTCACTCTTTCTTACGCAACTTGGAAACGCAACTACTGTGGCAACCAAGACGTGGCTATGAGCAAGCAGTCATGCAACTGGTTCTGAGTAGATGACAGGGCGGAGGCTGAGCGCGATCCAGAGCTTCTTAACCGCTATGCAAAAGAGCCAGGCTAGTCTGCTTTCATGGTTATAGAGCTTTTAACAGCATCTCATCTCCTCTCCAGGGGTCAGAATCTGTAAGGGCAGCGCTTCACACTACACTGCCTGTTTCACTCTTCCGTCTTTAACCTTACTGATTGGGTGCTGTCAGTCTATGAGATCCGGATCACATCATAGCCCAGGAGGGCTATTCTCTCATTGACTGCATGTGCACCCTGCTTATTTGTTATAATTAGCAAGTTCTCTTTGTATTCATTTAAAAGCAGGGTGGAGGGACATTCTCATTAAAATTACAATTACAGTGCTCTGGGCAGTTACTGATAATGTATTCTACAGATAATAACACAGGCACTTCCGTGTGCTAAAATGAATCCTATGCAAACTAGGTCGCTGTGTTACTCAAATAAAAGGAGCAAATGTTACCTGCTGATTAAATATTCACTGGGTTTAGTCAAATTCCTACATTTGCATTTGGGAGTATTATGTATTATGGGAGTCTTAATCTTTATGAATAATTAAAAAGGTACTCTAAAACATAATCTTCACTCATTTAGGCATCAAACATTTGCTTAGGAAACTTTCCTCAGTTACTATATTTGGTGTAAATGGCTAGAACATTTCCAAGATGTTTGTTCTCACAAAATTGTGCCTTTTGCAGTCTTGGGGAAAAAAAAAACAAAAAAAAACACTTGACCATTATCATCTGAGTGCTTTACCCTAAAGAAACAGTGCTGAGCCATTTTCTGAAAACAGTATTATTAAAAATATGGGTATGATGGTAGTGCAATGGATTTCTAGTGTTCAAATCATTGTGATCTAGACCATTTGCTAACACTTCTGCAGCTACCCTTGTATTATCATTGCATTAAAGGGCAGAATTATAGTGCCACTACACTGCTGAAATGCCATTGAAGATTATTTAATAATGTACAGTACAATACACTCTCAACAATGCCCTGCAATGGATCCCAGCCCTACATAAGTATAGCAGATGTATTTATTTTACAGCAGAGCAAATGTTTAACCAGCCAAGAAAATACATTTTTTTTCCATATATTCGGCCCCCGCCACACTCAATAGAACATCCTCTTTAAGCATGCTTTAATGGATTAATCAGCCATCTTTACACAGCAACGCATCCATCAATTGTCACCCTGGCAAACAAAATAAAGTCCAAAACCACAAGCGCTGCTTGCATTTTTATTCGGCACTAATGATTTGTTTGGTTCGGGGAAAACGTGAGGCAATGTCTGCTGCTAGCAGATGCATGGGTGGGGAGTGTGTCCTGGTGTTTTTGAAGCTCCAGTATCACAGTGTGAGGCAGCTGTTTTTTTTAATACAATACACCCTATTCTAATCCTGCACCAGGCAGGCGGGTGTGAGGAAAGACTGAGAGCATGTCTGTGGAGGGACAGTCCTGTGAGTTTGTGTTCCACTAGACAGACCACACTGGCGTTAGGACTGTGCTGGTCTGCCCTGACAGGGGGGAGGAAGGCTCTGCATAGTGCTGATGATGGGTTTGCTCCTGGGTCTGCAGCATTGATCCAGAGTGCTGCATTGCTACAAGATACCTGATCTTCCTCTCCAGGAATAGCCAGGACTGAGATACAGTATATATGCAGCAGAGTGATCTGTATTTTAAATTATTCAGGAGGCAAATTCAGTATGATGATTAATTAATGAGTCAAAAACCTTTTCACAAAAAATCAATCAATGATTGTTGTATATATGCTATAGAGGAGAGGTTCTGAATATTTCCAAAACCTTACACCCTTACCCTTACACTCAATTGATAGTTTTATCGGTTATAGATGTTTCCAATAGTAAAATGCATAATGAATGCATGGTAAAGCATAAGCTTTATAAAGAATAGTGAGGTATGGTAAAGCATGTTAATAAAGATGACAAACCAGGGTAAACTATGGTGTATACCTATGGAAAAAACATAGTAAAATTGCAAAAAATGGAAATCATTAGAATTAGAAATCATAAGCTTGTCAGTGGTCAGTTCCATGAAATGATAAAATTTTAATGTGTTACAGAACATTCTACAGAATATACAAAGTGATTTTAGTGTCATTATTTTGCATCGTTTTGAAGGACACCATCCCTAAAGAGCCACTGGGTTAAATTCTCGACGCTATTTACTTCATATCGTCATCAGCGCATTTTTTTTGTCTGAAAGAAAAAAAAAACATAATTTGCGTTTCTAAAACAAATAATATGTTGTTACAAATAATAGACTCATCACAAGCCCCCTACATGAAATGCCTGAGTTGTTTATTTCTGGCTTGGCAACTTCATTGGGTGGGTTTCTACTGTCTGAAAAAATCATGCTCATGGCAATTTGTATTAAATGGTTTTGAGAAGCCAGCCCATAGTGTGTCTCTGCGGAAATGCTGCTGACTTCTGGTTTTGACTTTAACTCGGAGATGAATCCTCTCTAAGGTAAACTTTTGCCACATTAAGTAAGAAAAGCAGCAATAGCTTGAACTTTTAATGGTTATACCCAGCAGCGGCTGCTTGTATAAAACCAAGTGTCACCACTACATGATTTATTATTCCAGGCACAGGTCATATTTTATAGACACAACAGTCTGATCTGAATCAGGGGATAGAATTTCAAGAAGGGAACTGGCAGGAGATATCTTTGCAAACAGGTTCTTTCAACCGCAAGTCTTGTTCTTGTGGTTTGCAGTTCCGAGGCAGGGCTTGCTGAAACCTTGCAGATAAAAAACAGACACTTTGTGCTCAAGGTCTGTCTCACTGATGTCATCTCACTGATGTCATCTCAACGGCTCACAAGCCAAGTCCGCCCTTCGTCATGTGAGCCATTACTCAAGAAACTGTGATCACCTCACCCTATCACAGTGTCTCTGAAGTGGAACATGTGGAGCAAGCAGTGAGACACTATTGACAGCGCTGACTCACTCAACCTGGCAGGAAACTACCAAGACTTCCAGCAAATAAGGAATCTAATCATCACCCCTGCAAAGTTCACAGGGTTAAGAAGAACGGTGGCTTTGCATGTGCTAATGAATAAAAACAAGTTAAATCTGTATTAAAGGGAAGCCTCATTGGGGAATTTTAAGATCAGTTATATATATTATACAGATATATTTTAATCATATCTTGATGTAACTATCACTGTCACTGTTATCTGCTGTATTATTGAATTGTATTTTGTCACACTTGTACTTACTTGAACCAAAGTCATTGTATTTATCTTGCTCTTATTGTATTACTTGTACTGTAACACTTGAAATGTATTTGCTTACGATTGTAAGTCGCCCTGGATAAGGGCGTCTGCTAAGAAATAAATAATAAATTATATATATATATATATATATATATATATATATATATATATATATATATATATATATATATAATAAAATAAAACACCTGACTGCAAGAAAATATGTAGTAAGTTTTCCTAGAATTTAAAGTCTGTGGTATTGACAGTATGTTGTTACTGCTGCCAGCTGTAACCAGTTTTTAAAATGTGAAATACACATTACTTCCCTTTCGGCGTTTAGGAATGTCAGGTCTCCAACAAGTATTCAAATAGATGGCGGTTTGAACTTTAAAAGTCTAATTTAAAAAACAATGAAGCTGGTGGCTCGTATGAAGTATGAAAGTGTAGTGCATGATTAGAGAGTTTCATAGGCTTTTCTGTTTGTTTGTTTTTGTCCAATACTGAATCATGTTCACATGTTTCAATGGCAATAAGTATGTGGAGTGGAGGCCAGTTAATGTTATCTGCGGTACACCATGTGCTGTACGTGTAACTGCACCACAACCCAGACGCACTGCAACAGCACCTTCATTGCAATGTGAGTTTCAAGTGCATTTGTTTGGTTTGTTTGGTGGAGACCTCTGATGGCAGCCCTCTACTGTACATTCTTAATGCATTTGTGAGCTGTCATTTTTACATGGTTGTGAAGCAAATTAAACCTTAAGACAGTTAAGGGTGCCTGACCTGGCCTCTGGTAGCACCACACGGTGCGGGAATCAGGGCTGTCCAAAGCTGGCCCTTCCACTCCTGGTCAAATGATTTAACTGAACCAATCAAACCTCCATCCAGACCTTGACGTAGTTAATTACATCATTGTACCTGTTAACTCTGGAGTGGAATGGCCATGCAGGGCAGTGATTGGAAACTCCAGGTGTACATAGAGCGCCCCCTTGCAGTGACCCCTACTGGGAGTTGGTGGTACAGCCGGTGCCTTCTAATCTGTAAGCATCCGAGTGTTTGACAAATGACTGGAAAACCTCCGGGACAAAACCGGTCTTTGCAATTACTCATCCAGTGACTTGCCATTTGCAATCCATGCTGCTTTGGCTATCGCACCTTATTTGCATACAACCTTGCTGATTTTGATGAATAACTCAAAGACACACTCACTCCTTAAAATGCAGATTTATTAAGAAAATATTTTTGAACAAGAGCCATTTTTTTTTGGTAATTCCAGTGTATTGAATAGTTCAATGTCTTTACAAATACATTCAATTGTCAAACACATGTTTTATATTATATATTACAATATAAGACATATAATAGGAATTAAAGAATGGTAATGGAAGAAATCTATACATTTAAAAAAAACTGTCAACATTTTCGTTGCTCAATGAAAATTATGGGTAAAGACCATCAAAGCAAGCATTCTAGTGCACAATCCCTGGACACTAGGGACATGTAAGATGTGGGTGTTGCTAATGTAAAGTACACCCATTTCAGGTTTTACTATGAGCTTGATTAGCCACAGTATATAGGTAACAAGCCCCCCGCCCCCCCCCCCCCCCCCCTCCCAAATTGCTGCTACAAGTTACAGAATCCTAAACTGACAATGTGTTACCCCTGAATATCAATTGTGGCAGTAGCACAAAAAGTGGAGGAGACGCATTTCAGTGCACTAGCATTTGCAAAGAAAATGTGCATTTCAACAAAAATCTATAACGTTACCAACCTAGCATGTCAAAACCAGATCAGTTTAATCAGGTCCTGTAAGTGATCAAAAAGAGAGGTAGTGCCATTTTCCATAATGCGTTTGACAGAGGTTAAAATTAAGCGCATACAGAAATCAAATACCCTTATGAAGTCCACCACTTTTTTTTTATTACTGCGTACTTCTGTGTACTGGCTTGCAAATCAGAAAAACTGTTCCCAATAGCTTGTAGCCCTGTGCAGTGTGCACAGTACTGCAGCTGGGTCTTGAGCCTTCATTTAGACAAATGGAGCATTTTATCAGGTCAGAGAAGCTGTTCCGAGCTGGTGGTGCTGCTGCATCGTATGAACAGCATTTATCCAGTCACAGAAGATTTCAAATGCATACTGTTATAAACCACAGAATACAGCCCCAGCCCCTGCCCCCCACCTCATTAAATTCCTTATCAAACATTACCCCCTTCAGATAATCTGCCCCAGCATCAATGCATTTTTCCACATTCATTTTCTAATATATTCTAAACATTCACATTTTTTAAATATCAAGTTAAAACTTTCAGACTAATCTTCACTTTTTTTCTTATTTATCCAGAAAGTAATTTTGATTGTGTTTGGACCATAACTAGTTACATGTGATTTAGGTATATATATAAAAAAAAGACCATAGATCCGACAGTGACAGTAAATTGCATAGATATTTCAAATCAAGTTGACATTGGAAAGTGTATCTATTCAGTTTATACGATGCAGGTTTCAGTGCACAGTAAAGAGTCAAAAGATGCAAAAGCTCCATTTTTTTACATCAGCTGTTGTTTTACACAACAGGAGACATTTTTATTTGAAATAGCATCACTGCAAGAGACACAATCCAGAGCTTCATAAAAATAGTTTCTAGAGAGCAACCTTTTAATAAAAAAATGCTTTCAGTTACAGGGTACAGATCACATAGCAAACAATGACGTGATAACTAATTAATTACACCCCTACAGTAGGTATTTATTTTAGCAACACTTGGTATCTCATTAGTAACAATGTAATGCAGGGGTAATACAGTACCATGAAATTACATCTTGACATGAGTTCAATGAGTTGAAATGATTACCTTCTGCTTAATTGGCTCTCGTGACTTATTCATAAAATGACTCAATGATTACAGTGCAATATGGGACCTGTAAATGAAAGCATAACCAGGTTAAGAGATCCACAGATTTAAGGCAACCACCTTTGATACCACGCATTGATATCCATTACTTTCATTAATTATCCCAGAAGAGCCTCATAATCAATGTACCACACCAGCTTCCCGTTGGATGGTTTCACTCCAGTTATTGGCCACTTCTTTGGATCATCTTTCACCCTGCTTAGCTGCGTTATCATTTCATGCTTTCCCTTCCCCAGCACTAAGACTCGTATGTTTTTGGCTTTGTTGATGGCAGAGAAAGTCAGGCTCATCCTCTGATGGGGCTTGAACGGGCTTTCCGTCAAGGCTACCAGCTTGTTTTCAAGCACGTCCAACTTGCAGCCCCGGAACAGCGAGGCCGTGTGACCATCATCTCCGACCCCCAACAGAACCCAATCGAAGCTTGTGCCGTTTATTAACCTGGACATTTCCTTCTCGTAAGATTCTGCTCCGCCGTCCTCCTCCACGCAAAGCCTTTGATTCACAAGGACCGGCATGGGGTGGATGTTAAAGTAAGGGACCTTGATGTGCTGCAGAAGGTTGTCGTGCAGGTTCCTAAAGTTGGAGCCTCGCTCGGTTAGCGAGACACAGCGTTCATCCACCATCCACAAATGAGTCTCCTTCCAAGGGAATGTGTAATGGTGCAGCACCAGCCTCTGAAACAAAGCGATGGGGCTGGACCCTCCAGAAAGAGCCAAGTGAAACTGGCCGCTCCGTTTCACTGCTTCTTCCGCGGCCATATGAAGATCCGAAGCCAGCCTTGATACGAGCTCTTCAGCCCAGGCTGTCACCATCTCGTTCGTTCTGTACTTCCCCTGGGTGATCTGAAAGCTCTCAGAAGATGCTCCGCCTTGGATGGGAGACAACAGCACCACGGCTTCGTGAACAAATGAAACCTCGTTACCTTGAAGTTCAAAGTCCAGCAGGTTTGCGTTATCCACTCCACCTGGATAAGCACGAGGGTACTCGTGCGATATGCCGTCAAGCAACGGCGTCCAAAAATTCCATGATGCCAACAGGTTCTCGGCGCTCACGAAACTGTCCCGCTTGGCCTGGAAGATGTGGGATATCAACACCGCATAGGGATCCATCTGTGCCACAGGTGTATAGACATAGTACTCTGATAACGGCTGACCAAACAAGCTCACATTCGTGTATTCAGTGACCTCCTTCCACCCACTCAATGGCAACTGAGGTTTGAAAAGATTTTTGCTGACCAGAAAAGCTGGGTATTTTAAATTTCCCTGGCCGATGTGGAAGATGATTTGCTTGGGCTTACAGTGGACGCTCACAATGTTTTGGGTGCAGAAGACCTGGTTCCTGAAGAGGACACGAACGTACGAAACTCTCTCATCCAGAGCCTTGCCTGAGGTCAGTATGAACGGGATGCCATCCCACTGGGAATTTTCAATGTACACAGCAACACCTTGAACAAGGGGGGAAAAAAACCAAAAAATCTAATGTCACTTGTCATATCAAATCTCAACTTCAGTCCAGATTTGAAAAGTTGCAGCTTGAGAGTGTCCCAGGACTGAATGATAGAGGTCTCCCACATTGCGAATGAGAACTAAAATGTGTACTGAAAATGGACTCAAGCAACAGATGAACAATGCAAGCATCTTGCATTGGATCAGTCTCATGCTTCTAAGACTCTTAAATATACATGATACACAGATTATCAAATTACAATAACGTGCATTCTGGTTCGGAAGCAGACAGCATGGCACTATGTCTACTTAACCCCCCCCTCCCCCCCCCTTTTATGACAGAACTGCTGGGGCCTGCTGTGTTTGATCCAGGTCTGTATGGCGCAATAAACTGAACTAAGAAGGCTCTGTTTTAAGCTGGCAGGCAAGGGTACAGTGACTCATAAAGACTTGGAGAGTTTTCCATGCATACTTTGAATCTGTACTCCTTTGCATCAGCAGTAGTGGTGTTTTTCATTAATAAAATGACACAATGTGGTTTCATGCTTTCAAACTTCAAGGATAACATTTGCAGACGTATCCCACACTTTGCATCAGCATTAGTGGTGTTTTTCATTAATAAAATGACACAATGTGGTTTCGTGCATTCAAACGTCAATGGTAACATTTGCAGACGTATTCCACACTGGGGTTTACTGCTAGCTGTGGGTGTGGTCTTGCTTCCGAGTGGCTTTCCACTGACAAAACCCCCTTTCACTGTTTATTGTATAGTCCCTTACATCCAGGGTAGAGCCGTTTCTTTATTAGCTCATTTTCAAGTAGTTTTAGTTCACAAAATAATTCCTTACCGGTTGTTCATTTCCATGCGTTAAAGACTCACGTGGAGTTTTGAAAGAAACACGCGTTATCCTTTTGAACAATTATTTCTGGAAGTCTGGTTCACTTCCTCCGTCATTTCGCCTCAGCAAGTGTCTTTCTGGGTCAAATCATGTTACTGGCTGCACATAGCGAAGCTGCAGGCTGGTTGTCAAAAGTTTGACGGGACGAGGAGTTTCACTCTTTAGGTGTAATTGCCAAATAAGTTCAAGTGGACAATGAAAACAAGGCTTGCAAACTGATTTCTTTAACCTGGTGTGTTAACAAAACTCCACCATTGAGATCTATACAGTGAACGGAAGAGCATGACAGGCAAGCTTTATGGAATTATCAGTTAGCTACCGCCCCTTTAAAAGACGAGGGTTAACTAGTAAAATACTACTTGGGCAGAATGCGTGACTGAATACTATAAATCATCAAAATGTAGTGGGCTTTGGACTTAGCTATTAGCTATTATGCTTACAGTTACAAGACTGAAGCTCATAATATGATGGATTGCTAAATCACAGTAAAGACATGTGCATTACCTTGGCAATTGCACAGTAATTCCTTCCAGGTTTCTTTCACTTGACATCCTTTTCGAAACTTTTTTTTTTTTTGTTTTTGCAAAATCAGATTCCAGAATTAAGCTGATCTCTGTTTTATTCTCACCGGCTACATCCTGCGAACACGACTGATTCACACTGAAACATCGTCAAAGCTTTTGTCTCACAAGCCTAACAGTACCTACCCGCGAAAGTTGGAGTGATGCTGATGTAGTCTGCGGTCTTGTTTAGTTCCTCAGTGACCTCTGAGTTATAAGCCTGGTACTGTCCAATCACTGCGCTTCCTTTAGCAAGCCGCTGTAAAGACCCAAAGAGCTTCAGTTTGCTTTTAAGAATCTCTTCAGAGCTGCTCCTGTTAACTGGGATCTCCATGGCAACGTGTGTCAGGATCTCCGTCAGGTGATTCTGAATCACATCCCGAATGACACCGTACTGGTTATAAAAGTGAGTGCGACCTGCATGAGACACAAGGGGACACTGTTCACAGTTCATCTTCTTTAAGGCTCTTTATGCAGCACACAGCACAGTCGCCACAGACACGCTGAACTGGAGCAGAGACACAATGTCTCATTTTGATAAAGGATTATTTCACAAACAGGAATTGGCATTATGGGGTCAGATTGCAGCGCTGAGAAAAAGCAAACTTTATCGTGCATGGTGTGTACATGTCATGAATGATCTAGCCAGCAAAGCAGAGTTTCACCTGTTTGAATGGGCGAATCAAACCAAAGCAGCACAGCTTGTGAACCAGTGCATTCAGTGGACGTTGCAGTTTAAGTAAAAAAAAAAAAAAAAAAAAAAAATCCATCTCCTTCTGTGCCTGTTAAAGTAAAATCACTGTGAAAAGAAAATTAACATTTTATAGTTTTGCATTCACAGATCAAACCCCAGCAAAGCAGTCTGTTTCCGAGAAGCAATCCGCTACTGCCCTCTAGTGGCTACTGATAGAAACTGAAACAATTCTTTAAACCGGGCTGTGCAACACCGAACCCTGAAGGATACAAGCACATCTAGTAGTATCTAGAGTTTGTCTAGTTGTATCTGTATTCACGACTTACAGATGTATTTATTACTTACAGGTCCTGTAACTGCAACACCATTATAGGAATATTAGCTGCTTGGAAATCCTAATGGTTCAGCACCCTTAATGATTAAAACCTATTTTAAATCTATAAACAAACAGGAAGTGATCTCCTTTCTCATCAAGATGTTCAATTATTCTGATTAGTTTGGAAGGTGGACACAGCAGGTTGTATACTACCATTGGACCTTTCTTTTTCTACCACTGCAACAGACACCTGCTTTGTGAACTAAGGCTGACTCAAAAGAAAAGAATAGAACAAAGCTGTTTGCTTAGTCCAGGGTTGGGAAATTAGACTCCCATTGCATAGCGGTTCGATCCATTCCTGGTTTTACTCCAAATTGAATAAGACATACCTGAGCTTGTTAACTATACACTGGGGCTAACCAGGCTTGTATTAAACCTTGGAATGAGGAGGCTTCTATGCACCACGAGTCTTATTTCCATCCCTGTTAGTCAATTAGGAGCCAGAAACAAAACCGGTGAATGAAACACAAACCAGCAGAGTGATCTGCTGACTCATTAGCATTTGTTTAGTTGTTGTCAGTTTCAACATGGAAAGCAAAGGCTTGCTCTGATTTGTATAAAAGTATTTGACATCCCTTGGTAATTAATGAAATCAATAGCTGCTGCTGATGTTTGGTGATCTGCATTACTGTTTCTTCAAATGCTGTAAATAACTCATTGGTTTCCCCAATGCATTTGACTGTGCTGGATTTGTTTTCAAGGGCAGACAATTCTGCAATCCTGGACAGACCCTGCAGGTTGCAGAATATACCACCAGGTGGCGCTCACTCTACTACAATCAAAGTCTTAACAACACAACACAATTTTGTAATCCAGGTGAATTGTGGATTAAGAGCACAAACAATTAGTCCATTACCTTTTGCATCCACAGTTTCCTTCATGACTATTTCCACTCTCTCAATATGATGCTTATTCCATATAGGATCCAAGAATTTTCTGTTTTCATGCCTAAATGGAAGAATCTGAGTAACAGCCTTGAAAAAAAGAGAGAATTATGTGAGCTATGTTTAAACTGTAAATCAGTAGAATAGTAGTTACACTTGATTTATTGCTTTCTCTGCATTACCAACAGATAGGAATCTACTGTAGCTTCAAATGCAGTAAGGCCATTCAGGTTTTTGGTTTGATCAGTATCAAAGTGGAATTCAGCACTGAATGGACAGAATTGTCCCCTTGCAGATAAACCTGCCACTGTTGAATGTAAACAAACTGGATAGTCAACAAGGGCTGTCATGGTAACAAGGTTGTGTATTTCAAGTCAGACCTCTGGCACGCCTCTGCGTCATTTTACCTGCTTTCCCAGATAGTGGTCTATCCTGTACATCTCCTCCTCTTTCAGGAACTTCTTGAGATCCTTGGAGAGCTGCAGGGCGCTTTCATAGTCGTGCCCGAAGGGTTTCTCCAGTACAACCCTCAGCCAGACCCCGGGGTCCGGCCGGCAGCTGCTGTTGATCTTCTCGGCGATGTCCGCGTAGCTGAAGGGCGGCACGGACAGATAGAACAGCCTGCCTGCTTCCACCAGCCCTTCCTGCTTCAGCTGCTCCCGGATCTCGGCACTGAGAGCGGCGTAGTGCTCTGCCGTCTGCAGCTGCCGATACTGAGACAGTTTCAAGAACTGGTCTTTCAGCAAGGCACACCTTTCGGGGGCCACATCGGCTGGGCAAGCCAGCCCCTTGAGGATCTCAGACATGGCCGGGTTGCCCTTCTCGGGTTCGGAAAGGGCTGCACCGTAGAAGCTGAAGCTGTGCCCGCTGCTCACCAGCTCCCCGTAGAGCTGGAAGAAGCCCTGCCACAGATACTTCCTGGCCAGGTCTCCCGTAGCCCCGACTATCACCACCGAAACGTGGCCCTTCGATTCCATCGCCCAGGTCTGCTGCTGCAGGGAGCCGACGAGTAGCAGCAGACCAGACAAAGCCTTCCACGGGATCATCTTTCACAGGGCAAGCTCCTTCCACACTGGCCTTGGAAAGAGAGGAGGGGGAGAGGGGGTAAGAAAAGAATGCACAGATTAATCTTTGCAACGAGTAGTCTGTAGATCACGCTGCAGCTCAAGGATCTGCAACGTGGGCTCCCCTCCAGGGTGATCCAGGCTGATCGCACTCATTTATCAAACAGCTACTGCAGGAACAGAGTGGTGCAATTGCTGGCCAAGGAAAAGTAATGAGGTTTAAAATGCTACCAAAATCTCCTTGCACTACATGTTGCACTGTAGTGTAACTGCAAATGAATTTTAAACAGAAGGCTACAACAGGGCCTTTCTGACAAATACTTTGTATTGGTTTTGAATCTCACTCACCTGTTGTGGTGTAAGCTGCTTTCCAAAGTAATGCATCTAAACAAGCAAACCTCATCAAGGATGTCTTGAATTGAATCCACGCTACTGTTTCACCATGTCTCAAAGCAGCAGGGATAGTGGCTGGCCACTGTTAGGTACAATGTAGCCTGGAGTTTATTGAATCCTTTGAATAGCTGGGTTTGTCGTGCATTTTTGCACACACTTTTCATCATTCATGTTTTAAGGAGGCCCCCCAATCTAAAAGTACAGAATATTTCCTGTTTTCCTTGTTAGTAAGGCAGCTCATATGATTTTCACGATAATACTCAAAGACCAAAACCAATGTGTTAACAAGAAATCAGTATCAATGCTCAATGCTTGTATTGAACAAACTACAGTAGTAGCTAAAACACTGCCTCCCCTAAAAGCAGGCTAAATATTTCAAACAGACTTAAACTCTAGTTGTCTGCTAATTTACATGTTCACTTAAAACTGAAGCTTTAAAAAAAAGCTATGCAAATATTTACTTTGCTGAACACATATGGCAAGGCCATCTATATTCAAATAAAACAAATATATCATTAGAAAATTTTGCATTGAATCTGCAGCTTGGTGGCATGCAAGTAAATTATTGTTCACAAATAAATATTGATATAGGTGATGTCCACGTTTCTGAGAAGGCCAGGAGGAGTAACCTTTGTGCTGTACAAACAGATAAAGGGTCTGCTTTTGCAACTTTCCAAAAAGCAGAGTTAGGAAAGACTGTACCAGTCACTGAGAGTTGACACTGTATCACTGCCAACATTTCTAGTTTCATCTAAATTTCAGGTACAAGAACACAGTGTGGGTGTTTGAACATGAATGTAACGTGAACATTATATGCATACGACTGTTATAAAAGTTAACTTTTATTTTTGTAAAATTAAACTCCTTAAAGAAAACAATACACAGTATATATTTAGGGTGTATAGAGCTACACACAGTAAGCACGAGATGAGGTTAGCACCCGTTCACTTTCCTCAAAGCTTTAATACTGAAAGTGTTATAGTTCACATTATTTTAAAAAAACATATGCATAACTGTTATGCCCGCCAAGGTATATGTTTTACACAAAACTATGTTCGTGTCTTGCGGTCACTGACAGTACAGTATAGTACCTGCGCGGTACAGACAGCACACAGCATGCTTACATAGCCGAAGAAATTGTAAAAATGCCATGCTATCATTTATTCATCGGTTTGTAGTTTTAGACATTCTAGTATAAAAAAAAACATAATAAAATAGGCTACACACTGTACGATACAGATAAAACATGCAAGTGTCAACCCAACGTTTCTGTTACCATTTCTAGTTTTAAACAAACATGTTGTTACTTAAAATTGTAGTTTAAATACATAATCCTGTGACAACAATATGAATACAATTCAATAATGAATTATAATAATGCACATACCTAGCACCAGTAGTACTGTCAGTCCACACTTCTGTGTTGTATAACTGTGTGTGCTGAATTGAGTAGCTAAACTTCCTGCATTCAGCAGTCGTGACATACCAGGATATCCGGATTTGAAACGTTGCGGTTTACAACGCGAAGCATTTGGATCGTGCTCTTACATTTCTGTAAACCAATTGTAAAACGAGACGTAAGGTAAAGTTTTGTGCGTGAAACACGCAAAAGGTTTTAATAGGTACGTTTAAAAAATACAAGTTAATAATTCAGCAGAACATGCGCGACGTGTGGATTGAACAGAATTGTAAACCTTTTGTAAAAAAATTGGGACAGAGTAGACGTGTCACAGTGCCACTTCTTTAACGTAAAATATTTAGTCACTGACAAGTTACTTTGTTTTTGTTTGTTTCATAATTTTTTTTTTATCTTGAATTAAATTCGTACTGTTTTGTTTTATTTGACATAGCATTTGTTAGCTACCCCCACCCACACTGGCTTTTATTAAATAAATTCTTTAGCAACATAAATAATGGAAAAAGTTGTATCTCTTCACTGTCTTTATTGGATTGTAATGCATGTGCATATGTTGCTGTACATTTAAACATTTCTGCCAAAAAAAAGCTACATTCACTTAAACACATAAAATGTTGTCTTTTGTTTTCCAATATCTTCTTATATTGTCTTGCACAGCACTGCTTCAGGGTAAACTACTTGGAATTAGTTAAACATTAAATATAAATCTGGATATAATGTGAAGCCCATACTCTTACATGCATGTAATGAGGCTGTGTTATTTTCTTCAACACTGAGGTGGACTGGAAAGCCCATCATGTGTACTTTCCTTGCAAGTGTAGCAAGGACCACCTTCATGTAACCGACCCTACGATACTCAGGGAATGTGAATCCCATTCGAATGGCACAGCTTTCATCAAGCAGAGCCCAGGAGATGGGGCTGCCATTATCATCCAGGATACAGCAACTTGGAAGGTTCTGGATGCAGGTCTTTATATAATTAAGGCTGTGTTCACTACCGCCATATTTCACACTTCGGTTCACTATCTCAGCGTGAGTAACTCTAAGGCTCGATATTCTTGGCGCCACGTCAGTCCTGCAACATAAAGGATAAAGACAAAGTATTGGAAAAAAGAATGAATATTGTATGATATGCAATGGTTTGTTAACATATAAGGATGCATGATTTATCAACAATTACAGAAGGCTTGGAAACATCTCATCCTGATGTGCTGTGAACTGCCATATGCTTAAAACGTGTGCAAGCAATGGTTTTATTCCAATCAGGAAAAAAAATCACACTTTCAAAATAATAATGAGCCATTTTATAAATAATAATTAGGTGTTTTGTTTTACTCGGCTGTGCCTCCTGCCTCACAACGCACCTGCAGCAGTACAACCAATGCCTTGTCATGTGTCATTGCTTCCACATGCAATGGGGATGAATAGCATCATCACAAATCACATTGTAAAGCAGAGCAGTACCCACCTCACATCTGGAAGACTTTGTGGATCATGATGAATTAAAATGCAACTGGGATCAATCATATGATCTATTTTCTGTTTTTCTCCCTGGACGGCATCAAAGAGAGAGCTTGGAAAAGCTTTGTAAGGATAATAAGAAAACGGCTTGTTATCACACATTTTACAATAGGGTACAGTGGGGTGCAAAATTATGAAACCACTGCCAAAATATGAAAGCGAAAGATAACCACAAGTCAATTACATTTGATCAGATTTTTTTACCAAATCTCTACCTCCCTTTAAATGTTTGTAGTTGTTAAGCTGTCTCTGCATCCTAATAAAGAGAAAACTACTAATTAAAGACTGTTTAAGATCTTTTTTCTCTGCTACAAATCAAGGAGATTTTAAATGATGGACTTGCAGTCAGTGTACACGCAATACTAGGTATTTTATGCTGAAAAGAACATTTGTCAGGACAACTGTTAAACGATTGAAAATAACAAAAGCACAACGATAAACTAGGCGACTGCACAAATGAAATGCAATCAGCAATGAGCAATTAACATTTGAAATAAAAATTATGCGAAACAGAATCAGGCTCAGTCAAGATATGAAGGTAAAAACAAGTGACATTGTTTTGTAATTAAGCCTTTTCTGAGATTAATTAGGAAACGGAATCATCTTAAAATAAGATTAAAGAGACATCATGTGTTCAAAACTAAAACTTGAAAACTTCAAACCCTAGTTATATTTTATAGTTAAGAATTTCCATATGCTATACCTAGGAAATGACAGGGTTGCTTCCAGTTGATTACTGTCTTGTCCTTCAGCATTGTCCTCAGACTGGCCACATCCTTGGTGAACAGTGTGTATAGATTAGAAAATGGATTATGAGGATCTTGTATGGCCTTAGAAACAGACAGAAAAAGCTATCAATAAACTAGAACTATTAACATTTCAAGCACAGGTACTGTTTACAGAAAATCATGTTACTATATAGTACTTAGAGCAATGGTCAAAAGTTTTGCAGCACCCTATAGAATGAACACATTTTGCTTCATAAAGTCAATGAAAGCTGATGAATAATGTTGTGTTAACATACTGAATTACATACCGCTTTGTAGTTTTCATTCTTAATGAAAAACTGGTACAAATTGAAAAACGTAACATTTCAAAATCTAACATGAAATACTGAACTACTGTTATGGCTTCCAGTAGACTTTTGCAATATAATTGGGAAGTTTATTTGATTACATGATGCTAAATAAAAGATCAGAATTATGTTCTTATATAGTATTTTTTTTGATGATGTTTCAATCCTAAAATTCTAGGTGATGCAGAACGTAGCTGTACAATAGAACAGGGACCATGGCTTGACTCTTTTTATTTGAAAGTCATTCAACATGCCATAAACATGTCCTTTAATTGTCCCTGACAGACCTAGCAGATAGACTCATACTTTCAGTGTTTGACATTGTTATGTGTTTAATCCTAAAAGGTTTTTTTTTTAGCTTAGTATAGTACCTTTCTTTGACGTCGACAGACTACAGTTTTGAAGGCAGGCCAAGAATCCACGCACACCTCAAGATTACATGCGTTACCATGGCGAATTTGAGCAACAGCCCCGTAAACCTGCGGATCGCAAGACAAAATGAGTGTAATAAATATACACCATCCAAACAAATAACTAGGGGTGTGCTGATACTTCTAATTGCCTTTAAGAAGTATTTATCAACAGGCAGAAAAAATGTAGATTCATTAATGTGTTGATTTCAAAACAAGAAAAGCTGTACTTCACCTTTACAACCGAGCACCACTCAATGGCAATTAACTCCCGCATTGAGTGTTTTTAAGGCTCTGACATTACCGTACCAAAGCCATAAACAAAAACTTTGTTTATACTGCCATACTGGTATGTCAGTACAGTAATAAAAATGTCCAATCGGCTTTTAATACACTCAGTGTGGTAGGTAATTGCCATTGATTGGTACTCAGATGTAAAGGTGAAGGAAGGACATCTTTCTTGTGTTGAAATATTTAATACCTGCCGATAATACTTCTTAAAGGCAATTACGAATAGGGGTACAAAGATCAGCACAGCCCTACAAATAACACTTTTAAACCTGCAGCCACTGATGCATTTCTTGCTGGACCAAGAGACACTGACGTTTGCAGCTGTCTAAAAACATCCCTTTGTTTTCTTTATCACTGTTTTTCAAAGCCCAAATTTGAATGAATTACGTAAATCAAGTTTACTCTTCACAAACTTTTTCAACTATTTCAAAGAAAGTTTATTAGTTTATTCAATTTTTTCAAAACACTATTTTAGTTTAAAAAGCAGTCCTTAAAACAGTGCTTAAAATGTTGGTAACAGGGCCCAGTACATACAGTACAGCAGTAGAGCTTTTTAATTCTTACCATGATTGAGTGTGGCAGCTGTTGAAGAAGGATATCTTTCAAAGCAGATAGTTTTCGGGATGATTGCAAAAGAATCATAGCGGCTGAGAGGTGTACAGAGTCTGGACTAAGGATGCGGATGTTAGTCTTTATAGGGCTTCGTGCACACTAGACACGCAGGTCATGCAAATGTATTTAAAATGTAAAATATGATGTAACTAATAAAACTGAATCATCCAGTTGATCCTCCTTGAAAACAGTATGAAAATGACACCTGGGGTTACATAAGTGCAAAACTCTTAATTCATTGAAAAGTTAAAAAATATGTATATTTAAATAGCTCAAGCTTTGTGAGCTGAAATCTTAGCAAACCACGTCCAGTATGTTTAAAATGCTGAATGAAAATTTACTTTTTGTTACATATCATCAAAAGGGTAACAAGTTTCAAATGTTCTTTATTCTGAGTGGTGCGGAGTTACTGCTCCGAGCATAAAATACATTTTATGCCAGGGTAGTGTGCATGCATAAACCACATCGCATACACTATTGTGTAGCACACTTCTTTCTGTTCGTGTTAGGACGAGGCATCTGTTGCTTGTCACAATATGTTGCACACGTACACACACTTGATCCGTCATGACCTGCTTGCAACTGGAGTCGTGCTTTCTTTCTGATGGTGGCTTTGTGCAAATGCTGCCATTCAGGGAACACCTGGGACTGTCCTGATGGATACTTTGGTCATGTGGCCACTATTATTATTATTATTATTATTATTTATTTCTTAGCAGACGCCCTTATCCAGGGCGACTTACAATCGTAGGCAAAAACATTTCAAGCGTTACAATACAAGTAATACAATAAGAATACACTATAATACACTATCATGCCCCTTGTGAGGTCATTGAGATCCTTCTCTTTTCTCATGATTGTTGCTGAATAGTTGCACACAATGCAAAGCCATGTGTGACGGCATAGAAAGCTCAAGCTGCTTAATCAAGCACAGACATCACAACTTTGTAGGTTAAGAGCCCAGGGATAAGATACAGCATAAGCTGTACAATAAACACTGAATTATAATTATCACCATCATTTAAACTTCCCTTTGAGATAGGTTATATGCATGTTTTATTTGGGTCCTTCACAGGGTGGTTATTAGCGATGGGTTCTAGGGAATCACGTTCTCAAACACTGATAAGGCTACTAAATTAGAAAGAATCATAGGACACCAGATGAGTGAGTGGCCAACCGCACCGACAATTATATCTGCAACTTTTAATCAGGCCTCGACAAGCCCCTCACCTTGAAGACGACCCTGCAGCAGTGTGGAAACACGCCCACAATTCATTTCCATAGAGGGAGCGATTGCTGAGTGATGCTGCAGTTCCCAGCAATGGGGTCCCTCCGTTATAAACGAATGCTGAGTTGCAGTGACATTATTTTTATTTTTTTTTTGTAAATCAAACATCTCAATAGAAACGTTCCTGTATTATTGGGTCTAAACGGTGCTGGATATAACTTCAATCTAAAAAGGTAATTTAAATAAAGTAAAAATAAAAATAAAAAAAAAAGTTTAGCCGGGAAAACCAAAGGCATGATATTAATAAAAGTCCCAAATTACTTTTTCCTTTGTAAGCTTTCAAGTTGTTGTTTGCAGCGGAAGTATTAAAGGTTTTAAGTGCAAAACCATATATTTAATATTTCTGCACACACCATTAATTAATTCCGCTTAACTAATAACCATCCTTGCTAAAATATAAAAAAAAAAAAACTAAAAAAAAACCTGCATTGTGTTTTAAACACAATGACGATACATTTGCACACAGTTTCCCTACCCATGCTGCAGCTGCGAACACACGATTCTATATATACTGTAATACAGTACAGCCTGAATGTGACTCGCAGGATAGCACCACGTCAATAAATCCACACCACGGGACGGGGAGTTCGCGTTCTGATAATGAGCGGCTTGCTTGCCTGGGCATGTAGACCGGAGCCTTGAACAAGTTCCAACTTGCCCCTGAAAAGAGCCGCACCACCTACCCGCAACCCCCAGCATAAATAAGGAAGAAAATATTACATCACGTGTAAGAAATTGTGAGTAAATATCTTGGGTTGCAGGTGTTTTCTTTCTTAGTTTTGTTTATTTTTTTAAAACCATTGCGTACACGAACACTGGTCAAACATTAGTACAGAACACGCATATACAGTACAGCCTACTCCACGTCTCTGCAGACTCAGGCATGTCCGCCCGACCAGCCTGCTTGCAACTTTCTCAGCAGAGACCAGATACAGATACAGTGCCGCGCACCTGGGACGAGTTACGATTGTGACAAGGTAAATGAATCTGCATTACCCGAAATGTTTTATTTATTTGTTATGTTTCACCTTCATTTATATGATTGTTAATTTGCAGTGTTTTCAAACTTGCATTGTATATTAAACACATAGAAGTTTATATTTTTTAATGCTCCCGAACTTACAACCGAACTCAACTGTAAATCTTAAAAAAAAAAACATAGCATGCAAATATATATAGGAGGATGAATTGTACAATAACAAAATAACGGCACTGATACATTCAGTGTTGAGATTTCTGACGCAACGGTACCATTTTTTTGTAATCGTTAACTAAACTGTTTACTCAGCTATCAATAATTTCAGACTTTTTTTTTGTCTACCGCAATGTAGTTTCCTAATGACAAATGGGCAAGCGGTATATTTTTGTTGATTACCTTTCATTCGCTTTATTTAGTGAGGTTGTGTGATAAATTGCGTTCTGCACCTTTAAGAATGCCGTAGTGCGAAATATTTCTCCTTGATAAACCGCACAGCAGCAGTTCCGAAGTCAGCCGAGCAAGAAGAATTTTAGATTTCTGAGTGCACAATTAAACAATTACAACACCTTTACAAATATGCCATAAACATGCATTCTGTGTCTGTGAAATTTGGTTTTGCAAGATGCACTGCCTACAGTATTTCAAACTATAAGTTTAGTAGGCAGATAGTTTAAATTATATACAGGTAATTAAAACACTTGTATTATTGTTGCTGTTATTATTTAAGCATACGAATGTATGTGTGATAGTCGCAATGTAAGACGCATGTGTTCCATAAGTGAACTTTAGATAAATAAATAAATAAATACAATAAAATAAAACCCTTACTCTCAAACTACAGAAAACAACTGTGTGCGTGAAGGTCAAGTACATTTGCCAGGTTTGACAAAGCAAGTTACAATGGTGTAAAGATATCAAGTCGTATTGATGACAGTAGATTACTGTACCCTTTGTGGCTTATTTTATAACCCAGAATGCATTCTGCCCGGCGCCATAAGCGGACAACCAGCCTTATTAATTATTATATTACATGTTAAGGCTGCCTAGCTCCTAACAGGCTTTTAGTAGGTATTGCGCATGTTATCTGATCATTAAAATGCTAAGTGAGGGAGGCATTATATCAGGTAATATCTCATATATACATGAATAGTTGCCAAATAATTGTACCCATGTGGAGTGTACTACACTTTTTGACGGTTCCCAATTCAAAATTGTCAAAGTGTCATTTTTTTACAGTCAAATGTTGAGTTATGACAAAGATATATGGCACACCTGTGGATTTTAATTTTTTTTTTTTGTCTCTGAATTATTCAATTCCAAAAAGCCCAAATACCCCATTAGTGGGTCTAGGTCACATCTTCATAGTAAAGGACGCATGTCTAGGGGTAAGACATTATTATGACATCACCTGGCTAGTATAAATTAATACTTTGTGTGTAGGTTGAAACTTAAAACTTCCTCTCCTGGATTCCCACTTGTGCAAGATCAGCTATCTGCAGTATTCAATCAGAGCCCCATGTCCTAAATCGACCTTTCTGTGCAATGCCTGTTTCTTGCAGCAGAGGGTGTCTTCAGAATGTTTGAATAGTGCTTCCAGTGTGGGTTCTGCTGCTCTGCTTATTACTTTTCTCTAAATCTGTCTGTCCTTGGATTTGAGCTTGTCTGGAGATTCCTGCATGCCAGCACACACCAGCCTCCCTCATTCCATTCAGATCATGTGACTTTTCAACTACCCAACACAGGTAAAGGCAGATGTGTAGGGAAATGTAAAAAAGCAATCTGAAGCTTTAAGCCGTGGAAAATCCTGGGTCTGGCACTGCGAATCAGATATCAAAAATAAGGCTGAGTTTGACACCACTGCAATAAAGTAGGTTCATAGTTCAATTAGTCAAGTAACCCTCCAATAGTCATTATGTGCCAGGGGAGCCTCTGAATTCTATCAATTCAACATCTAATACAACATCTATGAGGGATAGAACAGAACAGATCAAATAGTATTCTGTAGTACAGATGTTCATTTAAATAGATTTATATTTGATAAGTGTGATGTTAGCATATACACTAAAAAAAATGCACACACAAAAAACAAAAGTGCCTTTAAAATAGGTCTTTAGGGCAGCTGAGAGGTTTCTGCCCGCTGCTAAAGAGAATACAGAGCTGAAATAGTATCTGAGATTGACAGTGGGTGAAGAGGTATGTGAAAGCTGAAATTTGCACAGTAATACTGAAGCTTTTCCCCTGAGTTATACTGTGCATGTTACCGTGGAATACCACAGTGAAATTGAATAAGGAAATGATTGAATGCATTTCTCAGATGGCATTTGCCCTTGCCAAATGATCTTCAATGGCAACCCTTACAATAACTCTGCAGTGGTAGCTCTTTTAGGTCTTCTTCAGGGTATAACAGTGATTTTATAATGAAAGTGAATAAGGTGTAATTATTGTGTAAGAAATGTCATGCTATACTTAATAGAAATCACACAAAAAAAGATTGTACTCAGGAACTTCAGAACTGTGTTCTATGCACATCTCTACAAAGGATAAGGTGGTGGATTTTCAGTTATACTTTTCAGAGAATTTTACAATGAACAGTGTGTCTTTAGCCCACAAGAGCGGTCTTGGCAGGAACTGTTGGACTAATCAATGAATTGAATACTGTAACAAGCATTTGATTTAATAATCATTACGGGAAATGGGTTTTTATTGTGTTCAATTAGACCACAGCTTCAAACAGGGCGTCTATTCAGTGGAGCTACACAGTGACCGGCCGTTACATAGACATCATGAAAGCAGGGCCCTTTCCGCAGCAGAGTTTTGAAACCTGATAGCTTTAACACTACACGCAAGTATCTATATGTTCATGTGTTTAAAGTGTGTGATATTCCTACTGGAATGTCACAGTAGTGATTGGATCATGATTTTAGCATACTTTAATTCTAGATATGAAAACGATTCTAAAAGAGGTGTACAATATTTCCAATATAGATGGTGTATATTTTTTGCCAGTCAATCCCCAACTGTGTTATCAGCATTATATCATTTAATCATTTATAAAAAAAAAAGAACACTGGATAATAGAATCACAAATGGGATTTTCTCCCTTCTTTAAGTGATTCTGAAGGTGCCTTTTGCACAGATGACATCACAGTGCATTACTGTGATCAATAGAAGCATCTATTGGCTGATATAGACCCTTTAATTAACACTGCACATGCATATTAATCACGGGACCTCCCGTGCAGCCTGCAATTACTGAGAGGGCAGGCCAATTATAATGCATCTGTCTTCTCTTTTGAAGCGGAAGAATAGTGCATCAGGGTATCGACTAGCAAAGCTAATTTCACTGAATTAGACATGTTACACTTCAGATGCACAGTACACAGGATAGTCTTAAAGATGTAAGATAAAAGAAGAAATGCTTCTATTGATCACGGTAATGCATTGTGATGTCATCTGTGCAGAAGGCACCTTCAGAATCACTTAAAGGAGGGAGAAAATCCCATTTGTGATTCTATTATCCAGTGTTCTTTTTAAGGTGTGCAGATGGACATGCTTGATAGAAAATGCATTCAGTTACAGATTTACAGATTACTAAATCAGAGTTACCAGTATCATGAAAAAGTAGACACCCACAGCATGTGAAGAGTAACATATCAGCAGAAACTGCTCCCATCAAAAGAATCACGAGGTATAGCCTTCAATAGCTCAGCTGACCAGTATTCCTATGATTTTGTCCAACCCTGCCCTATACACTGCTTGTACTGCAAACATACCTCTCTTTCCTGCACTTTAATGCATGGTCTGTAGTACACATAGCTTTAGCTGATTCATTCAGAATTAGCTGGGCTGATGATTAAATCAAGCAGTCTGCTGAAAAAAAAAAAATCAATCCCTCGATTATCTCCCCTCAGCAGAGGAGTGCGGTGCATGCAGCATTTGAGACTCTTAAAAGCCCTTGACTTCAGATTGATTTCAGGTCTTTCCAGGACAGGTTTTCCTTTAAAGTCACACCAGACAGATACATTATGCCGACAATGTGTTTTTTCCCTGCAATCTAAAAACTACAATCTATGAGTGGATCCTATGTTAATTCTCTTAAATAGTAAGTAGCTTCACATTTCTTTTTCTTAGATTTGTGTATAGCGCCCCCTTGCTGTTTTATGCGGCTTTGCAGTCATTCTGATCAGTTCTTAAGCTCTTCAGTTCTAGTTGCCTGCCATAGATAACATAGGCTAGATCAGCAAAGTGTTTTACAGAAATACGAGCCAGTGCCATCTAGTGGCCAGCTATCAAGTTACATTTTGTTTTGCTGTGCACTTGATCAGTGATCCCCAAACCGTTCCTGAGGACCCGCTGTGTCTGCTGGGTTTCATTCCAACTGAGCTCTCAATTATTTATTTGCATAATTAGACCTTTTCAATTGTTTTCAGCTCTTAAACAGCTGCAGAGTTCAAGTTGCTTAAAACGTTACAGCTAACTTGAAATATGCAGCTGTTAAGAGCTGAAAACAATTAAAGGTCTAATTAAGCAAATAATCAGTTCAATTAAGGGTGTAGTTAAGTAATTGAGAGCTCAGTTGGATTGAAAACCAGCAGACACAGGGGGTCCCCAGGACCATGGTTGGGAACCACGGCACTAGATGGTGCTTGCTAATAAAAAGAAAATCATTCGCTGGTTTCACAAACCCTGATTAGCCTAATATTTGATTAACTGCAGTAACAACCCCTCAGACTGATTGCAGTAGCCAGCACACTCGGATTCCTGTTTTTAAGTGAAATGCCCCATTTAGTTTTTAAAATAGTTTATAAATATTTAAGAACTCTGAATCCACAGTTCAAGTGAGGCACAGACATGGTAAACCCCTGGCTCCTGCACACAGCTCTAGGGTTTGCCTCTGCATTAACTCTCTGGAAAAACCATTATGAAATGTCCAGTTCCTGTGACAGTTGATTGATGTAAGTTGATACAGTGCCTTTGGTTTCTGCCTCTCTTATCAGTGAGATGAAACTGGTATCAAACTTAATTTTGGTTTACTGTTAATGACGACATGATTCTCTAAGCATGCTCACAAGCAAGGCTCCCATTCCCTATGATGTGCAAGCTCTTAGCTGTATTCAGTGCTTGGACTCAGGGATGAAGTGATAATCCATTAAGAGCCTGTGCTGTGTTTGTTTGCTGGGCCCCATTATGAAAACACCATTTGAGCATGTCTGAGAAGATGAGTCTGTCAAAAGGATCCTCTACCTCCTTCTCTGCACCATTACTGCACAGAAACGTTTACAAAGGCTTCAAGTTGAAAAGGTTGTCTAATTGTATTTTAGTACGCCATAACCGAACTTGACTGTCCTGGGGTGAGTGTTCTAACCCTAGCCCCTGAAAAGCAAACTGTTTTAATAGAAAACATATGTTTTACAGCAGTTGAATTGTCTTAGTATGACTCAGAGAATGGGTGCAGCTTGCAGTGAATGGAAGTTTCACAATCTGCTGCCAGCACTGGTCAACATGATTGCAACCGTCTTCTTAAGTCAGTGTATCAGGTCCTGTCGAAAGCTGCCAGAGCTTTATCAGTCTCGGGCTAGCTTGGTATGGAACACGCTTTAACAGTGATTCAGAAGGCACAGTGTAAAGAGATGGGTATTGCAGTCACTGTAGGACGTCTCTCAGTACTTCATGTTAAAAACCTCACACATATTTCACCAGCCCTTGCTGTGTCCCATACAGTTTTCAAATTGCTGCCTTATTAGGTCATGATAAAACTCTGAGCGTATTTGTCGAACTCAGCACATTTTTTTGTATATATAAAAATCTGTAACTGTGTATTAAGCTGCATACACATTTACATATGGAGGCATTCATGAGTTATAAGCCTCATAAGCTTACATAGAGTCAAACAAAGATACAAGTGTAAAAATGTAAAAACAAGTATTTGTGCTGCACATGAATATCAGCAATGGACACCAAAGAATCACACTGTGTATCAGTATAAAATTGAAGAGTTGTGGGGCACTGCCACTTTAATTCCAAAGCTGGGGCAGCCCTGCTCAGTGGAGCCCACACAATAGATGGAATGCAGTGAGTTAAATAAGAGATCAGATCACTGTTCTCAAGTTCCCTGATTCCAAGCTTTTGTTTTTATGTCATTCTCATCACGGTACACACAGTCTCCTCAAAAGTAGAAATGTCAACTACCTAAATATCTATCCGCTGCCTGCTCGCTTCTCTTTGAGTCTCATGATGCTGCTGTTTATAACTTCTCTTCCTTTTCTGTCGCATGATGTCGTGTTACCCTACCCCCCTCATGCCAGGCTCACTAAATAACCACCTGACTTATTCGAAAACAAGCATCATCTCACTCTTTAGTTTAACATTAGCGTTTACAAGACAGGTCGATCATAACCGCTGTATAAATGTCAATTATTTTCTTTGTTTTTTTTAATGTTTGCAGTCACTCATAGCTGTTCTTATTGCAGTTACTCAAATTTTGTGCTTAAATAGTGTGATTTTTTTGATAAGTCTGTATTACGCGGCTTCGACTTTGAGCTCAGGAGCTGCTTTTCCGTTCTACTGTCATGCCTTAGACATATGTAATGTAGGCTAGATCAACCAAAGTGTCTACAGTATAAGCACCCGTAACATCTGATCTGCCCTGTATTAAGTATATCTCTAGCAGGCAATTTAACAGATTTATTTAAAAAAAATACAGTATTTCAGTAATTGCAGTTAGAATAGCAGGCATCATAAAAAAACAAAGGCATTTAAATGTAATGCGACTTACACTTTAGTGTAAAAAAAACAAACATATGATACTTTTAAAAAAGGCCATTCCCTTCTACAATTGGCTCTGAGTAATAGATTGCTGTCAACAGATTCTTTGTGCATTGCGGGCTCACTGGACTGACTGACTGCTCCCTGGAAGAGCAGAGAGCACAGAAGGCTATACTGTGGAATAGTGTCATAAATAACAGTGATACTTCTTCTGCTGGACATCATTGCAAGATACAGGTGACTTAGTTACAACTTACTTCAAGTATAATTGAGTTGATGCTTTTATTTATGCTCTTAAACATGATACAGTAGCTACAACAAAAGGCTTTTTGTAGCTACTGCACACTATAAAATAATGACTGTTTTAAATATCAAATATCAGTGACTGGTTGTAGTGCTACGCAACAGATTGTACAAGTACTTTTATCCTTCCTTTGATTTGAAAGCAATGAAAGAAGCATTTTTCATATACACTGTTGCTGAATAGTTGCACATGGCTTTCACACAGTATATACAGGTCATGTGGCCACACATACATTTGCTTAGATTGCAGATTAGAGAATCTTCAAATTTTTCTTGCATCAGCCATTTTTGGCGTGTCTATATAGTAAAATGTATATGTACATTTTTGGCATGACTGTTGCCAGCATATTTGTATTTTTTATACCGTGGCTTCAGAAGTGTTGGTTTCACCTTCCACAAAAATTATCTTTTAAAGTCCAAGAGCGAACCAGCTGGTAGTAAATCCTTACTGCATGTGAGGTTTTCTGATTATGCTGTATACCTGGGGTGAGATAACGTTGGAGCTGCAACGTTGTAAAGAACCTTGTTTTTCTTGTATGATTATCTCCTGAACTGAACGTCAGAAATTTATTCTGGTCCAGGGTGTATAGGTCTAGTCCCTCGAACAGCTGCATTTTAATCTGGAGAACCACTCACCCAATTGTGATGAAACATGACCTCTGATTGGCTGGGAAAATGAATCATTTGTTCTTCAGAGCCACTGTTCTATATTTTCTGAAGGTTATATCTTGAGAACCACATATATTGGGAATCTATGCAACATCCTTTGGATGTAGGTCACAATGGCCTGTGCTTCATGGAATGTGCAATGTACATCCTTCACACAGTATATTTATGCTATGCTTGTGTGTTAGCTCTTACCTCGACTGAGGAGAATGTAGTTTTAGCCGAGATTCTTGTTATTCAGATAAGTAGCCAATTCGGCTTTAATGCTAAGATTAGGCCATTACTGCTAATGATTAGATCTGATATACCATGCAACTTTGGAAAGGGTTAAATGATTTTAAGCCAAGTGAAATGAGTGCAACCCATTAAACTAAGACATTTAGTGTCCCGCATTAAAAAGGCTCCCCCTTGGTGTAGCTTGGTGCTCTCCTGTGAACACGTGAGATATGCACAGTGACCCCAGAGGTTGCGTTCCCCTTTAAAAGTCATGGCACTCACGGATATGCAGAGCTCATGCAGTCAGTGCTGCGGCAATGGGGAAGTCTGCTGAGCAGTGCAGTTTGAGCTGCCAGGGAGGGAGAGAAAGAGAGAGAGAGAGGGGAGGGAGAGAGAGAGGAGGGAGAGCAAGCGAGCTAACAATGTCATTCTGTTTCGAGAGGCAGTGCTGCAGTCAACTTTATGTGCCATGAAGACACTCGTTATCATTCACAGCATCCCGGACCGCTGTAAGTATACCAAGTTCTGCATTTTCATTTTCATCTTTATTTTGAACTTTTCCAGGGCTCTTTCTCTGCTCTTGCGATGGATGGCAGTACTTTTGATTGCATTCTCATTATCTGCTACCCATTGAAGATTGTCTTAAAGGCGCACTGTTTTAAATTTGTTCTTTCGACTTTGAGAGGTTGCATTTCACAGCCATTAGCAAGCATGACCTTCTCCCGGCACCACAGGGCAGGCCCGTGGGTGGCATTTTGTAGCCGAATTGTTCTTTTTGCATGTCATCCTCTGCTAATGCAGCAGCTGAAGCAGGAATAAAAGTAATTATGTTGCAATCATTGGTGGTAAAATATAGTGCAGTGTCAAGCGATGGTTACAGAATTGTCACAGAACAAGGAAATTACCTTTAGCATCAGTAAAGCATGCATGAAGTGTTTTTAATCAAACCTGAAACGAGTTCAGTGCTTTAGAAGCTGCAGTGCAGTGGATCTTTAGGAGAGCACAAGCTCTGCACCATCTGTGAGGCAGAGGAACAGTTAACCATGTGCAGTAGTAGAGTAAGGATGGGGTATGTGCTCCAGTGGCCTTCCACTCCCCAGTCAGTAAGCCCTTGCCACAATGTGCTGGCTCGACACTATCCCACAAAACGTTATCTCCTCTTCCTCACTCGCAGAGACCAAAACCAGACACACACATTCCTCTGCCTTCTGCCGTCATGCAAAAAGTCTGCTCAGAATTGCCTTGGTGCAGTTATTTTCCGTTATTTAAAATTGTTTCTAATGAATGCCTCTCTGTACAGTTTTCTGTTCCAGTTTCATAATTAAGAGGTGTTTGACAAGGAGACTGTGTGAAATTAAAACTGTACAGCTTCTGTAAGCAAAGTATATATGTAAAACAAAAAAACAAAAAACACAGTAAAATAGGAAAATAAAACGGTATTAATGTTTATTTTATTGGTGGCTCGAAAATGGATGGTCCAATTGCATAACAGAACTAGTGTTTTATTTGAATGTGATGAGCTGTTAATATCCAGTATTTAGTGAAAGTTTGAGAATAGACTGCAGTAGCGCAAAGTGACAAAGGAATCTCAAATAAATCTCTTTTTATTACACAGTCCTCATAGCTAGCAAACCTCTGGGCAATATCTGTTAAATATTTCTAGCAGCTCCTAATCAGATAAGAATCCTACTTACAGACCACTAGCAAACTGCTGCATTTTATCACTCACCTGACTTTCATTGCAGCTCTGGGGAACTCTCTGGAGATCAAATGCAGTAACATATGTGTGCTGCTTACTGTAGACTTACCGTATACTGTACCTGCAATAGAACCCTATGTGTCATTTCATGTTTGCATCCTCCTTGCTTATAGGGCATGATATACAGTTCAAATTATAAAATGATGATTTAACTGTCACTGGTCCATTCATTTATTTTTTCGCCAGCAGGTATAATTTGTGATTTTGCTTATTGTACACTTCTTGTAAAAAAGTGTAAGTAGTTTAAACACATGAGAGAAACAGGCAGGCACTTCAGCAGTAACTATCCAACGGCCTTATCTCTGAACCAGTCTTCTTCTCTCGTGGTTGAATTGTGATGATGTCACCGTTGCAGTATTCCTTTAAAAAAAAAATTCCATAGTTTAAACCCTGCAGTCGCATTTCTGTGATGCAGGAGAAATTGTGCAGCATGTGCATGAATTGTGGCTTGGAAAATGATCTCTGTATATATAAATATGTACGGGGCTGTATAGATCGAGGCATGGTTGAAAAGAGGGCCCTTTGTTCTTCTTCTAGCATATGGGATTTCATAGCATAGTTGTGGTGTTTTGCTGTAACCCTGCAGGGTCTGTGCCGGTTTGAAAATGACCACTGCAGGGGATCCCTGACAATGCAGAATGCGTAAAGGTGTCTCGTCACTAGATTAGTGTCATCTCATAGAGGACACTGCTCGATTACTTGCTGAATATGTCTTCTTGGTCCAGACGTGACGGGACAACCATTTAAAGTTCATATTTCAACCTAATTCCGAAGCCATTCTTCAGGGAAACCTATCGTTTGTTTTGTTTTTCGTCTTCTTTGCAGTAGAAGGTCATTTAAATATCTCTTAAACTCGTCCCCTTCTGTTCCCACACTCAAGCACACTGCAGCCACAAGCCACTATGGATTTTAAACACGTGCATTCTAGCACTAAATCATCTTTACATGAAACTCCAGTTCAGCAGAAATTGACTTGGCTAACCTTTAAAATGGTATGCCTTTCAAGCTCTAAGCAAGATTTATTATAAAAAAAAAAAAGACCCCCAACAAACTCAATACAAAGCAGATTTACGATGTGTAGACATGGCGTTTCCTCAGCGTTCAAATAAAGAATCACATTCGAATCTCTTCATCAAGAGGTAAACTATATAAAGTACAATGGCCTCTTTTGATAGAACACAATTTACTTTGTATTCACTTTTGTTTCTCGCTGAGTTTTGGTGACTCATTTCAAATGACTAACATGCGTTTTGGAAACTCTTCCTCTCCTCGGTTCATGTTTTGTCTACACGGAGATTGATATCCGCTAGAGAAGTTTATTTTCAAAACTCAAATTGCAAATGTTCTTCAGTGGCAAATCCACACTCCACTCCCATTCGAATTACTTTGTGTGGCTTTAAAAAGGTACCAAATAACAAAACAACAAAATGTTAATACCGCCGCTCTTTAGCTCTTCATTAATCCTGGTGTTGATTTATTGACCCACGTACAGTAAAACTCCTATTATCCAAACTAAGTAAGACCGGGGGAATTCAAATAATCGAGTTGTTCTGATAATCAAGTTGTTCTGATAATCGAGTTGTTCTTGCATTTTCTTTGCAAACAGGGCAGAAGAGCACAGCACACAACACAACATGACAGGTTAACAAGGGGATGTTCAGATAAGAGGTGCTTGGATAATCATGGTCCAGATAATCTGTTTTACTGTAACATTACTACAATAAAAATCCAATGAGGCCCATCCTCCTGCATTGCAACCCTAAGCTTGAACCACTAAACCGCTTCTGTTTTGTCCCATTTCATGTAAGTTCTTTTTTTCACAACTAATTCAGAGACAGCACTGACATGCAAACACGTCATTTAAATGAGCACTTCTCAGTTCATTCTAACTTCCTACAAAAACATGAAAGCAGAACTATAATCAAATATTGATATTCCTTCCTTTAACTATTTGCCTACAAATATGCAAATGTATAAGATTCAAGTAAACAAGGGTTTCCACAAATTATTTCATCAGTGCAACCACAAAACAAGCCATCATGATTTATTATAACAACAACAGTTTTTTTTTTCTTTTTTTGTCTTGTATCGAACAATAAACTTTAATATACTGATCGAGATTTTATTCTCAAAGTTCAGGCAGGGTCACTTCACAATAAAAACAAGGAATTCTAAGGAATTTCTTATTGGTGCAAACACAACATTATTTAAAATGTCACTATCTGTGCTCAAGGACAAGTATTGCACCATTGTCAGCTGTCTCAGCGACCTTTGACTCGTGTATAGTATGTCAGCAGAATTTTCGTTTTCATATTAATCAGATACGGCCGTAAATTTTGACTGTCGCAACTTATGACAGGCATGACAGGGAAAGGCGGTCTTTATAATGGATGGCTGTGTTTTTTGTCTTGTAATTTTCATGATTAATTGGATTGTGTTTCACAGCAGTTCTTTCTACTTGATTTCCCCTCGAGGTGCCCTGGATCCAAACATAAACTCGCTGAACTGTATAAACTTACTTTAAAAATAACTATTAGAAAAGAAGCAGGCACAGCGAGAGGCAGAGCTGAACTATGTAAAGTGTCATGTGATCTACGCTATACAAGTCCTAGAACTGTCAGTTAGTTAGCTGCAAACCAAGTAGAAGTGCTTCAGAGAGTTTGAAGGGGGTGTGATAGTGGGTGCATCTTTCCACTACTGATTTGTCTATGTGTGGTTGAAAGTGACTGGTAACTGAATGAGTAAGACAATGACTGCAATGGATGTTGACTTATGAAAGGAGTCAGTCAGTAACACAATCACTCAAGTAATGTGCAGTGGTTGTAAAGCAGTAAGGTCATGGCTTCTGTTTGCCCTGTGACGCCATTCCACTGCAGAATAGCACAACACAAATAGCACAGTCCCTCAGCTACAGCTCCCACTACAGCGTTATAAACGGAGGGCACTGGAGTGAACCTGTAATTATCTGAACTCTGCCCATAGTAATATACATGCTGAACGAACCCGTACCCTGTACCAGTAACAGCCCCCCTTTCTTGTGCATGATTTGTGTACTGTGAATTAGCACTTTCCACTTTCCCTTCTCCTGTGCCCTGTTGAAGTTACTATGCCAGTATTTCATTCAGCCTTTGGCAGAGCACTGTGAGAGTTTGTATGGACTTGTTAGGGCTTGCATAGACCAGCAACCTCTTGGAAGCTGCCTTATCGAGCCCTATCTCTGACAAGCAGGAGAATTAAATATAGCCAACCAGGCAGAAAGCGAGCCCTTTGTGAAGGGAGGTTGATTGAGAGGAGCACTGTCATTTAAACAGTATTTGCAGAACTAGCATGATGGCATCTGTGAGGTCACTTCAAAAGACTTATCAGAATTACCAGAAGGGTGAATAATGTGTCGTGCGAGTCCCAGAAATGTATTCAGTGACATGTAAGAGTGGCATCTCCCTCTGTCAAGCCAGTTTCAATTAGAGTGGGACTGCAGAACAGCATGAGGTACATTGACAGCTACATCTGTATCTTTAACTTACTGGTGTTTCACAGAGTTTCAAAAGTGATGACTCTCAATCAAACTTTTAGTGCGACTTTTGATGCCACAATTTCAAGCTGAATACTGTATATAATAAAACCATATAAACTCCTGGATAGTAAGACACAGCATCACATGAGTCTTTAATCAATGTTCCAGAGTAGTACATTTCATTATAAGTACAGTGTGGAGTAAAACCCTTAAATCTGGTGTGTAACAGTAGATTTCTGTGTGCATGAAGGCATATCTCTATCTGTATACTCTAATTGTACTCTAATTCAATAGGACTTATTCACTCTCATAAAGAAAGCAGTTTAACATCTGCAGTAACTAAAGTCAAATAGGTGTATGGTAGTTATAGCATATACAGTATATATATATATAGAGAGAGTACAATACTAGGTTAATGAAAGCTCATTGCGCATGTCTTACTTTCTCGTAGTCTTGCACTGCCTAGGTCATTGAAATGGCCCCATTCATTCACTGCAATCTCTCCTGTCCAACCAGCTGCTTTTCCTCTAATGACTGACATTCTTTGCTGCCAGACACATGTTTTGACCTTGAAGACACTGCAGAAGGAAAAATGACTTAGGAAATAAAACAGTAACGGACTACATGAAAGCAAGACACATTGCCAGCAGGTATATCTACAGTGCACACGAGCTGAGGTTATTGAATGGTTATGTTAGCTATAGCCCCTGTAAAGAGCTGCAGTGAAGCTAATTTTTACAGTGCAGTAAAACATATGAAGCACAGAGAGGCTTCTAAATCCAATAATATAATAATTCCAGTTCCGTTTTATAACCTTGGATCTTCTGGTGTTAAGTGCAATCGAATGCTATTGTTTTCAGAACATACTGCAGCAGAGACTGATGAAGCTAGTGCAGTCACTGTGCTAGTGCATTCACTCAGCATTATCCCCTAATTCTCATTGAATTAGCTGGCCTTTGAATTGCATTTGTATTGAAGTTAAACCAGAATTTAGGTACAATTCCAGTGATAGCTGGATTATTGGGACCTTGAACTGCAATGTATACTCCACACATACAGTAGTGATTCCTATCTGCCATTACAGTGCAATTGCTTTTATTACACCATGTAATGTTATATATATACATACATATATATGTGGCGAATTTAAATGTTGATTTGCAACTTTTTTTCAAATAGCGAAGCTAAACTTTTGCTTGGTTGCATTTCCTTATAAACTGAAGTTATGATCGTTTCTTTCAAGCACTTGGATTGGGGACCTCTGAGGAAAACCATATCAATATTTAACATGTCAAATTGAGGCTTGTGGGTGAGGTCTTTCGAAAATGACCATCAGTCAGTATTTGTGTTTATTTGAGCTTGATCAGAGCCTCCTCTTTATAACACCAGTCTTCTCAAACAGCCATGATCTTAGAAAACGATCCTTAAGGACAGGGGATGCGTTACCATCCCTTTGAAACAGAGCCACTGGTGCGCTTGTCGTGTCTCATCCTTGCTCTGCTTCAGTGCAGGTACACTTTGATAGCGGTTAACATAAAGATGCCTGGAATAGCTTCAGGGGGCTGAGTTTAAAGGTGTCTAGAATATTGCATATACACAGCATTACTCCTCCTAAAAATAAATGAGTAAACTAAACCTGTGTTTGTTACGGTGGCCCTGAAGCGCAAAACACAAGCAAATCAAATGCTAGCGACATACAAACTAAATGTGAGCGTCTTACAAATAAATAATGTATCGGCTTACAAACATACATTAAGTTTGCAGCATGCAAACAAAAAGATAGCAACATGCAAACAAAAAGATAACAACATGCAAACAAAAAGATAGCGACACACAAATACAAAATTAGCAACTTGCAAACAAATTCCAAAACGGAAATAAGTTTGAAAACGGAAATGGAACAGTTAAGTGCGAGGTAGTGGAGGGACACTGATCACAGATCTGTGATAGGAGGAACAATCACTCTATTACTGTGATCCTGCGCAGCCAAGGGCATTGCCTTACAAATTGTCTTACATTGCAAACGATCAATAACAAAAAAACACAAAAGGTTAATGCAACGATTCCCAAGTTAGGGGTTCCCTAGCTGAAAGTAATGATGCTCTGGTCTTTCGTGCCTGTGTTGCAACTTTCAGTTACTCCACCAGGTGGCACAGTGTGACATCAGTAGGACTGCAGGAGGCCAGCTCTGTCAATCGGATTCTTTACCCTGCCTGCTGAGTCATTTATATGCAGAATCTTTGGCTGAGTTTCCAGCTGTCTGTGCTAAATGTAGTCCCACTGTGTACAGGTATGTCAAGTGTATTATCACAATAATCATGTAATAAAGGAGTGTGTCCTGTAACTGTTCCACTGTTTTTTCGGTATTGACTCCACAGTTTATTATAGCATGTCAATCACACACACACACACAGACTGGCTATACACAGTGCCTTTAAAATCTAAATGCATTCTGTCATTCATGGCTGACTCAGAAGGAAACCAAAGAATAGTATGAGCGACTGTGGGGAGCAGTTCTGATCTGAGGAATGCCTTTTAGTTTTTAAATCAAAGGCAAAATAAAACTTCAATACAAGCCACAGCATATTCCTTTAGAAATGTGTTAAGTCACACAAATAACTGAGAAGTGCTTGAATCAGCACATCCCAAGCAAATGTTATAGATCCAGTCCTTTTGTTATATTGTATACCCCTACTACTACTACATAAAATACTAAAACTATTCATGTGTCTATAAATATCCCTTTTAGCAGTAACACAGTAGATCTGCACAGTCATTTTGCAGTTTTCCAGTGGTTATTCTGTGTATTTACCATAGTTTACATTGGTTTGTCATGTTTTTGAATATCTACCCTACATATCCGGGCTTTACAATGCTTATCTTTGCTTTGCTATGCTTTCACTGTGCTTTATTACATGTGGGTATGCTTTTTACTGTGATAAAAACAACCTATGATTGTGTTACTACCGTGTAACTAATAATTAGAGCACCACAGTGTTACCAAGTAATAAAGGATCACCCTTGACTTTTAACAAAACTGCCATTGCTTCTTGGATTTTGTGTATTTCTTTTCAAACACAAGCAGCTTTGTTTGGATATCTTGCCATCCTCCCAAGTTCACAGAGAAAATAAATATTTTCACATTTGAACAGGAAACTAGAGAATTGAGTTATTAAAAGTCTCTCTCAACAGTACAAAAAAGAGCAACACGGTTTCAATTTAGACACCGGCGTGCTGCGCCGTGCAGTTCAGAGGGGAAAGGAGATGTTCTCTGAAGAAGATCCTAAAACGACTTCAATGGCAATGCCCCAGTCGATAATATCACAGAGCGTATCAGTAATAACATGAACACATAGTCATAGTGTTTAAAAAGCACAGTCATGTCAATGCTGACCACCCACATGACAGTAATTGTACAGCCCGCAGATTAAAACCTGTATGTGAACATCACTGTTTGGGTGATGTCATTGTCAACATATGATTGCATGTCCACGCCATTCATTGATGGGTTCTTAATTCAGGTTGCAAATGATATCATTTAAAATTTAACAATGTTGTTGTTTTCTGTTAATGATTTGACATGTTGATGAAACTTGTGACTGATGGAACAGCAGCTAAAGCCTGGGTTTTCTGTAGCTCTTTAATAAGGCTTCATTTCAGGGTAACAGATACAGTTTATTATGCAAATCCTGATCTGAAGTGTGAACAGGGTGAATTTCTTTTAAAACAGAGCCTTTGTTCTGAGTATCAGTTTCTGTAAAGCACTGTGACCACGTTGCACCGATTCTGCATCAGCTGTTCTGTGATCACAGAATTACTTTTAAAATAATCTTTTGATTGCCTCCCGCAAACAATTGAAATCCTTAAATGATAAAGCCTTGAATGAATCGGCCTCTAAAATATGCATGGAATCTTTTTCAGTGTTGTATTTGGGCATGGTAATTGACTCCTAATTGCACTTTGACTTGCATATAAATACCAGGATTACAAAGATAAATAATGGCTTTATAGTCTGAACAGAGCCTTTCACAATAGGACAGACCGTTGCTGGTAAATAATTGAATAATACTTTTTCAGAATAAGGAGACGAGACAAGTTTTGCTGCAAGGAAAAGTGTAGAAATACATTGGATGTGGTTTGTTTTATAAGACAGTTCAAAGGTGCCAGAGTTCAACTAATCACGATCACTTATTAAGTTCATTTTGTATTCATTAAGATTATGGCACAATAGTGTTCTTTGTTGAATGGCTGTGAAGTGAGGTTGGATCATTTAATGCCATACTACATTTTCTTAATATTTAATATCCTATGATGTGCGTCCTGTATGATTCTCCATTGCTGTTTCTACTTAGACCTTTACTTACCACACTCACGAAAAAATAAACTTCTGAAGGTTGATTCTGTGAAGTGAGACGGGATTTTGAGTTACAGGCAAAAAGATCAGGAGAATCGGTTGTATTAACATATATTACACAGCTTGTGTTCTTATGTTCTTAATATATAACAGGACACTAAACTGCTAAACAGATTCATTGTATTTAACATTCTCAACAAATGCTGCTTTTTTCAAGTTCAAGCAGATTTTTTTAATTGTTTCTGTGGGTGGTAGCTTTTCTTGCAGGGAATTCACTATGAGGAATGCATGGTATAAGCATGGGAAAAGCATAATTGGCAAACTGCAGACATTTGTACAGGCTATGTCTCCTTCCCAGTTAGGCTGTCTGTTTCTACTAATGCAAGTTCTTACACAAGCGATTCTCCCACTCCACTGTGTGCAGGAGATGTGTTTGAACTTGTCCCTGCTTGCCTAGACTTGCCCCAGAGTAATGCAGGCTGCGGTCAGCTATAACTGGCCCATCTGTGAACTGACCTTAAAGAAATTCCATGAAAAACAGCAGAAGAATCTGATCTGATGACAGTACGGAAGGTTTGCGGATTGCTTTCATTCCGTAGGTTCTAGGAAGGGCCTGGTGCATAGCTAGTTATTCGTTTTGAAGGAAAATGCTACTTGTATGCATGTGGGTACTACTTTTGTTAATGTTTTATTCTCATCCTATTCAATAAATATGAACATATATAACAGTCTGTTTGCTATCGTAGACAGTACTTGCAAGCTTGAGAAAGGAATTCCTGCCCTGGAAATTAACACAACATTTGTATAACCTTTCACAGAATGTGTCGTCAGCTTTAAAATGTTTATAAATGCGTACTGGAGCCTTAAGCTAAAGTGTGAATGTATCTACTCAATTAGCTCTATTACAGTAGGTTCAGTGTTGTTCTTTTTCCAGTTGAGAAAGTATCTTTAAAATGAAACATTTGTGATTTTTTTGATATAATCAGCAGCTTATCGGATCTTACCCAAATTCAACTGAAAACTTCTACAGGAGGAGACGAGTCTAAGATAAAAGTTTGAAAGAGGTATCATGGCAGCCATCGTGTTCACCATGCGGGGAGTGACAGACAGACACAATGAGAGAGTTTTGAATGAGAACCCTGCAAACAAAATAGAAACTTGAATGCCCTTCATCCACAGCGAATGGATTTCCTGTAAAATACAGTACGGAATAAAGAGGTGCCCACGTTTGTTATGTGTTGGGAGGGGGGTTATTCTTGGAAACTTTTGGGAAAAAAAGTAAATCACATGGAATTTTCCCCTGCTGTAGAGACTTTTTCTGCTGAACTTTTACGAGTCGATTTCTTAAGAATGAAATCCCCCCCCCCAAAAAAAAAAAATCCAAACAAAGAAATAATTGTGTTTGAAATGATAAATATTATAATAACCAGCACAGGCCTCTAGCTTCATCAGCTCAGCATTGGGATTGATGAGTCATCAACACAAACACGAGGAACAGCACAGGTTTATTCCCTGTGTTTCTTTCCCAGTTCTAAGCAAGTGTTCTCTTATGACTGGTAATGTGATTGAACAGCTCCACAGAACAGGTTAGCGGACAGGCAGCACTGTCTTTTTTTTTAAATTGAAACGGACCCTAAGTACAGTAATAGAAAAAGCAGTTCCTTTAAGTGTTTTAAACCAAAACCGTTTGCATTTCTCACCTAGCAGTTCAGGCAGTTACTTTCTTGGCTTCTGAAACCCATTCTGGTTTCAGTATCTGTTTCTTTATACTGACTAATTCTCACCACAGCTACTTTACCTGAAAGCTGCTTAATACCAACTCCCCTTTTAATTAGCAAGATGATTGTGAATCAGTACAGACAGACAGTGAAAAACTGTGTTCCTGGATATTACAGTAAAGCTGTTTAAAGCACTCAGGAAAAGTGCTTTATACCGATGAGCTGTAAGTGCTGCCAGTGTTCATCTGAGCTTTTACACCAAGGGCTGGGTTCAGTGTACTTGGTCTATTACACTCATCAGCACACCAGCACGGGGTATTTAAATGTACCATTCAAAAAATCCCTTTGGAAATACCACTGAGAGAGACATTAGTAAACATGAAAGTGATACAGTGATTCTATGAAGCTGTAAAGTTCGGATGTCTTCTCTAGTAAATTTCTTTGGTATCAACCGCATGTTTACTTGTAATAATGTCAGCTTTCTATTACCATACTCTCGATTGTGGATTCCACTGCCTGGCATCTCTTGTGTTCTAACAGTTTGATAATGATTGCAGGAAAGCAATGTGCCACAACACTGTAGTTGCTGTCTGTACAAATATCTGGTAATTGGTATACGATTTCATAAAGGTGGAGGAACAAAAGAGGCACAAACCATTCCCTCCAAAACACCCCAAAATATAGATCTTATGAGCATTACATTGATTTGCAAGCTATTTGCTGTGGTATTCAACCACCCTTATTAATTATTATTATTATTATTATTATTATTATTATTATTATTATTATTATTATTATTATTATATACAGTGAATGATCATTCTCCTATAAAAAAGCCAAGCAAATTTTCTTCTCCGATTCTTCGTAATAATAAATGTAGTTGTTGTCTGTCCCTGTCCCCCCCCTCCACACATTTTTTAAAAAACATTTTTAAAACATGAAGTTGAAATAACATTGACCACCTGTGAAAGATACTGACTCGGTCCTACTTAAAACATTCAATTATAAGCTTTTCAGCAGGACTGAAAATAACTAGGCTTCTTTTTATTACAACTCAGTAAACAATAACCAAACAAAATCTTAATTTTAATAAAGCAGAACTTTTCAAATCACACGTGCAGTAATGGCATTGGTTTCCAATATTTCCTATAGACCTCAGTTAAAGAAAGGGTTTTTATGATGCCCATAAATAGCTGGTTCTTTGATCACCTGTGTTATGTAGTTTCCACCTCTGTAGGGGAATTTATATTTTTAAAAAAAATAATAACTGGTTTGCTTTACTGTAAGTGATGAAATCCCCTCCAGAATGTGAATATATAAGAGGCAACACGAATAGCATTGGGATTGCTAATCTGTCTGACTCCAATAGATTTTGAATAGAGTATTTGTAACATAACCAGCCAGACTCCTCGGCAGACTGGACAGTTTTTTATGGATTACTTTTAAAAGCCTTTGGATTCATTTCTCCTGACTCCTGTAGACAGAATAACTCACAGCTTGTTCCTGCTGTTTCCTTGTGATACATTGCCCCTTGAAAAAGGTAAGAAAACGTTCATTAATTATTACAGCTTTTTATGGGGTGTTGCTATATCAGAGCTTTCCAGTCCTACAGCCGAGTGACTTTGCATTTTTTTAAAGACTAATAAACATGACCCACATTACTGTAAGCAGATTTTTTTTTTTTTTTTAAATAACCAAAAATTGTATTTATGAACTTGAAATAGATAGCATGGTAGTTGTTTTATTCATTTTTTTTTTAATTTGGTACTTTTTAAAAGCTTCTATAAGGATGGCGGAGCCAGAGATGACATTTGTTCCTCGGATAAGTGTTGAATTAATTAGGATTTGATGTTTAATCGAGGTCATAATTAGTATTTGAACTGTGACTGAACAGTATAGTTTTACGAGCCAGTAACAGCATCACATTGTTCTCGGGACCTTTTCTGAAGTAGAATGATTGGTGGATATTTTAATAGTTAATGTGTTCAGTTCTACCAAAAGATCCTTGCTTGATCAAGATGGTGAGTTGCAAAGCGATATTGTCGCGTATTGCACTGGCTCCAGTTTGTTTACCTAAAAGCTTTAAATAATGTATACGCAGGACATTGCTGTCTCTTCCTATGGGAAGCATTTATCACCCATTTGTCACTGCAGACAAACAGGGAAGCAAAGCTTAATGTTAAATTGTCTAAAGGGCAAACAGAACAAGTTCCTGTTGCATGTAGATTGTAGTCAACCCCTTGGCTTTGGTTTGAATTGCATCTGTATTTGACACTGTATTCAGATCCATTTTTCAGATTCTTTTTTAAACGATTTTATTTTTAATGCACTCAGTATTTTCCAGTTATTGTTAACTTGTGAAGTCCGATCAGAAGTACATTGTGAGCTATATTCAACGCAGGGACCATTTATACCATTCCGACTGGTCATAAAAAGGTGCAGAGTTTAAGCAAATCCGCCAATCCTGTCTATTGAAAAAGAAAAAACATCAGTTTTCCTTCCAAATAAAACGATAAGCACGTTTTTAACAATGCAAGGTTTAACATGGGAGTTTGCAAATGTGCACGTATTCAGAGTTTACATGCTGCCTGCATCATAATCTAAAACTGGATTTCCTTAACTATAAAGCATTAATGGGAGTGGACTTTTGCATATTTTGTAACTCAATTACACCTCTAGAATGAAAAGAATTGGGCTGGGGTGGTGGATATTAGTCATTTCAAAAGCAATTTAATCTAACCTAAATCCAACGTGAAAAAAAGTAGGTTGTTGCTAATTCACTTGTCATGCTTTGCTGTTGTTCTCACACACATATTAAAGAAATGTTTTACTGCATTGAGGCGTCTATTCAGTGGATCTGAATGGCAGATGATTTTACTGACTATCATTTACACTGAATGTTGTAAATATGTTATCATTTTCAATTCGGAAACAGTGAATTATCATATTGTGAAAGAACAATGGAGCATTATATTTACTGCAATGGAAAGGGTTAATAACAAAGAGGGATGTAGAGTACCTGGTTGCATAGAACACCCTAAGTATTGAATTGAAATACTTTTCCCTGATCTAATGTATTAACTTAAGTGAGTTAAGCTAAACCCTTAAAATCAAGGAACACTTAAGTATAGAAAACTGGGGATCTAACTTACTGTGTTTTATTCAGCTGGCTGGGTAAATGAAAACAGAAAAACTTGGCACATGCACACACCCTAGAAGTATGACTGCCTGTGACACAGATAGCATAGGTTCATAAAACGTAGATTAGTCCGAATGGGTAAAGTGATACTATCATACTGAAGTTTACTTTAGGATTTGTCTGCAACATGAACCTTGTAATCTGTTAGATGGCTTGAGCCTTTTGCAAAACATCGTCTCTTAACATGTTTCTGCATGACGTGGGCGAGATGTTATTAAAGCAACACAACTAAAAATAGAAAATCACAATCAGGCTAAAATTGACTTTTAGACCGACAGATACGAAAACAAAAGACGCGAATAATCTTTTTGTACTGTATGCCAGGATTGAACAGCATGGTAAGTCAGCTACTTCTAACTGATTAAGAGCCAAACCAATACAGTAAATGGGGGCTTTCGCTTAAAAAGTTAACCTGGGTAACTGCACAGCAATAATGCATTTCACTGTACACTTATTGTATTATATTATATATTTGGTTTTACGATTTGCTAGCCAGTTTACTATTGGCTTCTCTGTTCTTTGTAAGACTTGTCCGCGCTTTTAGCATGATCTATGCTGTAAATGATTCAGGGGTTTTGGGGGTGAGGTTTTAAAATTTTGCAAGCAAGACAGATAGTGTTCTGTTTCATTGTAGCAACACTCTTATGGTGATGCTGCTCATGAAAGGGTTGCTGTTGTTGATTGATGTTCAGGTGTGGAGCCCCAGGGTGTGCTGGATGGGTGGAATTCTCAGTAATCATGATGCCTTTATTATTACGCTTCACTTAGTCATTGTGAGAGTAAACACCAACCCAGAACTGTTGCAGAATGAAAGTACAAGCTTTCAGGTCAGCTCCCAGATATCACGGAAGGGAACCTTCTTGTAAGAAAGTGCTGTATTTGTGTATAAACTAATATTAATGTGTTAACTGTGTATAAAATGTACACTTAGCTTCATTTTAATCATTTAATTAATGTACCTACGGTAATTAAAATATACAATTATATTTTGTTATATTGGTGTTTAACATTAAAACCTGCATATACAACTTGTGTATATGCGCAAACTATAGTACAGTTTAAAATGTCAATACTGTCAAACCTTAACTTATGAAACAATTTAGACAAATATATCTATTGAAAAGGCTAGATCACAATGTCCTGGGACCCTCTGGGCAAGTTTGGTGGACCCCCAAGTGTCCCTGGACCCCTGTTTGAGAACTACTGTTCTACTGCTTTAGAAATGACTTTTGTTATAAAGAAATTTCATCAAAATATTAGTCAAACTGGACCTGCGTAGGGAGCGATCTCCGGAACTGATTTGCACATGTCCTTCTTCGCAGTGCTTGTCCAGCCTGTTTGAGAACTGAAGGGAGTGTTTGTACTTCAAACTGTGAGTCATTTCAGAGCAAACCTGTTGTGTCACCCCTTTTGATCTCACCTCTCCTAGATACCCCAGCTCTCTTTTTTTATTGGCTACAGGGACAAACTTTGACGTTTGATTGGCTCCCGACCTAACCATGCTCCTGGAGCTCCCAGCAACACTTAAATCATGACCTTGTGACCTCTTACACACATCAGTAGCGGCCAGTGAGTCACAAGGTGCTTATGAACATCTGCTGTACAGGAAGAACTGAAGCAGCATTGTTCTGTGAGAAGCAGGGTTGCCATCTGGCTTCAGAATTTACAGACAGTTTAAGCCAGGTCAGGTCTTTTAGCTCACCTCTCTAACCGCAAATTAATTGATTTTATTGAGCATGTAACGTGAGTATAAATTGCATGCGCTGTCGCTAAAGGAATGGAATTGTTTTGCTAATTATTACTAAAAGCACACACCTGTCTGGGGGTGAGAATTACTTCCTGTGAGGATCGTTTCCATCAGTCAAACCTATACAGCTTGCTGATTTGCTGTATTTGTCTGACTGGGGCGGGACTTGCGAAGCAGAAAGAAGCATTACATTAATATAAACTTCACCCCAAGGTTAAACAAGAAAGAGTGAGGGTGAGTGCATAATTCTCTATAACGATGGAATTGCACAATTTTGATACATATTTTTATTTATTATTATTATTATTATTATTATTATTATTATTATTATTATTATTATTATTATTATTAATAAGCATCAAACATGGAGACAAGGGCATCAAACCGATTATTTTGTAAAGCAACAATGAACAGAAATTTATATTTATCTTAATACGCAGCAAAGCCTTGACTCGCTCCTGGTGTTGCGGTGTAGTCAAAGCTGGTGTGACATTAGTTTTCATAATAGTTTTAAAGAATCGATACTGTGATGTACTTAGCACTATCTTTGTAGTATGTGTGGATCCTGCAGTGAATCTAATAAAGTCTCACATGATGTAAAGTAAATTGTTATCATAATGTAACTTGTTTTTGAAACCTCCTCATTTATTCTGCAAGCCATCTGGTCCACACTTAACAGGGGGGAGCTACGCTAAGCCTGTGGCCTGGCACCATTCTGAACACAAGCCATGCGCAGAAACTGTTTTCAAGGGCAGATTGCAAACACGGCTAGAATCTCTCCAATTTTAAAGGCGTAGTGTCCTATGCAGGTTTTAAAAAGCGTATTTAAGATAGTTGCCACCTTGCAAGCATGTCTCAATAGGTGTTTCCTGTATACCCCTTTTGAAAATCTCTCGTCTCCTGGCCTAGCATTACAAACTCATCTGTGCCTATAACTTGGCTCACATAGTGACATAGTGGCAGGTTGGTTCCAAGTAGGAAGCGTGTCCCTACTGCTAGAACTACCTTTGGGATGTGTAAACAAGGTTTTTCAGTGGTACAGTCACAGGAGGCTGCTGGACCAGGGAATAATGTGCATGTGACCATGACTCATTTGATGGACTCAGGCCAGCTTGCATTAAATAAGGTGTATTGCTAATTGAAACACAAATATCACAAGGAATAAACCAGGCCGTTTTGGCAAATGAGGACTGCTGTAACTGTGGAGTCTGGAGTGTAAAATTGCACAGTGGGACAGTACAGGGGGAGTTGGAATGCTGGAATGCTGAGTTTGGAACCTCCAGTGCTGAGTTCAAACCCTTGCACATTCCCCAGATCAATACATTCCAGCACGAAGCACACACGTCATCTTTCAACAAACAAGCCAACGTGGTGTTTCAGCTGATTGCTGTCCCTCTGGCACTAACAGAAAAAACATAGCTCTTACTCACGTAACAATTTGCCTAATCATTGTAGCACTGTGCAGAATGACTTGCTGTGGTTAATTATTAACGTGTCTCCTGTTCAGCTGTAAACAGGTTTGTGTTTGCACCCTGTTGCTGACTCCACTGTGCACGTTTTTTTTTTTTTTCCACAGCCTCCCCTCCACGTCACTCATACCAAAAATGAAACCTGCAGCCATTAGCAAAGAGATACATTTCAGAGTTAGTCAGCTGTGTGTCTGCAAATATTAAGGGCTGGTTTCTTTAAATTGTGGTTTCGTCAGACAAAGCTGTGTGGAAATTCCTTGTGTCTTATCACATGGCTGCAGCTGGCTGATTATGAGACAGAGCTGCAATTCTGCGTTTTAGAGAAAAGGATGATGTCATTTGTAGAGGAAGGGAAGGGGAGCTGGCTGGGTAAGGTCCTGGGTGGACAGATCAACTGAATTGAGGGTGTCCATTATTATTAAAGATGTCCAGCACCCCAGTTATATTTGAAAAATAATATTAAAATGCCACAGTCGGTTAGTTTCCTTATGATATCCACAGTCGATACACGATAAGCCAATTTGATCAACCACACCTAACTTTTGTGTTGCAAGAAGCTTTTTATAATCCTGAAAACAGACGTTCCTCCGTTGCCTGTGGTTAGTCAGATGGTATGTTATACTGTACATGTTAATTCAATATCATCATTGTTCAAACACGTGGTGTTTTTTTCCCCTTATCTAATAAAATGTAAATACAAATGTAATGTATCATACATACAGGTGTGTGTGGGATATTAGGCTCACTTTGGAAAGACTAAAGGTCACACTTTTAGTCCGGGTGTTTCTGATGATAAAAATTTAATGTACAGCTCTGGCCAAAGGTTTTACATCACCTTAATTAATTTTGCTTCATAAAGTCGAATGAAACCTACTGAATAATGTTACATTAACATTAACATATTGAATTACACACCGCTTTGTAGTTTTTCATATGCTTAATGAAAAACTGACAAATGTAAAATGTGACATTTCAAAATCTAACATGAAATACTGTACTACTATTATGGCTGCCGGTAGACTTTTTTTTTGCGATATCATTTTGCAGTTATGTCGATTACGTGATGGTTAAATAAAAGATCTAAATTATGTTCGTAGAGTTTTTTTTTTTTTTAAATGATGTCTCAATCCTGCTAGGTGATGCAAATCTTTTGCCCATAGCTGTAGTCTTTGATGGGTGCTTATTTTATTTGTTGCCATGACTGATAATGGTGTTTCTTCTATTTCTGTGAGGTTTATGCAGAATTAGCGTGGTTTCATTGTAAATGTTCCATACAGTGCAGAGGAGCAATTCCGTTGAAGTTACTTTCTGTTCCAAGTCAGTGACTCAACAGACCAGTGTAAAAAGGAATGTGGTAACTGGTCTTTCCACTGACCTGGCATCGCCCTGTACTTCATATGTCATGCCAACTGGTTTGCTGTTTTCAGTTATTGAATTTGCACAATCCTTAGGCTTTACTGTGGCAATGTTTCAAAACATATTTACAGACCCATAACCGTGTCACTTTGTTACAAGCAGGAAAAAGGATGCTGTGATGCTTGAGAGGGTGCAATAAGGAACAGGAGTGATTTCCTGCCCTCCCTCCCTCCTTCTCTTTCTTTTAAAATCTAAGAGGTTAAAGGAAATATGAAACTTTAGGGTGTGCGTGAGACATAACGAAGGTGAAGCCACAAAATCATGGCCATCAAGATTCTACGGCCGCCATCGTGGCTCAAAATCAAAGTGTTCTGATTTTAGCGGCAATCTTGATTTCTACCCCCTGATTTTTTTTTATTATTATTAGGGTCAAACCCTTTATTAACCTGAATCTGACAGATGCCTTCATTATAATAAACCATGACTATTATCCTTGTTTCTGAAAACAAGTAAAGATATTTTTAATAAGTGTATTAAGTAGTATATGAAAATATAAAACAGAGTCGTTTTACCCGATTTCAGCAGCGTCATGCAGAATTAAAGCCCGGTTAAACTGAAGAGAAATTTATAATTGTACTTTAATCACACTGGGTAAACATGTAAACATAAATAACTAAATGAAGAGCCCTTACGAAGAATGCAACAGGGTTAAACTATTGCCTTAAAACAAACAAACCCTGACTAGTCACCTTGAATATATTTAGCCATTCCCACTTTTTTTAAACAATATCCTTAAATAGCAAAACTGTAAAAAAAAAAACAAAAAAAAAAAACGCCTAAAATGTTTCCCATTGTGATAGTGGTTTGGGATTAAAATTCCTAAGCGATGGCGTCTTCATGCCTAAAAACACAAGTGACAGAGTGATTTACCTTTGAAGATACTGCAAGAAGGATGGAATGTAACAAAAAGAGAACGATAGGCGACTCGTTCACACTCCCTGAAACTAGCTAGAGCTCGCAGGTAAAAATACATTGGCTTTGCAGGCAAACACACCTGTCAGCACGCGATGGTTGAGAGCCCAATGCAGTCATAGAGAAGAGACAGGTCTCCCCTGCCTCTCAGACAAGCACACACTGTGGCATCACTGGCAGGCTCTGCTTCCCAGAGTTTCTGGACTCAATGGAAGGCCAGGGCTGAGGTAAGAGTGAGCTTGGGTCTTTTATTATTTGTCAGCAAGGGTTTGATGTGCCTTTTATTGAGGGTCATTACAATCCATTCTTAATCTGTTTGCTTCGAAATTAAACATAAAGATGAACTAAAGATTTCTAAAACAAAGAAAACAACCAGCCCCTCAAAGTTACAGATACTTTCTAAGAAATACGTTGCCAAGAATGTTTACTTGATCGGAAGATTATATACAAGGGTTTCATACACCCATCCCCCCGTCTCGGAAGCCTAATTTGAAAACTGCTTTCCAGGAAATGCATCGAGTGTGTGTGTATATATATATCTATCTATCTATCTATCCATCCATCTATATATAGAGACAGAGAGATGCATTGGTTCAGTAAGCCACAAACACTGAATACTGTTAGGTGCTAATATTTGTTACAAGTTTCAGTTGACAGATATGTCAAAATACATAGGAATTATTATCAACAATTCAATACATTTTCAAGCATTTCTAAAATCTTACTATATAATATACAAACAAATTTAACAGTTTTTGTATCTACATCTACATTGCCAATGTTATAAATATGGATTATAAAAATGTCACTCATAATTAGTCAGAAAACAAATATATGGTTCAAGATTTCAAGTAAGTGTAAATTACTCAAATCGGACAAAAGGTGTGGCTGTGACCGGTTAAGCCAAATTCAAACCACAAATAGTCCCTTAAAGAATTGAACAAGTTTCTTGTTAGTGCTTCTAAATATTTTACCATCTTCGGCTGGATTCACAGACCCCAAGTAACACTAATGTCAGATTATCTTACCTGAGGTAACATTAAAACCAGGCATATATCATTTAGTGAGGGATACAAAAAAAAAAAATTAAACATAGAAATAGTTTTTGATTAAATAAACTTTTACAGTCGTGTAAACCCTGTCATTGTGAAACACACACAAAAAAAAAAAACCACGCAGTTTCTAGTGACAGTTTTGTTTTATTTCTTTTCTTAAGAAAAGATAAAGATCGCCATAGTTTTGCAACCAAAGCTCTTTATATTCTCAGGTCTCTTTTTTTTAATTTATTATTTATTTATTTTTTTACCATTTAAGCAATAGTGTGTGAGGTGCTGTAAACAATGATTCAGTTCTGGGTTCCTGTGGTTGAGTAAGTACAGTTCTGTCATTGAATGACAAAAAGACAGCGAGATGTGAAACCTGTGAACCAGAATGACTGATCTGAGTAAAGATCTGTTCAAAAGGCAGAAAGGAGTTGAGGGGTAAGGCACACCATGGCAAATTACAAAGAAATTTAAAAAAGAGTTCCTTCCATGGAACTGGAAGTCATGAACTGGGGGGGAGGGTTTACCACTGCACCAGATACACTGATCAGATGGGTAAAGTGTTGTCCTTTGTCAATTACTGGACGTCTCCAATTGTTTTTTAGCAACCTTAATGCTTTTATTGTATTTATCCCATCTATTTTTCAAACAGTTAACATTCAGGTCACTGATAGCTGGCGTTAACTTGTACATCACAAGGGATAACTCAGTAGTACGATACCATTGCTGTGTAATATTTTGTATCTTGCTCTTAATTGTACTGTAATTCTTGATATGTATTTTTTGTATACAACTAAGTTGCCCTGGGTAAGGGCGTCTGCTAAAAAATAAATAATAATAATTCAATACAAGTTATGACATTGTCCCACATGTTTCAATGACGTCAGTGCAATTCTTCACATGTAAGCCTTACGAGGAAACCTAGATTTGCAGAGTGCCAGGGCAGGGACAGTGAAATTGCTTCCCTTTTCTTTCTTTTTTTTTGTACACAATAACAGCCAGCCAGTACATCTATATAACAGGGAGAGCACTGTGGAAACTACCTGACTTCATGTTTGCAGAAGTTTAGACTGAAACTCTGTGATACACTTTGATGTAATAGACCAGGAGAGCTGATGGGAAATGCACTTTACTCAGTCTCTCTCTCTCTCTCTCTCTCTCTCTCTTTCTCTCTCTCTCTCTCTCTCTCTCTCTCTCCCGCACAGAGCTCACCAGAAACAGAGTGAGGGCTTCCTCATATCTCTGTGTGCCTCTGTCACCAGGCGGCTACCGGCAGGGGAGCACAGGAATGAGGCTGTCTTCCCAAAATAACCAGACAGAGGGGAATACCAGCTGATAGCTTTGGAATTAAGCTTTCCATCTCTGCACTCCATTCTGGTCTCTCTCTGTCTCCTCTCTCCTCTCTCCCTCTCTCTCTCTCTCTCTCTCTCTCTCTCTCTCTCTCTCTCTCTCTCTCTCTCTCTCTCTCTCCCTCCCTCTCTCTCTCTCTCTCTCTCCCTTTGTCGTCCTCAAGCTGAAGTAAGAAAAGACTGTATGGGATCTCTGGCTCAGTTTGTTGTGAGTGAGTCAATCATGAATGAGGTATTTTTAGGCTTTGGGTCGTAATGTGGTGTAATAAAATAGGGTGTGGTTAAGCTTGAGTCCTAGGTGTGGTTGGCTCTGCACTATATAAAGTTCTGATTAAATGTCTCAGGTTCAGCACAGTGCTCTGTAGTCCTGACAGGTTAGCTAAGACGACCCGAGGGTGCTGGCTTGTGGCGCTGTTGAAGTTTTGTCATTTTGCTTTGGACTGCATATTAAAGGTTTTGGGAGAAAGGCAGGTGGATTTCATTCTTCGCTTTTACAGTTGTATTAGACCAGTAGAACTGCACATATTGCACAGGGAAGTTGTTGTTTCTGCTTATTGTACATGCTGCAAGTGAGTGCGTGAGTGTCTCATTTTAAGTGGCCGTTCTCGGGAGTTTTAAATAGGTGGTAGTTATGGTCCTGCTAAACTCTGGCTTAAAGTGAATTTCAGTGGCGGTGTCTCGTGACACAACCTTGTTATTGCTTCCAGCCGGAATACAAACAGGTAGGACCGGTAAGTGAACTTCAAATTTTTAAACCTTCTATCAATATCAGTATACTTATAGTGCGGAATTTCTTTATAAATCCCAGTTTTTACCCTTGCGCTGTACAAACTTGATGGGTTACAGCAAGTAAATGAAATATTGTAAGTATATTGTAAATACATTTCTGTAGATTTTATTATGTTCGTATTCATAGGTATCCTTAACATGCTTATATATATATATATAAAGAATGATTAAATGTATCCCTCTTACCAATCTGAAGTTGTATAATGCTGATCTGACAATTAAAATACACTGCCAGTACTGTCATATTTTCTTGCTTTTATTACAGCAGAACACAGAAGCAGAAGACATCCACAACTCACAGACACCAGCTGTAATCAGGCATTGAGTATGAGAGCAAGCTTCCAGTTTGTATAGGAACAAACAGTAACAAACCAGAAAGAGGGGGCTTCGAAAACGTCTCAGCACAAAGACAGCGTCGTTAAGTTTACCCTGAAATTCTTGAAGCTGTACAGCACTCTTCTCTACTCCTAATGTCCAGGACTGCTTCTTGGTAAGCAGCGTCTTTTTTTAGGGTCGCACAAGCACGGTTCCCGGTTCAGTGCGATAAGGAGCAGAGGAGGCTTGCAGGAAGGGAACCCCCCCTCGGAGATGCCAGCTGTGGGTGGTTCTGTGGCAGTGTCTTAGCTGGTTGTTGTGAACAGTTTGAACCAAGCAATCAGCAAGTATACTACCGCAGAAATGCTTCACCAAGTGACTGTGCTCTCCACAGCTCTGCACGTGGAAGTCTGCGTAAAGGCTTAATCTCATTTCTACTGCAAAGTCAGGTTACAGAAACCCACATTCCTGCTTTTAAAAACATCAGGACAGTCTGCATGGTCATTTTAGAAGACATTTATACTGTTGTTATTTATATTGATATTAATTATACTAATGATCGTAGTGATGTTATCTTATAATAATAATAATAATAATAATAATAATAATAATAATAATAATAAGATTATTACATTACAGTACATGAAAATAATGCTGATAGTAATGATGCCAACTTTTTAGTATTATTATTGATTGTAAGATACATATTCAGTATTCTGTGTAAATTAAAATGTTACTAGCAATAAAATCTTTTTTTTTTTCATGTCCTATAATGAAGCAGTATTGTTTTCTTAAATATTGTTGACCCGCAGTTATGCTACATTTGATAATTAAACATGATTACAGAGTGACTGTTTACCGCATTCTCCAAAAAGTGTTCCCTTCTGCTCACACTCCATAGATGAAAACCAGACCTTCTTGGTTTTCCAACCCATCCAGTCACTCTAATCAAAACAGAGGTACATCTGATACTACCTGCAGCAGAAGGAGGTTATCATTCTCTTATACAAGCTCTGCTGCAGGCCAGGGAAGCAAAACAAAAATATGAACAGAAGGAATCGATAGCTAGGCTATAATTCGGTTTGGTCAAGGATTGAGGCTAGGGTTAAGGTAATAAAATAGTACAAAGGTGTTTGGTAATATCTCAAGGCAGTTGCTGGTAACTGTTACACAATTATTCTAAAGCATTCTTACGTTAAACGAATAAGTCAAGTTGACAAACGTCACGGCAAGTAGACAGGATTTTAGGCACCATGTGTCTATAATCTATGAAGTTACGGATCAGTTACCAATTTGTAAAGAAGTACAGAATATTTGTAAAACCCTACAGGACGCTACACCTTTAAAGTGGTTACCTTACACAAGACCCACTGCCTGTCCCCGACTGCCGCTTCAAAAAACTGTGTCTGCTCTGCTCAGGGTCACTTCACGTCTTCCTGCAAGCTTATCAGTGATTCTCTATAAGCTATCATCAAGAACCACAGCTGTTAAGTGCTGCAAAACCACTTTGTTTTGGGACATGTATTTAATCTTAGCAAGTGAAAAGAGAGGGGCCCGGCCCAAGTGACCTGTAAAAGTATAGATTAGCACAGCAGTAAACTTCTTCCTTTTAATCTGGTCTATATACATTAAATTAAACCACTGTCTGCTGATCCTTCAGGTACGCTGTCAGTTACAGGGGGCTTTGTAACATGTTCACTTCTGACATGTTGCATTTCCTAGCATGTGTGTTTGGTGCAGTTCTCTTTTGCTGTTTCTTCTTTAGATTGTTATTTATCAGGCTTGTTATAACTTGTGTCCTTTTTCAACCTCGGAGGCCGCTTCTGGAAAGACTCCTATAAGCTTCATTTCCAAAGTGGTTCTAGCAATGGCCAGTAGGGGTGTGCAACTGTAACTTCTGTCCCCTCTGCAACAGTGGCAACTATGACTTAGTAAACAAAAACTCAAATCAGCAATATCCCAAGAAAATCATTTCTCCAATTACCCTTACTAATATACACATAAACTACAGTATACACTTTATAATGCAGTTATCTTTATAAAAGTTTACCACAGTAGTTTTGCAGTTTTACAGTGCTTTCCCCAAGGCTTTACTATGCATTTACCATACTGTAGTTTATCCTGGTTTGCCATGTTTATCAATATGCTTTGCCATACCATTCTTTTCAATGCTTACCTATGCTTTACCGTGCTTTCGCTATGCTTTTATTACACTTTTCTGTGCTTTTACTATAGAAAACTTTTATAAGGGTGTTTTGGACAATGCTGGTCTATTCTAGAGCAATGAAGTTCTGTTACGCACTCTGAATTACCCTTAGATCCCAAGGACTGTGTGTATGCTGCAGTGATGTACCACAGATATACTGTACAGCGCTGTGTCCTGTTCCAAGCACAGGGTCAGGACATTCATTGTGAGGCATGGATACAGATGGTAACCTTGTCTGCCCTGCATAGACATTCTGCTGCAGTAGAAGTTAGGACAGGTCTGTGCTGCAGAAAGCATTCTCTTCTCAGCAGCCCTGCTCCTGATGCAGAGAGAGCATTGTAACACAGCACCTAACATAGCAGCTTTGGTATCAGCCTTTTCAGATTTTTTTTTTTTTGTCTGCCATTTCTATAGTAATCCCTACTTCATCACGTATCTGTATTTAGGGGGCAATAAGTGGCCACAGTTTTTCTTTCTTTTTTTTCTGTGTGTATGCATGGATGGATAACGGCGCTTGAACAAATATATCATCCTACCATGTCAAAGAAGTAGCAGGGTAATAATGCCTGTTGGGCTTACAGAGTCAGGTAGTAGCAAGCATGTTTTATCAGGCAGAAGCTTTGACCCACTTTAGGTATAAACCATGGGTACGTTAAGTCTTGTGTATTCCATGTGAAGAACAGATCGGTATGACGTACGCTGTGGGGGATGGGTTGGTGCATAGCTCTCCTATGCAGCAGGGACAATGATAGCCCACTTGCACACATAGCACTTTGGATATGCCCACTGATCGGAGAGCAATAATGCCTGTCTAGTTACTTCAAACCAATGCTGAGTCCAGAACTGTTGGAGATGCAAGGTCACTTCAATAATTTCAGGCAGACATTGATTTTAAGCAGCATTTGATACATCCCTTAGAGTAAAGCTCTTCAGTTGCAAACGCTGTGGCTTTTAACGCTGCTGAAAACGGAGGTTCTTTTTACAATGCATCAGCAAAACGCAGATGTCAAATGTTGCCCTGGATGGGTGCACTTGAATGGAAAATACGTCCCCTTTATTCTATTTATGTCTGAGGACCCAGTCCTTTGATCAGACATACTGTACAACACACGAGTGAGGGCTTCTCTGACTTCACAGCCTATTTGAAGAAGAAGGAAAGAAATGGCTTGGAAGTTATTAACAAATTGAGCCTGTCTGGCTGGGAGCTGCCTGTTTAACCTCCAGCTGTGGAAATCTAATAGGAACTTTTACAATGCATGACAAGCCTCTTGTGGGTCTATTAAATATAGCCTTCTCAATCTCTTTCTTATTTGAATGCATGCTGGACTTTCCATTAATGACTCATACAGTGCATGCTAGGTTTGCTGGGGCTTCCATCATAAAGAATTTTATTGCAATGATCCTCCTAGCGACCAGCACAATATAGACCGACTAACCATGTGCAAACAAGGCTGTGTCAGTCCCTTTCCATTTAGAGACAGCTGAAGATCCAGCGCTCTCTCCACCAGTCCATTTGGTTTTCTCTGGGAAAACACAAATATCCATTTAAAAGGTCACAGGGACTGTTAACTTAATTCTCAGTTATAAGCTGCTTTTTTTGCAATTAAAATATATTGTGATCTATAAAACTGAAAAACTGTACTATGGCGTTTGATTACATGATGTTAAATAAAAGATCTAAATTATGTTCATATAGTTTTTTTTTTTTGTTTTTTTTTATGATGTCTCAACCCTAAAATCCTAGGTGGTGCAAAACAGTTAGCCATTACACATACACGACACCACTGCAGAACTTGGTTTCTGCTCTGCCAGCAAGCATGTGTAAACATGAGACACCTTGTGTTTGCATTGCCCAGCTATTAAACCTTTGCTGCAGGACGGTGTTGCAGAAAACGTCCTGTGTGGAGATGATATGCGGGGATAATAACACTGGATTAAAAGATGGATTTAAAAAAAAAACATGACTAGAACACTGTAGAACAACTATTAATAGTTGTCTAATGTAAAAGTACTTTGGCTGATGCACTGTAATGTTAAATTGCTGTTTTTAAACTACAGTCTAAACGTATTTTAAAAAACGGTAGTGAGGAAACTTGGTGATATATTTACATTGTACCACTAAATTGGTCGACATTTTTCTTTTTTCGGCTGCCATTTCCCCTCAAATTTAAACAAAAGGCAACAGGCATAGATTTCTATATGTTAAAGTAGACTGTCCTTATATATATATATATATATATATATATATATATATATATATATATATATATATATATATCAATCACCGTTAAAACAACAATCATGTTGAATTCATATAGGGTTATCTGCCGTATCCCCATAGTTAATGGTTAAAAAGCAAATTGTATGACGTTTTATTTTTAGGAATATTGCGACCTACACAAAAGTCAGTTCATCAAAACTTTCTTGTTACAATGTGAATTTATTTACAACAGAGACCTCTAGTGTCTAGAAATCTCCACTCAAGTGTGCCAAACAAAACTGGGGCTTTTTATAACAGCTATTTACAGGAGCACTGTAGCATTATACGTGTTGCTAAAATGGTTTAAATAACGTACCAGTCATTTTGTTTTCATTATTAACATCCTGACAGCTTTTTACACTTACAACTTTAAAGTCTGTTTCAAAGCTCTTTTTAAAATGGCCGCTCTAGTGCACTGTAGGAAAAAAAAAACATAACAAGTGCTCTTTCTTTTCCGTACCACATCATGGATCCTTACACTATCAGTGCACTAGACTGGCATTTTGAGAAGAGCTTTGAAATTGACTTTAAAAAAGTGTAAAAAAATATTTTAATAGCTTGTACTGTATTTTTTTTTCCTGAAATGTCTCGGCGTGCGGTACCTAAAACAGTTTGTTTCTTTCTTGATATTCATGTGAAATAACTTTACTAATCAACGTGATTATTTGCACAGTAAAAGTTACACTCCTGTATGAACCACCCTGCAATCCTCAAGTCTCCTAGCAAAGACATGCACAGTCAATTATATTAACATACGCATTGATTTAAAATATTCTAATCATAGTAATGAAAAAAAAGAAAGGGAAGTTTTTTTGGACTGCTGCATCTGGGCAGAGTCGTGTTGTATCCTGCTAAATCAATTGGATGAAAGGATGAGAAAGCAAAAAAAAAAAAAAAAAGCAATTTAAATAATTGAACAAGAAGCACTCTGGATGATTGCAGACTTGCTACTTGCTCTCTGGGATCCTTCATTGGACGTGCCTGTGTGACAGCGCCCGATGCCACAAGCTGCCTCCGTATTATCCTAATGGTTTGTACATCTCCCCTGGTGTCGTCGTGACTCGTGAACTGGTCAGGTGACACCCTTAGAACTGCCAAAGCAGACCATGTTTTTGGTCTGCGTCACCTCAGGACTCTCGAGTCACGTGGAATGTAGCTTTGGAAGTATAATTAGCTCAGAAGACCACTGACTTTGAATAAATAGTTGCAGGTCACATTTAATTCAGATTATTTTTGTGTTTTCGTGCAGGGTTAGCCGCTTGTAAAACACTGCAGTTTATCATTTGAAAAAAAAGCAGCGTTGCTCTCAATAGCATTGCGCGTATTAACACAGGGAGGTGGAAATGTCCTAATTCTAATCTGCATTCCTGCAGCGCGCTCTTTCTCCCAGCAAACACAGCGAAATTGATTGCTCCCATAGAAAACCAGACTGACGAGTAATACAACGTTCTCTTGGGTTAGCCTCCTGTTTTAATCTATTAATGAATCATTAAGGACGAAGAATAAAAACTAAAGCATAAACCTTAAAACACTAACCATTAAACAGGTGGAGGTCAGATGTATTTATTTCAAATGTATTTATGTAACCACGTGTATTCAGTATAAACCTTGCAGCACTGTTAGGGATGGGAACCAGCTTTATCAGAACTGAATGGGATGGGCTCACATATACTGCATCAGCTGGACCTTGCATATGGTGGAACATGTGTGCAAACTATCTTTATTATGTAGATAAACTAGACTGTCAACAAGGTCTGGTGGATAGTGTAAATACAGGTACTGTAAACGCTGGAAGCATGCAGTAAACAAACATCAAAGCATTACAGTTCAGTGTAACAAATTGCCAGACAGTGCAGCTTTGAGTATTTGGAGTGAATTGCTCTTTTGTTCTTGGAATAAATGTTAAGCAAACGAAGATTCCCGTGATCTAATTCTCAGAGTACCGACGCTTAGGTTGTGACGCCTACATTACAAGCAGAGCTACTGGCTTTCAGAGGATAAGACACCACATAAATATGGTACAGACGACATAGAAACTGGACTGCAAAATAAAACTGAAGTGTGCATTAATATACCAGCATGTACTTATCAGCACTTATGACACTGGAGTACAGCTCCTGCATCACGGCTTTCTTCCAGTCAAATTACATGCACAAAAAAATAAAAAATAAAAAATTCAAACTAAATTGCTATTGCCAATCACGTCACATCACATCTCTCAGAAACGTAATACTGTACTGTAGCTCCCGACTGTGGTCATGAGGAGGCGATGTGCTGAAGCCCAGCACGTGCAGTATCACTTCTCCTGTATTTTAGAGAGGTGACGGAAGAGTTGCCGAGAGACGGTGTTGCAACTTTCCCTCCGCAAGAACACCGGCCAGGGTTTAGACTTTGTCTCACATGATCTTGTTTTCGGGATATTATTATGAAGAAAACATAAAGATATTGGGGGGTGGGCAGCTGAAGGAGCCGTTTGGTTTCCGGGTTAAAATGTTATGAGATATATGCTTATTCAAGATGCAGCATAGCCGTAGTAGTTGAACATTATCCAAATCTTTAAAACGAAGTTTTGTTTTCGTTTTTTTTTTTTTTTTTGTAAAGTTGCATTTACTGGCTGTATAAGAAAACACTTTTCTTTTGTGAGGTATCGTCTACGGTCTACTTTGGTTTTTTTTTAACTGCAGTCGTTTTTTCTTTCTTTATTTTTTTATTTTTTGTTGTTCTAACCCGGTAAGCTTTGACAAATACAGTAAAAATATTCTGCACAGCCTGAACGCGTTTACAAAGCTGTATATTTTCTGTTTTACTTTTACAAAGATAAAAGCTGGGTTTTTGTTGAAAAACATTCACAGTTTTACACCAGAACGAAGCAATGGCTGTTCTCCGAACAGAAGTGTTTTTGTACGAGCGAGCTGTTATTTTGATTTCGTGCTTCTTATCTTTTTTGGGCTCCTGTTTAATCATATTTACTTACATGCTCTGGGCTGATTTAAGAACTAAACCGAGGAAACTGCTGGTTTTCCTATCGGTTGCCGATTTGCTGTCTGCGGTTTCTTACTTTTACGGAGTTTTGAGGGATTTTGATTCGGATTCCTGGGACTGCGTGCTTCAAGGGTCTGTGTCTACATTTGCAAACACAAGCTCGTTTTTCTGGACTGTCGCTGTAGCCATCTACTTGTATATTTTCATTGTGAGATCTGACCAGAGGACGGCAAACGGCTTGCTTTTGTGGTTTCACATCATCAGGTAAGCAAAGTTATCTTTCTGTGTTTGCAATCAAACCTTGGCCTATAACATATACAGAGGACGTTGAGTAGACTTTGGTTTTAAATCAGTTGGTGGTTGTAATTATATATATATATATATATATATATATATATATATATATATTATATAGAGCGCTACACATTTTAATAATGTATTTCCAAGCGTTCTCATCAATAAAATAATTATACATAATTTTTTTTTTTTTTTTTAAATGTAAATGATCAATACGTTTGAAACTGTATTTGTTAGTTCTATAACCAGGAGTTGAAGGGGTTTGCCATATGATACCTGCATCGTTTGGGGAGTTCCCTGCTGTTCTGAGCTCTCAACTTTGCAACGGGGTTGGGGTTATATAGTTGAATAACAGAGGGAGAAGGCTGTTCAGTTTATCTGTGTTCAAGTTACATGCTCAGTAAGCGCATGTTCAGAATGAAAAGGTAAATACAAAGGCAATAAAAAGGCAACTATATATATATATAAAATTTTTAAAATGCAGTATTATTTAACAATTATTTATTGAAGTGTGATGTACTATGCATGGACATGCAGTTATTTTATTGTCAGCTTTTGCAGCAGATAAAAATGATTGCACTTGGCTGCTTTTATATTCTAAGTGATTGCAAGTATCACCTCCTTGCCAGGAATTGTACAGAGAACAACATTTAAGTGATTAAGATCTTGGTTATATAAAGAAAATTAACCATCAATCTTGTAACCCCTGCAAAGGACTTGCATTGCATCAGGGAGAGCATGCATCACCCGAGGAAGGGGTTTCCGCATTGTAAGATAGCAGAGCCCCTTCTCTCAAACTGGCTATTCCCAAATTCCATGCAGACTGCAGGATTAGAAACCGCTGAAATTCACTTGTTGAACTGTTTGCATATATGGAATGGTTGTTACTGTATATTTCCAAGTTCAAAACATCAGCTGTTTCCTGTAAAATATCAACTGTTTCCTGTAAAATGTCATCATCTGAGTTTTTTTTACTAATGTACTTGATGTCTATAATTATTGATTCCTATAGCTTTCGGGTCCCTGGATATCGCAGGGGATGACAACAATGCAGAGAGTAACTTTGTATAACACAGCAGATCTGCTCCAGTGGTACATGTTTTAAAGGGCTGGCTATCACTGCTATGAGCTAATATACTGCTTCCTGTCAAGAAGCAGCAGTTTAACACTTTGGGCTATCGTTTTATGCTCGATCACCACATTCTGTCTTTAAAAATAGCAGTTTCATCCATTCCAGGTTTTAACACAAGCTCGATAGGTTACAAGCTCAGGTCTTATTAAGCTCCTTCTACAACCTGGAATGGATCAAACTGCTGTGCAGTGGGAGTCATATTTCCATCCCTGCCATGCAGCACCTGGGTCCAACACCTGTTAAAAGATCATTGTCACACAGCTATCTGCAATTAGGAAATGAAATTGAGTGTTTTTTAAATAAATTGTGCACTCGTTAAACATGTATGAGAACACTAACCACAGCTGTATAACAATATAACTCTTGGGATTTTAATACGTTGGCAGTGATTAATCCATGATCATTCGTATCCTGGCCGTTTTTCTTTTATGAATGTTAATCAGGATTCTTAATTAAATGAACGCATAAAGGCATCTAATTCTGTTCCGTTTGCCAAGTTACAGTGAATAAAGCCATTTACAAAATGCATTGCCATGTTCATGATTAGTGGATGCAATCTGTTATTGACGTGATACGCAAAAAATCGCTGATGCATTTTCTTACAGATTACTTTAACATTGATTAGCCATTTAACTCTGCCGCGCAAAGAGAAATAAATGCAGCTTTCAGTGAATTAGTTCATGGAAATGTAATTTCATTAAAGGGGCAGTGCCTCATTGGCTCTATGCTAGGGCAGCTCTGTAAAAACAATTGACTTTGTGATCTGCAGATTAGGGGCTTTGTAAAAAAAAAAAAAAAAAAAAAGTAGTGAACTATCTGGCACAAGCCTTGCTTGACTTGATAAAATTAAATGGATTATTGGCTTAATCTAAGAAAGGTATAAGTTATTTATTTTCACCCGAATCTGGCCAGCTAGTCTATCGGTACAACAAAACACCATTACTGTGTATACTGTTTTGCTTCATGAGCTGTACCAGAGCCTGTATATTTTTCAGTCCTGTATAACCTCCTACTGCTGAGGGCTATCGTAGTAGTCGCAGCAGTAAGCACCAGTGTGGCTTGCACAGAAAAGTAGTAGCAAGCACATTATCAGGGGAGAGGAAGCTTGTGTTTCTTGGCAGGATTGGGAGGCATGAGATAATTGCCCTGTTGAATTGCTGAGGCTGCTTTGGGGCTGTTGGTGGATCACTGCTGGGATTGTTACCCCCCGGATAACTATGTTAAGAATTGCTGTTGAAGCGTTGTGAAAGCATTGGCTTTCCCTTGTGTGTTTGGCAGCAAATCCTTCACACATACGTTGATGCTCACCTCTTTGCGAGCTTTTGTTTGGTGGTGGTGGTGCTGTTTCAAGGTGGTGCTTCGAGTCTTGTGTCTGTGGGGATATCCTTTTTTCTACACGCATAAACCGCTGGATTTTATTACATACAGTCCAGATGTTTTGAATGTAATCCAGGTAAAGGCTGGTTTTTAAAGCCTCATTAAGCCACAGCCCTGGAGACACCAGGCTTAAAGCTCCAAGGCAGCCATCAGCAGCAGCTTGACTGTAATTATTTGCTTTTCTTCTCCTCAGCTGGTGCGTTCCTCTGGGGATCACCATAGCAGCAGTGTCCCTGCAGAAGATTGGCTATGATGCCTCCAACGTGTCCGTGGGCTGGTGCTGGGTCAGTATCAACGCCAGCGACCAAATTCTCTGGATGCTGCTCACAGGAAAAGTCTGGGAAATCTTGGCTTACATCACTCTCCCTATCCTTTACATCCTAATCAAAAAGCACATTAAAACTGCGGTAAGCAAAATCACTGTTTTAACTACGTAACCGAGCTGGCATTACGTAGTGCGATTCACTGTGCTTGTCTCAAACGAATGTTTAAACCACACTTGAACCAGACTTTGATTGTAACAGAAAATTAATGATAAGGTAGAATCTCAAAATCCTAACGTCCTAGATTTTTCATGGTACAACCTGCTGTTTTACAAGAACTGTTTTTGACCTACAGTTTTACCACTGCACTGTGGTCATCCACAGCTATTAAACACTTAATCATGCTGAGCTTAGAAATACAATAATCAAATAAATGACATTTAAAATGTACAATTGTACTACTATATATACATTTTAACTTCCCCAGGGACTCCCAAGAAAACAGGGGTTTTCTGCCTCTAGGCAGCTGTGGTGGAGAGAACACAAGTGAATAATACTGTAGCTATGTTAAGGTCAAAGCCCTTCTACTCTGGGAGTTGCATGGTGGGGGTTTAAGAAACACCTAATCATGCCTTATGATTTTGCATCATGAGATCATCCAAATCCTATTGAAGGGATCAAGCGTGGTAGATTTTTCTAGCATGACTTGTGTATATATATATATATATATATATATGCAAATATATCTGCATCTGGATTTAAATGTTACAGTATATTCAGCCTGAAGGAAAAAGGAACATGTCTTTGTATAAGCTGTAGTTTAAAATGCATGTCCACAATTATCCAAATATTGGGGATTAATGTACAGTACTGTACATCTGCCATTTAATAATTATCAGGCAAAACAGTGTGAACCGATTGGAACAGAATTCTAACAACCTGATAAAGCTTGTTAATGACGCTGTCACTAAGCCAGCAGGTAATGAAGTTTCATAATCAAGTGGCATCTCATATACCAGGACCAATATATAAAACGCTTGTATGGAAATCACTTCATTATGGGGAGAATGATGGATAGCAAGGGTTCTGTTTCCCAGGAGGAATTTTAACAGAGCGTGCAAAAGCACCATATCTCTTGAATGAAAATACAGTGTAGCTCTCTGCTTGTTTTCTGTTTTGAGACGTGTGTGTGTGTGTGTGTGTGTGTATATATGTATATATATATATATATATATATATATATATATATATATATATATATATATATGTATAATGTGTGTGTGTGTGTGTATATATATATTGTATATATATATACAATATATCTTGGTTCCTTTTTCTTTTTTTTCCCAAAACAATGGCGACCCTAATGTGTTGATTGATGTGTGTGTCCGTCTGGCTCTCTGTCTTTCTGTCACACGCTACATTGTCATATAAATATTTGTAGCCTTTCAAATACTGTGCAATTATTACACAATTATGAGGGCGCTCTGTATGTGCATGCAAGGACTGTTTTTTAACATTGATTCAGTCTGTAGTGTTTTTTGGGTAATCTGCATTCAGTTCCAGGCTGTACTAAAGGCCAGTGCAGTCCTGGATGAAGCTTGCCCCTGAACGGTTTTGCTCTCGTGTTTTCAGCACGCCGCTCTGTCGGAGTACAGGCCCATCCTGGCTGCTAACCCCATGTCTCAGTTCCAATCCTCCATGGCGGACACGAAGTTAACGCTCATCCCTGTCATTTTCATCACCCTGCGAATCTGGAGCACCATCCGCTTCGTCCTCACCCTCGCCGAGTCCCCTGCGGTGCAGAACCCGATGCTCGTAATCCTGCATGTGAGTTTCATCCTTCACCCGCTGCGACGTGACTGCATTAGAGCATGAACCAGGATACAGACTGCATCCGGCACGCATCAGTAAAGCATTAGAGATCTGCCTGTGGCTAACTCTTTAACTTTCTGTGACCTAATGTAACACTGGCAAAACAATATGAAACTTCTTTCAGAACAGCTGGTTTCCCATACACTGATTTGGCACTAATCTTGGACTACCTTGCCTAAAATAGCATTAGGTCAGTGCTAATCAGGGTCTGTGAAACCAGGTGTTTTATGTTTCACCGGAATCTATCCTCCCTAATCGGCATTGTGCTTTGTTTCCGCAGGGAGTTGGAAACACGTTTCAGGGAGGCGCCAACTGCATCATGTTTGTCCTCTGCACCCAGGTGGTGCGATCGCGGCTGGCGTCCGCGCTGTGCTGCTGCAGGTACGAGGCTGGCAGTACCTGCTGCAGGGGATCCGATAGCAACCAGCAGCCTGTCGAGACACCACGCACAGACGAGCTGCCTGTCTGCCTGGGCTGAAGAGCAATGACCAGAATGTTTATTAACTAGCAGGACACACACAGCAGTGTACTAGCAAGTTGAGCACACAGCGGAGTGCCTTAAAGACAAGGTTGTACTGTACTGTACCGCACTGAGCGACGCACACATATGCAAAGGGGGGGGTTGGGCTTTATTTAAAAAATGAATACGCTTGTACTGTATCACACTACCAGGTAATAATGCTGCATTAGAACCTTACTCGTTCCCCTCTTAGAATTAGTCATATCGCGCCTATGTGGTTGGCGTGCTCCATTTAAAGGTGCCACTGTTTGTATTGGGTCATTTGCATTGAATTTTCGTCTATTCTGCAAAATGTTTTTCAAGTAAATCTTGCTGTGAAATGCAAGCCTCTTGGTCGATTTGGAATTAAAGGAGAATTTGGAAGTTTCAAAATTACAGTATTTTTTGCATTAAAAAAAAAAAAAAAAAAACTGTACCCAAATTCAGCACCCTACCTCGGCTGGAAAAGCCACAGTATATACCCTTTATGCCAGCTCTGTACAAAATAATTTTTGATGTTTTGGATTTTTTTAAGTCAATGTTATGTTACTCCATAGTGCATTCTGTAGTTCATTTGTAAAGAGTAACATGAGAGGCACAGGGCTCTTGACCAGGCAAGTGGCTTTTATATTCAGCTTTAAAGGGTTACCAAGTGATTGTACTTGAGAGAATGTGTTTATTGGTGGAGGGATGTCTTTTATAACACGATGGCTCTTTCAAAACATATGTAGCTTTCACATCCCTCTTCCCAACATAAAAATGAAAACTGTTCAGGACTTGTACTTTTAAAAGCCTAAATACAAATCTGAAAACCTGAAGTATGAAGCCAAAGCAAATTTATTTCTTGTGTAGGTTAGTGGAAATATGATCCCATCTGCTTGGGGTTGTATTAACTGTCCATTTAAGATTTCTTCTTGAGACAGAAAGGAAACAGACACCCTGCTATTGGAAAATGCAGTTCGGAACAGATTAGACTAAACAGACCCAGACTGTTATAAAACCTTAACTTGGATTGTTCCCTTTTCTTGTAAACTTTCACCACAAATGTTTCTTAAAAACAGAACTAACCAATTCCACCCAGCCACAATTCTCGAAAGCAACAACAATCACAAAATGATAATGTTCCTTTATTATTTCGGTTTCAGTTTAATACATAGAGAGAGGGTTGACATTGTAAAGGTATGGCTATTTAAAAATTTCTCTGCTGGTTTTAAAGGCCTTACCACGGTTTCAGCCTGTACCCAGATACACCTGTCTGGTTCAGTATTTACATTCACACTGATGAAGGCACGAAATGCTTGTCTACCTAAAGACTTGTGCTCCCATCCCTCACTGCCAAATGAAATCCAAGGACTTGAAGCCAGGCTTCAGAAGCCTGCCGCTGTTAAATCTGGGTGAAAGTTTTTCAACTGCTCTCCCTGCCTCAACCCTCCCCTCCCCCCCCCCCCCCCCCCCCCCGGTAAGCGGTTGCATTCCTGTGAAATCAGAGCTACGGATGGCCTGTGCAAACAAACAGCTTGTACAGGATTTGGCACCGTGCCAAGTGATTAGTTGTGTGACCTTGTGATTGCTTTAAGAGTTTCAGATTGAGTTGAGGAACGTCTTGTTTCCTATTCAGCTGAAATCATGGATTGCACTCCCCTGAGCCAGCAGTTTGCACAGCCTTGCGAAACCTGAGACTGCATGTGTTCTCTCGTCCTGTGAGCACAGAACCTCGGTCAGCCCCAGCGCTGTCTCAGCAGGATAGCACACCCCACGCTTCTCTCTGGGCTTCCTCATGCTGGGATTGCTTTCACTTCTCTTAATCGCTTGAAGCATTTTTACTTACTGTTTATTGAAGAGAGTATCTGTTTATGTACTGCTACCCTGTTCCCCCGTTCTTTGCATTTCATGTTCTTATTCAACCCTACTTATCCGCCATCCAAAGCCGTGTTTAACATTTTACAGACTTCTTTGAGTGGAGGAACACACACCGGGCTGACATCATTTTGAATTTAATAATGTGGTGAATTACATTAAGTGCAGTGCATGGTTCATTTCATGCTTGTCAAAATCATTTTTTCTGTTAGTACTGAGGGGGGGAACAAAACACTGCTGCTCTTGAACACAGCCAGAGAGACACATCATTCTAGAACGGATGAAGCTGACGGAGGTAGTGGGGCCTGTGTCTTTTGCTTTACTTTGGGCACTGTGCTCAGTGTTAACAAAGAACACCTCCAGGCTGACTGACTGCAGTATGTGTTGCCAGTTCTGAACCAGTGACCTTGTGGTCTGGAGGTAAGCCTGCTGCACACAGTTTCCTTTCTGTATTTGTTTCAGAATTTTCTGAAAACAACATTTTTGAGGAAGTGATATGTAATCCTGAAATAGTGCGTCAGTGGGAGAGATTTACAGTGATCTACTTACTGTACGAGGTAGAACACAAAGCGATTACAAAAATAGCCCCTCCACAGTTTCAAGAATCATCGATTAAGCTAGCTGGTATTTTCTGAAATCCCCTCTCAAAAGAACGACTCACACAGATACCTTTTTATGCCCTTTGAATGTAATACAAATTGTTTGTATTCCAAATAACTCCCTGTGCTTTGCGGGGTTTTTTTTTTTTGTTAAAATGACCCGGGCACCTTGTTAATTCAGCAGGCTTCTTGATGGATCACATTGACAGAGAGCAATGTATTCTGGTATTTACTGCAGATAACTGCCTTCTGAATTATAGAAGTTTCCTCTTGGTTTGGTGGGACAGGGCTCCCTCTGGTGGTGGAACTGAGAACGTTTTACAGAGCATTGTTCTTTATTGAATCTGGTTCTAAACAGGATTTACAAAAAAGGGGATGCATAGGATTAACTTTCCCTTTGTTGCTTGTAGTCTTGTTATTATTATTTACATGAAAGTAGTTCCTTTTTTGCCAGATTATTATTATTTTTTTGTAGAACAGATCGAGGTATAATTCATTGTCAGGAGGAACGCTAGCTTCCATTAATTCCTTGGAAGATTCTAACCATTAATTAGCCCTATGGGTGTTAATGGTACAGTTTTTAAAGGAAGAGGCTGCAATCAAAGGTCTGTCTGTTTATTGTGTTTTATATGTTAAATGTCTTTTGACCTCTACGGGTCTATTAAAAAACAAAATAATAAAGTACAAAATTGCTGAATATATTTACCTTTGTACCATTTAAACTAATTTAATGACACAAAGGACAGCCGAGGGAGTATAGTTGCTTAATCTGCAGATGAGGAGGAGAAGTGGTTTTAATTCTGTAGAGTGATGGCAGTAAGCTTGTGTGCCCTTCATATTCTCCTCTGGAAAAGTGATGACGGTGCACAAGTCCCCCGTGTACAGTAATCTTCCCCGTGACTTACGTTAGAGCAGGTTGTAATGAAAATAACCCAGTTATTTAAACTGCATTTCATCCTGTAAGTCACTTAGTTGAGAAAAACTTGCAGTGCATTAGAAAGGCATAATCTGGTGGCTCCTTCTGGATTTTGGCAGCATTTTCACAGCACAAGTTAAAGGGTAAAACACTTCAATTTGCATTTGAATGTAAATCATAAATCTAATTGCTCAGAGTGTTTTCGGACTTTCCGTAAAGCTCTTTTCAGTCTCCGTCTGCTCTGCAGTATAGTGTCATGTGACTTTTTGTTGAATGAGGGAATCGGCAAAGACTGCAGGAGAGTGCAAGGTTATGTTGCTGTGGTTTTTTTTTTGCTAAATTCAAACATTGTAAAAATCAAACGAGCAAAACACATTAACATAGCATTTACACCAAAAACACAAAATGTATTCCATGCTACAGTTAGGCAGGGCTATCAGCTTTTGCTGAAATGCAGCATGTTTCTTTGCATTATAAATGCAACAATGACATTTGATAAGCAGGCGTGCCTCTTTGGAGGTCTGTACAGTGCATCCTCACTAGGCTGTCTGTTCTGTAAGGTATGTGGCAGTAGTGTCTTTTTTACAATTAGCTAGTCTGTATGTCTTCTGTTTCCCAGGGGCAGCCAGTTCAAATCTAGTCAACGACTCACGGTGGCATCCTAGTACAGTTCAATCCCAGTGGTTTATATCCTCCCATCTATCAAGTGGTTTGCTTACTGAATGACAAATAGATTTTTGATTTTAAAGGGGCAGTCTGGGAGAAGAAGGAGTAATCAATAAAGGTCTTAATTAAAAATGTTCATCAGCGATGTTATTGAGAATCCACAGCACTGGCTGGGTAGAAGTACAAGTGTGTGTTTCAGGTTGGTGCAGATATAATGTTTTTGAGTTTGTCGTGCCGGGAGGGGGTCACTGTTCAGTTATCTTGAAATGTTGTTATACTTGAGTGAAAACTGGATTATTTGGTCAGTGTTGCTTCCAAGTTTTTAGCTAAACAGCAAACCTTACTTCAGAACTGACAGAGAAAGTGAACTTTACTGAATAACTGTGTAGATTGGGGTTGTGTCTAGAATCTATAGTATTTCCCTTTTCAATTATTGCTAGGATTGAATGAGGTTTATTTATTTATTTATTTATTTATTTATTTATTTATTTATTTCTGAAAACCTTTCTGCTGTTGACTCCAGAGTGTGTGTGTGTTTCTTTCTTTTTTTTCTCTCCGATTCCAGATCCTCTTCTAGAAATACATTTCTTGTTTTTCGAGTTGCCATTTCCCTTTTTATTCACCAGGAGGCCCACAAGATGGCACACAATCATTGCAAGAGGAGAACGACAGACTTTCCCCAGCAGAGCAAAGGCCCTGTGATATCTGGTCAAGCCAGCTGTGCTTCAGAAAACTGATGTTGTTATTTCAACAGCCGGGCAAATGCTAGGGCTTCCCTTTTAAAGAATGCTTTCTTTCTATGACCCCCACTCTTTGTACAGGAGGCCGTTGCAGCCGGCCCAGGCAGCTTGTTTTGTTACATTGGAATAAAGACAAGGTTCGTTTGTGAAGACTCCGGTACCACCACAAAAGCAGTTTACGAATAAGTGTTACGTTTTTAAAAATGAATTTATGTTATGGTTCCTCTTTTATATGCAGAGATTTACAGTTGTTTTTTTTTTTTTCCTCTAATTCAGGGTTTGCAAATATATTTTAAATAAAACGCTATTGAAAAACTACTGCATCCTGGAAAATGTTTTATTTAACCACAACACATGAAGTGCTTAGCAACTAGGAAGCAGCAGAACCTTTGTATTGTCTGCAGTATCTGCATATTCCAGACTACAAACTACATGGGATCTTCAATACAAGAAAGGGTGTTTAGCACTCAGAATAAATATATTTTGGAGATAGTGTATTCATTCATTCATTCATTCATTCATTCATTCATTCATACATACACACATGTACTGATTATCATGTTTCATGCATGCATGTTCAATGCAATGCAGTTTTTACAATGATGTAAAGCTGAGAAAAGAGGACATTTCTATATACTAGTAGAAACAGCAGGAGAGAAGGGTGCTCTTTTTTGAGGATCTGTGCTAATTCTGTTTTAAAAGACCTATATCTCGGGAGCTAATTAAAGATTAAACAGACTATCTTTTGAAAGCGGCTCTGGGTATATTCACTCCTCTTTGAAGCGAGCCAGGCTTTTATTATTGTAATGTTTTAATGCCAAAAGGCAGAGAGAGAGGGAAGGGTATCTTTTTAACTTGGTTTGGATTTTAAATGCATTGCTCCAGTTTTCTAAAAGCAGCAATACTCACGACACTTGAATGTTTTGAAAATGAATACACCCTACTTTGATTCAAACCTGATCTTCTTAATTATACTTCAGTACCTGTGTTGCAGGGATGGAAATAAGACTCCTATTGCATAGCTGTTCCACCCATTCCAGGTTTTAATATGTGCTCTGATGTGTGTTAGTAAACTCCTAGGAAAACCAGGAATGGATCACGCTGCTATGCAATGGGAGTCTTATTTGCTTCCCTGCATTGTACATGTTTAATAATTGGTGATTTAAAGCAGCATATCTCTTTTTTGGCATACTTTTACAATGTAAGATTTGTTTTTACATTCATAATCCGATATGTAAGGCACATATTATCATGTTAGATATAATGTAATGTTGTTTTTGTCTGTGATTGACTGACAGGTGAAGACCCAGCAAGGTGTTTGCAGCCTGGCAGAAACCTGATTGATCCATATAGATGATGAGCTTCCTGGACTCTGCATCAGTTTATAGTGAAGAGCAGTGTACACACACGTCAAGGTCTTCTTGTAGCATTCAGCCTAACAAAACATTGAATTAGCTGCTGTTGCAGTCGGTTTCACAGCACCATGCAGTCACACTGCTGTACGATACATCTAGCAGCAGCTATGCTGGTGCTGAAAGACAAATACAGTGTATTAACATATTTATCTCATTCCAGGAGAGCACAGAAAATCAAATGGACATCTCAAGGACACCATGCTGTTTACATTTTCCGAAAAAAAAAAAAAAGTGATGTTATTGGGTATCGGTAGAGTCCTTGGCTCAATAGATCCTAGATACTCACGTTTCTCTTTTATAGGAAATGTAGTCTTCTAGTTAAATTGTTGTTTTCTTAATATTTTAAGGTATTTTGTTTTCGTATTTTTTTTTTCGTATTGCATTTTGGAATTTTGTGCATAGTTACTATTTGAGTAAAATGTTAAAATATGTATCGCTCACATTTTAGTAAACAAAAATCAAATATCACTCCAGTTTAGTGTACTCTTTTCACTTGTGGAGTTTGTGTTTCACTCACTGTTTGGATTCTAAACTGTTGTTACACGAATATTTGATAAGTATTTATTGACTGGGCAAATAAAGTTACTGCTCAAAAGCTAGCACTTGTTCTGCGCTGACACTTGTCAGCTGTACATCCATTGTGCTGGCAGGGAATTTCATTTGCATAACCATATCGATTTAATCACTTCATCCTAAAATAAACTCCAGCAGCCTGGATATGAAACTTGCACTTGCATTTACTTAAAGCTACAGTGTCCCACAACCTTGGTCAATTTTAGAACGAAATGCTGCTTTCCCCTGTAGTTGATAAAACACGGATCTTGTTGATAGTGTAATTTGCCCTAGAGCTGTCACTAATGCATGCTCCTACTATCATTTCTGGCAGCAGGATGATTAAAATAATCTCAAACTCTGCTAGGATTAAAAGGACCGCCTATTTGAATGGCAGACCAGCCAGAGCATCGCAGATTTGTCAAAATGAATACGTTTTAATAAGATTCATAACAGATTCATTATCGAGTCTCCTGGTAAACAGATCCCAGCAGCACCTCAATGTTCTTGATTTGTTTAAGGAGGCTGTGTGGTCCAGTGGTTAAAGAAAGGGGCTTGTAACCAGGAGGTCCCTGGTTCAAATCCCACCTCAGCCCCTGACTCATTGTGTGACCCTGAGCAAGTCACATAACCTCCTTGTGCTCCGTCTTTCGGGTGAAACGTAATTGTAAGTGACTTTGCAGCTGATGCATAGTTCACACACCCTAGTCTCTGTAAGTCGCCTTGGATAAAGGCGTCTGCTAAATAAACAAATAATAATAAATAGATAGTGATTGCAGTTTTCACCTTGGAGTGGAAAACTCAGCCCCTGGGGATAAATAAGTAACCTCCAGTGAACAAGAGTAGCATTAAACATCGCTGCCCAGTCTGTCACTTTTCCAGCCCTCGGGGCTACAGATTTCCATTGTAAGCCTCAACTCCAGTCAATATTTGTGTAATAACACCCACTGTGCTGGTATGATGAACATTGCATAAAACCTTCTAATAACTCTGAAGCCAGGGAGAAGAGAGCTGTAATAATTGCATTGTGGGCAATCAAGGCTGCTCTGTATTCAGAGATCAATGCAGAATGGTGTTACTAATGGATAATCTTATGTGCAAATTACAAAGCCAATATGTTATTACCAAATGCCTATGCCCAGAATTGATATATATATATATATAGTTATCAGTATAGGAAGGCTGATGGCCTTGTGATACTGCATTTTTATTTTTTTGCTATGAGTAAGCATAGCAGGTTTATACTGTAGAAGAAAATAACTAGAAAAGAGGGGTTACATCATACAATTCTTCAAAGCATTATTGCATTATTAATTAAGAAAACAAGGTTTGATAAATATGAAATCTTTTTCAAGGGTATCTAGTAAATAATTATCTAAGTTATCACTGATGTCATATTATTGACAACAGACAAAGAAGCATTAAATATTCTTTCAGTGCTGATTAAGTGTTCAAAGTGCGCAAGGTAAGCCTTTGACTTTAGTGGAGTCCAGGCAGATTGCATCTGCAAATACAGACATCTAACATGGAAGAAATAGACATCTCGGACAAAGCAGGCGAAAGGAAAGGGGTGAGTCAACTTCATTTATCATAATGCAAGATTAACAAGTTACTGTACATGACGTTCACATAATGTTGTGAAAACGATTTGAGATGTGATAAGTAAACACTATTTCATATTGCCTGTGCCACTTTGCCATTGGAAGCACTTCTGACTATGTGTGTGTGTGTATTAGATTACATAATGAACCCTATGTTATAGATTGGTTTCTATCTATGATGAAAGGTTTATTTCTGAAGTTTGATTGTATTTAATGCACTGAACAGGAGACTTGTTGCTGTATTACTGGTAATATTGTATTGAATACAGACACCTCATTGACTACCTGTTGGTACACCATGTGTTTCCTTTCTGTAGAAGCTGACTCTTGTCCTTGCGTTGGCCGTTCTGATTTCCACGTTTGGATCTTCCTTCCAGTATGGATACAATGTTGCTGTTGTCAACTCGCCAGCTCCGGTAAAATGCATTTTGTTCAACAAGGTTATTCATGTCAGCAAACCAAATGACCCAAGTTATACGTTTGCAACATAGCTGTGTGGATTGAAAACACAATTTAAATGCAAATTCCATTCTGTGTGAACACACCTTGATCAAAGGGCTGAGCTGAGATACTTTTGCTGTAAATCTAAGAAAATCTGTTCGTTTCTCTTGATCTGGTAAAATATTGTATTGATGTGACACACACTTTAGATTTAGGTGATAAAATATGCGTAATTATGGGCCATTGAAAAAGCTATTTACACCACTGCTGTGCAAATGAAATTCATTTGTGGACTGTATAAAGGTTATGTAGCTCTTAATAATGATTAGGCTAGGGTTAGAGTTTCTAGTTTAATGAGGTTAAGGCTAGGGTTGGGACTACAATTGGGATAATGCAATTAAAATAAATATTGGGGGTATGTCAACAGGTGTAAATAGTAAAGGATAATAATACAATTTTATTTACACCAAATATTTCTTCACTCTTTACACAGCAGTGGTGTGAATAGAGCTTACGGAAGAACACTGCCTAATTTACTGCCAAGGCTTCCAAATCCAATTTCTTCATGGTGCATAATGGAATAATAATTGAACTTAATGGGGTTTTTTTTCATATCCCTTGCAGGTTATGCAGGAGTTTTACAACCAGACATACTATGAACGCTATGGAAACCCCATTGAAGACAGCTACCTGACCTTGCTGTGGTCTCTGTCTGTGTCCATGTTTCCATTAGGGGGATTCTTCGGATCACTAATGGTAGCTCCGCTGGTCAATAAATTAGGAAGGTAAGAATAGACAGGCCTCTGATTTTATAGCTAGAAAACAAAGGCAGGCTCTAGTTCTCTGTTATGAAATGCCTATCAGCCACACCACATCAGATTGGTGGAAACAGCTGATTATAGCACTCTAACCCTGTATTGTGCTGGGAAAGCTCTTTCTATAGCTGAACTGGAAGTGTGCTTTCTTTCTCTTTTTCTGCAGGAAGGGCACCTTGCTGTTTAATAACATCTTTTCAATCGTTCCTGCTGTTCTGATGGGAGCAAGTGAGGCAGCAAAGTCTTACGAAAAATCATTATTGCCGCGCGCTTTCTCGTAGGAATCTGTGCAGGTGAGACAAGGCAGGAATATAAAACTGAGAACTGTGAAAAATTCTGCTGCTTGTCATACGCAATTAGAGGCCAGAACTTCACTCGGTGAGTTTGAGAAAGCAAGGGGCAGGTTTTTATATACACTAGACTGGGGGTGCAGAATAAACCAATGCAGGGGGACCTTCATTGAGCTTCAGTGATCTGTATTGCATCTGATCAATAGTGCAAGAGAGATGGTGTTAGCTAAGTGAGACAAAAGAGCTCCAAACTGCTTGCTAGTGAAAGGCCAAATCAAAGACATATATTTTAGATATAAAAATACTGACAGACTCGGCATTCCAGATACGATATGTAAGCGAGTTCCAATATGAAGGAGCTCAAACACTAAAAGCCCTTGAGCCACATGTTTATAACCAAGTTCTTGGAATTACTCAGAGACCATCATGTGGCGATCTCAAAGGACGGGCCGGTTCCTAGGGGATAAGTAACTCTAATAAACAGACAGGGCCAGACCCGTGAATAGCCTTGGAAGAAAGGAGCGGCAGCGATTTGAACTCCATGCATTTAACAAGAACATAGTTTCATACCGATAAGCAAACTGCTCAACCCCAAATATTCCTCCATATGCTGTAGGCCTGTCCTCCAATGTGGTTCCCATGTACCTGGGTGAGATCTCCCCAAAGAACCTGCGGGGCGCCATCGGCATTGTGCCCCAGCTCTTCATTACCATCGGCATCCTGGTGGCTCAGATATTTGGGATTAGGAGCATTTTGGGCAACACCAGAGGTGAGCTGTGCATACAGTAACTTACAATCAGGTCTACTGATAGCTCTTGATGTTCTCCGCCCTGCGCAGTCTGTGGTGATTGCTTTGTCTGTCTGTCCGACAGGCTGGACTCTAATGCTCGCTCTCACTGGCATTCCTGCGGTTATAGAACTCGTTTTCTTGCCCTTTTTCCCCGAGAGTCCAAGATACATGCTGATCCAGAAAGGCGATGAGGAAAAGGCAAGAAAAGGTAAACTACAAAACCAGTTTTTAAATCCTTCAACTGTTATTTCTATAGGCTTCTAAAGTATGAATACAAATGGAGTTTGGCACATTTTATTTGCCTTCAGGTGGTTAAGAGGTATTCATTAACTTTTATGATGTCTAAGATGACACCTATGGCCATTAACCAGGTTTCTCATTATAACAAACAACACCTTTCAGAACTCTCTCTGTCTGAAAATTTCCTATATTGTTCAGAACAGAGAGGATACTGCCTGGTAATGGGTGTTCCTCTCCGTTGCTCTTCAGCCTTACAGAGACTGAGAGGCTGGGAGGACGTGGACAGTGAAATGGAGGAGATGCGTCTGGAGGAGCAGTCAGAGAAGGCTGAAGGACGCCTGTCAGTTCTGAACCTCTGCTCCTTCCCGTCCCTGCGCTGGCAGCTCATTTCAATCACTGTGATGAACATGGGACAGCAGCTGTCTGGGGTCAATGCTGTAGGTAGAGAACCAGACCCACTATTTTTCTTACATTTCAATGAACATCTTTTGTTAAGGTGTGTCTTTTAAGGTTTCCAGTTTAAACCACACCCTTCTCCTCTCCATGGAAACTTGCCGTGACTTTGTTGCGACTGTCTGCTTATTGTGGGCCAATACACTGCGTCATCTACTACCGCTAACCTTTCAATGTGTGCCTGAATGTATGACAAAAATAAAGAGAATATTAGTTAGTATTTACAGTAAATGCTAGCAACAGAAATCCTCATCCAGGTTTGTTATTTCAAAGTACTTTTGGATGCTGTGTAGGGCTCTCCAAGAATGAAACCACGTCTCAAAGTCCAGTTGGCCTCTGTATATTTGAATTACAACACTGATATCAAGTTAACATGTGGAATGAGAATGTGTGGTCCTTTTATGGTTACACATTTTGTTTAATGAACATTAACTACTAGACCGTCTGTCGTACAATGATACAGATCCTGCTAGTTTAAGCATTGGTGATTTCAACTAACCCAGAGTTTATTTTTCCAGATCTATTACTATGCTGATAGCATTTATGGATCCGCTGGTGTGAAGGAGAGTGATGTCCAATATGTCACAGTGGGAACAGGTTCAGTAAATGTATTCATGACTATAGCAGCTGTAAGTTGTATATTTATTGAATCTCAATGGCATTGTCACAGCGCTTTGGCACTATTACAGTAAATAGCAGTAAAACCTAGCATGCTTTGTTCACGCATTGAAATCACATAATGAAATACCTGCATGAGTTTTTTCCCCTCATGATGTCAGCTGCATTGTCCATTGACCAGAAACGTGGACAGTACTGCACTTTGATGACTGTTGCATTGTACCATTATTGTAAAGCAAAGTGATCACTTGAGGTCCAGGTCAAAGGTGACTCCGGATTGCCAGGATCAAACCTAATTGTAGTCGATAAAGGCAGGGAAAGGGGAGGAGCACTTTCATGAACCTTGTGTTCCTGTCCCCCAGGTCTTCATTGTGGAAGCGTCAGGAAGGAAGCTCCTCCTCCTGATTGGCTTTGGGATTTGTGGCGCTGCCTGTGTGGTCCTGACTATCGCTCTCACGCTCCAGGTGCGGAAAACATTTCCCGGAATGGAATGCAGAGTGTCAAACTTCCAAATGATAAGCATGAATACGGGGTTTATTATAAACATTAAAACAGCAATGGGAAGGAATCATTAAAAATGCTCTCTCTGTCATTTTAAAGACATAGAGACTCACATACACTTGTAGAGAGTCAAACAGGCCTTATTTAAGCTGCATACGTATATACAACTATGCAACTTTTGCATCACCTAGAATTTTAGGATTGAGATATCATTTAAAAACTATATGAACATAATTTAGATATTTTATTTAGCATCAAACAAATTACGAAATGATATTGCAAAAGTCTACCGGAAGCCATAATGGTAGTACAGTATTTCATGTTACATTTTGAAATGTCACATTTTTAAATTTTTGTCAGTTTTTCGTTAAGTATATGGAAAACTACAAAGCAGTATGTAATTCAGTATGTTAATGTAACATTATTCAGCAAGTTTCATTTGACTTTATGAAGCAAAATTAATTAGTTCAATATTATTATTTATTTCTTAGCAGACACCCTTATCCAGGGCGACTTACAGTTGTTACAAGATATCACATTATTTTTACATACAATTACCCATTTATACAATTGGGTTTTTACAGGAGCAATCTAGGTAAAGTACCTTGCTCAAGGGTACAGCAGCACCACCTGGGATTGAACCCACGACCCTCTGGTCAAGAGTCCAGAGCCCTAACCACTACTCCACACTCTATAGAGTGATGCAAAACCTGTGGCCATAGCTGTGTATATATTTTATTTAGTTAAAGTCAGTTTTCAATAATGAATCAAACGAAAGTGTTTACTAAAAAAGGCAATGTTGTTTTATGGTAATGTCCTAGAAATGAATCGAGCAAACAGCAAAACTGAGTACTGGTGCTTAATAAATCTACACATACTTTATATCCCCTCTTATAAATGTTATTGCAGCTAAACTCTGAAAGCGTATCTAAGACAAGTCGGCCTCTATAAAATATCTGTACCGGTACCTTCTTCCTTGCAGACCCTTAAAAATACCTGATGTTTTAAAAACCACTGGTTTGTGACTAAGGGCAGCTGTGCTGTGCATTTTTATGAGTGCTCTGTACCATTGAGCCAACCTGTGCAAACTTCCAGTACTCGTATAAAAGCACAACAAAACTAAAAGCTTTGTCTGCAGCCGCTGAATTATTCAGCCCTGTTAAATACTGAAGCGTTTCATTCTGTACAGCAGATGAAATCTGTACTTCATGACATCGGCCTGCTTAGCGAGGGAAACATTTATAAACTGGCATCCTGTCATGAGTGTTTTCCATTCTTCTGATTTAAATAAAAAAAAAAAAACTTTATTACTGTCTCTACGCCAAAGCATATTAAAATCCTTATTACAAGCTCTTTGTTATTATGCACAGCATGCTTCTGCTTCCAGAGGATTGTTACAGAGAGGCTTGAGTGCAGTATAATAGTTAACAGGTTGCAAAATGCCTGGCTGACAATCTGCTCCTTGCAGTTTAAAATCACTCTGGACATCCAGAACGGTGCTATGGCTTCCAATCCAGGCATGTTAACTGAAGTGGCGTTTGCCGTGGGTTAGGGAGAGGTTTTCAAGTATGTGCTGTATTAAAACTGTTGTACTATTTTATTTGCAGGGTGATGCTGAGTGGATGCCTTACCTGAGCATTGCTTGTGTAATTGTTTATATTATTGGACATGCAATAGGACCCAGTAAGTAACTATATTATATCTTCTTTTAGGAGAATGAAGTAAATGGCAACGTGGGTGGATGTCTGCTTCATTGTGTCAATACTAAACTTGTAAAGAAGATGTCAGTGACTCGTGATTTATGTATTTTTTGGGTAATCTTATTATGTAAGTGTTGTGGACATTGCACAGTCCATATTTCACTGTAGGCACACAGCTTCTAGTAGCTTCGTCAATGTTTCTTTCCGTAAGGTCCAATCCCATATGTGGTGACCACTGAGATGTTCCGCCAGTCTTCCAGACCAGCTGCGTTCATGGTGGCCGGCTCAGTGCACTGGCTCTCTAACTTCACTGTGGGCCTGGTCTTCCCCTTCATGGAGGTAACTAGCATGTCTACTGGAAGACATGTGCTTCTTTCTGCAGGCAAGGGCAAGGGATGCGTACCAGTACAGGTGAATAATGCAATCCCAAGGTGATACCGCAGGGCTGGAAAACGCTGGGGAGAAAACCAGTGTAGAAAAACCTTTGAGGGCAAATAAGGTTTTTCATGTCTTTTGTTTCTTAAATGCTGATGTGTTATTACTACAGATCTGCATAATTCACTTCAACGCATTAAAGCACTTGGCTGTACCACGATTATCCAGCAGATTTACGAGGCGTGTCTATCTGTCGTTTCAGAAGGGGCTCGGCACCTTCAGTTTTATCATATTCGGTGCCATCTGCTTGGCAACGTTGGGCTACATCTTTATCGTTGTTCCGGAAACCAAAAACAAAACCTTCCTGGAAGTCAGCCAGTTGCTTGCCAAGAGGAACAAAACTGAAATTGCTGTTGGGTCCGGGAGCTCCACTGTTAATGACCTGAAACCAATGAACAGCAAGACGGACACAAAGGAGGGGGCCGTGGACATGGCCCGCAGACTCTAGTGCGAGACTAGCAGTTTGGGTCAGTCTTTCAGGCTCTGAATGATTTCATGGTTGAGTTTGATACACCAGAATAAAAAAACAAACAACTAGATACAACAAGACTGAACTTCTTTGTTTTTCCGAGTGTCTTCGTGTTTAGAGGATAGATTAACATTTAGAACACCCAGGCCAGGACTCCCATGTGCTACTACCACAAAAACACAAAAGATTTGGAGACTAAAAACAACAGACACGGAATCTTTATTGAAATTCTTAATGAAAAGTTTCATTTACATTTTTTGATTTCCAAATACTGAGCGACACGAACAATTTTCTACAAGAGTCGTCACTGACAATATTCAATTCGGAATTATTTGAAATGTAAAAATCATATCCATATACTTTCGTATTGACGCAAATATAGATTAGATAAAACAAACATTATTGCAGTACAGCACGGGCTCCTGGGATACAAAACACTCCTCAATGCATTTATGTGCATTTCTAGAAATCAGCCAAAACATTAGGATAAGTAGACTCACAGTAGAGAAAGTTTGAGTTTCAACTTTAAACTTATATCAACCACACCTAGTGTCTCTTTCCAGCCTTACCCCTCCGAAGACATCCACTCTGTGAATTCCCCAGCCCACCACATTCCCTTTACTGCGTACGTTGCTGCATTTCATGAGCTCTCTGATTTCTGAAGAGCTCAGGATGTAGTCCCAGATATTCACATCACTCATGTGACCAACGAAAGAATCGGATTCAGAGATCCCCAAAATCCCGTCCTGGTCTTTACCGAGTATGAAGGTCCCCCCAGACTGAAGGACGTAGCCCCTTCTAACATGCTTCTCCTCTCCCACCACCCCATTGACCCACAGCTCGGCTCCTCCGGAGTGGGAGGCCCACGTGATGCAATAGTGCAGCACTTCCTGGGACCTGTGGTTCAGAGGGAAGTTCACAAAGTGGCCTCCTATCCAGAGCCCCACTTCGGCCCCCGTGCTGATCACCAGCTCGTTGTCGTTCTGGAAGCCGGAGTAGGAGAGGATGGTGTGGACCCCAGTGGTCCCGGCCTTGACATGCATGCAGGCCGTGAACGAGCGGAGCGCCATGCTGTGCACCAGGTGCACCTGTGCGTAGCTCATGAAACTCTTCTCTGTGAAATGGAATGCAAGGGGGGCAATGTATGTCTGCTCTGAAGAAGAAAATAAAAGAAGAATATTTTTTAAAAAATGAGTTAATTCCAGGATTGCAGCTTTCAAGCTGGTTGTGCTGTTCCAACCCCAAGAATTATTGGGATTGCACATCTTTCATTTAATGACTGATACTCATGCCCCCCCCACCCCCCACCCGATTCTTACATATTCTAGAATTCTATTAAATTAAAGGGGCTGTACTGCAATTATTTCCAGTGGTTTCTCGGTTAGGAATATCCAATCGACTACTTTGTGGCAATAATGTGACTCTCTGAATAAACCTATTTTACAAACACCCCCTTGGTCCCAATTATTATTTTTTGTAAATAGGAAACTAAATGTTACAAGATAAACAACAGACCACTCCATTACTTTGGGGTTCCTAAATGGACCTTCGGTGGTGTCTGTTACTAGTTTTGCCACACCAGCAGTTTTATTTGACTTGAAAATGGAATTTTGCTATAAAGACAAAAGATAAGATCAATCGGGTCCATTGTGATGAAAAGCACCTGTGTGATCCTGGAGCCTGCTGTGTCGGACTGAGCCTGCAAGACAGAAAAGAAGACAAGGTTGCAGCTCCCAATGTGCAGGACAATAGCGCACACTCTTTAGAGGGCTAAACACAGCAAGAGACCTGAAAAACGAAGCATGTTTGTGCCGGTAAAGTGCATGCCTGTTTATTGCTGGGGAGTGCTGCTCATGTTTTGTACATTTGCCAGACATGTGATTTAACATAAACTTGGGGGGTTATTATCCTATTATACACAGGTCTGACAGCATTACAAAAAACGTACAACTACTCCGTAAGAAATGTGCACTTCAAAGTATTTAGCGCACCATGACCCAGGCTGGATTAAATGTCATGTTGCTTTGCTATTTAACTGCACCCGACATGCATTGGTTCCTGAGTCAGTGTTTATTCTCTTTCCCTATCTTTTTTAACCTTTTGGCTGCGGGATTCACCCTTTCATTGCAAATACAATTCCAGCTGTATTTGACAGCTGGATGTGTTGGAGATGAAGGAGTCGTAATTATGATAATACCTCTCCGTATCTGCTTCCCAAGGTCATGTATCATTTGCTCTATCTTTGCTAGTTTGGTTTCGATGTCTTCATGGCGGCACAATGCTAATTTTTAAGATAAAGAAAACAAAATTAGGGCTTCTGTTTTCTGTCTTCATATATTCAACTTATAGTACTTATTTTTAGAAAAAATAAATTGTGCATCTTAACTTAAATGACTATGAATACACAATGTTGATAACGGCAGTAGTATATCATTGTATTTATTGTAATGTCTTGAGAAAGCTTGCAATACATTAAAATACCACTAGAGTGCAGCAGAAGGCGACACATTTTAAAACTGACAACTGGAATGACAAGCTTGAATTGCACAAGAATGTCTTTAAGATAGGTTTCTAAGAATATTCATGTTTCCTGTATAATTCTCCAGAAAATAATAGAATTTTTGATTCCCTCTTAAAAGGAAACTGAAAGATACGGTCACTAAAAAACCAAGATTCACCCTCAATTTGTAGGTGCTTAACCATGGTTTAAGAAATATCTCCAAAGTGTTTTGGGTATGACGCTGTTATATTACTGTAAGGCATTTGTCTTTTCAAAGAAACGTGGCTTTGCTTGTTGTTCTTACCTCCAAACCTGGGCAGGAAAGAGGCTTCAATCACTCTGTCGTTGAGAGGCTGGACATGCCTGTAATCATTCCTCAAGGTTTTGTTCCTGTGGTCCATTAAGGCGTTTTCCATTATTCTAATCTTTAAACAAAAGTTTGAAATGGTGCATAATGAATTCCTTTTGTTGATATACAGTATGCTTGTTTTTCGTTTGCAAACGTAACTGTGACAGATAAACAGACTTAAAGACAGTCTAAACTTGATGTTATGTGATACAAAGTGAATCTAAACCACAGGAAGACTACCATGGCTAACTCTGATATTTCATTTCCATGCCAAGTAAAGCACCCCTGTGGCCTTAATAGAGCTCTCAGAATCATGTCTAACCTTCAATTACATTAATAGAGCTCTCAGAATCATGTCTAACCTTCAATTACATTAATAGAGCTCTCAGAATCGTGTCTAACCTTCAAGTACACTCTGATGTACCAGCTGTACCGAGAGGTTGGACGTGATCCTGAGAGATGAAGCATACCTGATTGAGGGACAGTGTTATCGGGGTATCGTAGACCGTCCAGATGATGCTCTCATAGCACGGCGGTGTGGTTAGAGAACCCTGATATCTGAAGAAATTGGACAGATTCTCAGGAAGCATGGCACGCACATTTAGTGATGAGATGTAAGTTGACTGATCTGTCAAGACAAATAACCAATACATTGAAACGGGCATGACAATTTATATATATATATATATATATATATATATATATATATATATATATATATGTATATATGTATGTATATATGTATATATGTATTATATTGTTATTATTCTGTATTATATGTTACCTGTGAATTGAATTTTTTCTAGATTTGCTATAAAATCACTGTAGTACGTGTTCTCAAAGTGGCCGTCCTATAAAATGGGTCACAGAAAAAGCAGATATTCAGAGTGGTTATAATTGAAGATGCTGTGTTGCTAGTGGCAGCTTGAGGCTCCAAAGCATGTGTGCAGGAGCCACAGAGGGCAGCTGATACCTGTAACATGAAGGCACAGTGCAGCATTTTCACAGGACACTTCATGACAGAGCATGCAGTTTAGCACAAGCATATTACATGAGGCAAGTTTTAAGCAATTCAAATCCATAGATCAGCAGCTTGCACAGAAATATCAGTCTGGATTGCTCGATCACTCTCCCCATCTCTGAGCCCTGTCACAGCCGGTTAGTATAAATCAAGGGAATGTCAGGGAGTGATTACTATCGTGGACTGATTGCAGTTAGAGTATTGGGATCGAAACTGCTTATTAACACCAGGGAGATGCAGCTTGGATATATTTCAGATGTCAAGGATGTCATGTATAGGAGTCACGTGAAAGAAGCCCATTCACCACATACAGCAGCTCCTGTGCAAGACACCATTCACACACATGTCAAGAAAGCCTCATTCTTATTGGACTGCATAATTGAAATGACAAGATCTGCTGCTGGAACACAGCCTTATTGATCCAGCTTCTGAATACAGCTGTCCGTGCCGGAGCAGTGCTTATCTCACCGAGACCTCGTGGCAGTTATACATTATGCAGCAGCAGGGACAGGATCTCCCTGAAATGAGTCCTCACGAAATGACAAACTAATCATCAACAGAAGAGAAGCAAAAGCTTTCTTAAAGGAGTGCTGAGCAAGGCTTTATAATGGGGTTTCTAAGCACCAGAAACATCATCACTGATACCACCTTTCTTCTCTTGCTTGTATTTCATACTTGCAATATGCAGATAAAGCAAATCAACACTGCAGATGAAAAGGTGCTCCTGCTTTCTGGTATAAATCATGTAATCAAGTGTCGTCCAATAGTCTGGCTGCAAGCAGACCATGTGACATACAACATACCCTAAACTAACGTATCAGAAAACAGCGATCGTTTTAACGAAGCTGCCAAGAGGCAAGACATTGATGCATTGGTTAGCACTCCTTTAAATCCATTCCAGGAAGCATTCCATCACTGAGCAAACTTGTGCAGCGTGATGCTGAGTCCACTAGAGGGAGCCACGATGCTTGATAATGCTATGGAGAGAGAGAGAGTGGAGGTGTATTGGATAAACATACCAGTATGTTACACTGTGGCTTTTCTTTGATGGTAGAAAATAGAGAAAATCTAAGCTGTGCCCTGCTCTTACTGCTTTACGTTTTTTACAGGAATATATATACTCTTTTTCTTTCCCTCCTCCTCCCCCTCCTCTGATCTCTCTATCTCTGTTCCTCTGGAATCTACCACACTCTCTCCCTCTTCCTCCGCTAAGAACCTCGGAGTCACCCTGGACCCCTGCCTCGCTTATTCCCAGCACATCTCCACTCTGGCACGCACTTGCCGATTCTTCCTGAGCAACATCCGAAGAATCCGACCCTTCCTCACCAACTACGCCACCCAGCTCCTGGTCCAGGCCTTGGTACTCTCCTGCCTAGACCACTGCAACTCCCTCCTGGTTGGCCTCCCTGCGTCCGCCACCTGTCCACTCCAGCTCATCCAGAACTCCGCTGCCCGCCTGGTGTTCTCTCTGCCTCGCTTCTCCCATGCAACTCCACTACTCTACTGGCTACCGATCACCGCTCGCATCCAGTTCAAGACTACAGATGCCTTGACCAGACTGCACCCAGCTACCTCCAGACCCTCATTTCTCCCTACACCCCCACTCGACCTCTCTGCTCCGCCTGCACTAGAAGACTGGCTCTACCTCCGCTACGCTCCCCTGCCTCCAGAGCCCACTCCTTCTCCACCCTCGCTGCGCAGTGGTGGAATGACCTACCTACAGATGTCAGGACCGCCCAGTCCCTGACCACATTGCGGTGCCTTCTTAAGACTCACCTCTTCAGACAGCACCTGTAGAACTCCTCTGTTTTTCCCCTGGGACACTATCACCCTTCCTTAATTGCGTTTTATTTGCTCTTATCTGCCCCCTATTTTACTGAATTTAATCCTGTACTTCAGAGTACTATACTCTGCCAAGTGTTTAATCTGTAGTATTTTGTAGTTAATCATATCTTGATGTAACTATCACTGTCACTGTTATCTGCTGTAGTATTTAATTGTATTTTGTCACACTTGTACTTGCTTGAACCAAAGTCATTGTATTTATCTTGCTCTTATTGTATTACTTGTACTGTAACACTTGAAATGTATTTGCTTACGATTGTAAGTCGCCCTGGATAAGGGCGTCTGCTAAGAAATAAATAATAATAATAATAATAATAAAAATAATAATATATATATCCTGTATATATATATACAGGGTGAGAATGGAATGGTCCATGTACTCGGGATCTAGCCAAGATGACCTCCGCCTGACCTCAAACCTGAGCTGCAGTATCTTGTAACAGTGACCTTTGCACTTAACCTATTTTATCAAGGGACTCAAATACAGAGCTAGTCTAAAGTAGAGGTGGAAGCAGGATGAGGTATCTGCTGAGAATCTTCAGATCCTCCAACACAATGCAATGGTGTTCCTGCAAGGAATGCAGGAACGCCAGTTTCTGTGTGAGAGAAATGTTGATTTTACCTCATAGATAAATGCAAGTACTGCCAATCCATCCGCTTTGTCTTTGGCTTCAGCAAAACTGGCATATTTGTCGGAGTTGTAATGAACGATATGCAGCTGCAACGACAACAACAACAACATCAGTGGTGTCTGGGGAGGGTTGAACAACAGATTGACACAAGGGCCTCGACTCTGCTGGGAGAACAAGGGCCATTCTAAATGCACAGCATTCCACCATGATTCCTCGTCAGCAGACATGGGGTAACTGAGCAAACTTCTAACTGGTGTTTCCAAACCAAGATACCACCAATCACTTGCAGAAAGGACGGTCACAAAACAAAGGCAATTACAATAACGGCATTTTCATTCTTTTATGTGGCGGTTTAATCTGACCTTCTCCGGGTCTCCACTGTAAATGAAAGAGCCCAGCTCCAGCCCTGAGGCTCCACATTTGTACAAACTATTTATTCCCATTGATCGTGCTGTGCACTTAATTGAATAAGTATAGTTGAAAGACAAGATATTACTGGTTTGTTAATTAAACATACCAAAAAATAATCCAATGAGGTGAAAGCAACAACGCATCATCATCCTTCTGTTAATAGGATTTACTTCGCTGTCTTTCCGAAACACAGTGATGAGACAGAGCTATAACGTGCTGTCTCTCTGACAAGGTAATATTGCAACTATCCGAGAGATCTGGGAATCCCTGACTGAAGCTAAAGCACAGCACGGTAACCAAGTGGCAAAAAGAAGACTTATAAAGAAGACATGTTTGTTTCATCCATACTGTCGCATGGTAGGGCTCCAGTGGAAGAACTAGCAAGAAATGTGGCAAACTGGATTGTGTTGCCCCTCTCTAGCAGTCAATTCAGTCAATCCATGCTAAAATAACCTGGAGATTGAGGGGTCAGGTTTAGTGTTATTGAAAAAATGTAAATGATTTATTATTAAACTTTTACTATTGAAAGCGGTAACATCACGCATTCAGAGAGTTTATATTTCAGTCAACACACGTGATTCTGTTGTATTAGGGTTGCCATGTGACTCCATGTACTCTAGGACAGTTCAGGCTTTTCAGCTCACACCCCCAATGCATTCTGGTAAGTGTAGTCCTGCTGTGAAATGTCATATGCAAACATGCATCCCACCCCAATGCATTCTGGTAAGTGTAGTCCTGCTGTGAAATGTCATATGCATACATGCATCTTGCTGTTTTACCTCGGCCATGTACCGCATTCCATCAATGGTGTGCTCTGACCCGCTGGCCTCTAGGTTCATCCCACCCCAGTGCAGGTGCATCTGAGTGGCAGTGTATCTGCTGGGCAGCCCTTTGGTAATAGCCATGGTGGGAGGCAAGTCTATCTGAACTGTCAAATTGAGAGGTCATTGAAAGAGAGGGGAAAATGTATTGAATTGAAAGAGCAAGTCGGAAGAGGTCTGAAACATCACACTACTCTCCACTGATGTTGTCTTCTTATTGTTTACAGTCTTGTTCGATTTCCTTTTCTGTTTCAGTCATTGCACCCCTATGGGGCCTACAATGGTTCTCAAACATGTTTTCTCTCCAAGTACAGCTGGTACACCAAAGTGTAACTATTAACCTGTCCCCCTGCAACACTCAGCCCCTAGTGGATATAGAAATAGCACATTAGTTCTACATGGTAGTTCTTGCATATTTCATGCAGCCACTAGGGAGAGTTTGACTAATAGTTACACTATTACAGGTACTACTGTACATTAACTACTCTGTAGCTACACTGTACTTACATTGTTACGTTGTTTAATGCACACATAAAATGATAGGATCAGGAAAATAATTTAGTTAAATGCACATTGTTACCATTTACCGCTGCCTCATCACAATCACTAAGTTGTGTTAAAAAATAATCTCTATTAATGAAATGGTAGGTACAATTTAGCAACATATAAAGGTAACGGACCTCTGTTTTGAAGTGTGTCTATAGATTTAATTAATAGTACAGACTCAGTGGTTAAGTCACTTTGTCTAGTGTATTCGATTGATCTGCTCTAGTTAGAAAGTGATTCGAGAGTACCGCCTCACCGGAATGGCCCGTGTTTTTCATGAGGAACTTGCTGTCTTGCTGCCCTTCAAATCCACTCAGCTCCAGAGGCCGCAAGGTTATGTTGTGTCTCACTTTTTTTCTCTCGATGTTGACGGGCGACTGGTGGTTTTTGGCACAGTCTGGAAACTTCTCACCCCAGTGGGCTTCGTCCAAGCCCCCCGCTTTCAGTCCATGATAGGAAAAAGATCATACAAACAGTAACCAGTTGTTTTTAATTTGATGTTTTGTTTCAGGGAGAAGTTGACTACAATTACATTTGTCATGACCTTCACATAGACAGTAATATATAAAATAGGCTAGAGACATAAACAAACAACACACACTTTTTACTGTATACATGGGCAATGAAAAAAGGTCAAGTGACCCCATTATGGGGAGGCCATATTACTTAAAAGTTACACTATTGCAAAATATGAGAACATTTGTTATTATTTAAAATATCCAAATGTTTACTATTAACTTTCTTTTAAATCACAAGCATGCATGTAGGCTCAATAAAAAAAGTAAATTACATGCAGTAAATTCTACAAGAAAGTGTGTTGACTTATCAATAGAGTCCTCAATATAGTAATGTAACACATGCAGGGCAGCATTCTAACAAAAGGAACTTTAGAATTATTATTTCACATCAAATGGACAAGCGATTTTACTCTTTTTTAAAACAAATGTAAGCAGCAGACTATTGTTTGCTATTTATGCAAGTTATTCATTTAAAGTTTGATAAATGTAATTTGCGAAACTTAGTATTTTGGGGCTTTCTTATTACTAAAAAAAACTTTATAACACATGTAAAAAAATAAAAATAAAAAAAAAATGAAAGGGATTTTACCTTTATAGGTCCAGTGTATATCATCAGAGGTACACGTGTGTAAGTTTAGGACCGCCAGTAGAAAATATACAAAATTAACAAAATCCCCCATAATGTACTGGCTGTAGCAGAAACAAGAGCTTGTATGAAGTTAAACTTGTTCAGGCTGTGAGACAGTATTGAAAAAGTGCTCCGGCAATCCAGATTGTATTGCAGAAAAGCTGCTGCTTTAATATCGATCTTTCTGCTGAACAAATGGATTTTACACGTGAAACACTGACGGCTGGTTGAGTTTACTTTCATTATCAGTGCTGCTAACCTTTATGCAAGAGAAATACATTTACCTTTTGGCATGTTGGCCTCTCTGCAAGGCCACAGGCCTCTTTAGCTTTGAGCTACAAAACAAACAAATGTGAAGAGGCTTAACAATTGAATCAGAGCACCTAACCACAATACATTTATATTCAACACCACAGGGAATACTGCATGAACGCTGAGAGAGCTGTAGTTATTCCACAAAGCAGGATAGCCGAACGCCCAGCCTAAGAAATGTATGCAACCCTTTCAAATAGGAGGTATATAAAGTCATTTTTTCAGACAACTTCAATTGTTCAGGTCAGCAGTGTGCTGGAGAAATACCACCCTGGCCACGTTTGGGTTTTAATGACAGGACTTGTTGAAGATAACCACTTCTGCTACAGCGTTATTAAACATTATTTTTTAGTATCACTATTTCTTATTTCTGTAGAGGCTCCTTACCTAATGACAGGTTATTGCATATTTCAGTTGACTGCCACAGCATGGCCATGAAACCTGTTCTATAATTCATTAGATGTATATTGCATAGCTGTCTTTTATTTTGGTAGTTGCACTGAACTGTGTCGCAAGAGAGCAAATCAATTCAGTTGGAATGCATTTCACAATCTTTGTATCTCTCGTTGGGAAACAGACCTTGAAATTAGCACCGGAGAAAAATGTAAGGTTATTGCTATACCTTAAACATACACACAATATAAAACCTCTGTCTTTTACATGTTATTCTCAAAAGCGTATTTAATGGATTCCTTCTCATTATCGAAAGCTTGGTTTGCTTCTCGTTGTGCCTGATCTCCTGCCTCGTTGTTTATAAATGAAAATTGATTTTTTTTTAGGAGGGTTGTGATTTATTGATCATGTACAGTAATGTGCAGCTGAAATGAAGGTTTGAAATCACTGAAGAGCATCAGTCAGCTAGCATTTTAAATTAGAAGCTGGATTCTACTAATGTTTTCTAAATTCTGCATGTGCTTCCTTTACAGACAATGGTAACCCCTTTATAATATTCTACCTTCTAAACACTCTGTCTTCGATTTCTTCCTATCACAGTGCAGTTTGGCATTCCAAAGTGGCTGGGAGCAGACGTTATACCGTAATGTTTAGAAAGCAAACGTGGAATTGAGAACATGACAAAAAGAATGAATTGCCCACCAAATAGAAAAAGGCATTGTCTTCCACGCATGTATATTCACAGAGCAAGAGCCTGAGATCCTATGTCCTCCGTGATTTGACCCCTCGAATTAATAGAGGGACATTGGTGGTGGGTTTAGATTGAAAAAGTTTATAAAGAGGTTTTTTTCCCTCTACTCTGTTCATTATAATGACTGATAGGGGAGCTAGTTGTAGTTGACGTACCTCTGCTCACAGAGAGAAGCTGCTTTGTGCTAGCTGGCACTTAATAAACTAAATCTAAAATAGTACTCTACTGGAGAAGTATTTTTCCACTGGGACCTCAAAGTAATGGCAGATGAAAGAGTTTTCTTTTTTTTCTCTGCCTGGTGGTTTAAAAGGTCAGTCTATTGATTTTGAATAAAAGCCCAGTTCCACCCCTTTTACTGTCAGAAAGGCATAGCATCACATACTGTACTATCCCTCCGGTTCTCTGTGTTTTAAAACTGCATGATGGGGAAAGAGCAAATTGACTTTGCACGGCCTCAGTTGTTTCTCAATATTTGTTCTCAGTATTTGTCTTCATTTTAAACTATTATTTTACTGAACAGTACAGCTATGGCCAAAAGTTTAACATCACCTAGAATTTTAGGATTGAGGCATAATAAGAATAAAACATTAAAAATTAAATATACATAATTTAGAACCTTTATTTAACATCATCAAAATGATATCGCAAAAGTCTACCGGAAGCAATATGATACAGTATTTACTGCTAAATTTCGAAATGTCACATTTTTCAGTTTTTGTCAGTTTTTCATTACGTATATGAGAAACTGCAAAGTGGTATGTAATTGAATATGTTAACGTAACATTATTCAGCAGGTTTCATTCGCTACTCAGAACACAAACCATTACGAAGAGCATGGAATTGTATCACTGAATGTCCTCCTGAGCTAATGCTAATCAATAAGGTACTACTACCAGTTTCAGACTTCAGACAACATCAAGTATTATATGGTAATGCTAACATTTAGGATAAATCTCTAGAAAAAAACAAGAGTCTGCTACACTGCTAACAAGAGTCTACTAGTCAGTCCTCCTTGTGGCCAGTAGGGGTCACTACAGATAATACTGTAAGTAACTCTTTTTGCACTTTTTGAGAAGTATCAAGCTGATCTGAAATAAGTACAGTACGTACATTTGCAACAGGCACTAGGCTACTAAAACTCACTCAGAAGTTTGTATCAAGCTTGATTGTATTTGAAGTGCTTCTGTTGATCTGGATGGGAATCTTGTTAATAGTGAACTTCATTTGGACTTACACATTCAAAAGGGGTCTTTTGAATTGATCTCAAAAGTGACAGGACACTACTATGACCAAACATGTCATTGTATTGTATTGTATTCCTAGGATCTGTGAATATAAATGTGGGGAAGGACAATGCATTTTTGACATTGCATTTGGTAATCTGCTGTTTCAATGGACACACAGGTGGGTGGCCAACTCATTTTTATATATAAACAAATACACTTAAGAAACTCGCTCTGATGTTGACTGTGATGATTTTACAAGATGCAGGGAACAGCTGTGTTTCAAGGTGTTGTTCTTGGAATCCAGATGTTTTTTTAATGAGGTCTCACTGTCATGTATGCAAAGCATAAGCTGAAGTAACTGGGTTAACACAATCTGGTTACTTCTCACTATAGGTCTTTCTATTGGTAGCATTTAGCCTGCCAAGCCGGCTCTCAGAGTCACTGCTGTGGGGAGGTCAGCCAGCCATTGCTGATGCTCTGTTCTGCACAGTTCTGCAGCTGCAAGGATGACTCATCTTTCCTTAGAGCCTGCATGAGCTGAATCAATGAAGAGCTGGCCACCACCTGTGAGTCAAAACTGTACCACCAGGGGAATTGTATCAGTGTGCACATAGGAAACACAATCGCAATTAACGACCGCTGTGCACAGATGGGACAACAGAAAATAGTCATTTAGCACTAATCAATCTTTTGGTTAATGAGCCAGAGCTTCATACTATACAAACATATGGAAAGAAAAATATATTTTCAATAAGTTTTTTTTTTAAATTTAAGGTGTATATGTGTCATTTGCTATACACATGGTAAACCTATAAAACACGCACAAATATAAATATTATGCATTATCGGTTTGTTTTTAAGCTGAAAGTGTATTGTGTTTCACTCCGGGAAGCTGTTTAAAGTCTCATACTTATGTTGTTAAAATGTTTACAGTACTTTTAAATCGATGGTGTTTTGAAAACCATATACTGTGTATAATTCTGATTTAATCCTAATTTTAGCGTCTATACAATTGGAAGAACACAGAAAGCTAAGTTTACCCTTACAGTCAGGGAATGCTAAAATGACATGGCTAGTATTTAGTTTCCTCTGTATAACCAGTAGGGGTCCCCCTGCTGTGTGTGTGTGTGTGTGTGTGTGTGTGTGTGCGCGTGTGCATGTGTGTGTGTGTGTGTAGAGAATTTTGCAATAGTCTGAATCAGAGCACACGCCCCTTCTTACAATGTTGATTCTTCTTGCAGAGTCATTATTGCAACACTAGTAGCACTGTGAGCCCAATGCATTTTTAAACATGGTGTTTAGATATTTAAGAAGGCTTTGCAAAATATAATCTGGTGTTTAAACTTAGAGAAACTAAGGAAGGAGGAGGGAGGATTTGTAACAACACAGCACCAGTGTTGTTTCCCTATTCTTTGGTGACAATCGAACAAACTTAAGAAATGTGTGCCGCAAGTGTGTTTTCAATTACAATGTTAACACACGTATTTGTCATTTATTGACACTGCTGATGCAGGGTTGTGTTCAAGGAGTGTCACAAGCAGTGTTTGAATAGCATTGTAAACCAACGAAGTAATGAGGGTTATACAGTGGTATCTTTGGATAGAAATTGCATTATGACATCATTTCAGCTATTCAATCCAAACTGCCTCTGTGTTATAGGCAAGCTGTTGTGGTAACACTCAGTTACTGTAGTGATTTAATTTGAATGTCATCACAGAGCAGGGAACTGTATTTTTGTTTGTACTGACATGCACGTCCATTCTTGCAGCAATCAACCAGTGCCAGGGTGGATTTTCACAAAGTGCGGCCTCTTTATTAGGAGCACCCTTTTAAAGTGGCAAAACACTGTATATGTATTACTCAATATAAAAAGATTGTGTTGTGTTGTTTTTCTAATAATATTTTCCCCATGCTATTTCAAGCGCTAGTAAAGACCTGGAAATAATACTGCACCATCCCCGCTATGTACACACCCTTAGTGGCAATGTCGTGATTGATTGTGGCCTTAAGCTGCAACTGTGCAGCAAACGTAGTGACGCATTTAAGCATCCGTAGGAATGTATGCTGCAGTGAAGCCAAGGTCAAAACATCAAGGCCCTAAATTGAGATTTCTGACAACAGCAGTTAAACGGATTTCATTGCCTCATTTAAACCCACAGTTAAGCTCCATTTCTGCAATTTGAAAAAAAAATTTTAAAAAAATAAAATCAGTTAATAATGTCACTGCCACTCTGACAGGGTGAACAATGTGCCACTGTTGAGGAGTGGTTGGGAAATTCTGAGCCACCAAAGCAATTTCGGGATGTGAATGAATCAAAACGGAAAACTCGACTCCCACCACGTTACACAGCAGACATGCAAACTGATTCCCCGCACGTCCTCCACACTGCGCTTCCTGCAGCCTTTTCGGTCACTTCTCACGCGTCGCCTGAGTTCCGCCTCGACCAATGAGATTGCGAGAACGCGGTTGCCAGTCCCATGCTCATATTTCCTCGTTTGAAGCTGCATTCTGTTTGACACAGCAGAGATACAAGCTGCCCTTCTCCTAACCTTCACCGGCTACAGCACTTGCACACCGCCGCAATAAAGGTAAGAAGAAATAAAATACCGCTCTTTATTTATCTAGACTTTGTTTTTGTATATACTATACACGTTTCTTGCAATATATCATTGTCTTTACATGACATTGCTTTAATTTTAGGTGTCCGCCCTGTTTAGGTGCTTTTAAAACTAGAATGGTACGGTTTAATTTATTTATTTATTGTTTTTTCTTCTTCCAGTTTGAATGTTTTAAATATCTTGCATAGTGTCATGACTGAACCACAGCTTGTAATTGTGAAAATCTGTAGCCTACATTAGTTTATGACGAGTGTCACGTTACCTGCCGCAGTATGCAAGCAGCCGAATGTTCTGTATAACTTTTAAAATACGGTAATAATAATAACTATACAGTCACACTTTATTTTGAAAATATATACTTGCATTAAAAACTAAAATGCCGAATGTGTCATATAGCTAACTAAATGTACCCAACTCTAATTAGAGCCACTGTGTAAAATTTCAGTAGAAGGATTATTACCAGGTTCAAGTTCCGCTAGAGATAGCAAATTGTAGCTCTTGTCGGTGCATGTACGTACTTCTAAAGGGCTTCTCCCTAAATAGATAGGATAGGATTTATAAAAGATCTGTTTAGCTAATGAGTGTACATATATTCGAGACACCGCAGTCTGCTTGCGGTTTTTATGAAACGTACGCACTACATTTTCGGCAGACTGTGTGGAAAAAAAAAAAAAATGAGCATGTCCGTATTTGTTCTTTCTGAAACTAATAGTCGTCCATGTTGGTTTCCACTTAAATCCGGTGCGATTAAAATGGGATTTGCGTGTTTGGAATCATGATTTAACTTTATAAATAACCGACAGTCGTTTTTTTGTTTGTTTTTTTTAAAAAACGTTTTCGTGTCTAGCTTTTGAGTTTCTGATGTTACAAACCATCTCTGCAGTGTGAAGGCCCAGTGTTATCTGGTAATTAAATACTTATGAATAAGGACATAAATGGTACACCTACTGGATGCTGCAGGGCGGTAGAAGATGTATGGGTAATAACATAGACTAGACATACTGCTGTAACATTTATTTATATTATTACATATATTATAACCTTTAGAGTTCAGTGTGTGCATCTAATATAAATACAAATCTGAACTGCAGGCAGCTGTTAATTTCTTGACTGATCTTTAAGGAACATTTGTTCTTTCATGTCTTGTGTTTTCTGTCCTTCCACCAAATCCGTAATAAAATAACATTTTTTTTTTAAACAGATGTAGCTCTCCTATTCCTTGTCTGGCTTCAAAGCAAATCTGCATCATTCATGAATCATGCAGTGAGCTGCACTATATAATTATATTAGTTTTAGTCATGCTGTATACTATAACCTATGCATCAAACAATACCTTTTTTTTTAATTCCTTTTAGATTGTATTACATTCATTAATGATAAAACTAGAATGAAAAATATACTGTTAAATGTACTAGAAATGAAATGGGTGACATGAATGGAAGCCAACTCGGTGAATGGGGAGGCCGTCTTCAAGTCTGTTGGGTTGTTTCTGTTTTATGATTTCCAAAGTAATGTAGTTTTAGTTTGCAGGGAATTCGGTGGTAAACCCGATTTAAAGCTTTCAGCAGGTGATTTTATTGCGCTTCTTCTATTCCAAGTAATAAATTGAACCGAAAAATAGAAATACCAGTGCTCAAGTTGTGATGACGTTTTTGGCAAGCCAGATTGGTCGAGGAATAGGGAACTTGTGTGAATCCTTGCGGTTCACCTGAATGAACTGTTCAAGTGTCAATGAGGCTGCACATGCATTGATTATACTGCAGCAGCCCAGGGTTACCAAGGCCATAGGTTTTTCCAATCTCTCCACATTAATACATCTTTTTATTGGGGGCCTTTTACAAATGATTATTGTCTCAGGAACTATGACAAGTTGGGGGGTTTATATGGATAGGATTTATAGAGACATGAATAAGAGGCCAAATATTCAAACTTCTGGCCCTGATTTGAGGCTTACACTTTACTGTGCATTAGAATTTACAGGGAGTCATGTTAGCCTACCTGTAGCACAGGAAGTCATGTGTGATGGCAGGAAGGGAACCTGCAAGCCAGATTTAGTGAGAGTGCAGTAAATGATGAAACATGCATTCCAGAATGTATTTATTTAAATATATAATGAAAATACCAAACCCCAGAAATAGTAATCTACAGGCACTTGTTGCAGCTTGTAGAGACCATTTTTCACGTTTTTTAAAACAAGTTCCAAACTAAAATGGAGCTCCCAGAATTTTCCACTATGTAATGTTTTGTACAGCTGTGGTTCTGTTTTCATGTAAACTGTTACAGTACTGTACAAGCAGAGTATACTGTGTAATGGCTAGCACACACATTTCTGATATGTTATTGTATTTAACAGAACCATCAACATGTCCATCCTGAAGATCCATGCTCGTGAGATTTTTGACTCCCGTGGGAACCCCACTGTGGAAGTAGATTTATACACTAAAAAAGGTAAGTTTGTTTTTCACATGTAGTCTCTTTGTGGTATAGACATGGCATTGTTGGGTCACCAGCAATGGTCCATCATCTGACCACAGAGTCTTTTAGACTTCTTTTTAATATAATACATATTGCCTTCTCCAGTGTAATAGTTTTATAAATGTATTTTTGCACTGTTTTTATAACCTTTTAGGGCATTGTCTGATTCGGACAATGATGCATACCAGATTGAATCCCATTGATCAGTCAGACAATACATGGTGGTGTACTGGCACCTTGGCCATTGGTACCTTTGCCAGGCTGCAGTACATATCAGTAGGCATTTAGTTACATACAAAAGAAAAGGTTTCATGAAACTAGTCTTCTTTTTGTGTTTGTGTGTGTGTGTGTGCCTCAGTGGTTTAGATTGCGTTATGCGAGACCTTCAGATCAGAACAGAATTTCTAATCGCTTTTGTCTGGTCTGAAACTGACCTGGCAAAATGGAAAGCTGGAAAGCTTCAGAACAATTGAGGTGAAGTAATCCAATATAGTGCCCAGCCCTCAAAAGGTTCCCCATTTAGATTGTAGTGAAGGGGGACCAAGTCAAAGAAGAATAAAATTAGCGTTTGTAATGTTACACGTGTTGCTTTGGAATGGGATACTATTACAGCCTAATCATTCTGTGGGGCTGTTTTAAATAACTGTTAAGAGGTGTCACTCTTCTGTTAGCTGGTTATATCCTGTCTGTCCAATAAATGATTTGCATGCAAGCAAACAAGTCTGAAACTACTGCAGTACTGCAGCACTGAACAGTAATAACATCACATACAGCTGTCACAGTTTGAAAGAAACCCAATATCATCATTACTGTAGTAGCATAATGAAATGATATATAGTATAACAGCCGCAAAATAGGGAATTTCTAACTGATGGGTTAGTCGCCCTTTTCACAAAGCATTATTTAATTAAATAATGATTTTATTGATATTCTTTAACAACACTATAAAACGCCCGTGCATATTAATATATTTGTATTATTAAAATATTCTGAAATGGTACAAATCCCTGAAAATCTGCTCCCTTGGGTGAGACCCCAAAAGAGCTTGGTTTATCAAATCCTTACTGCAAGCCAATGCAACCCAGCCTGTGGTATAAACTGGTACTTAAACGGTAGACTCGAAGCACAGTGGGTGTGTGATGCTAAATCATTGTAAAATGTGTTTTGTATTTAAACTTTCCTTTACTCTGAGTTGCTAGGCACAGGAAGTCACATGTGCCAAGCTCTCCGTTCATTTCTTACTCTGCTTTGTGTGCACATGGCTTCCCCTTTTGTTCCTGGCAGGCTTGTTTTGGCAACATTTTACAGAGTTTGGAATAAGGCATTGTTAGGATAGAAAGAGCACGAACAAGCAAGCGAGCCTGATCTAATAGGTTTTAACAGATATTACATAAGCTCTGCTGCATTTGACCTTTTTATGAGGCATTTCTGCTCATTGGCTTCTGTTGGCACAGACATTAATTATACACGAGCAACCTTAGCCGAAACGGTGCAATGCAATGAAACTTCCAGCCTTAGGCTGGCATGTGTTGCTGCCAGGTATTCATTGTGTCGTAGTAACAAGTGATATTCTAATAGTTTGAACTGGTCTCTTTTTCCTTTCTGTTCCTGGCTAGTGAACTGTAACAAAGCTACCAGTTTGTTTTTCCTTTTAGAGAATTTGGCCTAAATTTGGCTTATTTTAGAGTATGCGGATCTCAATAGCCACAGGCTGTACTGTAAGTTTATTGTTGCTCTTAATATGGTACTGCCTCAAACTGCACCAGAAATTGTTGGCAACTTTACCCCCGAATCCCACATCCAAATTTCTACTGTGAAAGATCATGTTCATTTCAGTGACTTCATACAATGTTGAACGATTCTGGCTTCTGTAGGACCGTAGGATAAAGGTTTACTTTGCTGCTAAGCCTGGAAGCACATTCACTTTTTAATCTCCATTAAAAGCTGCTGAAACAGCTGCAGGCTGACCTGTTGCAGTCAACTTCACTTATTAAATGAAGATTAGAAGGGGGAGTTGTAACACTTGGTTAAGCTGAAATAGGTTGATTCATGTGTGTATTCTGGGCATGGATTTTGGCCGAATTTATTTTAATAACGGTCAAGGTAAGCAGGCTTACAGTATTCTGTTTTAACCCTTGGAAGTTGGTCTGCATTCACCCGTGGCTACACAAAGAAGTCTTTTGAAATTCCCCTCTTGCAAATTTGAATACTCAATACCTACAGCTGACTTCATCAAGGTAGCTTTTTTGCTCCTTTACCAAGTCACCATTATTGCTCCGGACCTTGCTCCACATGTCGTGTTCCCTGCCTTGCATTCTGTCGTTTCTGTGTTTCAGGTCTTTTCAGAGCTGCCGTTCCCAGCGGGGCCTCCACAGGAATCTACGAAGCTTTGGAACTCCGTGACAACGATAAAACTCGCTACCTTGGAAAAGGTGGGTCTGGTGTCCACGAAAACGTATTTACCTGCTTCAAAACAAAGCAGCTGCCAAGGACAGAGCAAACGCTGCATTACAAGGCTGTTCGTGTTTAATAAATGATGCACTTTGTGTAGCTGTCACTTTGGTCTTTACACAATAAATATCAGTTGACATTTTCTATTCTACCCACATTCTACATAGAACAATCAGACTTTTATTGTTTATGAATATTACATGGGCCCCTAAAACAAGCTTCTTTTGAACATTTGAAGGGTATTTTTGTTTTATTTGGTCTGCCAAGCTTAACCAAAGCAAGAAGAAACCGTTTAATGTTCAGCTCATTCTGTAAAATCATACCAAATCATACCCTCTCAAAGGTGGCACGCAAGTAATGAGGTCATAATACAATCATAATATATAACTCTTTAAAAAATGTAGCATGTGCCTTTCAGCCGATCCTAGGCTTGATTTTCAACCAAATGGCGCAAAGACAAATTCATGAACTATCTGTGTGCTTCCATGCAGTTTGAAAATCAAGCCTACCATGTGTTGTAGCTTAGCAGTAAATACCTTGATTTAATAACTGGCAATTCTGAAAGCAAGAATTTCTAAGATACTGTAAGTATTTGGTGATGTAAGAGAAGGGGTTCTTGTTGTGTAAAGTAAACGTGACCTTTTATTTGTGTTCATGTTTTTCCTTTCTTTCCATGTTCGGACTCGCTCATCTCACGATCTTTGTTCTGTACAAACATCTTTCTGTCCCTTCATCTGTTACACTTCTGTCAGGGGTGTCCAGAGCTATAAAATATGTTAATGAGTTCTTGGGACCAGCTCTGTGTAATCAGGTAATCCATAAACGTGTGGGAAAAATAATAATACGATTGCAGCTCACAAAAGCATGTGTTTGACAACTAACTTCCAAGCAGGCATTTGTAGACGATTACCATCTTCATTCAATAAAAAAAAACAAAAAAAAACTCAACTCTTGTTTCATGCATTGCCGTCCATTGTTTGTTGGAAGATACGAATAGAGGTGTTGCGAGTGCCGTGATCGTCTAGTTTTGCCTGCTGAGCATGAGTGTGGTACTTGATCAGTGATGCATTTGCTTGTTCCTTCCAGGTGTCTCTAAAGCTGTTGAGCATATCAATAAAACAATTGCACCTGCATTGGTTAGCCAGGTAGGAACATTTATTGTTTGACTAACCGTTTGACATGTGTAGTGTGGTGTATGCATAATGGCAATTTACATGTAAGGTACAGTGGCATCTTTTAATTGTAGAATTGTCCCATTGACTTTTCTTCAGTGTGCAATTGCGTTGCTGTGCATACTTAATGTTTAATTTTTACCCTTTAGAATGTGTCCGTTATTGAGCAAGAGAAGATTGACAAACTGATGTTGGCTATGGATGGCACTGAAAACAAATGTAAGTAAAAATAAATTGGCATGGCAACATGAATTAAATATGCAGACAATTAATTTTTAACTCCCTGTCGTTATTGCACTAATTTGACAACTGTATGATCTTTCTTGTTTTGCCCTTTAGCCAAGTTTGGTGCCAATGCCATCCTGGGTGTTTCTCTGGCTGTGTGCAAGGCTGGTGCTGCAGAGAAAGGTGTCCCCCTGTTCCGCCACATCGCTGATCTTGCTGGAAATGCAGAAGTCATCCTTCCAGTTCCTGTAAGTTTCGGTTAATCTAACATTTTTAAAAACCCCGGAAAGATGATATTTAGTTATCCTTGATTTTGTGTTAGAAATGTGATATGTACATGTATTGCATTGGTTTGCTTGTTATACATTCTGTAATTTCCTAAGGTTTTTTTTTATATATATTTGGCTGTTGTGGCTACCAGTGACATCCCTTCTTCTTAGATACCAAGGTATGCTTTTGTTTTGCTTTTCAGGCTTTCAATGTAATCAATGGAGGATCCCATGCCGGTAATAAGCTGGCCATGCAGGAGTTCATGATCCTGCCTGTCGGAGCAAGCAGCTTCAAGGATGCCATGCGCATTGGTGCAGAGGTCTACCACAACCTGAAGAACGTCATCAAGCAGAAGTACGGCCAGGATGCCACCAACGTGGGAGATGAAGGAGGCTTCGCCCCCAACATCCTGGAGAACAAGGAAGGTGGGAAACGTACTAGCTTTCACACAAGCTTTGCATGCTGCAGCTTTCTAAAATTAGTGCGGATAGGATTTCTAAGGAATCAACATGACTCCATCAGTGGGGCATCTTAGTTATGTGCAAAGGTATGCATACACAGCTATGGCCAGAAGTTTTGCATCACCTAGAATTTTAGGATTGAGACAACATTTAAAAAAACTAAATGAACATGAATTAGATATTTTATTTAACATCATGCAATCAAAGAAACAACCAAATTATAATTTATTACTTGGTGGTTAAATTACTGTTGTGCCATCAAGTACTCTGCAAATGGGAGCCCTGAGGATTTTATTCCAGGGAAGCAGATGGTTTCCAAATTAAGCACTTCAACTTGATACTGTAAACTGAATTGACTTGCTGCCTCTGAATCAACTGAACTCTGACCCACCTGCTAAGAGGTGCTGAAACAGCGAGATACTGTAGACTAAGCCACTGCAAGAAGAAAAACGTTTACAACTGCTGCTGCAGAATGGCACAAGGAGCAACGAATAAGACATTTTATTATGTGACCATTTCCCATTGTGTACAGTAGATACATGTGCACAGGCTTGCCATATTCATGCCTTGAGAATGTGTTCTGGATTTCCAATTTTGAGGTAATAAAAAATCCCAGAGTAAAAAAATCAAAGTAAGCTGAGTCAAGAGTATATTTTAAAGCGGTGGTTTGGTTAAGAGTAGCACTTTTTTAAATTGCTTTCAATGCACCCTAACTTTTTCATGTGCTGTGGTATTTATTTTTTTCTCAATGCCATCTCCCAAGTACCCAATTAAAGCTCATTCTTTCAGTGGGGCTGAGTGTCTTTGTGACTTAATAAAAATGTAAAACAGCTTTCAACCCTGTGATTTATTGAGTAAGATGGACATCAAGGCAACTTCAGTGACAGAAACAGCTGTAGTGCGAATGTAGAACATGCTGAAGATTCTATTTAACAAGACTAAAAGCATGAGTTTTGTTCTGTTGCAATAATGGAGACTGAATTCAATCAGTTTATTGTGCTGCCACAGCTATACTTTATAATTGGTATGGCGGCACAATCAATTTGAATTAATACAACCCGCCACCTGTCACTAGATTATTTTGGACAGCTGCTGTCTGTGAGGAAAGCTTGTAGTTGTTTTCATTGGGTTTCGAACACACGTTGCAAGATTTTTGGAGATTCTAGTAGAAATACTAGAGAAAAATTAACATTGTCAAGTTCCAACATCAAGCTGTTCCAGAAGTCTATTTTAAATCCACATAGCTTTTTATATATCTTCCCCCCTCAAGTATACTTTTCTGCTGATTTTTCTAGTATCACTACTAAAATGATTTGTTGAACCAGGAGGAGTAAACTTTTCTATTGCAAATGCACATTTCCTTGTTTTTAGTTTTGCTGTAGCAATGCTGATTTCTATGTCATTGTTTCCTCAGCCCTGGAACTTCTGAAGAATGCTATCGGCAAGGCTGGGTACACTGACAAAATTGTGATCGGAATGGACGTTGCTGCCTCTGAATTCTACAAAGATGGCAAATACGACTTGGATTTCAAATCCCCTGACGATCCCAGCAGATACATCACTCCCGACCAGCTGGCTGACCTGTACAGGGGATTCGTCAAGGATTATCCAGGTAGGGTTTTAATCTTTGTGATATTCTTAGTTACTAAAGACACAAGCTTCTCAAACAAGGCTCAGTAACCTCCCCCCACCCCCCACCCCCCACCCCCCACCCCCCCCCAGATGTGGATGTATCTATTGGATTTATGACAACTGCTTTTAGTTCAAGCTCATAAATTTCTTTCCCCTGGTTTTGTTTGTTCTTTGCCAGTTGTTTCCATTGAGGATCCCTTTGACCAGGATGACTGGGAAGCCTGGTCCAAATTCACCGCCAGCACTGCAATCCAGGTGGTTGGTGACGATCTGACGGTGACAAACCCCAAGCGCATTGCTAAAGCAGTGTCCGACAAAGCCTGCAACTGCTTGCTTCTGAAAGTCAACCAGATTGGCTCTGTCACTGAATCACTCCAGGCGTGAGTCATTTAAGGAGTTTTACTCAATGACTACTATCTGCTGAAAGAGTCAGTGTTTTTCTTGTTAAACAGATATTACTGATGTGCACATTAATCTGCAGGTTGGGCACACCACTAATTTTAAAGCCAAAAAAAATTGTAGCCTGCTTTTGATTTTGCAATCATGCATGTACTGGTCTAATTGTTTGTTCATAGTGTTTTTATATCTGGGGAGCGTGAGTGACTGGGTTTGAAAATGAATGGCATGTGTTCCTCCTTCCTCTCTAGTTGTAAGATGGCCCAGTCCAGTGGCTGGGGGGTGATGGTCAGCCACCGCTCTGGAGAGACAGAGGATACTTTCATTGCCGATCTGGTTGTTGGTCTCTGCACTGGCCAGGTCAGTATAAACACAAGAGTCAGAGCTTTCCAAAAATACTATAAAGTGAGTTGACGCGGGGTGATCCTTATAACATGTTTTCTAATTTCCTTCAGATTAAGACCGGAGCCCCATGCCGATCTGAGCGTCTGGCCAAGTATAACCAACTGCTGAGGTGAGTCCTTGAGATGTATTAGCTTCTGAAACACTGGAGTTCAGTTTACAGTTTAATAGAAAAAAAAAAATGCATGCAATTTATTATTTGAGTTGGGTATAAATGAGTGCAGTTTAGTTTCAAAGGAACTGCATATTGCAAACACACGCAACTGTTGTATTAGATATAATACCAGGCTAGCAAATATACATCGGTTCTTCTTTGGGATCACCATTGCTGAAACCAAGATGTTGCATCTCAAGGAGTTTATCCTGGAAAGTGGGGAAACGCTGTAGTCATGTCGTTAACAAAATGAAATCTTTTACCCTCCCCCAATAGGATTGAAGAGGAGCTGGGAGACAAGGCTCGCTTCGCGGGCAGAAACTTCAGAAACCCTCTCATTAACTAAACAATGTGCTTCCTAGGCTCTGCTTTCATCATTTCATCATTTCAACCCAGTCTAGTTCACCAGTAAGAGAAGGGCAGCTGAAAAGGGATGGTTGTAACGGTTGAAGGTCCAAGTTCTTACTAAGCCATCACAAGGAATTTCCCCATGTGTGCAATCTACTGCTCCGAAGGCTAAACACAGCTTCATAGTACCAATCACTGATGTGCGTTTTTTTTGTATCGTGTGAGAGACCCTGTCGTGAGTTTTTGTGATTTTCTGTATCTTAACATAGTCTATTTTAGTAAATAGCAAAGTCTATATGTGCAACAAGTCGCTTACCTGAGAAATTGTATTGTTGCTGTATGTGTGGCGAATAAAAACAATCCTGGAACCATCAACCTGAAAAAAGGTGGTTATTTTATTATTTATTTATTTATTTATTTATTTATTTATTTATTTACTTACTATTTCTCTGTCTTAAGTGTTGCGTTTTTACTAATATCTCCGGAAGTAGCGTTGGCAGACAAAATGTCTTTCTTTATCCTTCTCAGGTTATGACATTTAACTGTAGTTATCTATATTGCCACCACTTCCTTCACATACTGACACAGCAAGCTTCTTTTATGGTATTACAAAATTAGCATCTGTTATAAGTGGTTTCCTACATAGATATAGATTATTATATAGTGTTTATAACCACATATAATGGATCTTTGGACATTTATTAGTAATTGCTGACTATATAGCTGCTTTATACTTGCCTGGAAATACACACTAGGAAAGACCTATTTATAGATTCTAGTAGACAAAATGGAGCTGCGTGGATACATTAGCATGTGTGTGCAAATCGCGAAGCATGCCATTGCTAAAATATCAAATGTATTAGCCTCCAGTGTTTATTTTTTTAGAATAAGCACTTATAAGCATTACATTTGTATAGCCTGGTTTAGGAATCCATAGTACTGACAGTTAAATAACCTAATAAAGCAGAGCATTTTACAGCACGAGGGAGTTAACCTTGATTGCATCAGACAACTATAATTGCAGGATTACCCCTAAAAATAAGCGGTTGATGCAATCGACATGGATTCCCTGGTACTATAAAATGCTCATGGGGGGGGGGGGATCAACCCCTTAGCCTGAGATTTCAATTTCCCCCGGATACTTAATCCCACACAAGTGCTGTTACCAGTGGTGTCCTGCACTTATTGTGACATTAGAGGGACATAGATGCGGTGCAGCAGAACTTTTCATGTCAAATACATTTTCTTCACTTTCCCACAGAGTACAAAATTGCACTAAATAAGGGTTTACTGAGAATAAAACTTATTTTGTGTTTTTAAACTGGCACAAATGATTCTGTTGTGCCACACTTGTGTAAATGATAGTCCTTATCTTGTCTTTATTCTGTGGTCAATTAAAAAGAACAGCTTACAGTCCCTGTTTAACCAAGCTAAGTCCCTGTGGTGTGCAAAGGTACTGTTTTTATGTAAGGAAAATAAAACTGGCAATAATATAAAACCAGGGGGAAACTGCTGAGGTTTTTAGCTGTTAGTTTTGTGAAATCGCTGGACAAATAGGGGCCTGCTGACATTTAGCAGTTTTTGCAATTGCTTTCCCATCTTCAGATCTCAGCTGTGAGGAGCCTGAGGCTGTGCGTGTCTGTGTAGCACAGACTGGACAGAGGTGGGGCAGGTTTTGTAAAGAGCATGAGATTTATGTCATGTTTTACACTAACTCTATTCTGCAACTGCTGCTGACATTAATGAAGGAAAGCCTGCATGTCTTTATACTGCTAATGCATTACATGTAAGTTCATGTACACATGGTAGTATTAGATGGTTATTTCATAGTACACAGTATATCCCACCTTAAATGCAGTGGTTAGCTGTGATTGGTTATGAAAGAACCACATTTCACAAAAAGGGTGTACTCACTCCACCGGGAGCCCTTTTGAACTCAGAGATAGCACAGCATTCAAGTAGGACTAGTGTAAAGTAATGAATTGTTGCATGGTGTGCAACTACATCTGCAGAAATGATCAAGATTAGTCAAAAAAGCATGAAGGGCAGATTTACTACTGAGCTTTAACAGCTTGTAATGAAACCAAGTAATAAAAGCCTGTTAATATTTTCAAATTATTAACAAACAACTTGTTTCACTGAATCAGCTCTGTTTAATGTCCCTGGGGCCAGGAATAGTTTTTCATCAGAATTAGGCACTAGTATAAGGAGTGATAGATTGTAATAGATAAATGACTTTGTCTATGACAAGACTGGGGGCGTTTGCAAGAGGCCCAATGTGTTCATCGCTCACTCCATGACCTACATGCAGGATAATGAATTTATGTTTGAAACACAGCAGGCTGGCTGCCAGCACCATCGACTGGGATGGAATGGTCCATAACGGAACTGGGCCAGGGAGCTCAATTAGTTTGAATGGAGCAAATAGGAATCTGGAACTATCCTGAACTGAACTGGATAAACTGCCCAAGCAGATTAAAGCATCCAGAGCTAGGCTGACGGGCAGTACAGCATATCAATAAGATAACAACTTAACACTAAACCTAACGGGTCTCTGTTGAGTTGTGGGTTTAAATACGGCCACTGATTATTTAAATTTCAGTGCTTTGTAATAATATTATTTGGCAGTGATGCAGTCTCTGGGCGGTAAGGCTTCTTGCTATTGATTAAAAACGTTATATTCATTAAACCCTATCATATAACACAATTGTACTCAAAGTTGTCGTGGGTACGTCCCTATCTCAGCTCCTGCACATGTCCACAGCAAAGATATTTTCAAGCACAGGGCTTGAAATAAGACTGCCATCGCATAGTTGTTTGATCCATTCCTGGCTTTACTGTGAGTTTAATAAGACACACTTGAGCTTGTTACCTACACACTGTGGCTAATCAAGCTCGTTGCAAAATCTGGAATGGATAAAACTGCTGTGAAATAGGATACTTATTTCTATCCCTGGAGCACCTCAAACCAATTTAGCGTCAAACTCAGTTTTAGGGGAAATACCGAAATGTGAAAATACTTGGATTCATAAAGTCAAACATACAGCCACAATATTTAAAATCGGTTGGCTCAAAATAATGTGCGCCACCTTGTGGCAGTTCAGGCTCAATGAATATATATATATATATATATATATATATATATATATATATATATATATATATATATATATATATATATATACACACACGCAGTTATGCTGTAGTACTGTTCAGTCTTTTACTGCTTTCCTCCGTCTTCACAAAATCCACTTAATCTTTATTTATAAATTCGTATTTATATATCTTTAGTTTTTGTATATTGTATATATGTTTGTCTTGCATTTTTAATGCCTGTAATTTATATACTTTTACATTTTGTTTAATTTTCTATAAGTCGCTTTGGATAAAAGCGTCTGCTAAATAATTATATATATATATATATAATCCAGGTGCAGGCATTAACATCTGTGGATTGCTATGGAACACAATGCGTTCTTGGAAAAGGATAGGGCTGACACGGAAAGTCGTGTTCAGAAGAACATTTAACTGCTTCTCTGAAGTTAAACTGCAGTAAAATTGCAGGAAATAATTGATTTACTGAAGTTCAATCAGTCTGGGAGAAGGCAGTAAACAGTGAACCACGTTTTTAATGAAGGGGTTTTCAATGCTTGGTTCTTGGAAGACGCAGAGCATCAGATTGTTGGGAATGATGTATGCTTGCTAAAAGTCTTTTAGATGAGTTGTACAATTGCGACGGCGAATCAAGTGAAATTCCAGTGTGATACACGTGCAAGACTGTGTGATTCTCTTTGCAGCCTACGTGCCCAGTTGCCATCATTGAAATCCACATTAAAACAAGTCATTTCCCATCTAGGAAAATGAATAATGCCGCCACCAAGCTGTTTTGCAAGTAAGCCTCTTTTAAAAACTGTTATCTGGAGTTGTGGAATTAGCAGACACGCTCACTTCATTCATGAATTTGTAAACGGTATTTTTTATTTGCACTTGTATGTTTTTGTAAACAGAAGCTGTGCCTGTTAATTCCTTTCAGGTGATGCGCTGTACTGATTTAAATATCAGATTTCACAATGTCGACTGCCCTCTACTGTTCATTCCGTGGTACTACATTACAGTGTCTGTCTTCATTGTGTTCCAGTCACTAATGTATCAACACGCAGGCTGCATTTAAATCTGTAGAAATGTCAAATGCAGTAATGCACTTTTAAAATACTGCTCTCGTAGACGTGCCATTTTAAGATCTGTTCCCCCATCCTTTTGTTATAGAAATCTAATAAAATATAATGTCATATAATGATATATATATATATATATATATATATATATATATATATATATATATATATATATATATATATATATATATATATGCATACACGTTTTAATGCTATCGGTTACACTGTGCTGCCACTGCAAATTGTCAAAAGGGCTCACTAAATGCAATAACCGGTCCTAAATGAAAACATATTCTTGATTCCTTGGAAGATTAACCATACACACAGTAACCACATTTCAGCCCCGACGTCACGGGGATGCGAACAGCGGCAGGCTCAGGCTGCTATTTACAGAAGCCCTCACAAACATCACGGTACAGAGCAGACGTGTAACGACTACGGGCCTCGAGTAATATATATATATATATATATATATATATATATATATATATATATATATACTGAATTAGTACCTAATGGCTTCCCATGTTCTGCATACAATGCAGTACAGGATGACTAATGTCGTGGTTTTGGAATAGCCGCCAGGGCTGGTAACTTAGCAATTGAAATGAGAGGCAGGCCATCTGTTTAGTGTTGGCAGAAGTGATAGGGGGTATTATTATATTTGGGAATATCAATTAAACACACAGGTTCACGTTCCGCTTTCTGTGCTGGAGCTGAGCCGGTGCTTTGAATGCACCCCCTTGTTCTGTCTTTGATCGTGCGCTGTTGTCTGTCTTTAGCTTTATCCGTTATTGTTTTACACATAAATGCGTACAATCTGCCCGATCGGCTGTTGATTTTCGCTTTTTTTAATTTTTATTTCTCTCTTTGGCAAGGACTCACGTCTCTTCTCTTCAGTGAGGACAGTTGGCCCCGGCTATATTTTTATTTTAGAGGCTCATTCACCCTGTCATGTTGCAATAAACTAACAAGCCATCCATTCCAACACAATATCTTATATCAGGCCTCCTGATACCTTTATTGTAATGAGAAGAGAAAACAGCCAGCTGTGATCACACCACCCTACCTCAATCCCATTTCAACACATCTTTACTTCTTTATTTCTCTTTTATAAGCAATCTGGGGAAAGGATATATCAAGCTCTGCAGTTCCTTTCATTTTTATAATAATAAACATAGCAACCGCAATACTACTACGACTACTGCTACTATAATAATATCCATAAAACAGCCTATTGTATATTAAAATGGATATAAAATTCAAGTGCAGTGAGCAGACAGTGACACGACATGCTTTACTAGACGTGTTCAGTCTGTGTTCAATTACTATGAACACACGATAGAGGTGATCATTCACACCTTCCAATGGTAGGGTTGTTTGCTTCATTAGGGGTTTGAAGGATGAAGCAGGCTTCTTAAAGATGTGAAGTTTTGATGTTACTGCCAGTTAGAATTTGCTACAGATCAATAACTTCTCAGAACCGGACTCCATACTGCTGGATCAAACCGACTCTGACTGTGGTTCTTCCTAATCGATCTGGATTTCAAAGAAGACTGTTCCTGATTGGAGGAGACCCTTTGCAGCCCACAGCGGTGCAGCCTATTTTTGTTAGAATAACTGACACTTGCATAAATTGAATGGTAATGATTATCTCCACAGGGATGACTGCACAACTCCTATAAAAATACCCGAATGTCATGAGAGATGCAATCATTTCTTTGAGGAAAGAAATAGACTTATGCGTGTATGTTGTACTGGTTGAATGCTCTTCTGCTTTGAGCCCCACTCCTTTTTATTCTGGAATTAGAGTGCCAGTTAGTGATTCGAAAGCAAAAGCTTTTAATGTATAGGGTATTGATAATGAAAAAAAAATCACAAATGCTCATTTGTCTTATAGAAAAGAAGCATGTTACTTAAATAGGTGTACAATTATGTCAAATGGGATTGAGGTGTATTTTTTTTATTTTTGTTTAACAATGTATACGCCTATATATTGAGGTTGTGGTTAACAAAAAAAATAAAGAATGTCATATTGGATGACATTATTTAGCAATTCTCACCAAAACAAACATTAGCCAGTTACCAATTAGCCACACAAATTGTACAAAATCTATTTAGTAGGTATATTACACATACCAACCAGAGATAAGAAACAACTACACAGCTGTTTCAAAGTCACTTTCTTTACAGCCTCATAGGAGGACATGTGTCTGAAAGGGTAAATGGAAAGTAGCCAGTAGTAATGAACTAGTTCTAAATTAGTATAGACAGGAATAAAAAGCTAATGTCACCTTGCAGATTTATAATTCATCATCTACAAATATGAAATACATCAGAGAAAATGATATTCCTCATCACAGCTTCTTGTGAGGAGTGGTTTTCAGCTTGTCCCATGCTTTGCCCGCATGATTTCCTAGGTGACTGGGATCAGTCAGGCAAACATGTGACTCTTAGAAGACAGCGATTGGCTGTTGGGAGCCCAGCAGCCTTTTGAAGTGAACTCTCTACCCACTCCTAAGCAGAGAGACACTAAAGCACAGGCTCTTCTGTGTTAGAAGATTAGTTTAGAATCTTAAAACCATCTGCTGCAGAGACAATTAATAGGAACCCTCTATCAAGTGCTGGCTGTTCCTACACTGTTTATGGCCAGTAGAGAAAAGGGATACAGTACTACTTAATCATGTGACTAAAAGCCCCCCCCCCCCCCCCTCCCCTCCCCCTCCCCTCCCCTCCCCTCCCCTCCCCTCTCCTCCCCAGCACTTCTCTTGAAAATGAACCACAAGCCACATTACCTCCTATTTCTCAGAGAGAACTGGTGTCGCTTAAGCAGTGAAAAACAGAACGGTTGCATAACTGCAGTGCTGTAACATGATTTTTTTTTTTTTTTTTTTTATATTTGATCTTTGTAATTTGTTTGTCACTGATTTGACCAGGTCTTCCTTGGAAAATGTTTTCAATGGGTTTTCAATGGGATTTCCTGGTTAAATAAAGTTGAGAAAGTATGTTGAGGATAAACACTTTGATTAAATAGCAGTGGTCCAAATCAACAGTTCTATAATTGGTGTCTGTTAATGAATTATGAATTACCCCTCACTTTTAGTGCATCAGTGTTATTTCCTCATCTACCTTTGCTACACATCTTTCAAGCTGTGTACATAAACTATTAAACCTAGTAATAACCATGCTAAAGGCCTGGGTTGACTACTAGTCACAGCTGAACCTCGTGGGATTGTAATAAAATGCCTGGCAGATGAAACATGGTTAAATGACTATTGAAAAGGTCACCACTTTGAAATGATCTATGATCGTTGACATGGCTAAATGACACTCACGGGCGTTTGTATTAAAATGGTAAAATTCTCTCGGAGAATACGCGAGCACGGTCCACTTTTCTCACACATCACTCACTCCCAAGGGTGGCCATTATTATAAGCTGGAGATTTTTTTTTCCCTCACACAGAACTGACATAAATGAGCTCCTTTTTTTTACTACGCTCTGGTTCCTTGGAGCCCGGAGTCTTAACAGTATCCCGCGTTGTCTCTCGCATCACAAGCTAGTCAGCGTCGGGTATTATTAAATCACGCACGGTTTCTGTAACCACATCTTCTATAATATTCAATCAATAATGTGTTTTGTATTCCAGTTTAGGGTTTTTTTTTCACACACTCTCTCTTTTAAATCACTACATGCCTGCCCCTAATTGGTTGTTATCTCAGCCAGACCACCCTAACGACCAATCTGATGGGCCGATACTGGGAGGTGGGTTGAACCTCCTCTGATACACTATTCCTTAGCAGGAAAGAGGCAGCTTTCTCTTTGAACAGGAAAAAATAAAAATAAAAACTACAGCATTGCTATTTACACACACTACGTTTTGATTCGTAAACAGTAACGACAAAAAAAACACACTGTACGCCAAAAGCATTAGCTTTAAGTTCATAAAACCTCTACACACTTCCCTGCTACTAGTACAATTGTCTTTCCGTTGCAGTCAGCTCTCAAACCAAAACACTGATGTTGTAGAACAAGAAAAAAAAGGTAAGTCGTTCAGTTATCAACCTTTTCCTCTTGACAAGTGTTTTCGGTATTTAAAAATAACGGCTCAATTAATTAGAACGTGGTCGCCACGAGCGAAAGTCAAGGGATTTAAGAAATCGACTGCTGTAATTAATGGGTATGTTGTTATAAGATTGTTGCAGACGGTGCTGGTAAACTCTTTGTTACAATTTGAAGAAATATTAATTCAAATTGTTAAAGAAAATCAATACACAATTTGGACGTTACGGTTATGGAATCAATCCGATAACCGACTGGAACTGTGTGGGATTAAAAAAATGGTTATTTTGGGAGAATTGTTATTTGTTTTTAATAACCACAACACTAGCAAGACGCAACATTGTTTTAAAGAAACCGAAGCCATACTAAACTGACTGTTTGCTGTTTGTGTCGTGATGCTAGCGTGATATTAGGCATATTTGCTGTTTTAGTTAACAATTTTTACAGCCTCCAGTTATTCAGAATTATAATAATTTACGTCCTACCTTTCTACTATAGCACATTGTCGGCCAGTCGGAAACAACAACAAACAAAAAGTCTAGTGGACACTTGTTTTACTTTACCTCTCCAATATAATAAAATATGAAATTAAGATCTATCTATAAACTGACACTTTTAATTGGTCTGTCTTTGTAGAACCGTCCTGATGAGCAAGATACTATTAATGTGTTAATGACCATTGTTAGATCACACAGAGACCAGTCGTTCATTGTTCTCCACCGTAAACACATTGCTAAGACGTGAACAGATTTTCTTCCAATTGAAATATGAGAAAGGTGTTGTGAATTCGAAAGGAGTGCGGTAAATGCATCTCACGAGTCAAACATTAAATGTTTGTGCATTATGTCTTGCTGTGTGAGTGGCTACTTGCACTCCCTTTCACCTCACTCACATGCTTAATCGCGGTTGACATTGTGGTTTGTGTTATTTGCATAAGAGATGCTTAATATGTGGTGTGTATTGTTCGTGCTTTGGGATATTATCGTATTCATTTTAACATTGTATTTCATAAAAGAGCAAGATACGCTTGCAAAAGTACATTAGGTTTTACTATAGACTTTGAGAATTTAATTTTTTTTTTTAAACTTGCTGGTTTAATAAGCAGAATATGTAGGCCTACTATAATAATAATAATAATAATAATAATAATAATAATAATAATAATCTTGCTGGTAGCCTCTTAGAATTGTTACTTGGAAATTAACATAAAGTGCCAGGGTTTGAGTGATTATTTTGTGTAATAATGCGTTTGTCTTCTCACAGATTTATAACAGATGGAATTTGGGATGTCCCTAGAATCTTTAGTGTGGAAATTCACTTTGATTTTATGACAGGCTGAAGTGGGTCTGATATTTGCTTGGACTGTTTATCAAGTTAAAGTAATGCAGGGGTACGGTTTGGCACTACTGAAATTTGACAACTAAACGTGAAAAGGTGTAATAAATAACCTGTAATTGTTTTTTAATTCATGTAAAGAAATCCTGTGTGCACTAGCAATGCAGAATTAACATGATGATTGGCTTTGGCATTTTAGTAACCATTAATTCTAAAGTACACCCACTGAAAAGTCTACAGCACAAATCAGGCTATGACTAACAGCAGGTGTTTTACTTAATTTCTAAGTACTTTGTTGCGTCTCTTTGGGTAGAATGCATTGTGTTATTTGCTACATGCACTGAATGCATTGAAAATAACCACCTGCTGTTAACATGTGCTTTCTCAAAGATTCCAAGCACAGTTCATGCAAACCAATACCTTGTTTTATTAATGCTGTTTTCTTAACGTAGATATATAGGAACCTTTAAAGCTATGAATGTTGATGCTTTAACCCCAAAGCCAATCTGGTCTGTCTTTTGAGCCAATAACGTAGGCTAGTTCTTATTTAAATACATTTTTCAACTCATTCTTTGGCACTTAGGGGATTCCCACTGTTAGTGCAATACCGCTGAGCACAAGGTTTGGAAATCGGTTTTACACACTATCCATCAACTCCTGCAAACTTGAGAGGCGAAATCATTGGCTGTAGTAGCTGATTTAGAAAGTAGGATACTAAAGCACATGTTTAATTGTACACTTAAAGAATTACAAGGTGTGTGTGTGTGATCTTTCTGCTTGCACTATTATTGCATTCAAACAGACCTTTCTAGTATGAAATATGTTGCAGCTGGAATAATGTATGCAGTAGGTGGCTTGATGCTGTCATCGTAATCCATTAACAAGTTTTTCTGTGCTTCAATAGCTTTCATTGTTCTGCTTTATGGTTGGTGCTACTGTAGTAATGCATGTAATAGCACCTTCTGTGTGCTGAGACATCAGTTCCTATGTGCTTTACAAACAACTCTCTTATAATTTGAGTAAGCATCTGTTTACCTTTTAATAAATCATGAAACGCTGGTGGTTCTGTCTTTGCTGCGGCATATTGTATGTACATGAAATTGTAATAGTTTATTGTACTGTGAAAATGATTTTCTAGACAAGGTTGACATTGTCGAAGATTGGCTTTCCTAAAGGTAAATAATAGGCTTTAATAACTGTTTGGGGAAACTGCGTTGAACCTGCATGATCTATCATTTGAAACAAACAGAAACTTAACCACTAATCGAGGAGGTGTGAGTGGTTAGTTTAGCTCATACTGTATTTGCCAATGTTTTCTGGAAAAACAAACTTATTTAAAAAAATAAATTTTGCAACATATTTACTAGTTTTGGATCTGTGGTGTGCATGCTGAGGCGGTGTCATAGCTGCAATCAACAGCCAAGGCTTTTAAGAAGGTAACTTGAATGGAAGGGACATGAAATTGAGGGGTGTCATTTATTTAAAATGTAATCGTGGTAATAGGGAGCACACGGTTCTTCAACATTCAAAACCCTGGAAAATGTGACAAGTTGGTTGGTCAATATCTTTTGTTTTTATTCACAATAACTGGTACACATGTTTCTACATTACCAGTAGTTGGACAAATCAATATTTGCTTATTGTTGCTGTGTTAAGGACAGCCTAATTTATGTATAGAGTTCAAAGAGAGAGAGAAACACCAGGAAATTGGGATATTGAAAGATCGTCAAATGGCAATGTTTATTAACTGCAAGCTCCAACAATGGGAAGCAGAGACCGGATCTGTAGACGACCGTTCCAGTCTAGTCGTTTATTCTACTGCAGTAATTCAATTAGTTATATACAGTAGTTGCATGTACAGTGAAGACAGGAGAGAATTATATACCTCGTGTAAATAAAAAAGGAAAAGAGAACTCTCTTGTTTCATTCATTTTAATTAAGACAAATTGTAAGAATTGAAGTAAGTCTGAACCAAATAATAGAGCACGCACGGTGTACTAGATGAATTGGGCCTGTGGAGGTCAGTTGCCTACTTATCATGTGACATTATAACTAACAGCTGTGTCATGATGATCGCATGTAAACTGTGGGATGATAATGCTATTGTATGGTCTTGTACAATCAGAAAAAATGTTTTCTGTAACCTTACCTGCTGTAATGATATTCTTTGACTGCTCACTCCATCAAAGATTTCTGCTGTGTTTGTTTTCTATACACAAAACCTACTCACATTCACAAATCTGTATGTATACAGTATGTGCTGTTGACCTCTGCCCCTCATTAGCAGCTAAAAGGAGGAGCTGCTGTAGCCACAGAGGAAGTTGCATGGAATGCTGATGAACAGCCACTAGTTGGTGCTAGAGGGCTCTTGTCATATAGTTTCTCCCCAGAACAGTAAAATCCTCACCAGATACTCTGTAGCACATTTCAAAATCAAAATAATTAATTAAATAAAATCAAAGTTTGTTCAATAGGGCAAAGTAAAAGTAACACTGTATTTTGCACAGCATAGCCTTCTACTGCGTTTGGTAGTTCATCTGAGCAATTAGCCACCAACAGTCTGGTAGTGTCAATTTCATGATGCATTCAGATGTATAAGAAATAAATTAGGCAAGTCATGTTTGTAGTTAATTTGCAGAGATAACCTAAGGCTACAGTCTGTTTTTGCTCCAAACAAGCCCTTTGAACGTATTTATTTAAAAACCTATTGCCTGACAGGCGTGCATTATAATTTGTGTTTTTAAGTGCTGTGCATTAGAACTCCATGAATAAATGAAGACTTGGTTGAAAAAAAAAAAACTGAATGTTGTTTTGGACTCTCGGACTGAATCTTCCTGATCTCTTTTTAAAGGCCATATTGACCTCTGGAGTGTTGAACAGAATCTGGTCTTGTTTTACAATTATAACTGTCTGGAGGCTTGGATGTAATGAAAAGGGCTGATCTGTAGTCAAGCATTGGAGCTCTTTTCAGGGTAGAGTTACTGTAGCCATGTGGGGAAGCTGTCTACTGCCCTATGAAGGCTAACATTTTATAACATCCTGTGTAAAGTGCACAGAATATAATGCACGTGTGCGTTCAAATCTTCTTTCCAGAAGCGCTTGTGTTTATTGGTCATTGACTGGTTCTTTTAGTATAACGCATGTCCTGACATACTTATAAAGGATGGTGAGAGATGTGTGCCAGCAGTGCTTTCAAATTAACTGAAGAATTTTACTAGATTGCTACAGGATGTCAGTTGAGATCAGAAGAAATCATGCTTGGGAGTCAACTTGTGGGATTGGAAGAGAACATTTGTAATTTTAAAGCAAAACAAAAGCAGATGCTGGGAAACTGAAGTGCCATGGGATTATTTTGGTTGTTATGAAAACTATTAACAAGCTGATGTTTTGTTCTAACCGTATGCCTGCTTTAATTGCACTACTAAAATAGTTTGCCCATGGAGAAATAGCGTAAGGGAGGGGAATTATTTCACCATCAAGAACAGCAAATGTTTTTTGAGTAAAGGAAAGGGAAACTATCTGAAAAACAGAACTGTAACTGTGATTTTAACAATCATAACTCACATTCCCTTGGTTTCAAAGGAAAGAGCTGGTTGGAGCACAACTATGCAGGTCTGAGTTGATTCATGACTAAGATAACAGAGCGGTGTACATCAAATCCAAAACACATCCCAGTGCTTTATTACATCTCTTCTGCGGTTGCTGTAAGCTGTTTTTATGACTCCTTTAATATTGCACAACCTTTTGCCCCAAGTACTACTTCCAACTTGATTTGTGACATTTTTGTACCAACCTTTTAATACTGAGAGTGCCTGTTGTATCTAGTTACTGTACCATATTTTAAACATTAGGATGGCGTATTCATCTAAAGCCAATGTTTTGTTGTTAGTTGATTGATTGGTTCTGTACCAGACAAAGAACATCCACTAAATTAATACTTCTAAATTTGTGTGGACTGGGAAATGTATGTGTTTGTGTGTGTGTGTGTGTGTGTGTGTGTGTGTGTGTGTGTGTCTCTATATATATATATATATATATATATATATATATATATATATATATATAATTATAGCTGGTTTTTACATCTGTGTTGCTCCCAGAGGAAGTGTTTCAGTTTGTGACCTGACTCAACCTGTACCATTGCTGGCATAATTAAACAGAACAAGGGCATGCAAGGACAACATATGAAAAGTGTACTGTTGCAATCTTTCTCTGCAATGCAATGTCATCCTATTAATGTTCAGAATTATCCAAAAAAGCTCAAATAGAGGACAAAGAAATGGATATTACCTTCCAAATATGTGGGAAATACACCTGCCGTTGTAAACTCCAAGGATCATCTTGTGTGATTCCTGCCAGAGAAATATATTTATGATGAATTGACCTTCGTTCAGGGCATCATTATTTTGAAGCCCAGTTTAATTATGACTAATTTTGCCAATGCTAGTCTTTGGGACTATAGGGGCTCTTCTAAACAGACTCTTTAAGTAAAGGTTACAGTTTGTTTCACACACATGTTTTACTGTACTGTATTTCACTGCAAGAACACCACAGTAGCACAGCACCGAGATTCTTATCTCCTTTCATCTGAACTTGATGCCCCGTTTCCAAAACACAAATGAACCGTCAGTGGTACGTTTGGTGAACAAGGCACAGCAGTTTGTATGTTAAAGCCCTGTGCTTTCAGATCAAATGGAAGTTGTACTTCCACATATTTGGAAGGTAATATCCATTTCTTTGTCCTCTATTTGAGCTTTTTTGGATAATTCTGAACATTAATAGGATGACATTGCATTGCAGAGAAAGATTGCAACAGTACACTTTTCATATGTTGTCCTTGCATGCCCTTGTTCTGTTTAATTATGACTAATTTTGCCAATGCTAGTGTGGATGTAAGGAGTGGTTGTGAAAAGCACTGTATTGTTCTCCACCCTTGCAAAGAAGACGACTGGAGGCTTGTATTAATAGGCTTTAGGCTTGTATTAATAGAGGCTTTAGGGTTTACTGTATGACTGCAGATTAACCTGGGTTGAAAAATGGGCTTCAAAATAATGATGCCCTGAACGAAGGTCAATTCATCATAAATATATTTCTCTGGCAGGAATCACACAAGATGATCCTTGGAGTTTACAACAGCAAGTGTATTTCCCTCCAATTGACTGTAAATTTGAAGTACTTTTATTTATCATTGTATGTAAAACCATAACCCAGCCAGTGCTCTATAAAGAGAGAGCTGTTCCTCTAATTAAAGACATTTTAGAAGCTAAGCAATCTCAGGTTTCTGTTTTGAGTGCTGATTTGAATCCACTTTAATTGGTTATGCTTTCTGTAGTGTCTGTAGCCTTTGATGGAAATGCAATTGCAGTTTACAAAGTTTACCCAAGCATGTAATATATAATATATATATATATATATATATATATTAGAGCTAGGTTTTTCAACAGTGTGCAGCAAAATGGAAGGCTTTACTCACTTGAAAATGGTTGAAGCATTTGCTCAGTTTATTCACACTGACGAGCAATAGGTTCAGCAAACATTAACATTTCAAGCATTATTTCTGATCCGTGTTTAAACAGTACAATAGATGTTGAGACTGAGTCATACGTTACACTGTGCTGATTAATGCACATCCCCTTTAAAAAGGGAGTGTACACATTTTCCTCTCTCAAGGACTGTATTTTTAAATGTAATTGTGAATAACTTTGACATGCCTTTTATATTTGTGTTACACACCACGGCTCTTAAACGGCGGTGGTGATTTTATTATTGCACCATTATTAAAGTCTTTTTCTATTCTTTTGTTTTATTTTTATTTTTTATGGGAACTGATTTGTAGAAAAACGCTTTAATATTTTAACGAGTTGCCAAACCTTATTTCTGATCCAAAAAGGGCAGATGGACAAGGCCTGGTTGGAACGGAGCTGAGTCTGTGGCGTTGATGACATTGTGCCAAGGAGCTGAATTCATCAACAGAAGAAATGTCAGGCTGAGGATCCCAAGGACCCTGGAGGTGACTGGTTAAAACTGAAATATTGCTCAATGTTGGACTGAATTTTGTAATGTATTATTTATGTCAATTTGTGTTTGTTACAATTATTTATGTGGGAAGAAAACAGGAAGATTACTGTTAATCTAAACATGCAGAACCTTAATGTCTTCGTGTAATAGAACTAATTCTAAATAACTCCGGTGTACTGTTGAAGAAAAATTAGAAAGCTGAGTTGTTAGATTTGAAATAGCCTATTTCTTTCAGTGGTGTGACTTTTTCACATTAGTAAATTTGACCTGCAATTGGGGAAAATCACTGCTGATATCCATCTTAAACCAGGAGACGTGGTAACCTCTTTAGAGCAAGCGGTGTTGTGAAATTGATTGCGACAAATGCTTTGGAAATTGCTTTAGTAAATTGTCCTTAACTTTCTAGGTATTGTATTTCATTTTAAAATACTAACCTTTTAACAAGACCACACTGAGAGCACTCATTAATCATAGATAAACTCAATTTTTTTTTGTAGATCTACAGAGTTTCTTTAGGGAGTATAAATTAGTTTAAAAGCTGCAGTGCCCAATGCAGAATTAAAATAGTTTTTATATATTTCAGAACTGTAGAACCTTATGAACCCATGGATTCATATTTACTGTTCACTGGGGAGATTTTATTGCCACATAAATATATTTTGTTTGTATTGGGGGCTGTGTCAAATAAAAAAAAGCTCCCTGTTTTTTTTCTATTTTGTTCTCTAAAAATGCAGCTACTGTAACTAATACAAATCATTATATAGGCCTGGATGCTTCTACTGTACCAGTTTGATGCATTAAATCATTTATGAGAATGGATAACCTTTATGATGGCTATCAAAGTCTAATGTAAAGTGGTGTGCTTCTAATTCACAGTGTAATCTTGGTAGCATAGTGCTTTCTATTGATTTGAGATTAGGTTTTGTATAGACCTTTCTGGGTTGTATATTCTTTCTTTAAAACCCTGCTGTCATTTCAAGGTTTTTTGTTTTATTTTATATTTTAATTATTTTATCCTCACCCCCAGAGTCTGATGTATCTGACAGGCCTTCTTGTTCAGTATGCTGTTATTGATAGCTCTGTCCCGTGTGAAATGGCTATTTGGTTATTTTTCTTTAGCCCTGCATACTGTAATTTCATCATAAATAGCAATCACTTACTACCAGTGTCAGGCATTACAGACGCGTAAAATAAATAATGTGTTATTTGAGAATGAATGTGCTAAGAATTGATTTTTTAATAAACAAATGTAATTAACATTGCTTTGGGAAATGGCCTGGCTAAGCACATTAAAGTACTATTTTCCAGTAGCCTCTTCAGATGAGGACAAGTATTATTCCTTACATTCTGGGACCTCCGAAAGCCCTAGTATTGTGTTTCTTTATATTTTGAAATGGAAGTTGCAATGAAGAGGTAGTGGCACTGGCAGGACCGGAGTTCTGAAAGGATGCCTTTGGGTTTATTTATTTAGACACTCCTAGAGGTTAAATCTATTGACACGCAGTCTGGTTTAGTGAAATTAGAAATTAAAAAAGACTAAACATTTCCCAAATCATTTTACTTGTTTCTTTTAATATTACTACAGTACATATCTTACCATTGGGTGTTTTACAGTTATGGATGAAAATAGCCTGTGACCAGAAATTGTATACAGGAGGTACATTTTTAAAAGCTTTATTGAAATTTAGCTTAAACACACCTATGTTAACTCCCCTGCACTTCAAAATAGAAGCATTCTGTACAGAAGTGCAACTGGAAGGGACTGTGATTTATGGTTTCTCTGCACTTTACAAACTGCTATTATAAAACAAAAAGTTTTGTGTTCTTTTTTAAGGCTGGTGATTAGTGGGTGTGTTCAACTGTAAACCGAGTACTGTACAGTAACATGAAAACACCAAAAGGTCTAGCCCAGCTAGTCTGTACCCAACAGCCTGCTGTATGTAGATTACTGTTTGCACTTACTCTCCCTCTCTGCCTCCCAGGCCTCCTTGCACCAGCCTGTACTTCAGGACATCATGTTTTATACACTGCCTTTTCATACAGATCAGTCATCCTGAGCTGAGAACCTTTTGTCAGTGGGATTCGGGGCATAGTTATTGTTTTGACCTTGGTCGGGTATTCATGCAAAAGGTGTGTGTGTGTGTGTGTGTATAAATACAGTGTGTATGTGTTTATATATATATATATATATATATATATATATATATATATATATATATATATATATATATATATATATATATATATATATATATATATATATATATAATGAAAATTAGATTAACATATACAAGTAAAATTCTGTGCTCTCTTAGTACTTTTGCTGTCTGATTGAATGCCCAAAATTACTGAGCGCAGTGACTTAGTGAAGATCCCTAAACAGTACTGCCAGTGTGCTGTGCATTATTGAATTGTGTAACAATGAGAAAGCACTGTATTAAATACACAGATTGTTCTTACATTCCTTAATAGTAATAATAAATAACCCTCCTCAAGGATTTGGCCTGCTTGAAACAGACTATTAGAGTTTTCCTGTCTTAATGTAAAATGAGACACTTAAACCCCCACTGACTGACAGTTGCAATTAATTTGTACATAATTTAACAAGCTTGTGGTTGGGTGTGTGGCTAGAAGTATGTAATGGCTGAGGGTGCCCAGTGACTACTGGGGTTGTTTTACTAGGCTTGACCTTGGTTTGAAAGCATGTCTTTATTTGGTTATAATTAACAAATATTTATGCAAGAAATTGATACTTCAGTTGCAGTCATGTATGTATGTAAAGAGAATGGTAATAGACAATGACTTGTATTACTGTAAATGTTTTATTTCATCTATCATTGCATTTTTTTACACTTTTTCCCACCTTTCATTTGTTATACTGTTTATTTGTGAACAGTTGTATTATTTTGCATAATATGGATTTTCTTGCCTTATATAGATAGCTGTATACATTTAAGCCATAAAATCTGAAATTCTGCCTCCTTCACTTTCTACAGTGAAGTAGATACGGGGCATGCACATCTCTGTTTAAATAAGCCCATAAACCTTTTTGAATGATTGTATTTTAGATCAGGGTGATCAAAAGCAAATGATAGTGGATATGAAGTGGATATGCTCATTGCAAAGTGAGGGGGAAGAAAATAAAGCAAGATGTACTGTCTGAACCGACAAGTGATAAATTGAAAACATGACAGCTGTGGTTTAATTCACCCTGACACATGAAAGCATAAAAGCTATTGTTGTAACAGCAGACCTCAGTGATAAAAAAAAAAAAATAAAGAACATGAAAGAATGAAATTAGACTTTAAAGTAAGAACAAAATCCATAAGAAGAAAATATTTTAAAAAAAACATGGTCTTTAAAGCAAATCTATTCTTCGCTTTGCGTTTGAATGGCCTCAGAGACCCTCAGTTTGAAAGAGAATTCCTCTCTGAATTAACCCTGGTTAAATAGATGTGCAGTGTGTTTCAGTTCGCACTGCAGAATTACCTGATTTGACTTGGTAATGCTGTTGTAATGAATCTGGTGGGAAATAGGGGCGAATGATCACAAACACACTGCAAAACTGTACAGTAAAATATTCTGTCAGTTCTGTCAATGCTAAAGAGAGATAACTCTGTCATATATTGATGCCTGGAGCAGACGTATTCCTACAAGAACAGAGGGTAGTCTAAAAGGTGCTGATATACTGTATGGTGTTGCAGCCAAGTTCTTTTCCCCTGTCTCATTTATTTTTATATTAACATGGCAAACAGGCAAAGATTTATCTGTGCAAAATATACATCTTCATCTTGATTAGGTGTCAGAAAAAATATTCATTACTCAAAGTAATGAGAGAATATTGAATGTGATTTTTATTTTTTTATTCTGTAAAGAGGCAACTCTGAAGCTGAATAGATTAGGGAATTTTATTACATCTGCTGATTTTTTTATTTTTTTTTAAATTGTTTATATAAAAATGACAATTTAGACTGCTTTTTTGTTGTTGTTGTTGTTGTTGTTGTTGTTGTTGTTGAACAAGCATACTTTGTTGCAATTATTATTATTATTATTATTTATTTCTTAGCAGACGCCCTTATCCAGGGCGACTTACAATTGTTACAAGATATCACATTTTTTACATACAATTACCCATTTATACAGTTGGGTTTTTACTGGAGCAATCTAGGTAAAGTACCTTGCTCAAGGGTACAACAGCAGTGTCCCCCACTGGGGATTGAACCCACAACCCTCCGGTCAAGAGTCCAGAGCCCTAACCACTACTCCACACTGCTGCAATAGTATCATTATCAAGACATTTAAAAAAAGAAAGTGCCATTTAATATTAATGAATGCAGTAAAAGCAGAGGAAGTGGTTTGATCATTATGGCTGGATTTGAGATGTAAAGTACTATTTCCCTACAATCAGGATCATTGGTGGCCATGAACCTGCTTCAAAAGAATTAATGACGACAATTATATGTCAAATGTAGGATAATGCTACTGCAGACCCCCTGAATATTGTACATGACTATTTGCTTACACAAGGTAATGATATTTGACCTCTCTGATTTTATTTCTTTAAAGTGTGACCTTTAACACAAATCACTATTCATTACTATGTAAAAAAAAAAAAATCTTTCTGTACACAGTATATACTGTATGGCAAGCTGGAACTGGATATCCTTATGGGAGGGAGGAAAAGCATTTGGAATATTTCAAAAATGTTCCAGAAAGGAGTCAGTAAAACAAACGCAACGTGTAAAATTATATTTAAAGGGTTATAAAATTTGGCGTACAATGTGACCCATATTCCAAAATGTAATGGGCAATTGGAATGCAGTTCTTTTCGGTTTACGCTAAATTGTCTAGGTTTTGATCCCGTCAATTAGCACATTGTTTTAACTTACACCTGTAGTGTCAGAGCGTGACAGATCTGCCTTCATTATGCAGCTTTAATTTGACATGGGCTTGAGAGAATGCATTCTGCTAGCTGTTAAACTGTTAAGGGTAAGAAGTATGATTTTAGTGAGTGTTCTTTTCTCTTTTTGGTGCTGTCTGTGTTTCTCCTTATCACAGGGAAGCGTGTTTTAATACTAGCAGCTTGAGTAGTGTGACGAAGCGTCCAATGGAGGCTCCCATGAGGAGGAGATTATACGGGAGAGATATCAAACCATGAATCATTTACGCTATCCTCGCACTGAAACGCAGCTTGCATTTTTAATGAAGGATGATTGCATTTCATAAACAGACCTTCCAAAAATTCAAATAGTATTGATCCACATTCATTTAGCTATATTAAGGTATTAAAACAAGATGCGTACATAATTCTCCTAATGGATAAAGAACAGAGGTTGACATGAGGAATAAAAATGGCCATTTAACAGGCTTTTCTGTAGCTCTTTCAATCAGCTGTTTTTACTAAGAATATATTAAAATGGTGCTTCTATGTTTGCAAAGCCATTTTATTTGAGTCCCCAGTCTCTTTGTTATGCCGTTACAAGTCCTTTTTATGTCTTTGTAAATGTGTCTTTCACTATTATGAATATTAGCCTGCATAATGAGTGTGTTAAATTAATGAAGATTGTGCCTGCTTATGTATTGGGGGCAGGAACACGGTCTTACAAAACCGAAGATTACCACATTTCAGCTCAACCAGCAGCCCTATTGAATGACATGAGTAATTCTACAAGATTATTCTTTCACGATCACAGTCTGAAACTGTAATCTGCCATTTTTGCAGAAATAATCACCACATAGTATTTATTACATTGTATATTATATTTCACCTCCATATAAGGCTTTTTCAAACATGGTATGTTTCAAGCCTCTCTCAAGCCTGCAGCACTTTTTGTATTGTTATTGTAGCACATACAGTGAGTGCAAAAGGTTTCTTTCCAAACCAGGGCTATTGTTGCTGTCTCTATTGTATGTCCCAAATATTTCTCTCAAGCTTTTTACCTTTGGAAATGTCTACTAAAAGGCAATTTCGATAAATCCGATTTGGCAAATTTGGTAACTGCATTGCTGAGCCGAAAGGCAATAAGACGTGCCAGTGCCTGCGCTACGGTTGTTATGATGATGTTTTTGTTAATGTACGATTTGGTAAAATAGCTTTATTACACACTGATCAGGTTTATCCTGGCATTAGGAAAACATTTAAATAATTGGCTTTGACAGATAACCAAAGATCTAGTGTTACAGCCTTGGACGGCTACAGAAAGTGTACGTGAAGCCCAGTGCTCCACGCCCTCGGAATTCCCAAGAGTAATTGGCTTTGACGGATACTGGTAGCTGCAATAATACCAATCCCTAAGCTCCCGTGAGCTGCATAATGCTGGCTAATGCTTGAAGGATTCGGTACCCATCAATATGTCCTCCGCTTGCAAGCAGTTCTTTTTATACTATCTTTCCCTGACAGTTTGTTAAAAGAAATACTTGCTTCCTGTACTGTATATTTGATTCCTACATTGCCTGAGCTGTCATAGGAGATAAAACACTGTCCTAGACTTTCGTGCACAACATCTGTGTTTATGTTGTAGTCAGCTCAAAGCACTTGACACAAGGAGTGGGAGTGCAGTATCTGTGAATTTGCAGCAGGACTGACATTGGACCCATTGCACAAACACATGCTTTCCCTTTTTTATTGTATTTTATTAAAACTATACATTGGAGATGGTTACTGTGGCAGGCTTGCAGACAGCCAGCTGATATGGAGTAACACTGAGCCAACCCTGCTGTAGACAGAATCGCTTTAAAATAAAGGGTATATTCTGCTGATTCTAAAAAAGGAATTGCTGCACCTACAGTATATGAATTTAGGGTTTTTAAGATTCTTGTTTTTTATATACAGTATTATACACAAAGGAGGAAGCAAGTAGGCAGTTCTGGTGTTCCTGCCTACCGAAATGGAATTTGACACCCACTATTTAAATAGCTGGAGCTGCAGGCTTGTATTGATTATTTTTATAAAATGCATGGCGGGGGGGAAAGGCTAAAACTATCAGACTGTTACCTTTCAGTCTTTGTGAACAAATGGGGGGAAAAAAACAAACCCTGCAGCTAAAATTAAAATGTATTTCTTATGACAAGCTGGTATGGTCAAGTTGTCATGTACTAGAAATTATACTAAAATATTCAAATGAATGCTAATAAGATGTATTTATTGTTACCTAAACGCCATACAGATGTTCATTACCATGGAGTGTTTGGCGTTCCTGTTAAGATTCTTCCAACAAAAGGTAATTTGCTGAGTTGTTTGTTTTGATTTTAAAATTTAGAATTTATCACAGTCGTTTTTCTCAAAATCAAACGTTTGTTTGTTTGCGTTTCATAAAATATTCATGCACTGTATATCAAATCAAATTTCAAGCTTAACTGAGAATATTGCCAACTACCTTTTGATTTCATCATACGCACTCTGAGCTCTGGAAGTCGGCTGTTGTGTTTTAAGCCAAAATCCCATTAACTTTGAAATAAAACTAACATTAGTATGGGAGCACTGATGAATTAAGCTGTAAGAATTTAAAATGTAGTGTCTAAAGCCCTAATTTCACATGCAGTGTATCGAACATGCGTTTGGTGTACAGGCATTATCAATTGTAGCATAACTGGGTCAGATCAATAGCTCGCTCTTACACTATACACGGTAACTATAGTATTCTGTTGCTCTACATTTCAATATCTTAAAATAATTCTCTTTTTTTTATGTGAGGCTTTCCAATAGGTCACGGTTTACCTGTTTATAAAGTGCATGTTCCTTTTTAACCTTCCCCCCCACCTTTAATTAAAGTTCCGCCCCTTATTGTAACACAGCACTGATAGCCTGACTGCTAACCGGAGGAAGCAGTGTGTTGTCTGATCCAGGCTATGTTCTTGCTCGGCTTCAATTGAGAACTCTCTTAGGAGAAGAAGAGATTAGGTGTCGGCAGTCAGTACAGGGAAGCGCTGATGTCTTTCAAATACTAGAGATCACTGGAGAAAAGGACACGATACAGTTGGAATTTAAAACTGTCAGGAGGGTTGCCTTGGGCTCAGAGCGCATGCTTTAACTGTAAGAGCTGGGTTTTGATTGTTCCCGTTTGTTTCAGGGAGAAGTTGGATCGATTTGATTTGCTTGACGTAGCACTGGGAGTATACATAGGCTGCATGCATGCATGCCTGCTTACTGTCCAATTATACTTAATCAGGATGTGGTATATCCTTTATAATTAAGTGAACGTCTCATTTGTAAACTTTTGCTAGCTGTGTACCAAATTGGGCTTTGAAATTAGTTTACAGCATAACTACAGATCTGCTTGTTATTGATAACAACACAGGTTGGGTTCACAAACTTGTTTTGTAGATCTTCAGTACACTGTTTTAGTTTAGTTTTAATTGGGGAGTTCTGGTATTTTTCTTCTCTGATACACTGTCCAGATGTTATAAAAATTAATCTGTAAGTGAGCCCTGTGCATTTCAGAAAGGGAAATGAGAGAATTGTGTTTTTTGTAAATAGCGAATCAGCAATCGTTGTGTTGCTCAGAGTACAAGTACAGAGCAATCAGCTGTGCTAGCTTGTGAACTTGGCAATGAAAATAGACTTCTAATAATGGTATTGTGTCTGTAATACAACAGGCTTGAACTAGTTCTGATGATAGACCAGCAAAACTCATGAGTCCTTACAGGGTGTGGCTTCTTTATTAGTAAGTGATTTCAACCTCGATACCTGGGGAAAGTCCTTCCAGCCTAGATACTGGTCAGTACAGCTTGCTCATTCCCTGTATTGAGTGTCTGGGTTATTGTGCATATTGATTGCCTCCTTTCAGATGTTGCAATACTCTGCAGTCTATCGGTCTCTTCCGACAGCACAGAGATGGATCAGTAGTTATCTTCTGAGTAGTTGCCTTTCGTTGACGAAGGTTCTTGATTTATTGTCTTCTGGTTGCATTTGCAGTCTGGGATACAGATGCTCTGACAATTTGGGCACTCTCAATCATGCCCATGTAAACATTCTGCGCTTCAGCCCATTTTGTAGTCAACTACTGTTACAGCTCACTGCTTTAGGCTTTATAAACTACGCATGGTGAATTCTGTCACATGCTGATTCGCTTCTACAGTACTTGGGGTGGTCTCTTGTATTAGAATATACATTGAATACAATTACCAAATAATCCCCTTGAGGAGGGAATTTAAACAATCTTTAAAGGTGTGAATCCCTTTCTACAGTATTTAGTAAATCATTTGATGGAGCTGAATATTTCAAAACCAGTAACACAGGGCAAATGTTGGCCTTATCTTGTTGCCCTGGGGGCAAATTACTCTTATGCTCGTATATTATATTTCCTAGTGCCATCTTTTTTTTGAGCTGCAAGCATGTGTCATTTGATGGTTTTTTTTCTAGTTTGGATGACATCCCATTGTGCATGGCCATGACTACAGCATCATGCTGCAAACTAATTTGTTACAAATTCAGTGCATTATTCATCGTGTATAGTGTTTCTCAATGTTAAATATTACCCATACAAATGGAGATCTTTTTCACATAAAGCAGATATCATACTAGTACATTACCCTGTTCTATCTTTTCATATAAAATAGACGATTTCATATTCAGACTTGAGTCATTTTGAGTTGTGGTTTCTTTTGAAAATTCTATATAAAGGGGGGAAAAAAACAGCAATTTTGTTTTTAATAAAAATCGTAGAAGTTAGGCCTACATTATGTTAATTCTACAATTTCTGCCACCTCCTGTCTTCCATCATTCCTTATGCTTTAAAAAAATACACTGTATCATTTGAATGTAAGTATGGCATGCTTTCTATTTTTGCATTAATCTTTGGAATGCGCATTGAAAATGAATGTGTGTGGAGAGCCAACTCCTTTATCTACTGATAAATAATTATCAAAAACTTGAAAGCACTCCATTAGAAGGGTTTTATTTCTTGGTTAATATTTACTGCAGTAGCACATTGCTAACTCTCCTACACCATGTAAGCTTTTTTTTAATTGTTTGTAGTAAAATCAAACCCTTTATTATGATCCTACAGTAGATTTACAAAGAGAGGCTGGTGAGCTGGAACTACCCCCAACACCTGCTGGAGTTTTGTAAACTGCCTTAAAGGGAGCATATTTTTTAAATGTGGTAATTTTGAACCAGACAAAACATAGTAACATGCTATTAAATGTGCTGATTCTAAGCAATTGCGGTGTTTTGAAAATGTGGAAAAATACTGTTTGTATTAACTATAGTATCAATTGACAATGTTTATGCAGTCGTGCCATTCCTCCAACAACATTCTGATAAGTTTTTTACATGATCTCGAGAATGGCCTTTTGTTAATGTCTTACCGCCTCCTGAGGCACTTAAATCATAAGCGACTGGCATGTTTTTTATTTTCTCGAGCAGAGTACTGTTGGATGCTAAGGTTAACTTAATTCATGTGGCTTGTAAGGTGATATTTGTAATGCCGCTATCTTAAGGGAAACGAATAGCAGCTTGTTAGTAATCAGTGTTGGCAGCAGTGCTGATTCGATGAGAACGCAATGCAATCCTCTCAGTAAACACTGCAGATAGAAAAAGATTGTTAATCACATTCCATAATATGTGTAACTGCTACTTGACACAATGCGGACCTGTACTGTAGGTGCAGCTCTAACATGTTTACAGTATCAAATGCACACGCTGTGATCTTGTTTTTATGCTCTGTTATAACCCTACTGTGGAGAGCAGGATAAGATAAGTAGAAGCAAAGCCTGCTCTTTCACTTTAGGTTGAAAGAGATCCGGCTTCATCTCGAGAATGGAATTGATGTTCCTGGAAGAGGACAATGCAACATTGTGTTCACTCTGCATTATACAGTCACCTTATACTGTATTACCATGATGTCAAATTGGGTCCTTCTTGAGCCATTGAAAGTCCAGTTATTTTTATTGCAACGGTTAAATATAATTTAATATACAACTTTTGGTTGTATTATTTCTGCTTTAGGTCAAGCCAAAGGCTACGTATTGTCCTATATTAGTCATTGAATAATATATCCTTTTAATGTGACTCCAATTATGGCTAACAGTTCACACATTCTTTTGAGCAAACAAGAATACATTCAGTTGGATCCAACAGAAAGCAATTCTTCAGTTGGCTGAGTTCACTTATCAAGCCAACGCAGTAACTGCAGTTACTTTTATATGTGTAATTGTTTTGTTTTATCTGACAGACAGCAAGTATATGATTTTGTTTTTCTGAAGCGGTTTCCTGGCTCAGTCTCTGTTTAGATGCTTCTTGCAAAGTATTTTTTTTTAAGCAATAGAAATCAAAGCAGGATTTTACAAAAGTAGGCAGATTTAATTTGTACTAATGTATCATATTTACTGAACCGAAACACAGTTCCGCAATACAAATCCCACACAGCCCATTCAGTTTCCTGCTGCTACAGTACCTGTGCATAGGGGTGTGTGCATATTTGCAGTTTACAAATGCCTAAATATTAAACTGATATAGGAAGGGATGAATTTACAGTATTTTAATTGTAGCAATTTATGAGTGCACTGAATCGAGCAAACTACAGTAAATTGCAAAGTGCTAGTTTTTTTATTCATTTTGGTAATAAACTAGGACACCAAGCATGTTTATTATTGTTGTCGATTTCTTTGTAAATCCTGCAGACATCAGCAAAGTCCTTGGGAGCCTGCTGGGTGAGAGCCTTGCAGTTTAGCTTTGGTTGTCACGGTGGGTTAGTTGTCACTGTCTACGAAACACAACTTTTCAAATCAACAGCCTTAAATGGGATATTTCACCTCTCAAATCAAGAGAGCCGTATTGCAGGGCTCAGTGAGCCATGTCTGGCTAAGAGACTTCCGCTTGACAGCTCTGCTATACAGTGTAAAAAAAGAACAAGCACAGTCATAATCTACCTTTCATAGGTAGATGTAACTGTTTAAAAATAGATGTATGGCTTCGGGTTATTAATTACTAGTGGAAGACTGCAATATGATAGTCAAGACTAGCAGCCTTTTTTCTATGTTTTACAAAAAGTGCTGCTTGGGGGGGGGAGGGGGAAACATCTATAGTTTAATACATTGAGCTGATCCGTAGACTTACAACCTTTTTAACTTTAATTTTGTGAGAAATGTAACTCTCCGTCCTAATGAACCTACAGATGAATAGGATATCTTGTATAACATATGTAATCCTGTGTTGGAATTTTGAAGATGTAGAAGTTTTGAAAAAATATTGTGGTTGTGAGAATATTTAGGAATAAATTTATTTTATTGTGAGTTTAAAATAAATAAATGTGGTAAAATGTTGTAAAAATGCTTTAATACTTGACATTAGTTATTTTTACATTTTCATTCATTTTTAGGTACTGGTCACACTTAACAAGGGAATCGTTATACTGTATACCCTGAATGCCTTAAATTGTGTCTCGTCATTTTACAAGATGCATTCGGCTAAAGTCTATTGATGCATATTAATCTGTTTTTCCAATACATTTCTACTTTTAAACGCTGTCGCAAATACATTGGAGTAACTTGTGTGATCTCCCCCTATGATTTGTATTTGTTGTAAGAAGAACGGTTGAAATGTTTTTTTCTGTTTTATTTTTTCATTTTGGCAGTACAGGTTTTTAAATGGTTTTGAATCGTTTCAGTCTGTAAATGAATTTTAAATCAGCGCATTAGTATTGAACTGATGCTACAAGGCATTCAACTGTCAGTGTTTTGATTGCTGAGGTCTGTAGCTCTGAACAGTTTGCCAGTATGCTCTAGAGGGCAGTATAAATATCTCTTTAAAATGTATTTTCAGCACAATCACTAGACCTGTGGAAATGTCACAACAAAGCACCTCAATGTTCTACCACTGATTTTAGTTTCATGATGAAGACCAGCTTTAAATCTCAGTTCCAGCATATTTTTAGATTTTAAGCTGACAATAGTTCATTGTGTTGCCTAGTATTAAATTCTTTATTTATAGAGCGAAGCAGTCACATGCATATTGAACAATCCAAAACAGTACAACTAATTTTAGAAATGAAATTAAAATGGGCACGTTCTAGAGCTTTTAAGTCATGTTTTTTTTTGTATATTCCTAGTTTTGCTATTTATTTATTTATTTATTTATTTATTTAATTTTTTTTTTCTCTTCAGAATTTGAAGCTCTGTTTCAGTGCTCAATACGGTATTGGAGGACGGTACTGGAGCACTCAGAATTGAATGCAGTCAAGGTTAGTTAATGTGTAGGCAGCAGAAGGAAAGAGATCCTTTTCTCTTATCTGCTGTATTAGCCACAGATGCTTTTCTCCTAACCCTCTTCTCTGTCACAGCTCCCTCTCATGTAGATGTGATTCTATTATGTAAACCCCTGTCTCCCAAGTCTGAGACTTGCAGGATTCTTTTCATATAGTATTTAACACCCTTAAATGTTTACAGTAGTTTGTGTTGGGGATTCTGTTTTATTACAATCTTCTTTCATAAAATCCAAACACTTTTTAAACTGTTCTTAACCTCTTTCTTATCCATTTATAAAGAAAATGAAGGTGCTTTGTTGAATCTGTAATGGTTATTGTAGTTTTAGCAATATTCCCATGAATCCATATTAAACATGCACTTGCTAAGCAGAGATACTAGTTTTGAAATTGATGTTGCTAACCGTTTTAGTTTGCCAGTATGAGTGAGAGCAGGTGAAGGGAAGTCCCCTATTGCTGCTTTAGGGATGAATTACCAGTTGAAACTTAGGAACGCCCTTCAGAGAGTCCCTACATATCTGCTTTTCTTTCTAAATATTGTACATGGTGGTTCTCATTAGGTGGTAATCCTGTTAGCAAATCTTGAGCAGATTTTCCACCCTGCTGTTTCCTGTATAAATTGAGCAGCCAGGGTTAGACAGTAGAACAAGCTTTACTAAGAGGTATTATGAGAACAGGCTGCAAACCTTTTGACTAAATCGTGATACTTGAAGGTTATGAAGAAATTACTAGAGAAGTGTGTCGGAACATCCTTCTGATTTGGCTAATTGATTGCAAGTTTCGTCAAGACTATAAAGCACTGTATGATTGCAAACGTGCTTCATTAAAAAATACTGAAGGATTTGTGTATGATTGTTAGCAGTACTGTTAAGTGTGCTATTTGCTCTTTTGCCAGATTCTTTATAAAAAACGTTTTTTTTATAATTAAGATTGTCGCTTGTTGTTTTTGTATGCTATACTTAAAATCAATTATCTTTTAAAAAAAAAAAAAAATCCAAGATGGCCCTAATTGTTAAATACAATTTTTAAACAAACCAACAAATAAAAAAGGGGGGGCTGTTATTGTTTACTTTCCCCCTCTTAATGGAGAAACATTACCTTCACTCAATATTGATCGTTGCTTTGATTTCACAAGCGGACTATACATGTGCAATGTAACAAAGGAAAAAGCAATGCTTTTTGTTCTGATTTCGATCTCATGGCATGGTCAGGACAGACCTGCCAGTTTCCTTCTGCCTGTGGTGGTTCGATCATCAAAGAAAAAATTATTTTGAGAGAGCAAGTGTAACAGGAATTGAGCAGCTGGTGTTGGCGATCCAATGTTACCATTTCAAATATAAACATCTGTGTGCATGCTGCATTGTTGTGTTTTGAAGTTAGAGTGAAGTTAGAGTGACATTAAAACATTAATGTATTTTGAGAACAAACTGAACTGAGAGGTAAAGTACTGTAGTTTAAATAAACTAAAACGGTGTGAGATCCTGCTGTCAACTGATTCAATTCACCTTTTTGAAGGGCATGGATATTTTATGGCTTGGGTATACTGAAGAATATAGTTCAGATATTATATAAACCATCCTTTGAGATCGTGTCTAGAGTTCGTAATTCATTTAATTGGCCATTGTCTAACATTTGTACAGTTCCAGTGCACCAGCTGCTTATATTATACAAGCAGGTGGAGGATGTGCAAGGTCCCTTTTTTAAAATGCCATTTCGAAGCTATATATCACCATACTTTTTAAATCAGTTCTACTTGTGTTTGGGTTTGGTTTAAAGTGTGCAATTCAAAATAAATAAACAAAAGCATTGCCTGTCAGAAACTGAACTGTGTAGAGGAATTAGTTCTTTGGAGCATTCATATTTGAAATGATCCAAACCCCACTGAAATAAACTGAGCACAGTGAGTGGGCCCTTAAATGTACAGCTTTGTTGCTCTTGCTGTTTCATATCAGTCACCAGCTACTTAGAGGAAACTTCAAATTTGAACTTGAAGACTGGGCTTTTCAGTGTTTCCAGCAAATGAGGACAAGCTGGAACTAACAGCAGCAGATTCTCTCAATAAGGCATTGTTTACCCAAGCAAGTTAGCCACAAAAATACAGGTACCAAAACATGTACTCCCTGCCATTTAGACTGTCAATGCGCTATGTAATGTTTTCCTTTTTAACAGGAATGTACATGCAGATATCTAGAACAATACTTGCACTGTGTGCTGTGTCTACGTTACTTAATAAACAGTTACTGTGGCAGTTGAGATGAAAACATGAGAAGGATAGTACAGTTAAAGCAGATGTTGGTCTTTTGAGAAGACACACGGTTATGGCTACATGCTCTAACCACCGTGCATAACTATGTTTTCAATCAAAGCTAGAAATGCAGACTATTATTATAGTTTAGCTGTCTGTCTCCCTGTAGCGTTCCCCTGTCAATACAATATATTTAGTCAGAATCCCTGCTGTCAGCACTTTCCCATTGCTTAACAGAATCCTCCATCACTGGTGTCTTCTACACATGTCAATATCTCCCACAATCTAAGTGCAGCTGCAAGTTTGAAATGTTACCTGCAAGCTGTGCTTGTTTTTCCCTGACGTTTCACATGTACAGTAATAGACAAAAGGCCTTTCCTTGCCAAATGTTGATGTGAGAGTTTGAATATATTTGACCAGCTGTTGGCCTTTGGAAAGATTTGTTTTGTAGCGTTCATGTTAAATCATTCAGCCTGCCTTTATTCTTACGTTAGCTGCGGGAAGGATTTCTTTACATTTTTTTATAATATTCATGAATCACGGCTGAAGACTGCCAAATATGAAACAGCCAAATGAATCAAGTTTAGCGTTCTCTGCTCAGCCTCCGGTTTTTAGCAAGCTACAATCTATTGGACATTAAACTGTAGAGACTCTGGATGTCAGCATATGCAAACACAGGCTTGTAGGATCTTGTGTGACGAAAACTAGTGTGTATGCTACTAACAGACAAATTGAATAATCATGTGCATGGTTTAATTCCACAATGAGCAGCACTGAACTTGGGAGCCTATCGAAACAAACCTGCACTGTGAAAAACACTGTCTGTCACCAGTTACATAATGCCAGTACAACCCTGGAAACAGAGGATGGAATTCCCTTCGTTTTAGGCACAAGCTCCAAAGTGCTTCTGGCAGCATGAGGGTGTGTAGTGCAAAAAAAGGATACGTTTATTACACACCTCCGTTCCCAAGGATCTTATTTAGCCAAGCACAAACAGATATGTCATTATAATATAGTTTTCCACAGTTGGCGTTCTTTTCTCATAACATTCCCTGGATTTAATTACCCAAGCAGAAGGCGGTCCTCCTTGTCAGGGTTGAATATGCTGACAAAGTGTGGGAGAGACTGCACCAAACTGTGAAGTGATCTGTAGACAAAGGTTCATTCACCTGTAGATGGTTACAAATGGCACAGAAAACAAAATAAATCATAATATTTAAACAAAGAAAAATTCCTAATTTTCAGATATGCTGTAGCCATTTTTATACAAGTCTCCAAGTGGAACAATATAGGCTATAATTTGTACTGATGGGAATGCTGTTTTAAATGACTTTATTGAAGCATATTTAAACAGCTGTTTACACTATAGATTTAAGCTTTTTGTGGAGCCAGATGAAATACAAATGGGCTCTTTTATTGTAACGCTCACAGTAGTCAATCTTGAATGTTTTTATTTGTATTAAGCAGTGTGCTGTAATTCTTTTTTTTTCTGTGCTGTTGACACTTGTCTGCGGAAAGCACAAGGAACGGATTTTATTTTAGAAGACGAGCTGCCAAGTTATATTTTGAGTTCTGCTAATGGATTATTAATGAAGTCGGTAAAGTGCAAGTGAATATTGTTATTGACAAAACGTGTTCCGTTAAAATTCAACAGATTTATGAATGAAGAGTTTGATTTGAATACTGTTGCAAAAGAAGAACCAAAATGACACGTTCATTAAGTCCTTCATTTTAAGCTCTTAATGTTATGTTTTTTTATTTTATTTTTATTGACATACCGAGAAGATTACAAGCAGGGATAATGTATTCATTAACCTCTGTAGTAAAATACTCTATTAACAAACAGAAAATACAGTAGTATTTCTTGTCCAGTAGATGGCGTGAATGTGGGGTTAAAATCCACGGAAAGTGTGTGCCATGTAATGGAAACTTTCATTTAAGAGGGTAAAATACAAACGATATACAATATGTTGAGTCCATTTAACATTGTTTCTTTGGCTGCGTTTGTATTTTTTCTGTCATGAGTTTTATTTATTTTTATTTTTTAAAGTAAATGTAGATGTTTTTATGAAGATTTTCTTTTGCAGAAAACAAATATAGGAAGTACTCTAGAAAAAGATGGTGTCGGGTATACCGCTGAAAGAGATCCAAAGAACAGAGAGTTCTGTGTGAAGTATCACCTGAGCAATTTTGTTTGTTTGAGAATAGTAGAGAGCAAGCACACACAGTTAAGGGAAGTACGAAGCCCATTCAGGTTTCTCCTGAAATTTTTAAAAGCAGCCTTTTATCCTAGAGGGTAGAAATCTACAACCTCTTTAAGTGTTGTAGTATAACTCGTGTGTATTGCACTGCAGGGTATATACTGTCTCCTACCAGAGATCTGTATGACCCATGTATTCTGTGTAAAAGGTTTACTTATGTTATTGCTGCATGTAATCTTAACAAACATTATTTTTAATGATATACAAACAAATACAAGGAAAAAGGCATGTTAAATAAATAAAGGGCTGATTCAGCTTTGCTTTAGCTCTATGATCCTCCAAGTAATGAAAAATTCCTGAAATTCCTGAAAAGAGGGAGTCCTGCTACATCTATAATCCTAATTCTTGAGTGTCGTTTCTGATGTAGACCGTACCTCATAAAATATATTCAACCTCATTGTGAGTTTTAAAAGGGGGTCTGCTGGTCCTAGCCTTGCATAAGAATATCTGCTATATTTGTGAGTGATTGTATAAGGAAACATGTGGCAAGCATTTCCTATAGTGTAATATATGAGCCAGTGCTTCTGACAAACACTGAAACCTAGTTTATTATTACTGAAGTCAACAGTGTGTACTTTACAGTATCCTGCCTTGACATGTTTACTTTTTTTCTGAAAGAGTTTAGCTTGTGTATCCTTCATACCGTAACCTTTGTTAAAGTTCAGCACTTGGGTTAAACTGCAGTTACAGCATGTTTCTGCAAATAGTTTTGGTTGATTTTCCTGACCTCTTACCCACCCTCCCCTTGGCTGCCATAAAATTATTTAATGCTAATTAAGTGATGGTGAAAACAAAGAATCAGTCTGCCTTGTGTGCCAAAACAAAATAAAAAACTCTGCCAGACACTAAATATTGGCTGTCCTGAAATGAGTTGGTATAAGCAGGAGTTACTCCTTTCTGTCTCTCTCTCCCTCTCAAAAGAAAAAAGAATTGTGTTTGTTACTGATGGCAGGCAACAGAGTGTGAATGTGACCTCAAGGGAAGGAACAGAAGTAATAAAACAGGTCGACACTGAGATCATCCTTGAAAATCTTGGCAATTTGTGTTTCTGTTGTTTTCATGTAAGCCCTTAAAAAAAGCTTTTGGCGGCCCGTGTAGTTATACTGTTTTTTTCGAAGCACTTAAAGGAGGTGGAAAAAAAAAAAGAATCTCTTGTACATTCCATTAAATGACACAGTAGTTGCTAAGTAGCAGGAACTCCAATGAGGGCAAACAATAGACTCGGGCTGTTAATCTTTTCTCTAATTTGCAAACATTATCTTATTAGGTAAAATCTCCATTGGCCTGGTTTGTGTTGCATTCCTTGCTGTGAAGTTTCCAGCTGGTGGTTTTAAACTGCATCCTCTTTAAAAAAATAAATAAATAAATAAATAAAAAACCTGCTTCTGTGCAACTTGTCTTTGCGTCCCTACAGAATTTATTAAATTAAGTTACTAGATACCCAAGTACTTAAGGGGCCACATTTTGAACGCCTTGCCAAGTCTGTGAGATCCTGGACTTGTGCATCCATGCGAGTCCCTTTTTGTTGTTTTACCCACAGCTCTTCACTGCCTGACTTACTTGTCTTGCTGGCTATTTTCTTTCCTTTCAAACTCTGTTTGTATAGATTACTCGGGCAAGGCTTTTCAGATGTGTGCAGCTCTTTATCCATTATCTTTGTTTTTCATGAGGGTAATTGAGTAAGAAGGGCAGGCATTAGTGAGTTCTACCCGAGGGATCTTGGTTTTAATCCATGAGCTTATTTTAATTTGGTTATATTTAATAAATGTAACAAAAAAGTGCACTCTCTCCTCTCCATGTTTAGCTGTAGTACAGAGAATTATGAGTCTACTTTCTCATACTGTATGTCCCTATTGCTAGTCCTACAAGCACATGCCCATTTGTTGGAGGTCATTATTTTGTACATTTCCCTTTCCATTTCTGCATTTAAAAATAAATTGATATCAGTGTTTAATTGATTTTACCCCCCTTTGCAATGCTAAATGTGTGTAATAGTGAGTGTAGATCCTCTGTTCCCTGGCTACATGCTTAGGCCTGTAGAATGTAGAGTGTTTTGCTTGTAACTGCACCCGTTGTCTCCTTTCATTATCTGTTAATGGTGCTCAACATGACAGGGTTGTGTGATAAATAGAGGTTTGGTCAAAACCTGGAGGTGGAGTTTTACTGCTCGTTGGAACTGGACTCTGGAAGTGTGTTGCAATACAAGAAGAGGTGCAGTAGGTAACCTTCAACCTGATTGAACAGAGGAATGAAAAGGCAAATGCATTTAACAGTTTGATTTGGCCTTTTAGGCTGTTGTAAAATGTAGATTTGCCCTAAGATTATTCTTTTTAATTAAAGATTATCTTCATCTTGTAGGCTAACTAGCTTTATTGAATTATAATTCAGCCGTTTGTTGGTAGCTTTGAATAGGTTTTCTTATATGAACTGCTGAAAACATTTGTACAGTAGATCTCTGTAAACAGGCACACACTGTAAATAACCCATTCATTTACATCTGTCTACTTTTCCACAACGCCCATCGATCGCCTTTACAGTGCCCATCAATAAAGAAATGTAGGCTGTGCATTTTTTGATTTAAAATTAAATATTGATGCCTTTTCTCAGATCTGGAAACAAATCAGACCTTGCCTGAGGATTTGAAATGCAATGACATTGTTTTGAATTAAATTACATGTTTACTTCTGTTGCAATCTATTGCTTTCATGGTAGGACATTCTTCAACTTGTCTGTGGCCATTTACTGTGATTGCAATTTTACATTGGAGAGTGATTCAGACCATGTGAAAATCTAGGATCGAACACATTTATATACCAAGAACTGTATTCCCCCCCTTCTCCCTCTCTCTCTCTCTTTGGAAGTGATATGTATTCCTATCATGAAATGGCATACTGTGTTAATATTCTGAATATGCTTGTCGGCGCATATCCCAGGAAATATTTATTCTGGATATTAAATATTGTGAATACCGCAGTGTTTGGCTCACCCTCTGCATTTGTGCAATTGGACCAAACTGATTCTGAATAGTGATAAGACACCTGCCTGCTCTGTGGTTGTGGTTGAATTGAGGATTTATGTCAGTCCTTACAGGTACAACTGTATCTGAATGCTACTTGGTTGGGGATCATATTTTTAAGTGAGAGACATCTCCTTATTGTAAGGCTGATGTGCAGCATGTTTTGTAGCACAACAAAAGCCAGCACAACACCAAATTCAATTTGTATTGATTTTGTGCCAGCCGTTGAGAGTGACGAGGATTTTAATGTTGATCAACAAGCTTAACAGAAAGGATTATAATTATCTGTGTTTGTTTAGGAACGGCTATTTGTTTATTTATTTATATCCCACTGGTGTGTTCCTGTGTAAATCAAGTCGAATATTTTTTTAGTTTCCTTTCTCTCCTTTCTCTGTAAAGCATTTCTATTGGAAAAAGTCGACTCCTACAGTGAACTATTCAGTCAAATTAGGGTTATTTGTTGGCTGCAGTGTTTTTTTTTAATTAATTGTATTTATATGCATGTTGATCAGTATCTGTGGGGATGTTCAGACATCTATTGTCTTTCAGAAAACAACTTTATCTGTACATGATATGTCTACCAGTTGAGTATTTTGCTGATCTCTTTATTTTTTTTTAATATCATTTCCCAAGGTGACTAAGGAGGTTAAAGCTAATTTTGCTTTGAGTAAATTACTGGACCAGAAGTTCTTTAAAACCGACAGATGCATTCAATAACTGCTGTTGTGTCTAGTGGAAAAGTAGCTATATGTAACTTACACTCCTTATTTATTCTGCTTTTGTTTGTATTATAGCAGTAGTTAATAACAGCTTACAGGCTGTTGATAATTGGCTCATATGGAATGTAAAAATAAAAACCACTTGAAATACGTATCTTTGATCTTAAAGCTTAGAACAGTCAGCCTTTCGCATCAGTTGTTGCGTAATCCATCAGGCTTTTTAAATGAGTTGCTGCTGTTTTTTTTTTTTATAAACTGTTGTGACGTCTTTGTAATGGAAAGCGAGTAATGAATGTAGTGCTTACCCATGCTAATGAAATGCCGGCCTACAGAGTGTGGTACAAATGCATGTTAAATCTGTTATTTACAGGTCTGGATTTATTGTCTTAGAAATTGCTTTGATAGGAACAAACATTTAAAATGGCAGAACACTAAATGATTTTCAGCTCCTGTCGGTTCGTAGGTTTCGTTTTTTTTAGTTTGGAACACGGCTACATCTATAGCGTGGCAGTTTTGGTTTATTAAATTAGCCTAGACAAAAGAGTGTTGTGTGTGTTGTTTTTTTTTTTTAAATTCGTCTTTGATCTGCAGTTGTACGTCAGATGGATGCATTAACATTCCTCGCTGCAGCTATGGATCTGAGCTGATCACTCTCGGGATGTTGCTGCCTGTAATATCTTGCTTACCGATGCATTTTGGAACTGACCGTGCTGTTAAGAGCTGCCATCAATCACGGCTCCTGCTCCCGTGTCCTGACAAGATTAAAATCCAGTCCAGATTTTCCACTGCGCTCCATGCTGTGTGTGTGTGTGTGTGGGGGGGGGGGGGGGGTTGTTCTCCTTCACTAGTGTCTGGATAAAGAAAGACTAAGTCAGGCATGTGGAAGTGTCTGCTGAACAGCTGAGGAGAGGAGAGGAGCGGAGCAGAGAGAGAGAGAGAGTGTGTGTGTGTGTGTGCGCGCGCGGGCGGGCGCGCGTGTGTGTGGGGAACTGTGCGTGTCTGTGTGAGTGTGAAAAGGAAGCCCGGTCGGTAAACGGTGAACTCTGATTTTCACGAACAACTGCTTAATACCACTTACTACTACGACTACTACAACACACAAACGGGAGTGCTCTGCTGTTTTTTTTTTTTTTAAGCGTCTTGCCGGTCTGTACGGGAATAAGCAAGCGGGACCGCCGGCTTTTGTTAGCAAGTGCTCTCTCCGGGCAGTGGATGGTAACGGATAAAGTGGCTCTGACATTGTTCAGCCTGCTTGTTGGATTTGGCCCAGACCACGGAGAAGGTCCGGTGGGGTCAGTGTGAAACAGCTGCTTGGGTTGCGGTGAAGTTGTTTGCCGTCACCTCCAGGAATTTAAAGATTAACAGACTGGCGGGTGAGTGCACTGAGAATTAAAAAAAACAAGAGCGAGGGGGAGTAGCATGATTAACACACTCTGATGGAAACTTTAAAATTGATCAATTCAAACTTTTCGTGACCTATCGTTAATTTAATTTCATTTTTTAATAAAGACAATATCCTGCTTGAAATGCGGTTGCTAAGGATGTGATTTATTACTGTTTGGCTGTATGAAACAGAACATGATTATTATTATTTTTTTTGTAAAGGTTCTGTTGGGTAATCCATCAATCATTGCCTACATAAATGACCCACAGGTCTTTCTGCTAAAATGGGTTTTAACCAGCAGCAAGATATGTGAGGATGTTAATGTAAAATTACAGGATTAGCAATTTTCCTTAGTTTACTGCTTCAAGCAATGTATACTCCTATAAACAACATTGGAAGTTCCATGTACCTTGCTTTGTATAGAGAGGTGTTTTTAAATAATTACGTTTTAAAGCTAGGTAGTAAAAATGGATCTCAGTCAAATGTGTCAACATTTGTAGCGTTTACACTGAGGTTGTGTTTGTGCTGAGGGCAATTTTATTTATATATAGTGAAAACAAGAGTTGTGTAAATGAATGGGAGTCAACATCCCTTTCATGTAAGACATATGTTATTGGGCCCATATTAGAATGTGTTTACTCAAAACCTTGAACCAGGCCAAGTATATATAGAGGGATACCGGCTTGACCAGTTGGAGTTTGTTTGGGGGGAAAACAAGTCAACTTTACTTCCTTTTGTTGTACTATCAGCTAAAGCTTCTGTGAGCACATGTGGTTCTGCCCTCTGTGGAGCATTGTGTGATGAGTCAACCTCCCAGTCATAAGTGATTGTTGTATTAGAAAGAGCAGTGCTGTTAAGAAGGGGGGTGGGGAGTGATGAGATGCTGAGCTTTAAGGTTAGGTGATGAGCTTTTCTGGTTAAAGTGTACTCTTCATTACCAGCGACGCAGTCACTGGACTGGAAATGACCACAAGTTATGCCGTTTCTACATTGTTCTGTCATAATACTGGCCGCATTTAAATCTCCAAGGCATTTAGTTGGCGAATACACAGTGCTGTGGTTTTAATACAGGATCAAACCAGATTTCATATCATACTCATGTTTAGTGAAAGTGGGAGTTATATTGCAAGTGTCTTTTTTGATTCTGTAATGAATTTTAAATGTAATACATTATGGCTGGTTTCCAAGACACTTCTTATCACTAGTTCTATCTAATATTATCTTTAACAGTCTTACTTTGCAATAAAATGTGAACCCTGGCTTAATGATTCAGTAAGGATTAACACACATGGGTGGGAGGGTGTTGGTAAATTCTAGTGTCGTTTGGCTTGAGGTAATTGGTTTGCAAGTGATCGGTTATAATGTGTTTGTGGCTGGTTGTTTCTTTTAAAGTTAGTTTTGACAGCTCCTGGAAAGTTTTTAGTTTTCCTATTACTTTTTGTGTGTGTGTGTGTGTGTGTGTGTGTGTGTGTGTGTGTGTGTTTGTTTGGCAACCCATGCAGGCACAAAGATTAACAAGGCAGCCATTTTTCAGTTCGGTCAAAGGTCCCAAGCATCAAGTGGGTGTTATGGACCATGTATTTCTGTTTTAATGTTGTGCATAGCCATGTACCGGGGTGTGCAAAGAGGAGGCCGGAGAAAGTAGTTTAATTGGCTGGTAATATTTTTAATTACCAGCCAGTGTTTTTTATTTTTTTTTTGTGTACAAAGTATTGATTGCTTGTGGTATTGTATGATGTGGTGGGATAAACTGCAATAATTCAACTATATAAATCTATTGTGTAACACAATGCAATTAAACGCTAGTTTGGGCACCATTTCATAAAATTGTGATTCTCTGTTAATGCTGTACAACATTAGCTAATCAATGGAAATCGGCGATCAAAGGGAATTTTAAAGCAGGTTTTTTTTTTTTTTAGTGTGGGGTACTGGAGCACTTGTACTGTGGCAGCTGGGTGTTTGGCAGGCTATGGCAGCAATGTTATTTAATCTGTCTGCATGACAGAATTGACTTGGGTTACCCTAGTTTTTCTTTGACTGTTGAAAGTGATGCATCAGCGGGTAATGTGTGAGGATTACTCATGTAAAAGCCATACTCATGTTTGCTACTGCAGCTGGGTTTGGGCTGAAGGGCTTGTTGTAACAGATTATGAATTAGAGCAAGGACAGATGTAATTAATGTCATGCTTCTTGCCACTTCCTTTGTTGTTGTTGTTGTTAATGGTAAGAGTCAGTGCAGTGAGAAGTTCTTTACGAAGGCCCTACTTTTGGAGTGTGTGTGTTTTTATTATTTTGTTGCTGGTTCAGAGTTAAAATTTATCCAACCTCAGTCATTGACATTACAAAACAATCCTTTGTTGTAGAATAAAAACATTTCAGTAACGTTGAAACCTCATCTGTCCATATACAATTTTAAATATTAAAACCAAAGTCTAAATGTTCCCACAATCAACTGAGCTATTTGTTTGTTTAGTAAGGCGACATCTGGACTTGTGCTAATTCAATCATGCATTTTAAATTAAAGGTCCACACAGGCCCTCCTATGTTCTCATTGGTGCATTAACATTAATAGTGCTTTTGTAACAAACCCTAGAAATAAAAAATGCAACATGCATTCGTTTTTATAAGTAAACTGAACAGACGCTTGTCTGTTTTTAAAGTTGCTTTGGGGTAGCTTGAGGGAAATAAACATCTAAATTAGAGAATGAACATGATACCAAAATCATCTACATTAGTAGTGCAGGTTAAACAAAGTATCAAACAGTAGATTTAGAATAGTGTCATTTTAATACCTTTTAGTTAAGAATAAAAAAATGCGTAGCAGTATGTCCTGTATGCAAGTTTGTTTTGGTTTGAATCTCTAACTTATTTTGAGACATTTTTGGATATGTAGTGGCTATTCTTTAGCTTCTCCAGAAAGGTACACCATTTTTTTTTTTTTTTTTCTGTAGATCTATTCTGCCTGCCACCCCGCCCCCCCCACCCACAGTTAAAACAATAAATAAATAATAATCCACACAGTATGCTAGGTTATTTAATCCTTTCAAACAGTGTTTTTAAGGACAGCAATTTATTGAAGAAAACAAGCAGGCCTGGTCATTTTAAAATGGTTCCATTTTAACATGATACTCTTTGATTGGAATACAATTCTTTTGCGTATCAATTAGTAATCTGACAAGGTTTGCCGGAGGCAGTGTGAATGATGACCTTTTTAAATAGAAGAATTGGAAGTAGAAAATGTAAATTGCATCTAAGCACTATTTTCAAGGCTTTCAAGTACAGGGAAAGATGTCGTTTTTGTTTTTTTTGTTTGTTTTGCATAAAAATTAGGCTGTTGGGATTGTAAATAATGGAACTAAGTGTGGGAAATGTTTGGATTTAAATCTGTTTAAAAAAAAAAAAAAAAGAGAAGCAATACAGTGAGGGATTTTTGCCATTGTATACATTGAGGTAATTGGTTATATTTATAGGATAATGGCATCTGATCAACGAAAAGATTGATTTGTCATTTAACATACACATTAATGTCTATTGAGTTAATCTTTTCTAAAAATGTTTGCTTTTGAGATTTTTACACAAGTTGAATTATTTGTAACCTGTAAATCATTTTTAGCAAATATGTTTTCCAGAGGAATGAAACTAATGCAGTGTTAAAAAAATAAAAAGAGAAAAGATGAATCTTCCATGATTCGTTTTTGGTTCAAAGCTGTTTATTTGACAAGTGAGCCTTGCCTCTGCTAACAATAGCATGGGAAATGATGGCTGTAAATTTTGTGTTGGCACAGCCAAGCAGGAGTTGGCTTTGTTTCTCAAGGGGGAAATGGCTGTTACAGCTTAAAAGGAGTGATTCAGGACTATTTTGAACTTCACAAAATAATTCAGTCTAGTGCCTACCAGTCTTGGAGGATACTTTAAGCGAGGCAGCATTATTGAGTTGTGGAGATCATTTTTTGTGCAATTTTGGCAAATTGACAGGAATTTTGAATTGGAACACTTATCCCTTTGGCTAATCTACTATCCTTTTCGGTTAATAAATATTGATTTTAGAAGTGCAGTTTTTCACCCTTCCTACTGTAGTAGTGCTCTTTAAGGTTCATTTGGGTTCATCTTAAGTTGTGCTACTGTTTTTAATATTTTGCTTTTCTTTGATGCACAGTTTGTGTCCCCCGTACTGTTAATAATTGGTGATATTTATACACACTGTTTTTCCAGTTTCTGTGATAATTAAGCACCATAAATCATTTGTGTGACCTAATCTTGGCTATGCTGCGCTTTCTGAATTTCCATCAAAAAGGCATGTATTTGATGAAAGATGTTACTGGGTTTTGCTCAAGAATTAATGAATGTACTAAACGAGCATTCTTTCTGGATGGAGGTAAAGCCTTTGTGTTTCTTTAGACCCTACTTGAGGATTATATTAAGTATGTACCGCAGGTGTTTATACTAGAGAGCTGTGACTATGATAACTGAGCCAGAAAAGCAAAGAGCTGTAATCTCAAAGCAGTATAAATTCCTATCCCTAAATCTGACAGACTAACAAATCCCCACTGAATTCACTTTTACAAGCAGTCAAAACACACTGTAGGCACTCCATTTCCTATTGAAATCCAAAAAAGAAGCCAAAAATTAGATTTTCTTTCCTGATAATGGCAAGAAAAAAAAAAAAAAAAACCTTTTCAGAGTGTGTTGGAAAGGGATTTCTCAGCGCTGGCTTCTGCTGATTAAATGCACACTTGTAGATAATCCTTTTGAATAAATGTGCCTTTGTTGTAAAAATATTTCAGTTTCTAAACACTTATCACCTTGGTGCTAGCCGACACTGTGAGAGGATAAATATTTAATGATGGAGCAAGAATAGTAATAACAGGGTTGATGGTGAGAAATGGAGCTAGCTACTATTTATACTTCATACTGTTCTATAAAGTAATGGAGTTAATAGACAGCCCAAGGTTTATTTGTTGTTTGTATTAAGTGAATATTAGTGCAGAGGCTACAGTTCTACTTCAGTCATTGCTGTGTTTGTTTACGAAACAAAAAAACTGTTGAAGGAATCATGATTTCCTGTTTGCTAATATATGTATTTGCATATCCAGTGTAATGAGTTTGTCCTACATAGTGTACTGTATGTAGACGTTTGTGTTAGTCATTTTCATCAGTTTTTTAAATGTAACATTTTACATTAGATGAATCACTAAAGCCACATTTGTTGTATATTGCAATGTTCACATACTTCTGATGCTGTACTTCAGCAGGCACATTCATACTTTTTAAATTATGTATTCATTTTTTGGTTGCTTCTTCATAGTAGTTTATTCTTTTAACTTGGCAAAAGCTCTACTTTTAGTTTCTTATTGTGTGTTTTAAATACACGCATTTGACAAAGCACAACTCTTAATCTAAACCAAGCAAAACCTGTACATAGCATGTTCAGCTTTGTGAACCATTTTGAATGGAGAGATCACTTTTTTGTTTAGTTCTGTCTGCCGACAAAATGTATCAATTTCACTGATATTTACAACCATTTATTGCAGCAGGTATAATGGCAATAACAGGCAGAAAGGCCGGTATACCAATCTAGGTGCTAGGTAAGATGATAATGGAGTCTTTGTTCTCTTGATTGCTTCTGTTTTGCTTTTACAACACTGCAAGTATTTTCTAGTGTTATAGCAGCAGCCTGTTATGTCCGCTGGAAACCATCAAAGCCTTAGGCAGATACGTGTGTTACTGAATGAGCTGTAAAAATTTAGCACCCATTTCAGAGCGTAAAATGCTTTGTGCAGTGTGTTTTACTGTATTGAGCTATTATTAACATAAGAGAAGATGAATATTGTGTATACCCAGCTTCACTTAGCACCAAAATGTGGCACATATTTAGCAGAGCGCTCACATATTGTAGTGGTGGTGTTGGTGATTGCTGTGAACTTATTTAGTGTACAGTAGCTGTGTACACTGTTTGAGCTGTACTGTACTGCTTCATTAAGTATTTCGTGTGCAAGTCAGATAGTACATACAACACTCCTTTATTTCACTATGTCAATGAAATAAAGCAGGGATTAAATCACCTGGACATGACTTGAGGTGCAATGAAGAAGTGGTGCATCCGGTAAAGACGCTTCGCGTGGAATGCAGGATGAATCCTATAGCCTGGACGTCGCCGGTTTGAGTCCAGGCTATTCCATTGCTGACCGTGGACGGGAGCTCCCAGGGGGCGGCGCTCAATTGGCCGAGCATCGCACGGGGGGGGGGGGGAGGGTTAGGTCGGCCAGGGTGTCCTCGGCTCACCACGCACCAGCGACCCCTGTAGTCTGGCCGGGCGCCTGCGGGCTTGCCTGTAAGCTGCCCGAGAGCTGCGTTGTCCTCCGACGTTGTAGCTTTTGGGTGGCTGCATGGTGAGTCTGCAGTGTGAAAAGAAGTGGTCGGCTGAGCCTAAAAATAATTGGATATTCTAAAATTGGGAGAATTCCAAAAACAATTGGCCACTACTACATTAAAAAAAAAAAAAAAAAAATCAAGAAAAAAAATTCATAGACACGTTACTGTTATCTTTCTTGCATTTCAAGCGATTAAATTGCAATATTTGTAATTAACTTCCAGTAACCCTCTTCTCATATTTTTGGGTGTTGACATTAAAAAAAAAAAAAAAACAGGTGGACGTGCTTTTAAACCTTAGGCTGGTGCTTTTTTATGAATTTTTTTAGGGCTAATTGTTCCTGCTGCTTATATTGTCAGAATGTGTTTTGAATTATAGTATTGGATTACTCAGTGTTCATTTCCACACTCAAGATTGATGTCATTCTCATTGTAAATTGCATTTGTTCATGCAAGTGACTTTGTAACGGTTATTATTGAGATGTGTAGTGTTTGATATAGAATATCTTTTTTTTTTTTTTTTTTATCAAGCTGTGCAGTAGCAACAATACTCCTTGGTAACTTAAACTGTTTCACCTAAATAATGGTCCACCACAGTGGTGCAGACCTTATAGTTGTACTACAAAATGCAAGGAATGAAAATATCGGATTCTTCCTGGGCCATCCTGTGCCTGCACCTTAATTACTGCAAGTTATAATGAACCAGAAGCTGTGTCTTTCTGGTCTAATTACACTCGGCAGGATTATGTTTGTCCGAGTGCAGCTAAACAGATCCTGCCCTGTATTATTCAAACAAGGATGCACATCCTTGATTTCATTACTGCATTTATGAAATGGCTTTGTGTCAATTGATGTTGGATTCCATGGTTTTGCTATATTTAATCATATTGTTGATTTTACCTAAAAGCTAGTAAACACGTTTCTGCATTGATTTAGTCATAGGTCCAGAAGTGATATACAGTGTCATCATTTCAGATTAGATTCTTGCTTTTTTCTTTATTTTCCAATCAGTATTGAGAGTGTAATGTTTCTACCCCAAGTTCATCAGAACATGCTGTGATATTTTGTGTGTCCCTTTCATTCTGTGATTCCTTAGCCTTTGCATGGTGTTCGGTGTACTGCATTGCAAAGCAGTTGGGAACCATTTTAAATAGTAGTTTCACCCTCTGCTACTAGGAAAAAAAAAGCTATGAGATTTGTTTCCATAATGTGTTCAGAATATTAGGCTGTGTTCACACTGGGTCCGCTTTAGAGGGTTTGGTCTGCACTCGGTACGGCTCGGCACGTTTTGGTGTGATGTGTGAACAACAAAGTCCTAAAGAGGTGGTCTTGGTCTGTTTGGCAAATGCACAGTCTGGCTCGCTTGCTGAACATCAGTGTGAACAACTGCTGGAGTATGTCCTTTTCCATATAGAAAACAAACTATACAACCTAACACCACTCGGAAGTTAAACATTTTGCATGTAGTTTGGTTCATATTCTGAGGAAAAAAGTAGGGCAAAAACAGCCTTTTAATTTTTTCTCGGTCGGAAACAGTAAAATTGTTATCAATCCTGTTTTATGATTTTTTCTTTTTTGTATCACTTTTTTTTTTACAAATCTGCATCGATGTGCTCAGCAAGATAATAGCAGAATCAATTACTGGGTTAGTGCCATTAAAAAATAAAATAAACAATTCTATGGATTTGTGTAATCATTCTGATGGTGTTTATGATGTTTAAATGATAATAGCTGATCTATTTTTTAAAATCAGGATTTTTGTACATTTAGCATGTTTTGAGATGACGATATAAAGAAAATAACGAGTTATCATCTACAATAAATACACCCGATGTTTAATTTAAGCTATACAGTATACTGTTGTTTTAACGGCTTCGTAATTTTTTTCACTCTGCAAATCGGGTAAATCAAATTATTATTATTATTATTATTATTATTATTATTTGTTTATTTAGCAGATGCCGAATTACACAGACAGTGTGAGAAAGTAAAACTCTGATATAAATCTGGTCAGACACCAAAATCCAAGTCAAACAACTGGACAAAACTCACAAAAATAGTAAATATATATATATATATATATATATATTCAGTCTTTTCTCAAATTTAATGCCCGTAGGAGAGCAGTGCAGTGTTGTGTAACTGAATACTGCACTATTCTCCTACTGCACGTCATTCAACACATGTATTAATTAAATTAGCAAAGTGCTCCCCCCATTCCCGGCTTTCTTCCACAGCAATATGCAAGAATTGAAAACATGCTATTAAAACTGGAGCAATACTTCAGTAGCTACCATCTTTCAAGATACCTTTCAAGATATTGTAAACATCTGGTTCACAGACCATATAAACAAACTGAGTGCACTTGCAAAACGCATTGTGAACACAAATGAAGTCAGTCCTTGAAAAAAATGGAATGGCTCCCTTTGCTCACAGATAAGTATGAACAGCAAGCACATTGATACGTTGTTTCAAATTAAACGAACCAGACAGAGTCCATTTGAAACCAGACTTTTAAATCAACTCTTAATTGTCAGCTGCTGCTTGAAAGCTCTTGGCACAATAAAATAATTTCTTCTGAAAGTTTCTTTCTTATACTTTATGAAAGCTGAAACAAGATTTCTTGCAGAATAATTGTTTTTAATTTTCTTAACCTTGCATCTTACATTCCTCATGGTCTCAATTACTGTTATCAAGTGTGAATTCCCTAGGCTACATCTTTAATATAAAATGGGAATTACAGTAATTTAATACATAATAATGGCATTTGTGAAAGAACAGACAAGCTGATGCCACCTAATGTATTTTACTGCTTTCTGTGGCCAACCATAAGCTTGATGGAATGCCGTTTGGTTTTAAAATTTAATTTTAAAGATAAATGTATTGTGAGCAGGGAACTGGAATAAAAAGACTAATGAAAGGAGTTGATAGTTTTAGGATATATTACACTTCAAGCAGCTTGTCTTGTTTGTCAGGCTTGTATACAATATTTAAAGGGTTTTTGATGACTAGCCTAAATGTAATACGTGTGAACTGACCTTTTTGGATAATGTTTTTTCCCTAAATACTGTGCTGATGCAAAAGGTCTCTTTCATTTTGTTGTACTTTGAAATTCTGATCTATAAATTTCTTCTTGCTAAACATGATCTGTTTTACTGCAGAGGTGTATGTTTTTATTTATTATATATATATATATATATATATATATATATATATATATATATATATATATATATATATATATATATGCCTAGACTAGTGTTGTAAACGACCCTGTGTCTAAATACTAATTGTGGAATCATTGGAAAGCTGTACTGTACAGTAGCTGGCATTTCTAGAGCTGTTTTTTGGCTCTTGAGTGAGGGCATGCTTGTTTGATGGAAATTGTAAAAGGGCATTTCTGTCTTATTAAATTATAAATGGAATGAATGTGTGGGTCTCATTAGTAATTGAAGGATTTGATCTTTCCTGACCAGATTACTTGATTTTTGTGTTCTGAACAATATTGAACTGTGGGATAATCTCTCTTTGGCATTGGGCTTACTTACTCTGTAGCAAAGACAGCACCATTGTAAATGCTTGACCTATTTCTGTACTGTTCTGGGATAAATATACTCTGGAAGTGAAATGCTCTTCCTGTTTCTAGGTGACCACTGCAGCAGACCACCAGCTTTCAAAGCTTGGGTTGCTGTTACTGTTTGCATTGTGGTTGGAGGTCGGGGTTAGACCGTGAACTGCCATCATGTTGGTTGGCCCACCTACAGAATTTCTCTTTCTGTAGTCCTTCATTTCTTGACGTTCAGGTATTCTCAGCGGTCTGCCTCCTGTAGCTTATCAAAACGTGTCAAAAAAAGCTCTGTTGAGTTTAGAGGCATCTTTTCAGGTATTGCTTTTCTAGAATTCTAATATTACCAGTAGACCTGTACTTGAGATCTGTTTTAAATAACCAGAAGGTGCCTTTTAAATACTGTTAAAGTGATATGCAATTAAAATACCCCTTTTTTTGTTGTTGGGATATTGAAATAAGAGTTTTTTCAAGAGCCTTGAAGCCTGAGCAGCTATCTTTGTTACTCGGTGTGCAGTAACTCCGCTTTTTGCATTTCCTTTTAAATTTCATCTTTGAGTGGCAGTTTAATGTTTTCTTCAAAGGTGAGACTGGTAGGTTATATACAGTTTGAAAGCCAAGTGCAAAGGTCACGCTTCCTAAAGCCAGTTTTTGTTAGGTTAAACACAAGGTATTTTTAGGACTGCATTCTGCAAATGCAACGAAGGATGTGATATGTAATCTAATATATTACAGTTGTTGGGCATTATGAAATTATGAAAAATATGCAGGTTGTGTTTGCTGTAGGCAGCATACTGTATCAGTCAGGGATCAAGTCTCCATTTCACACATGAATAAGCATAGTTAATCTCCAGATCACAACAGAGCTACTGTACACTGCTTAAAAACTTGTATCTGCATTTTAGATAACATAATCCTTTGTTCTAAACCCTTTTTTTTTTTTCGTAAACCCCTCCTCAGGTTATATTTGATAAGACAAGTTCCTTAAGTCTCATATCTGTCCAGTTCAGTGTCCCGGCTAAGTTTGCTAAAAGGCAAAGATAGACCGCAATAAGAAAATGCATTTTTTATGACTGAGGGCAGTGCTGGTATCTCTTCGTTTTCTGAAGCTGCCTGATTTACTGACAGTTTTTTTTTTTTTATGGAAATGAGAAATGGAATATGTGAATTTCATTCCACATGATGATAAAATAATTGTAATACAAAAACAAAATGTAAGAAAATATACTGTTACAGTATCTGGATGAAAAGGTAATGATACTCTATCCATGTCTCTTAGGATACATTGTACAGTATTTTTATGGGGGTGCTAAATTGAATAAACAGAATATTCTGAAAACTCATTTGGCTTTTTAAAAGGGTTTGGATTACTTACTGTTTTTGTATTTTTTTTTTTCTTCTTCTGCCAGTATGTGGTCCAAACTGCAACACATAGCCTACACATTGAATATGTGCATTATCTTTGACTTTGAGGCTCCTAAAGACAGTTGCATGCTGTGGATGGCTGGATCTGTATAGCCGGCTGTTCCAGAAACAAAAGCTTTGCCTAATTAGAGGTAATACCATCCTGTGGTATCTAGGGTGGAGGTGCTCTTGGCAGAGCAATAATGGCTTTTCGAATGGATTGCTTGTTCTTGTTCCACCTGCTTGGAGATGCTGAGTAAAAGGCCACCAGATAACTGTAAATAATTTAGTCGGCAATGTTGATGTTCACTGACCTGGCTTTGCCAGTAAGCGGTACTTCCAGATCTATAGGAGCTTTAAGGATGTGTTAGGGGTGATGTGTTTTTGTGTTGGAATAGCTCAAAATATTCTATCGGTAAAACCCAAGCTTTTATAAATGTGTGTCATGCATATCATTTAGTACTGTGTGTGTGTGTGTGTGTATATGTATATGTGTGTGTATATGTGTGTGTGTGTATATGTGTGTAATATATATATATATATATATATATATATATATATATATATATATATATATATATATATATATATATATATATATATATTCTCAGTTTCCTTTTTATTATTCTGTTGCCATGGTTTGTTGCCTATCTATATATTTAATCTTGTAAAATCTAGAGTGTGGCAATAATTAATAAGATCGATGGATGAAAAGGGTTAGAAATTGCATGAGAATAATTTTCTTGCCATATGTTAACAAAACCTGAATTAATAACATTGCTAGATACATGTGCCAGGCATAACTGCCTGAAAGAGTGCTTGAAAAGATTTTGAATCCCTCTGGGGGATAGGTGATTGAAAACACGTGGCTCTTCAAAAGCTAACCGAGTTCTGGATCTTTTTTTCTCTTTTTCAGAATGTAGTGTACTGTAGCAATGGCTAAAATCTAACAAATGCGTAGAAACACTTATTTCTTCATCTTGAAAAAATGAAGGTACACGTCTTCCCAGATGTAACTATGCAAAATTGCTCACCATGGAGATTCAAGATCTGTAATATTTCAATTTAGCATTTTTATTGGTGTCATATTAAAACTAATTTGTATTCATGTTGTTGTTGGTTGGTTGTTTCTTTCTGTCTAAGCAAATAAGCATTACATTTAAAACACTGGTGTGTTTCTCTTCAATTCCTCTAGGGGAAGTAAATGCTGAAAAAACTCATTAAAATGAAGCGATGCACAATTTAAAAACACTCCTAGATGGACTGTGTGATTTCCCAGGGCTTTCAAAGAACTCAATTAAAACATAGATTCTCAATACGGTGGTTCGACTTTTCGAAGCCCTCTTTCTGTTAACTCTGACATGTACATAAAGCGCACCATGTACTACTTATGTGATTGCACTATCGAGAACAGTTTGGAAAAATTGCTTCTGCCATTTTAGACTGCAGCACTGTGACAACTTGTTATTCAGTGTAGCAAGTAGAGAAGTGAGTGCAAGCCTTTTCTAGCCCTGTTGTAGGCACAAACCTGTATATTTTAAAACAAAGGTAGTCAGACTATACACAGTTGATTGATTGTTTATATAAAACAAAAAGCATTAGACCAATACAGTGTAGCACTGCAAAAACATTGTAGTCATATCTTAAGCTTTTTGTCAGTTGAAACAAAATAGTGTTTGTTAGAACAGTACAAATCTAAGTACTGTAGTATTGAAAAACGCAATTTTTCACAGCAATTTTTTTTTATACATTGCTAACCACTTGAACATTTAATTCATGCTATGAGAAAATGTGAGTTTCAAACAAGACCCCAAACCAAGCACTATATAAAATCAATACGCATCAGTGTGGAAAAATATAGCTGTGTTTGTTTTGGGTTTTCTGCTCCCCTCTTCTCTAACATTCTTCTACCAGAACCATTTTAATAAGCATTTGACCTCCCATCACGCCAATTGTTTGCACAAATTCATGACCAGGTGGCAGACGATATAAGGTCATTGACATGCACAAAATGAGTCCAGCTAACCAGAATCTCATGGGTAAGTTCAGATCTGAAATAGACAAGTGTTGTGAGAGAGACCCCCAATCCCTCTAGTGCATGGGGTCAATAGTGGGCTGGAGAGCTGATCCACTGTGACGGCCTCTGGAAAGCCTATTCTCTCAATGTAATTCTACTTTAATCTTAGGTTTTTGGTTCATTTTGAGCTCTCTAAAACACAACAACCAAATATGTATTAGCACTTAATAATTCTCTGATTTTTTAAAATAATTTCTAGCATCTGTGATTTCCAAAATGTACAATTCAGAAGTATGGGCTTTTTTTTCTTAGCTTTATATTGCTTGCAGATTTTTGTCTTGGCATACATTTTGCAACTCATTTATTGGCTGTTGTTGACAGCAATTATGACCTAACAAAACAGATTATAATTGTTTGTTAGTTTATATCTGGGATTTGAAAGCATTTAATAAAACGGCCAAGTGATTTGTTTTAACTACCTTGTTAATGAAGAACCATGCCAAACAAATAATGGCTTTAGTACTGCATGGAAATTCCTCATTAGATTAAAAAAAAAAAAAAAAAAAAAAAAGTTTCTGGTTCTTTGTGCCTGAGTTGATTTTTTCTGTTTTCGTATATTGTAGCATGGTCTTGATACTTATGGAGAACTATTTTACGGTCTAGTTTTGCGAGGTGAGGTGTCAGTTTAATTTAAACACTTAATAAAAGAGAAACGTGTATTGTCTGCATAGTCACGCTAACGTTTCAGATTTTAAAGTAGGGATGTAACTGGATAAATTAGGTGCTTTTGTTAGTCCCCCCAGGGCTTTGCAGTTGTTGTTACTCAAGGGGCTTTTTTTGCATTAGTAAGACAGCTGGTGTCTTTAAAAGAGGGTTTAGGGCTTGCATCTGCATGAGTAAGGTTCAACAAAAAATAGAGTCCAACAGGAGCCCTCTGTAAGCTATGTGTTTGTACTGGTGTACAAGGCTTTTTTTTTATATGCACATTGCTAGTACTGTATATATTTGATGTTTTCTTTTTTCTTTTTCGTTTTTTGGTCTTTTAGTTTTGCATGATCTTGCACTGTGGCCCAGAGGGTAAACAATATCCCTTAGAAATGAATGTCTACTGCAGCTATTGTGCAGCGCAAAATGCCCTGTATACCAATTAATTTATATACTGGAATTAGCAGATTGCAGAGAACCATTGAGATCGTAATGTGCACAATGAACTGTCTCTGCTGTCTCTCCTTATGTATTTTTATAATGCCCATGAAGTCCTCTTCTGTGGTCATGATGTGTTCTGTTTAATCAGAATAATTTTTGGCCCTGCTCGCCCTTTCATCGCATAAGTTAATTGATAGCTGATATTTTGGACAGGTTCTTCCACTTCCAGTAGCACCCACGATGGGTGCTACTGGATTGATTGATAAGTGTGCTATTGACTTGGCTAATGCAAAGTACAGAAATCTCTATTTTAATACTAATCTTATTATGCATTCGGTATCACCGACTGATCCCTGTCAAAACAAATTGTCTTTTTAAATGATGTTCAGTCCATTATAGCAATACATGATTCACTCTGTTCTAGCAAACACAAATAAAAGGTGTACAGGGTACCCCAGTAACTTATCATTAGGTGATTAATATTGGTTGACCTGTGGAGCTATAATGGAGAGGAGGGTATTTGTATTATGTATGACGACAGAAGCAGCTGCTTTGTCAGTTGTTTTCTACACTGGAGATCACAGGCTGCCTGTGAGTAATGTTATTGTGAACCACACTGCTGTGGCTGCCAAAAAACACTTTCAGCATGTTTTCTAATGTATTTACTTCTACTCCCCATTCCTAATCCTTCTTTAAACACCCACTGTGATTACTGGTTTTGGCATCATGAATTACGTAATGACGGACAGGCGCGGGTTTATTTTTATAGTGAAAAATAACATCCCATCTTTTAATTTTAGCATTGAAATTGTCCAAGATGCTGTTGCTGTTTATGCTTCTAAAGTGAATTGGTAAACAAATGGTTTGATTTTTTTTATTTATTCATTAAATATGATCACTGGGATATACTGTTTTTGTGCGGGTGTATAATGTTTGCGGTGTGTAGTATAAGCACCACTTAATAATCCCTTTTCTTTTCTTCAACTTTACAGACTATCTGAAACACTGGGGTTGTTGGTGTGGCTGAATTTTTCCTGGATTTGAGTGGTAAATTCAGAAGACTGAAGCCCAGGCTGACTGTCTACCTTTCACGGAGGCCCAGCCGTGAGAGGACAGAGGAAGGCACGTGGCGAATCATGACTGCCGACAAAGAGAAGGATAAAGAGAAAGAAAAGGACAGAGACAGGGACAGAGACAAGAGAGACAAGATGAGGGAGAGCGAGAACTCCCGTCCACGCCGGAGCTGCACTCTGGAAGGCGGAGCCAAGAACTACGCTGAGAGCGACCACAGCGAGGACGAGGACAACGACAACACCGGGGCGACCGCCGAGGAGGCCAGCAAAAAGTCAAAAAAGAAGGCCCAAAAAAAAAAATCCCGCTACGAACGCATGGAAAATGGAGAAATCACTTCCTTCATCACAGAAGATGATGCTGTTTACAGACCAGGAGGTAAGCAGTCACAGCGCAAACAGATTTGTCCTAATCCCTTTTGCCTTTAATGACCAGCGTCGACTCTGAGGGTTCACAAGTGCTAGTTTACATGACCGTTTAGAATTATCTGTGGCATACGATCATGCTCTGTTCTGAGTGGGGAATCCAGAGTCCCAGTACATATGAGCCTTATATATCTAAAGCATGATTGCTCTACTGAAGCTCCTACCTAGTCATTTTCCTAACTAGTCATTTAGTCACAGAATTATTTGCAGATACAATGTGCTAAAACACATGAACAGCCCCCCATTGACTACAACCCCAGAGTAACATGTTAAGCCATAATTAAATATGGCACACAGTAAAATGTATTTCACATTGGGTTTTAAAGCACCACCAGTGCAGAAAGTGACGTACAATGAGAGAGGACTCAGCAACTTGGTAAATAAATAGTTATCTCCGCCAATGTTTTTCTACAAACAGGCCACAGAAGATTTTGAAAATATCTACACTTGAGACGAAGCCTGCACTTACTCATTCTTTGCTATGATGTTACTGTCCAAACTGCTGTTTTATATCTTCACTGCCATTTCTTTCATTTGCCCACCAGGAATGTAAAGGTCAATTAGGCAATACTGCAGTTGTTTAATCTTAAAACCGTGATAAAATTACAGTCTGAAATGTGTTGCTCTTTTCTTTATCAAGTACCGTTCTGTTATTACTGGCCGCCTGTACATTCTGCTTTATTCTACAACAGACCTTGGTTGGTTTGTGTTCCCCCAAAGGACTGACTGTAGAAATTGTAGTTTTCCTATACTGATAACAATTTACGGGAAATGCCTAAAAGCAGATGTTTTCAACATTCTGAAACATAAAATTATTTTTAAAACTGTTTGAGGCACTATTTCTTTTAAGATAAGAAAAAATAAAAAAAACATCTGATGTCTCTTCTGTTAGAATTCTTTGAAAAAGCAGTAGTCCCATTCAATGAGGCATGACATATTAATCCATTCATGCAACAGATTTTATTTAGTTTTAAATATATAGTTTATTTAGATTTTTCGTTTTGCTGGTGTTGCTGTTAGCATCTGTGTAAGGATGACAATCGCTATTTTTTCTTTCATTCTTTTTTTTTTTTTTTTACTTGTGAATACTGCAATATGCATTGTGTTTTTTTGGTAACATACGGGGCTTATGTTTTTAACACAACTGATATCATGCAATACTATAGATAAGATCTTCCAGCCTTCAGTTATGGTTTTGGTAGCTTAACTTGGCACAGGAATATGAATCATGGATTACAGTCTATTAAATTTGAAATCCTCCTTTTTACTTTTGCCTCTTAACACACATTTTGACATGTAGCCTAAATCCATTGTGAAATGCCTATTACTAAAGCCTTGGTGCACATTGTTGTGTGCGTTTGCAGTTTGTTAAACATACGAAAGGTTTCTAATGGTTAAAACAAAGAATTCCAATATTTTACAGATCCCTGCCGTGTTGCTTATCAGTTTATCCCTCCAAGGTGGGTTTTGCGCTCAACAGAGGCGCATGCAATCTGTTTGGAGGATCAGCTTTTATTGCTGTCATTTTTTTTGTTGTATTGCTTGTCCCATTTTGCTGGGCTTCAATACAGTGCAAATATATAGTTTTACATTGTTGTCTTTGTAGGCAGCAAAGTGTAGTTCCTCTTACATGGATCAAGTTCTTGCACAAACTAATCTCCAGGTCTGTCCATACACACCAATGCTATATGCACCACGATGGGTTATGGACCATGATTCATAATATAATTTATATTATTTTTTTTATTATTTAGTTATTTAGCAGATGCTTTTATCCAAAGTGACTTACAGAAATTAAACAAAATATAAATGAGTCTTAAATTGAAAAATAAAATAGATACAGAGAAAAATGGCAGATAAAGACATAGCAGACATATAAAAGCAAATGAAGAATGATAAATATTTAAAATACACAACTAACTAACTAACTAATAAAATAACACAACACATAACAACGAAGTCCAGTGATGCGCTGTGATGCGTGGAGAACGCTTGCAATGGGGCTGTTTGAATGAGAAATGAAACACAAAACAAGTACATATATACATACTGGTATGAAGACATAAGTGTCTGTTCTGGTTAGGCTTTTGTATTTTGTTTTAATAGCATTATTCATCAAATTAAATGCTTCAAAACTGTTTGTTGAATCATATTATATTAGTCAGTGAAAATGTCTTTGCATTTCCTTCCACGACAGCGTTTCTAGGTTTTCTAGGCAGTCTGTGGGCGTCTGGGCAGCTGTCGCTTAATTAATCCAACTAACCAATGCCTGCCTGTAGTGTTAGTGAAGACTTAACACACAGAAACACGCTTGCCCTCTAGTCTTCACAGATGGATCACTCTTGAAAGAAAAAGCAGGACTCCAGAGGCATACAGCAGCGTTTTTTACATTTAACTCAAGAGTAACTTTTGAATGCGATTAGATGCAGGCCACTTAATTTGTAAGCGGGTGCCACAACCTCAGCTCTTGTGAATCCACCCTGTATGTGGTTCTGTAAAATGGATCTTTTCTCACAATCTGCATTCAGTATTCTATTAATTTACACTTGTGTCTCAGTCCTTTACAGACCATCATCTACCACTAACGGTCAACCGTCATTTCCGACCACACACCTACCAGTGGTTATTTGCTGGAACGATTTTCTTTTAAAGATGCAGCACATTGTTTTTCTAATTTCCTGATTACAGTAGCACTGGGAAACAGATGCTCTATCTAGTTGGGCACTCGCATTAAGCCCCTTTTCAACGTCGATAAATGTCTTTCAGTGAACTAACTAACCCAAAATGGACGGACAAAGAAATACAGCAAAGTGTAATGTGAGCTGGACGGTGTGAAAGCAGTTCTCTCCCCACCATGGAGGGACTGAAAGTTGCCAGTCATTATTCAGAGCCTATTTTATATGATTTAGTGTGCCTTCAGCAGCCCAGATGTGCCTGCAAAAGGAATGTGCTTGAACTTAAAGAGAAATGTAATGCTTAAATATGTTTTGGTGTCGCCTTCAAATGCCTTTTTTTCTTTATTTGGTACCAGCTGGATTTTGAAATCTGTCAAACGGGTTCATTAGTTGGGACCCACAAAGCTGCAAGAAAATGCTGTGTTCAGTTGCACAAACCCAGACATTATTTTTTTATTTTTATTTCTTTTAAGTGCAAAGGAAATTATCAATACCCACAGGTGTAGCACTCGGGCTTTAGCAAACTTTTTAATTAAGTAGCGTAACCTTTATGATTTGGGTAACAATAGGCAATCACACTTGTTTTTCAAGTTGCCAGGGAAACTCGACTGCCTTTGTTAACTCTCGTCAAGTTTGACTGCTTTCTAAGTTTTATGTTTCCTGTGGACTTGAACCAGATTTGAATTGTTATCAGAAATGTGTTGTTCTGAATAGTAATGTGTATTAGTTTAGAAAACTGATATGCCAAGACTTTCTAATGTTTTGGCTGTTAATTCACACCAGTGTCGTCTTCTTTTAACTAACCTGGGATTTTCTTTTCCTGGGGAATTAAATTAAACCCAAACATAATCCCATTTTTTTAAAATCTTTTTTTATATAGAGCTTTGGTCTGATTTTTGGGCACCGACTGGAGTTTATGTATTTTAAAGCAGTTTGTAAGCACAAATGGTAGCTTCCATATGTTGCATCTCTGTATTTAAATGCCCACCCTCCCCCACAGCCCCAGTGGCAATTACGGTGCGAATTGTGACCATTCACAGAAAATGGTCACAAGTACATAACAATGATTCACATTTGCAAGGCTCCCCCTTTGTCACTACAGAAAAGCAGCACATACTTCTTGGATTTCAAGGTGGATCTGTGTGTGGTTCCCCTGGTCCAACCACTCTCGCAAGACTTGTGCTTTTTAATGTATTAAAAACCAAATTACACTGCACGGATGTCATTTCATCAGTGTTTGTTTCTACTACATTTGTTATAGAAGTAGTATAATCAGTTCTGTTTATGATCTTGAAATGTCAGATACAAAGCCAAGCTGGAGGGTTTTTCCAGCAGTGTTTCTTAAAATCCTTTTCATTTTTAAAGCTTTCTTGTTGAACAGGTTCTCTTTTGAATTGGCATTGTTTTGGGGAGTGTTGAAGAAATAGCATCTCTGTTTCATGAAAGCCACTTTCTTTTTTTGGCTTGGGTTTTATAATTAATTTATTTAATTTTAAGATTTTGTTTAACCACTTTTCCTGATGAGAGAATATCCTGGGGTGTTACACAATAAAACCTTTCTCTATAGAAGTTAATAATATATTTAAGGATGTCATCAATTGTATGTATGATTTTGTAATAAAAGCAGTCTTTTCTAAAGACATTCTCGGTTTCAATTATTAAAGGAATCTGATCTAAAGATGTTATGCTATTTCTGCCTGGCTTTCATGTATTGCCTTATTGGGAAAGGCCTGTCATGGTGACATTAAATTGATTCATAACCCAGTTTGCATATCAAATATACTCTCGGTCTATCAAAACAAGATCTATAGGTTTCGTTTCCCGGGATAACCTAAAGTGTGTTTTACTATTTAACTACTTGAGCCAAAAATAGGAGAGAAAAAAAAAATCCTGGAATTCCAATGAATTATCAAGATAGACGATTACCACAGTACAGTGATTTTTAGGAGGCAGTTTTTATGTTCTCTTTTTCCTGTCCCTTTAAAAAAAAAAAAAATGTTTAAAGACCCAAGCCTATTGCAATAAACATGTCTGTCTATCAAGATGTAGATATTTATCTTTCTAATTCCTGGAGTCTTCCTCCCACTAGTCTTGTAGGGGAAGTATGCATCTCGGAACGTATAAATTATATTTATATAATGTATATGATTTTGCACTTTTGAACCAAAAAAACTAATCTGCATTGTTTATAAAATTTAAGGGGAAGAAAGTGAGTGACAGGTAACTTTGCATTTATTTTCCCATGGGTCCTTTGTTAGCCTTTTTATTGTTTTTATTTTGTCCCCCTCCCCCCCGCCACCCCCTTTTTTTTCTGCAAATGACCCAGTAATGCAATCTTTAAAAAAATGTACAGGAAAACAATAGCTGAAAATAAAATGTACAAACAATCCTATTCAAATACTTTATATTACAATGAAATAGACACAGATCCAGATCACCTAATATAGCAGTTATACATTTACAGTGGAGACTAAGGGAGATGCACATGTGTCCTTAATCTCTAAAGTGGTTAAATATAATGGGTAATGTAAATCCATGTGTAAAGTCTGCTGTATAGTACCTATTCCCCAAGTTCCTGTGAATCTTTAAGCCCTTTTTGGTGTAAATGTTGAAGACTGTCAAAGTAATTGCGTAGTTGCAACTGGATTAATATAAGCTATTACGATGCCTTGATTTTACAACAACCATTACTAGTATAAATATAGCATAGCATTTGTATTAATCTTGATAACCCTGGTAAGATCCTATTCGAGTTATCCCTCTTTTTGATGATGGATTTCTAGACAAGTTACTGTAGGAAATTAAACAAGTTGAGTTGTTAAAACATTGTACCGTACCTGTGAAATGTTACTGTGAAATGCTTATAAAAGAAATGCTCTTGTAGTAGAGCTGGAACAGTAAAAAAAAATATGACAAACTGCCAATTTATTAGACTCCACACTGCAGAAACCAGATGTTGATTTGTGTTGAATTAAAGTAAAAGAAAACTGACATTTCTTTGCTGAACAGACAGTTACCCCCAATTGCTTCCCAGTTGCCCTTGGCATTCACCCTTTATGTTCTTGCCTGTTTCTTGTTTTTACTGTGTGTAAAAATGCTGTCTAGTTCGATAGGGAGTCTGGGATTTTTTAGAGAGTTGTGTTTTGAGTGAATGATTTCGTTAAGGTATGAGGTTATCTGATACCCCTCTTGGAAGAAGGCTACTTGCAGCAAGTGACTTCGGGTTGTTTTCATTTTTAATACTAAAGTGATTTCCTGACTAAACTGATTTTAGGTGCACGGGTCAGATTTGACACAATATTCACAGAATTGCTGTTCATAATTAAATGTCATGGTAAATGTATTGTAGTTTCCCAAAGCTCATCTGTTCTTTAAAAGCCCCCATAAACGAATGTGATTTTGTTCTCAATAGCACTTTGTAGGCTTTGGTAATGAGGCTTTAGCTCTGCTGTGGGTAGGCTAAATGTCCATATCATAATTCAGGTAGGTTGTGTGTTTTTCAAATTATGTTAAATGTTGTTGGTATAAAATGAAGGCGCAGTGCTGTAGTTTGTGGGATTAATCTTGAGATGATAAGCAGTTTGCATGGTTGTGCCAGATGTTTAACTGCATTGTGTAATAGTGCTTAATGCAGTTGGTATTGCTTTTGCGACAGTTTGTGATTACGGCTGTGTCACTCAAGGTGACATTTTCCTATAGAGCTGTGCGTTGACAAACGAGTCCAGAAGAGTAACTTAGACTAACAGGTGCAAAAATGTAAGCTCTCGTCTCTTTAGTGATTAATGGAAGCGGCTACACAACACCACAGTTACAGTGCAGGCCTGTCAAGAACTGTAAAAATAGCTGTCTGTCATAAGATAATATACAGCTTCTTTCTTTATTCTTTCAGAATTGCTTTCTGAAATTCTTCCAGCGTATTATTTTGCGTGGTGTGGTGTATCTGTTTAAGAGCTTTGCCGAATACATGACAAAAATTCTTCTTTCAGTTAAGTCTTGGCCTAGAATGACGACATATAAAGTTAGTCAAGGTGTTTAGGCTTATATAAATATACCAATTATTTGCAGTACATACACTTTAAGAAACACATCTGTGTTACTCAATTACACTTTAATGTATTCCTTTTGAAGCTAATAGAAGGGTAGAATTGACATCCATTAATGGTCCTTTGATTGGCAGAGTGAAGGCTTTTAAAATAAAAATTAGAGAAAATAACTGGTTCTGACAACGAATATTCACGAGCTATGAAAGAGAATTCAGTGTGGCTTCAATTTAGAGTAAAATAATTTGGTACACACAAAAAAAACCCAGATCAGGCAGCCTCAATACCCCAGTGTGCCTCAAGTGAACAGCGTAAATTGGATGAACAGTTTATTGTTAAGCTGAAACCCTGACACATTGTGTTTACAGCGAGTGAGCCTGCCGCGTTGCTTGAAATGTGCCCAGCAGAAAATGATATGAGCAGAACAGGCAAACTGTTTGTTCGTTCTCGGGCATGTGGGAAGAAAGAAGTGTGAATGCTGACCATAGTACTATATCAGTAGCTGCTTATTGACTGTATAATACCTCCTGTCGTTTACTTATTGCATTGCTTGCTGGCTTTAATTGAGATCTGTTATGTTAGTGACAGTAAAGATAACAACTACATTGCATTAACAAGGTGTTTGCTTTTGTATGTTAGCAGGAACATTAGTAGGTTTTTAAGAGAGGTGTTTGCCATACTGTATTGGAAAGAGGAATGCTTGTAGGTTCAGTTAAGGCAAAAAAAAAAAGAAATCTGAATGTATAGCTGGCTTCCACATGAAGTAGATAATTAAATGCTTTTGTATTTTTAGTATTGAAAAAATACTAAATTGTGGTTTTGAAATTCTTTTACTTAGATTTGGATGAGCACAAACACCCACACCTGTCTGCCTGCCATAAGTATTTTCTTTTTATCTAAGTTAAATAGTCTCTCCCTTCTTTTTTGTATTGTCATAAATGAACTGTCATTACGATGTAAATGTCTGGATAATTCCCCCTTTCACTGTGTAGCAATTAAAATGCACTGTTGTATGTAGCCTATATTTTGAAGAAAAGGTAGTGCTTATTTCATGTGGTTTTCAACCATTTAAATTAGTCAGGAGAATATCGCCATCCAACAGAAGCAATCTTTTAAATACTTGTTAATTTTATTGCACATTGTGTGTTGACCTTCTGCAGACAAAGGTTGTGAATAACACTGGAAAGGCTAAACTTCGGTGAGCAATTTGCTGAAAATTTGGAACCCGGTTTCCAAGTGGAGGGGCCAATACATGACTACGTCTCTTGGGCATTAGCAGGAGTTTAGGAGCTGGATTATTGCAGATCCTTTGCTATTACGAACCACTCAAACAGCTATTGTAACACAGAAGGAATTGGCAGGCTCATGTCACTGGGGAGCTAGTAACCTCTATTCCCAAAGAGACCCAGCCACACACACACCTTTCTGAGCACAGATTGCTTTGAGGATCTCGAAGACGGAGGAAATGTAGCTTTTTTTTTTCCTGAAAGTATTCTGAAAATATTAAGTGTTTGCTGTACTGAATTAGAAGGGGCAAGATTGTCAAATCTGTTTCCTTAAAAAAAGAAAAAAATACTCTCTCCTGCCAAAGTAAAATTGACAATATAAACTATGTTGTCTCATTTTATTCAGTTTTGTCTCTCTCTTGTTCTCCTCTTTCTTTTCTGACTAATGCTGTGCCGCCCAGCGGGGTCACACAAAGCAGTGATAGATACTTTCACTTATTTTATCTTGTAAATGAGTTACCAAAACCAGGTCGAGATGGGCCATTCTTTTGACGCTTGTTGTCAATTAGCAGCTGGCTGACTGGTGATAAAAATTATTAATTCAAACCGCTCCAGATTCCAATCTTGCTTCCTGTAAAACGGGGGGTTGAGGGTTTTTATGGTTTAAAAAAAGAAAAAAAGAAAAGCATTGTGCTAAACCTGTCTACATCTTTCACCTGCTGCCATGAAATGATAAACAGAACAAGTGCTGATGGATTGAGACTACTTGGATTGTCGTACTTTTCTCCAATAGTCTTTTATGTTTGACTATGGTCTTTATGTAAACATTGAATATACATTGTGCATTTAACATCTTTTTATAAGGGAATAGAGATAATGTAACAACTGATGTGAATCTACAGTGTTTATGAATAGGGGCAGCATTCCACGTGCATATTTAGATTTTCACTTTATTGAAGAAGTAATCTTTGAGTCCTTGGATAAAGGTCGTTGTATTACAGCATCTTTTTAAAAACATTAGATTGTACATATCCTAGAGACCGTATTACTTTTTAATTTATCAGATAGGTTGGTCTTTATTATTATTATTATTATTATTATTATTATTATTGGATTAAGGACTATACTGCTAGCAATATTCAATTCTAGCTTAATCTTTAAGCAGTGCCATATCTTCTTATGTCTTCAACCAGCACAGCTAATTTTCACCAGTATCCCATGGGAGAAGAGAGACCTTTCTGTTTCAATCGATTTAAATCCTAATGAATACAACTGTAGGAACTGTCTGCTTTTGACAGTATGTACACTATAAAGCATTGTCAATGTATAATTAAAAAAAAAAAAAAAAAAAAAAAAAAATACTGCAAATTGGAAACCGCACAGAAGTAATTACCCGATCTCTGCCACGTCAAATGCAGTTTTAAGAAAGCCCTTACAGTCCCAGAGGAAAATTTGAATTTGTTTGTTAGCTTCACTGCTACAAATGCTTGGCTTGGATTCTTTTTTCCCCCCTCTGTTTGGCCTATAAATAACAAAACTGTAATTTTGAATACCTAACCATCACTGATCCCAGAAAATTTGTTTGGATTTTCTACCTTGTGAAATGTTTTTGTTTTAGGGACGAAAGGTCATGACCTGGTCATTCCACTTGTCGGATTCAATCTTGCAGCAGAGCTATTAAGTTTGGCACTAATTTAACTGGAAAAAGAACTGCTAATCCTGGTTGGATAAGAACCTAACTAGCTACAAGATAATGAAATTAGCTATATCTATGTCTGTAATATAATGTACTTAATCTATGAATGTACTGTATGTATGTACAGGATGCATGGATGGCATGACATAACTTTTGAGACCCTATATTTAACCTTTTAATTTACTGCTGCAGTTTTGTTTCACAAAAAAGGAACAAATTGCACTTTGGCATAAAGACTTTTAAAAAATGGTCCTACACATTCTATACATAGATTTTATAATGGCATGATTATGATATTTTATACATATTTTTTTGTTTGCTATTCCTTTAACAATGCCTGATTTTCTTCTTTCTTTAAGATTGTGTATATATTGAGAGTCGTCGACCCAATACCCCATACTTCATTTGTAGCATTCAAGATTTCAAACTGGTGAGTACCTTTTTCCTTCCGTGTGGTCATGTTTGTTCGCTGTTTTAGATCGGTTTTGTCTAAGTTATGTGACGGAGCGATCAAACAGAAATACACTGTAGAGTGCTTCACTGCACTCAACTGGCATAGTAATACAAATGTATTGGGTAAGATTGGTTCTAAGAATTTTACTGTACAGCAAAAAACAACTTTAAAATGTTCAACTATAAATGTTGTGGGTTAGTGGGTCATAAGTGGTGTTTTGTATTTGTTGTATACACTTGGAATATTTTAATAATATAATTGCATAACAATTCTTTGAGTAAAGACACTGGACTCTGAATTAGAATGGATATTTGGCATAAAACCCACACGTTTGCTGTGGTTTACTCCTTGCTTGTAAAATGCATTACTAAAGCTTCATTTCTTCTTGGATTTCCTCCTTTTCAAAGTTAATGGATGTGCAATATGGTGCATTCACAGCTTGTGGTTTTCTGATAAATGTGAAATCAGTCTGTTTAAAAATGATGATGCATAAAACAGAAGGCATTTTATCTGAGTCTTTTAAATTGTTTTATTTATTATGCAACAGGATCTGCACTCGCTGTTTTTCAATGAGCATGTTCAACGGTGACTGCTGAAATGTAAAACAAAACTAATCTGTTAGGACTAAAAAGCCAGTGAAAATCCCTGATTGACTCCAGTATAATTCTGTACTTACCACTTTCTTTCTGTTGCTAGCACTGTGTTTCAACATCATTTTTATACATAAATGAAGAATCCTAATAGTCACATTGAATCTCATACATATAAATAGTCTTTACATAGCATTAAGCAGAGCATGTTTACTAACTCCCCGTGGTAGTGGGGGTTTTGGATTTCTTCTTTTATGTGAACAGAAATAATGCACTGGAAACCTTATCCTTTGCTTCATGAATTGAATTGGATACAGCACAGCCAAACTGTTTGAGTTAGATTGTAACAAAAAACAAAAAAACTAATCAATCCTACTCTGCCAGAAAAGTTCCTGATTATCAAATCATTAATCTTTAAATCAATAGTAAAGTGGACAAATAAATCCACCTCTAACAGGCAGGTAGGCTTTAATGGCAGGGGGTATTAAGGCTGATAATCGAAGGTCACAGTGCAATGGATGCAGTCTTGGTAACAGCAGCATACATTAGAGAAACACTTGTATATGCAGTAGAAAAAACAGCATTGTAGAGCTAATCCGATTGCAAGAAAGAATGCTGAGGATGGCAGGAACTTATGATGGCATGGTTCTTTGTGCCAATAATAACATATCAAGTATTGTGCGCTAATCCACAGATTGATTTACGTGTGGTTTAAAGATCTCTGTAATGAGGTGAATTGTTGATGCAAAGAATATAGAAATATACAGCTAACATTTCTGTGTTCCAGGGGACATATTTGGTCCAATAGGATATTGGTCACGAAACAATACATACAAGGCCTGTTAAACGGATTATGTACAGCAAGTATGCAATGTATAAATAATTAATCATCATGTATTCATTGTTTGAGTACGTTAACCTCCTGTGCTGTATCTGTTAGCTGGTAGCACTTGGTTGTTCACATCTGCTATTAGTTTGCTGATGAAAGTCTTGCGTGTTGCTGAAAGTCATATTGTTTATAAGATTCTCTAAAGCAATCAGGAGGGGCTGGCAAGACAGGCACCCTTTGGGCTTCCTCTGACCTCAGCTGTCAGGATCCTTCCATAATTGGATAACAAACATTTGTCCTCCGTGAATGGGATAATATCAGGTTTTTCTTTCTCATGATGGTGTTCACTGCATTTGATAGCAGGATGTGACCCCACCTACCAGCTTAAGTGCTCAGTCGTTCATTTAAAGGCTCTTCTGCAGGAGACATCACAGATACAGACCTGTACAGTAGCTTGTTTTCCCACAGCTGCTTATGAAATATGGCCCTCTTAAATGATTTCTGTTTTTGTTTTTTTTACGAATTGAACACTGCTGCTTATGTACGTACATATCATTTGCTGATAAATTCTACAAGCACACCGACCTAATAGGCTATGATACTTCCACTGTAGGAAAACAATTGATTGCAGGTGTTTAGATGGTGTCATTAGTGTTTTTTTACTTCTTCGCACCACATTATTTAACTAATAGACTGGAGTACAGTTTACATCTACAATGTGGCAGCGCAGCATATCAGCACACTATTGCAGTTACCTTGTGTGTCTGAAGAAGGTCTTGAGTATTAATCTCTATGGCTAGTTTTCCGAAGCAGACTGCCCACAGTAGGGTGTCACTTTCAAGGCTGGTAAGGTTAGTGGAAACCCTGAAAACCACCCAACGGGGTGGTAGAAGATCCTGCACTGTGCAGCTGCTGGCTGATGAATAGAATTAGGCGATAGCAGCAGTCATATTGTGTAGCCATTTCTGCTGTTTCTCTCCCTGAAGGAGAAGAGTTGTTTTTTTAAAGAATTATAATCCATGTATTATACCTATTTGAAATGGTCCAATGTATGCTTGTGGTGTTTACTGTCATTCTCTGCCTATCTGGAAGTTAGCTGTCACAGTACAGTGGCTCGGGTCTTTTGTACCAGAGATGATAACATATTATCAGATACTGTGTCCTTCGACTGATTAACTTGCTCCGATTTATCAGTACAGGTTTGGATTATGAGTTGTGGGTGACAAGAAGCTGACAGCAGTGTTATAACATGTAATCAATCTGCACGAGATGAATATGATACAGGGCTGTCATTTCCTTTTCTATCTTTGGAGTTGCGTTGCTTGCTACACAGAAACGCTAAGAAGTTGTCATGTTGCTACGGTCCATGCTTGTTTTTTCCCTGCGGTTAAACTAATTTGCAGATATTGGCCACATCAGCTGCAGAATGGCTTTCCCGCTAATGGACTGATTGCAGTTTTCCTCTGGGGCATTCGCTGGGAAAAACACCCTGCTCTTCTTGGGGATTTTTTTTTTTTCGCTTATGGACATTTAATTAGATGTGATGTACAATACAATTATGTTCAAGGCTTCAGTTTCCCAGATCAAATGCGGAACAGACAGATTACAAATTACTTCAGATAAATAAAAATAATAAATATAAAAGAGAAGAGAAATGGACAGTTTGTCAGTAATTAAAAACATAAACAAGAACAGGAAAATCTGGTGTTATGCACAATGTAATTAAATAATGTATATTGATTTGATAATGTAGATAGAACATTTTTATTTCGTTATACTAAATACACTTATGTATTAATGGTGGTTTTAAGCATGGCTGGATTTGAATGGGGGCAGTCGTAGTTGACAATTTAAAAAAAATGTAATACCCATTAACTGTACATTCTGTTATTACTGTAGAAACACAACTATGGTTCTCCTTTCATACAATTCTGTTTAATTCAGTTTAACTTTGTATTTTAGATTTAAAACCCTAATATATTCATCTCTTTGGGTGTGCAAGTAAAATAAACCTATTTTGAACAATATTTACAGTAGACAGAATTTCAAGTTAAACCAAAGATGATATCGATGGGAATAATCCTCAGGACCTCTTTCATGCATAAAATGTTAATGTACTCAATGTAATTCTTTCATACTGCTTATTCGGTGCTTATCATTGGGTTTCATAAGCTAATTAAAAATGCTTTCATAAAGATGCAAATAAGTGTGCATTAATGTGTGAAACAACAAAAGGTTATCATATTTTTATTTAAATGAGATCATCAGATGTACAGAGCATCCTGCAAGGTTTCAGTTATGCAGAATGTAAATGATGTTGCTAAATATACCTTCATAAAAGGTACACTTTCATTTAATTGCATTTTAAATTGAGTCATTCCCTGTAATACCTTGTATTTTATATAATTGTTTTAAATTGCTTGGTGCTACTTGCTCTGCCATCCCATACAAAATTGTACTCCACATGGGAAAATACACTTTCTAAAATGCCAGATACATTCATTGTACTCAAATCCTAGTAAAAAAATAAACTAATGATCTCAACAGAAAGCACATTGGCATCATTGTATACATATTTCATTACAAGGCTGTGTTTTATCAATTATATATGACAATGTCTTCATGATATAAAGAAGAAATCAAATGCTGTAAAATGAGCAAACCGTGCTAAAAAAAACCTGTGTGTGAGATGTTTTTTACATTCTACACGTTATGGAGATGATGCCTTTGTCATTTCTTTTTTTCCATTTAACCTTTTGAAATGCAATTATGAGTCCACCGTGCAGCACCATCAGTTACAATTCTTGTTAATAGGCAATGCTAGCTTGCCAGTTCCAGCCTTTAAGCAGGGTACTTGAAAACACAGGAGAGTGATTATGGCCATGTACTTTGTCGATTTTCTTTTCTCCTTTTTTTTTTTTTTTTTTTTCTCCCCCTGCAAGCTTTGAGAGGCTATTGCACAAATGAAAACATCGGAAGATCTATTTTTTTTAGTTAGGATTGCTGCAGGGTTGGCAGCTCTGAAATAAGGCCATAGAAAATGGTTACTGCATATTTTCAAAACTGGAAACAGTCCTTCTGCAATATCAAAGGCAAGAAAGAAAAAAAAAAAAAAAGGAAATATAGGTTGCGATTCAGTTGCCCTTCTGAGCCTGCATGTTTACTTGATTGAAGTGTCCTGACACTGATGCTTTCTCCTTGAAGCCTGATTTGAATTGAGTATACAGCTGTAGTGCCCTAGGGCCTTGTAACAATCTATAGTCTAGATGGAAAGGCAGGAGTGCATAAAAAGACAGTTGTGAAATGCCATGAGTGCCCTGTGATGGAAAGAATGCTCATGGTGACTTTAGTTCCTGTATAATGGCCTATCAGTAATACAGAAACACATAAAAAATGTAAAATAAGTAACAAAGCAGCAATATTGAAGAATTTATTTTAGTATTTAACTGCATAATTATCTATCTGCATGTCTTTTAAAAACAACAAAACAATGTAATTGCCTGCGGAGATGAAACACTGCTTATATGATGTTTTCAACACATTAGGAAAAGTATCACCTGCTTCTTATGCATAGAGATTAGCTCACCTCTTGTGTCTTGGAGCTTAGTATAATTTATACTTTTTATTTAAATGCCTTGATGCATCAAATGCACTTATATTTTGTCTATCCCTGATTAAAACATTTTAATCTTGCATTTTGCTGGTGTTGCTAAATATCTGCTGCAAAATTTCAAATGTTTCCTAATGAGGATCTTGATTTGATATCGATAGAGACTGCTTGTTGTTTCAGCCATAAATTAAAATTCCATTGAAGGAAACATTTAATGCTGTGCATTGTAATGACACATTAAATACAGCTATGTACATTGCATAAAACACATACTTCCCTGGTTGATTTTATTAGAAATGCATTCTTTATTTAAAATTTACCCACGTTGTTTCCACTTTTTTTTTTTCCCCCAAATCCATTAACCAGATACAGATTCATATGGAATGGTTCAGTGCTTAGTCCAAGACCTGATTTTTATTAAGATATCAATACTAATAAAATAGATGCAGAGCTAAGGATGAAACAAAATGTAAATACGACCGAGTTCATTGCAACAAATGCGTGCGTGCAAATGAGAAATTCTTACCACCTTCAATAAAGTATAGCCAGCTAATAATGCTGCTATGGTTACCAGAGAGACAAGGATGAATCTACATACGGTGTCCAAACTGTACTGTATATGGGAAAATGAACAAGGAATGCGATAAAATCAGAGGTGACAGTTTTTGGATTGTATGGCAGTATTGGTTCAGTGATTAAATTCACTGACGGTACCATTGGGCTAGAAGGCTGAAGATAACATTCTCTTACTGTGCTGAAAACAGGGATCAATACCAGCTTCTTTACGTGGGGCTACATTATTAAACCGAGCCTTCTTCACTGTGTTTTCATTAAGCAGGACTTACCTTGACTGCTGCTGCTTTGCCAGTGGTGGCGAGAGATTTGTTGTGTATTAAAATTATTCAGACCATATGAATCCCTTTTGTTAATTTCTCTTGTTTTGAGAAAAAAAGGACACAAGTTTTTTCTTAGGCACATGTATTCTGTCTTTTACTGTAAAATCCTGTAAATGATTGATTTAATTAATTTAAACTCCAGCTGTCTTTGAAGCAAATGCCGATTTTTTATTTGACTGTTTTTGTGACAGCAGTAGCTCAGAATATTTAAAGACAAATGCTTATAATAAAACCTTCTTTTGTAACCACTTAATCACAGGGATTTTAATGCAAGTATTGTAATGAATTGTATGAATGGTATGACTTTGAACAGGTAATGAAGCCTGGTTTTAAACTCAGTTTTTGGTGGCAATTTGTTTTCTTGTGCTATCTAATTTTTCTTTCCCCTGCTGCTACTTTTGCTTTGAGGGTAATTTCAAATTCAACTAAAGCTTGACTTGCTGATAAAAGCTGTCGAAGTTGAGAATTACACTAGTATCAGATTCACACATTTGCAGGACAGCTTTGTCTATTAAAGAGCACATGTTGCAAATTAGCTTTCCCAAACCTTTAAGGCTTAGTGGTGGACTATATTCAGCATGGGATGACGTTATGGGTAATTGTGCAGCTCCCATTTATCATGTTCATTAAGTGAGAACCTACTTAATGTACTAAAATACAATGTCAATCAAATCTATATGTGTGTCTTAAACAGATATGTAAACAGTTTTTGTTTTTATAATTTTTTCAAATCTAAATTGCGTCAGTGTTTTAGGATAGTAAACAGATCCTGACTCTGTGTTAGCTATTTCAGAATTGATTGACCTGAAGAACCACAGGCCATTGATTTTGTTTTGCAAGGAATTCAATACTGCTCAGCATTGCAAGTCTAACTGGGTGGTGGTTGTAGATCCAGTATATTTTCATGGCAACTGTATTTATTTGTTGTCTACTGGTACTGTGCTCAATATATTTGCACAGGTTTAATGTCATTGCCAAATATGGCCAGAAGGACTGGAACCATGTCATGAATGAGTCTAATGTTCAGAGGGCATACAAACCATTGTGATAAAATGAAATTGTTCATGCTGTCATCTTTTTGAACCTGTCACAGTTCAGTCACAGTGCATTAATGCCAATACAGACGCGCTTGATTATCACAGTAATTCACATATTGCTTGAGCAGACATATCTTAACTTCCGTCCAGCCCTTTGTGAAAACTAGGAACTAACAAAACTCCTTTTTTTTTAAATTTTTTTTTTTTTTTGTGGTTTTACAGAACAGTACGCAGTTTATCATTTCCCTTCAATATTGTGTGGAAATGTATACTATTTATTTTAATTAATATACTTTTGGAACACCGTTCATTTATACGCTAAATACCATAATGCAATTTAAAACGTTACCTGATACGTTCAGATGTACTGTAGCTGTAAAAATGTGGCAACAAATTAAACATTAATAATAAAGCTGATAATCGGTAGTGCGTGTAGCACAGATTGGCTATCAACACAAGGTAATTTGCTTTCTTGATTGCAAAGAACACCACATAAATGATTTCATCCCTGAAGGCCAATACACTGTATACAGGAACTACTATGCATCCTGCTTTTTTTTGTTTTATTTATTTATTTATTTATTTATTTATTTATTTATTAATTAATTAATTATTTTTTAATTATTTTTCTCCCTCCCTATAACATAACAGGACACGTTGGCTTCGAAACGCAGCCCTTTCGATGGACCCAGCTGTGTTTTATGAACACAGTACAGTTCAGTATACTGTTGTGATTGCTAACCTCGGGCTATTGAACTTTACTTCCTTTTTATGGGTTGCTGAAATGCCCTCTCCATTTGCAGGAGAATAACTCTTTATAGGTTTAAGATAAAGTACTGACTGTTAAGCTTGGATCATTTACTGTACTTGCACTCATATTCTGCATTTAAGAAAGCAATTTTACTGCCTGGCTGTGTTGATATATTTAAGCCCCTAGGCATGCTGAGACTACAGGGAGGGAGTTAATTTCTAATATCACACATAATAAAAACTACTTTGTTTTGTACTTACACAAAGGACAGAAGTGTTTTATTATAAATATAAACGGTTCACAGAAACATTTAAATTTGTGTTTACAGGACTTGTGTGTTATATAGTTTCTACACAAAGGACGTTTTGAATATATACTTCAATTAATGTTTTACCAATTTTAACATTTATGGTTACAGTTGGATCTCTGCATTTGTTACAACTTATTCTGTGTCTTTTAATTTACACCTTGTAAGTTAAATCTGCCTCCCTCTGGTCTTTTTAGAATAGCTACATGTAAAATATATTGTGAGGCTGAACCTATATTGAACTGTCTGCCTTCCTATATAGCACATATAGTGGTTGATATTTTCTCTTTTTTTGTACATCCTCTTAAACAGCAATTTGTTTAATATGGGACTGCCCCCAGCTTCAGCATTTCATGTTGTTTTTTGGCTGCCTTGACAGCAGTATTGAGTTATTTGCACTGTAAACATTACAGACTGTTAGTGGTAAAACCACACAAGGCAGTGTGTTAGAGGTCACCAGAGTAATAGCTGTAATGTTTATAGGGGCACTAGTTGTACTACCCAAACACAGCTTTTACTGTTGCGTAAGAGCAGGAAACAAAACACCTTCAACTAGTTGTGTGTGTGTGTGTGTGTGTATATATATATATATATATATATATATATATATATATATATATATATATATATATATATATATATATATTATTATTTATTTCTTAGCAGACGCCCTTATCCAGGGCGACTTACAATTGTTACAAGATATCACATTATTTTTACATACAATTACCCATTTCTACAGTTGGGTTTTTACTGGAGCAATTTAGGTAAAGTACCTTGCTCAAGGGTACAGCAGCAGTGTCCCCCAGCTGGGATTGAACCCACGACCCTCTTGTCAAGAGTCCAGAGCCCTAACCACTACTCCACACTGCTGCCCATATGTATATGTGTGTGTGTGTATATATATATATATATATATATATATATATATATAATGTATGTATATGTATATGTGTATATGTATATGTGTATGTATATGTATACACTGTATTTGCAAATTGTTTATTTTACAGAATTTGGACAAAGAACGTTGTTATAAGTGAGCTCTAGCAGAAAATCCATCTGTGGCGCCTTGTTTACCCATGTCATTTAAATAAAAGATCACACACAGGTTTTTGTTTTTGGCGGTATCTTTTATATCTGATACCTCTCTGTTTCCTTGTTAGAAACAATCACTACTCCAGCAGCTGACAGAGCAGGAGCTACAGAATCCTCTAGTGAAAAAAATAAATAATAAATAGAATGGATTTTGCTTCAGTGTTGTTTTCATCCCCACCTCAGTATCTGAGTGTTGAAATTTCTATCAGAGTAGAGTATTTAGAAAGCTGAAGTGTGTTTGCTAGCGCACCAGGCCCCTTGCTGGTAGGTTCTAAGCAAAGTGCCCCCTGATATTTAAAAGGTGAGATTTCTATTTAAACTGTGCGTTGACTTGAAAGAGCCAGACCACTGTGCACGGCTTGTTTTAATGAAAGCGATAGATACTGTAGCTGGCTGCGTTCAGTAATTAGGTGTGAACCGTGTACTATAAATGACATTTAAATGCCAAATGATAGCAGCGTTGTATATAATATCTCTGTTTATGGCTTGTGTTCTGGATGGTAATAGTTTTGTTGTTGAGGTTAGAAACACAAGGAGAAAAATGGCAAAGCTGCCAAGTGGAAATGGCTTTACAATATTTACACCCCTGTGCTGCAGTGCGCTTTTGATTTTCAGAATCCATTGCTTTTTTTTTATATATTGGTTTATCAAATGTTTAGACTTGACAGGAATTGGCAAATGTCAAACCTAATTTTGTGGATGAAAGCATTTGATATGGGAGCATTTTATTGTCAAGCAGTATTTTGAACTATTTTATATAAATTAAATTAAATATATCTTTCTGTTTTAGGAAGGTGCTTATTTTGAGCTAATATTTGTAAGTCACATTTTTGTATTTAAAATATTTACATAGATGGATTTAGCTGGCTTTATGGCAAAACTAGAGACTGGTTTCTGTTTTTCTGTGGAAATAAAATAAAAATAAATATAGGTGTGGTACATTACTGTTATTTTAAAACAAAAGCAAAATAGTAAGCAATCCATTTGATTGCATAAATATCTAAGGTGCTGTTTGTTTACCTTGGTTCCAGAGATGTAGGTCATATTTGTCCTTTTAATGTAACCTCTAACCATCTACATGCTCATGTTGGCATCATTGCTTTGATGCAGTGGTTTAACCCAGCTGTACTGTAGTTTGCATTAAAATGTCGATTAGCCTTGGAAAAAATCACCAGCTGAGAGACACAGTAGTGGGGAACAAATTCAGTGTTCTTGTACAGGTTTAATGGCAGCATCCAGTGATAGCAAGATTGGTGCTGTTGATAAATTATTTATTTATTTATTTATTTATTTATTTATTTATTTATTTTTAAAGGATCAGTGGTTTGAGAACCTAATAGAAATGAATTACCGCAGCATATTGGATGTGCTTGTAACACCACTATTTGTTAGGTAACTGCTGGCTTATTATGTCTGACAGAGGGGGTGTGTAATTTACAATGCACACTGCATGTACTGCAGCAATAGAAATGCAAATCAAGCACAATGTTCTGGAGCGCTATCAATAACGTGTCAAACAGCAGCTAGAGAATACGTTGGTTAAAAAATAACCATGATCTGTAATCAAAGCGTGATCTATTATACATGTATGAATACATTTTACTGTTCTATTCTTTTACTTTTCTTGTAGGATTTTCCTCAGTGTTGGTGTGACCAAGATTAATGTGTTTTCTTAGATTGCAATGCTGTTTGTGGATAAATGAAACGTTGTTTGTTTTTCTTCATCAGTGGTTAGTTTCACAGATCCTTATTAGCATAAATGCTATGTTAGGTAAGGTAGTCCAAAAAATACTGTTTATTGTAAATATGAATGCCATGTTTTTCTTGATAACAAACATCTTTCTTTTCCTGTGTGATTTCATTGTTGGCTTGGTATTTATTTTCTTTATATTTTCAAATAATTACTGTTTAAAAAAAAAAAAAAAAAAAAAAAAAGATTTAGACAAGGAGCATAACAGTACCTTGTGGTCACATCTTGTTCTCCAAAAGTGACTCAAAGTCATGAATAATGTCTAAAGAACATTTATTCTCGAAACTGTTGCTACTACATAACAAAACGAGAAAGAAAGCGTAGGCCGGTTTGTGGTGTCAGAGATATGTGTTAGAAATTAGCACCCCTTTTAGCTTCCAGGGTTAACTCCTAGAGAAACAAGCCACTGCCATGTGGAACTCAAAAGAAAAGTGAAATAGAGCAGAAAGGCATCATACTGTGAATAAACGAGAGACAGAGAGGAAGCAGTGACCCCTGACCTGTGTGCGAAGTGCATTTGTGAATTTGTTTTACACACGCTCTCTTGCAAATAACACTTCCTCATTTCAAACACTGGCTGCCTGGAGTTTGTTTAATATGTATAGTGTTTAAATAAATGTTTCCTGGAGGACTGAATCCAGCCAGGTGGACGACCTCCTTTTTGTTTATATTTCTAAACATTATTCCACAGAGCAGGATTTGCATACAGACCTTGAAGCATAGATAACTAGATTCATGCTTCTGCAATCGGCACCCCTGGTGAGGTCAGGCACATTCATTCTTTACAGCTGAGGACCACTTAGTAATGCAGCGTGAGGGAAATGGAAGATTTAGATTCACAAGATGACATTCTAATTAAAAACTAAAGCGACAGAAAGGTAGCACTTTCTCTGCTTGTCTTTATTGTTGCAAGGCACACCTTAGCAAAGCAAGCCACGGTCCATTTAATCTACAAGTAATAATGTTAAAAAAAAAAAAAATAAATAAACTTGTTACTGTAGTAATTAACTCATGATTTAAAATGCCTTGAATCATTTTAAATATTCACACTCGATCAAAATGTATTTTACCTACACACTACTTGTAAATAATACAAATAAAGAAAGCTCAATTTGATTCCAACCACCTGGTATCATTAGTGAACAAGGTGACCTTCACTTGAGGAGAAGTGATTGTGGACTATAAACTTGCCAGATTGGAAAACAGGTTAAGATCTTACAATTGTCTGTCTGTGTCTGTGTCGGAAAGAGCAATGCATATGCCTCAGTTGCATCATGGTGGTGGTTTAAAAAGCTTCCGCCCAGACAAACCAGGCTCCTTTTTAAGTAGACCCCAAACAGCTGTCGATGCATTTCACATTCTGAATCTTGAGCCATTTTTAAAATGCAAACTAATTTCTCTGGTCAAAAATGACTTATTTGCTGTTTGCTACAGGAGAAACGGAAGGTGTGTATTATACCAGTTATGAAACCATCAATAGATACATTTCTAATGAAAAAATCGTGAAAAAAAAATATTGTTCTACTGCTATATATTGTGGTGTTTATACTGGACCGATCATAGAGGTCTGCATTGTCCTAGCAGCAATATTTAATACCCCCAAGCTGCTTACTCCCAGCTCAGCTCACACTTGACTGAATACATTGATCGATTATCTGCGGCTTAACCAAGACTTCTCATTTCCTGCCTTCCATTACTGCGCTCAATCAAGCTGCTGGTTCTTTGTGGCCAGGTTTGTGCACCAAGATAAGCCATCAAGGCATGTGTCTATTTGAAAAGCTCTCGTTAGATGGTTCAGTCATAAAACTAACAGGTTTAGAAGTTGTGGCTTTTGAGTCAGCGCTGGGGGGAGATGAAAGAATAAAAAAAAAAGAAAATTAATATTAGGTCGATGTGAAGTTTCAAATTTATAGAAAAATCTGAATGTGTTTTAATCTTTGTAAATGTATTTTGGATTTACTGTTTGATATGCAAATCAATTCTGCTGCGTTCTTGGAAGGATTAGGTTCTTTGTGGATATCTGGCCTTGTTATTTTATTGACTGATTGTTTGTAGCACATCAAATGTCATTAAAAAGCAAGGTTACCGTTTTACTTTGCGATACCAAAAAAAAATTTTTTATAAATATTTTTAAGGCTCACATTTTCATGGGAGCTTACATAATGCATTTACTCATTTTGCTTGCTTTAAAGACAAATTCAACTGAGAGCTTGGTTTTCTCAGAGTCCCCTTCTTTAATGATTTTAAGTTGTGGTATGTACAGTAGGTTGATCACTGTTTAGATCAACTGAATAGACCCTGAGGTGCGATACAGTTGACTTCTTAGAAACCACTGGTATAAAGAATCTGTAATCTCTAATGCAGATAGATTGCAGTCTTATAAATGAACTAAGTAGACAAAGCACACACTGATTACACCCACACAATATGAACCTCTATTGATTGTATGTATAGTTTACATCATACAGACATGTCCCATTTTGTGGGTAGACATCTCCTTTTTCTTTGTCTCTGTAAAATATCTGGATTGCAGTGAAGCAATATAGCCTGGTTACAGTGTTTGTATACACCTCTTCTAGTGCTCACATTTGCAAAGCATTAATTTTTTAATTAAAAATAAAGATTTCTGAATTTGTTGTGAGCGTTCTTGTGATGCTGTTTCCTGTGTTGGTATTGTATGCCCTCCTTTAAATGTCAATATATGGTGAAATTCTTGGTTTACTGTAAGTTTTGGATGTGCAGTACAGCATATGTCATCAGTCTCTCTGGTAAGGATTGTGGTCAGTATAGTTCCTGTTTAAGTTGAGCTTGTACAATATGTGGGCTTATTTAGCTGTTGCCCTTGTTTATCGATTTTATAGCATTACTAGGAAGCTAAGCAAGCATACATGTTGTATCTGTTGTAATCTGTGGGTGAGGTCCAGTGCTATAGTGAGTGGGCTCTGTGAGGCTTGTGGAATCTCCCAGACTGACGCTGCTTTAAATTAAATCTGTGTCAAACTTGCCTGTTACGAAGCATCCCGACTTTTGATCTTGATAACATTGATGGATTATGAGAGTGCCATTTGTACTCTGGCAAATAGCATTCATTGGTTAAAAAAATGTGGCCAGAAAAAAGCTGCATGTGAGCAAACTCTTGATTCCTGCTGGGAAGTAAGAAACAACACATTGTGACATTTGTTTATACACAAGGGTTTGAGGGAACACTTCTTGGTGTGTGTAAAAGTTTTTGTAAAAGTTGAAGATTATTATTTACTTGCAAAATCAATCTTTAAAATATTGATTCAGTACTGTGGTGGGACAAAAACTACTACTGAAAATAACATTCTGAAATGAACAAATACAGAAACTGTGTAAACTGTGCTAAATCTACCTTGTAGGTAAACACATTGAAAATAATACGATTTGCTTTTGTTTATAGTCAATACAAACCTAAATGGGTGTGTGCTGGTAGTTGTCATTTTCATTGTACTGAGCGGTATATGAATTTGCCTGGTGGCAAAAGATCAGTGTACTGCGTCAACCATTTCTAGTTAGGCTTTGTAAAGCCATTTCCTTGTTATCCTCGAGCTCAGAACTGCATTCCCTAGAGTAAGCAGCAGGCTGGGCGTCTATCGAAATCATTTCAGTGATGTGTGTGGTTTTTCTTTTTTTTCTTTCTGCGTGCTGTGGTACAGTAGGTGGTACATTTGGTGCTTTTTTTTTTAGTTTAATGGAAAATCAAGTGCTGTAGTTTTCTGCATTTTTACAAAATTTCAGCTTATCTTTGTTCTAGGCTGTCGGTAGTGCTTGGCACTGTTGCTTGCAACTTAAAAAAAAAAATAAATAAATAAACTCTACCCGCCCTCCTTCACACCCCATCTTCAGCCTGTTTTGCACAGTCCATTAAAAACAATCTTCATTAAAATTGTTACTGTACATCTTAAACCAGTTAATGTTGTGTTTAAGAAATATTGTATTTACATTTGGGTAGTAAAAAAACAAACTGCTACAAAGATAATTCCCTCGATCACAGAATGCGTTTGAAAATACTCTTTTTATGCCAATTTTAACAGTAAGGCTTTTGTTGTTTCTCAGATATACAGTACTTTACAGTGCTTCAGTTTAGCCTCAAGGATAATACTGTAACATAGCATTCGCTGTAAACTGTTGGTTTTGTTACAGTGAAAATCACTACTTTGAACTAACTAATGCTCATCAAATCCAATATAGAGCAAAGATGATAGATGGGCAGATTGCCTTCAAAGCAAGTTGAGATTTAATATCTAAATACTGTATGCAATGAGAGCGAGAGAGAGGCTAAACTGCACAAAGGACCTGTCAGTGCCTGGGTACCATCTGTGACCACTCACTCCATTTGTTCCTCATAACTAATAGAGGAGTTCCTGGACCAAGAGAAATCTCTTACAGGGGATTTAATATTAAAACTTGTAAAGAGAAGTTGTTCGTGATTAATTATTAGAACCTTGAATTTTCTGGTGTACAGTACACTGCATCAGTACAGTCATAAACCTCTTTATGAGGCTAAATGGTGTTTTGATAAATGAAGCTTGGCATATGGTCAGCTGAATGTAAAGCCTCCATTGTGTACATTGATTTAGTCTGTCATATTTAACATTTTTTGAAAGTTCAAAATGCCACAAACCTCTAAACCCCTGTTGCAGAGCTGTGCACATGTATGCTGGGTAAGACTTTTCCAGTACCATTTTTAATGCTTTTGTAAGGGCCATATGGAAACACTTATACATATGAAATATATGTAGTCCTTGACTGGCAACCTAAAGTGTCATGTGCTGTATTTTAATGGTAAAATGTAGCTTTTTAAAAGTATCTATCCTCCCATATGGTTCCCAATCACAGTCCACTAAACGGGACTGTGATTGTATTCAATTCCAGTCTGACTCCACCTGATCAGTTCTTTACATTTTACCTCCACTGTTTTTTTTTTGTTTGTTTTTTTTTTATTACGACAGTTGGGAGATCCGATTACTTGCCGACGCTTCTGAATCTTGACTAGACTTGAGCTGAGTAAGACCGATGCTGCATGAGAGGCGCTCAGTCTAAATATAAACATGAGTTTCCTGTTAACATGTACAAGAGAGAGTCTGGTATTGGTTGTAGCTTTCATTCATGTTCTACTGTGACTCTTAGAGCTATTGGGTTAATAAAAAAGCATTTTACAGTGGATTTACCCTTTTAAACATCATGTTATCTTAAAACCTTCTGCCATGATTAGGACCACGGTATTAGACAGCATATGGTTGTTGTACAGAGAGACAACTACATTACCCTATCAAATAGATATGCCATAAACAGAAAAAAAATAGGCTTGCTTAACAAGTCGGTGTACGTGCAGAGCAGATCATTGTAAAATCTGGGACTTGTGTTATTCTATCCTGCCTTTTCTTTTAGTATATCTAGGTTTCATCACAAATGGTAAAATACCGTATAAATACACTGTTTTGATCCTCCTTTTGTAAACCACACACCTCCTCATTGTCTGTGAAAGAGGAAGAAGGGTTCATGTAATCTTGCTTGGAGTGACAAGTGGCAGTTGTGCAGGCTTGTGTGGTTGTTTGATAGGGTAGCACTTCAGCATGGCTTATCTGACCCCTTTCACAGCCAGATGAAACCATTCTATGGTCACCAGGGGTAAAACAAATAAATAAAAAACAAGCAGAAAAAAACCCACCAACAACTGGAATATCCAACGACCTGTGTCATATTGCAGTCAATGGAAGAATGTTGAGCAGTATCTCAGATTTCTGGATAAACTGATTCTATTGTGCAAAATAAGTGTGACTTTGGAATCAGGAATGCCTGCTTATCAGGGTGCCAAGAGGCTGCTTCGCCTTGGAGTGCATTTAAGATAAAAATAATATCTTCCCTTTTAAACAAAGCAAGTGTTTGCTTTGCCTTATTTCTTCTGGTATCTACTGGTATATAGGTATACATGAATGTAGACTTCAGATAGCATGTTCAGGAAAGCCATATTGTTCAGATGAAACAAAATGGTTGCTTGCTCTACAGAGTGTTTGCTAATCAGTTTTAATGTTGCAATTTCTAATCAACTCCTTTTTAAATGCAACTCACTCACTGTGCTTTTCATACTTAAGAGTACTTACCTTGATGATTTGATTCAGTGATCCGCTCCTTGCAGCACGCAAACACAATTAGGGCTCAGCAACGAAGTAGACATCTGCAGTCGTGAGACTTGGGAGGGAAAGGTCATGGGGTCTAAATTCACTTGTGTTTGTGATGAAATGCTGTTCTTTTGAAAACCTTTTTTTAAAAAATATATAATTCTGTTTAGATTACATAAAAAATGAATTGATACACTGTGCATGTGTTATTGTTGGAAGAGTGGTGTGCTTTCACAGTAGCCAGTCTGAACCCCTTACTACTTTGTCCTTGTAATACAAAATGTCACAGGTCATAGTTTCCTGTGTATTTAAGTCATACATAATTGCAATGCATATTACAGGAGGTTTATTTATGCAGTCTGTTTGTACCATTTGTTCACTGTTTCTGCAATGGACATTTCACTTGTACAATAAATATTCTGTAGGCCTGTATTTCTTCAGTCAATAGTAATAGCTCTTTTAATGTTCAAAATAATATTGGCCTATATCCATTCTGATTGGACTTGATTTAGGAACTTTGCATTTTATTAAAATTAATGGAGTGCTCTAGTCTATTGATATTTGCTTTGCTTTGGAGAGAGAGTTGAATTGCAAGCTTATAAGCAAACAGTAATGTAGGACATTGCTAACTCATAACAAAACCAAATCTGTCTCCTCTTGAATCTGGCAAGAGGTCAATTTATTTATTGCCTATCTGAGCTACAGCTTACAGCACTAAACACCTTACCGTGTTGGCATCTGTGCTAGTGCAAAGCTATATCCTTGGAATTAAAATTTAAATACTGAAATCTCTTGCATTTAATAAAACAGAAACATCTGCGTTTCAGCTATGGTAAGCTCAGGTATAGCCTTCAGAACTCCAGTTGTTGTTTCTTACAAAAATAAATAAAGTGAAAGTACTGGTAACTGACTCTGCTGCAAAGTATTTAGGTATTTATACAGTACAACCATTATAGTAACGAAATAATTTAATAACAGCTTAGCACACCTTAATCGGCTGTTCCTTAAGCAAGGTTGTGTTTTTTGGTTTTTTTTAATGGAACTCTGGTGCCTGTTTCTGCTGTGGTTTTTTTAATGTTCTTTAAACTGCATTAATGGTTATTTGGCATGGCACAGGGAATATTAAATGTTTCATGGCTATAAAAACAAAATGTTTTCTTAGGAGTGATCCTTGACTCAGTGCTGCCACTCACTGTTTGTTTGCAGGAACTCCAAATGTTTTGCTCAGCTTGCAGTGCCACAGAGAGACAGCATGTGGCAGTGCTAACAATACTGTAAACAGACTGAGCAATCCTCTCCTTAAACTGGCATTTTGCTGTTCGGTTATAAACTCCTTATCTGTCTTTGGTTTGCTGCACATTGAAATATGTTAAATGTCTTTTCTCTGTTGAAACTAAATGATACAGGAATATGTTTTTGTTAAATAAATCAGAAGCTTAATCTTTAATTAACTGAAAAGTAAATGAATACAACAATGTAACGTGGGTGGAATTGTATATTGTGTGACCCAGGAAATTATAATGCTTTAAAAGTCTTGTAATTAATAAATCTGTATACCTTTTATTTTTTCTTTTGCTATTAGAGTAAACGGGACCATCTCCTTATGAATGTGAAATGGTACTACCGCCAGTCTGAGGTACCAGATTCTGTTTACCAACACCTGGTCCAGGATCGTAACAATGAAAACGGTAATACTGTCTGTACATGTATTTAATTAGGAAACCATGAATCCACAATTGTAGTATGTAGTATGATGACGCTGTCTGCAGCACTGGTTTTAGCTGCTTTTTTTATTTTTTAAATTTGCAATAGCCAATTATTTCTATTATTTTCTCCCCAATTTGGTAAGCCCAATTGTTGTTTATTTCAACCTCCCATCGCTGCCACCCCCACGCTGACTCTGGAGGGACGAAGACGGACACACGTGTCTTCCGAAACGTGTGCCGTCAGCCGTCTGCTTCTTTTCAGTCTGCAGGCCCGCCATGCAGTCACCTCGGAGCTACAGTGTCGGAGGACCATGCAGCTCTGGGCAGTTTACAGGCAGGGCAGCAGGGACCTTTACCGGATGTGCCATTCGGGAGTCCCTCTGCTGATTTTTATTATTATTTAGAATACAATTAATTCTTCAGTAAAAGTAATTGTACAGAAAGACTACCCCAAGGATACCTAATTTAAATAGTTTCAGTGTATTGCACTGAAATAAATACATGAGCCTAGATATACATAGTGTTTTTAATACTGTATTTATTAGATTATGTATGTATGTGTGTGTGTGTATATATGCGTGCGGTCAGTATCACTCATTTCTCAGACTTGGGCTAGTGCACATTGGCCTGCAATCCAGAGACTAATGCATTGCAACTCCCCATCCCCCCATCCCCCCATCCCCCCATCCCCCCAATTGCTTTTTGTATTTTCAGATTCAGGTCGTGAGCTTGTCATTACAGACCCCATTGTCAAGAGCAGAGAACTTTTCATTTCCGATTATGTGGACACTTACCATGCTGCTGCACTTAGGCAAGTATATTGCATCCGAAAACCACTCATGGAAATAGTTTGCTTTAATTTCAGTTTGGTATTTTTAGCAGTAATGTTCTTCAACACACAAACTGTGACGAGTCAGCTTATGTTTGCTATTTCTCTGCAAATCAATGTTAAGCTAGCTGTATAGTAATTACAAATGCCAAACGCATTGGAATGCAAGAAATATTGAGCTCTATTAACAAGTTATTTAAATACTTTCAGAGCTTGTTTTGATTAATTTAGTTTAATAGCAATGTTCCAGGCTATTGTTGCCTTTTTTTTAACAATAGTGAATACCAAATGTAATTTATCAAAACAGACACAATATTCCCATCATACTGAGCTGTCTTGATTTACTTCAGCTGGGATAATTTGAAGAGCTGAATAATTTATACGAATGGCAAGTATGATTAATGGTTAATTAAAGCTAACACTGTTCATTTCTAAAAGGGAGGGGAAAGGAAATTCCAATGTAGCATTTATAGAAAGGAAATAAAAATATATATATTTTCAGATAACGACTGTATATAAACTGCAGTCCAAACTTGTTAACTTGAAAGGAAATTTACTGTACATCTTTATTTTCAGTAAAATGCTCTTGTTTTTTCTGGCCCATCTTATTGGCTGAAACTAGATGGTTCCTTTCTTTAACAATTTTGCTTGTATGCTTTTTTAACTGAAACCATCTGGAAATGACATTGCTATGTTCAAAGCCACATCATTGAAGCCATGGATTTCAAGGCAAATTAGCTGCAACCTGCTACAGAGAAAAGCTTTGATTTGACTTTACAGGGCTTTAGATAAATTTACTAAATTCCAGTGGCATGCTGTAATCCCAAGCCCAAAACTCCAAAGGCCTTTCATGTTCTACAGAATGTTTCTATATGGAACTGGCATGCTTAAAAGGGATTTCAAGCAAGTGTTGGTCCTCTTATTTTGATGGGGATAGATGGTAAAAATGACATTTTTGAGATCTAGATTAAATCAAGATGTGGGTTTAGTTTTTGCAGTGCGCCTCGTTATTCACTTATAATGTTAGATTTCATGCTTTCTGTCATAGATCTTCTGACTTCAAAAGTTAAACTGTTTAAAATCATCGATTCATCAAAGGCAGGAAACAGCTACGTTTTATATGCTGTCATAAATTAGGGACAGGTTTGGCAGTAGGTGATGGTAATGGATAACATCATGATAATCAAACCTATTGATGATAATTTATGGCTTGTGTTGTAATGTGATAATCACCTAGGTTGTACATGTTTGACATAAGAGGTGTTCTCCCATTATTTTAATCATTGGATTTTATTTTGAAGCCATGTTTTCCATTTTAATAATCGCTTCATTTTTCTCTCTTTTCAGAGGGAAATGTAATATTGCCCATTTTTCTGACATATTTGCCGCCAGAGAGTTTAAGGCCAGAATGGACACGTTCTTTTACATTCTGGGATACAATCCAGAGACGAGGTAAGAATGTGTTTCAACCTGTGTAAATAAGATCCAGTTGTTTGTAATTTTACAATTGATCTGTGACACTCTTTATTTTAAAATGAATGACTAACTGTAGGGGCTGGGGTGAGGTTGAGTATTGAAATGAAATATAATTAATTGTTTTCAGCTCATTCCTTCCAAGGACAGTCTTTTTACAGAAATAAAATGTTTAGGCACATTTAGGTCTACTTTCCCCTCCTAACAGATGATAAAACCAAACCTGGCGTATTTTATTAATTAATCTGCTGATATTAACAGTAAACAATGATTTCCCCCAATGATATGTTTTTTGACCTGGCTTGAAATCAAACCTGAGGTTAAATGCAATGGTTTCAAGTGTAATGTTTCCGTGAGGCAGGAGTGTTTTTTTTTTTTTTTTTTTTTTATATAAATGTAGGTGATTGATCTGCTAACTCTTGAATTCAGTAACCATTCAGGGTAACATATTGTAAGTGATTGATCACCTGAAACTGGTTGATCAGACCTTTTTTTTTTGTTTTAATGGTATGCTTTGATTTTATGCTTAGTCAAGTGCATCGCCCTGTGCTTTGTTCTGATTTGTTCCTGACAAATAAAAGCAGAGCAATTCTAACAGAATGCCAAAAACACCACACTAACATCCCCTCAAGAGGTGGTTCTACTGATCGTGCACATGTGGTATGTTTACTTAAAATGAATAAGTGAACATTTCTTGAAGTCCAATCTACCTGATGTGGATGCTTGGTCAGGAACATGATATAAAAAATAGAGGCCTCATAGTGCAATAGCAACACTACACATAAAGTACCCTATTGTTTCATGTTGAAATTGCTATTTCTGATGGCTGGCGTCAATGTTCCCTTTGGCAGGAATTTACATGATGGCTTATAATGTGTATTCTAAAGCCAGATGTATTCCTCCAAGTTTTTATAACACGCACATTATGTATTGAGTAAAGAACGTGAGGTTTTTCAATGTCTCTAGTTGAATGCAGATAATCTATTAATTTTATAGCAAACAAGTAACTGTAATATGTAATTTAGCTGAACCATGAAACAAGAAATAGGCTTGAAAATGAAAGGTTGCTTGAATCACTTTCATTATTTATGATACGTGATGTACTACAGTAATCCCACTGAGCAATATCAATCTGCTTCCCTTTCAACACCACCCTGCAGCCTTGTTATAGAAAACATGCAGCAATTCCGTTTCACCATGCTTCTTTTCTATTTATAATGCTACATATTTGGACGTGGTAATGATAGTTATTATGATGCATAAACATGTTTAAATTATTGTAAATCATCCTTGTCATTTAATAGTATTTATTAATAAGCAACATAACATCAATAAGAATAGTAATCTATAGGTTATTTTGAAATGATTATGAATTATGATAGTTAATAATTTGATATTGGGTAATGTTGACATTGAGACGGTTACTGAATATGTGTATCCTTATGTTCTTGGATGTAAAGAATCAGGTGACTTAAGCATTGAACAGTCGTCAGTTTAAAGAACCCAAGACAAAAATACTGTCTGCAAAGTCTTGCATTTTTACATCATTGTTTAGTATGCATCCGAGTGACTTAAGACCCTCAAATGATCACTGCACACCTTCGTCTTTGTGCTATGCATTTTTGTACATGCAGTTCCATAACCGAACTAGAGTGTAATAATCACAGAGAAGGTGGGGTGGTTTTCATGGAGAAGAAAGGCTGCATAAAAAGAGCGGTTTCAGTTTTGCCTCCTGGTCGTTGCTTGTTACAAACCCCCTTGTCTAGCAGGGCCCCCTTGCTCCTGGCTCGCTTGATATGCTGTGCAGAGCCTCGCTGTCTCAGCCTGCTTTATTTATTGGGAAAGGAGGAGAGACGAGCGAGAGAGATTGCGTTCTGAGCGTGGCTGTATGTAAGGTCGCGGCACATGCTCAGTGCTGGCTGTCGAAAGGGAACTGTACGCGCTGCGTGAAGTCTGAGGTCACAGCACAAGCTCAGTGAAAAGCTCTCCGAGGTCTCTCGGAGACTGCGTGCGCCTCCATTTTGAGTACTTAGAATAGAAAAAGGAAGAGTTTATTTTACCTTCTGAACATACGAATTGTCAACATTAAACGACAAGAGCTTGGTTTCCGAAATGGACGATCTGTTCAGTCCGCGCAGGTAGGCTAACAAGATCTGGCCTCACCTTAAAATCGCGCTGTTTATGTACATGTGTATCTTTTATAAAATATTTATTATGAAATCATATGTCTGTTATTATTGCGAGCTGTTCGAGGCGTTTTTAAAGCTTCCGTGCCTTTTATTTGCTGTCGGGTCACGATCGGGTGGTGACATATAAACACTTGTCACTGGTTTGTTTACCAAGTTTTTCTTATTTTTTCTTTCAGAAATGCAAAATGCCAGGACTCCATTTTGCAGCGCCTGCAATGCTAAGATGTGTTTACTTTTACTGGCATGCGTATGTAGCGATTTACCGTAATGTGCATGTATTTTCTTGTTGACAAGTAATGACCGAGCTGTACATATTGATCCGAAGCTGTGCCGATGTGGCTAATAGAAATGTTGGGGCCTGTAGGAGCTGTATTTATGTAATGTTTGGAGAGAGTGTTACATACATGCAGGGATTGGTTCATTTTGATGGAGTGGGCGGGACTTGCCTTGATTGCTGGCCCAATTGACGACTAGTATTTCAGGGTTTTGTGGTGTTTTGTTATCCCAAGTACAGAACGGGACATGGTCAAGTTTAATGGCTGTACTTAATTAAATTTTTTCTTTTGAAATTATTAGCTATTTAATGATCACATTCTAGCATAATATTTAAATTTTGTTTAACTATTCTTGCTGTTAACGATATTGTTGTTAATTAAGTCAAGTAAATACAGTTGATGTATTATTAAAACAAGAGTACTGCATCTTTAGCTATTTATAAAGAAGCATTTTGTGTCGATGTAGAGCATTTTATTAGCGAATACAAACTTTAGTTTCTTTATGCACTTTTCTCAAACTCACTTTCATACTTTCTAAATTTTATTACATATTAAGTTGAATTTTACAAACTAGTCCTGACCAAGTCCTACAGAAACAGAGAATACTGGATCAAAGACACAGTATTAGGATGTACTGTATCACCCTTAAAATCCTATTAAAAAAAAAAAAAATCATCACATGAATGTATTGTTTTTGTGGACAGGGTGCTTTGAACTCTTGTTTACTCTAGACTAGTGTTCTGTGAATCCTCAGTTAAGGAGCATCTATACGATACAATGCACAGTATCATGATATTTGATACTATCACGATACTTTGGATCTTATGTTCATTACATGTTAAATGGCTGCCAAATTCCTTTTTTTTTTTGCAAGTGCGATGTGCAGAAGAGGCTAATACACAGTTAATAATGCTACAACATGGTGGAGTGCTTGCTGTTTAAATATTTTCAGTTCCTGTGTATTCAAAGGTCACTGCCACAGACTATACAATTCAAATAAAACTGGTAAGAAAGTGCAACACTTAGTGTAAAATACACCGTTTTCTTCATTTCTTGCATATAAAAAGAGAACTTTGGCGTTTTGGACAGCTTCAAATACTCCAATCACAAGGAATCTCCTAGTTCCTATAGCAGACTTTATAACTAGGCCAGGTGTTTTACATGCAGGGGTTTCTTAAGTGCTCTAAAAAACGTGAGCAAGGAATGAAACAAATGAAGCATTGTTCTGGAAGCTGATTCACACAGGTACAGTACTTCAAGAAATGGCTTGATGAGGTTCTTGCATGGATCAATAAAACAGCCAAATGAGCAAGATGGGCCAAGTGGACCTCCTTGTTTGTAACATTTCTTGCATTCTTAAGTCGCATACAACACAACACCTCCATGATGCTATACTGTTCAAATCTTTTAGAAAGTAAAACACGTAAACAGAGTATAATGCTAAACTAGACTAGCCTGATTGATTCATTTACACTGTAAAACATTTCTTTTAAGTGAACACAGGAATATGTTACATAAGGGAATACACACAAACATTGTATTCCTTAATTTGCAGGGCAGCAGTGTGGAGTAGTGGTTAGCGCTCTGGACTCTTGACCGGAGGGTCAGGGGTTCAATACCAGGTGGGGGACACTGCTGCTGTACCCTTGAGCAAGGTACTTTACCTAGATTGCTCCAAAAACCCAACTGTATAAATGGGTAATTGTATGTAAAAATAATGTGATATCTGTAACAATTGTAAGTCGCCCTGGATAAGGGCGTCTGCTAAGAAATAAATAATAATAATAATAATAATAATAATAATAATAATAATAATTTTAAACACTGTGTTAATTTTATAATTTTCTAGTGTTAGATATTCAGAAAATCACCACTTTCATATAATTTAATAAAATTAGTTCAGCGGATAAAAAAAGTGTTTCTGGCAAATAACTGATTCTGATAGTATTAAAATGCTTCTAACGTATGCAATTCATTATTGAAAAAATAAAAGTTAAACTTTATATTTAATGCTACATTTCAAACACAAACAGGCCACTAATGTAGATGCCTTCCTCTTACGTGCTTTTAGAACATAATTCTGTTAAGCATATTCAAGCAAAATTTTCAGTCAAAACAACGTCCCAGTGCACCTTAAAGAACATAAGACATTTTACTAGCGAGAGGATGCCATTCAGCCCATCATGTTCGTTTGGTTGTTAATCTTGCAAAGAAAGTAAATTTGACAAACGACAACCACTCTGGCTACTGTAGTAAACTGTAAGTGCTTTGTATTGCTTTCATGCTGAACCTGCAGCCATCTGTATTGGCAGACCTTTGCAGTGTGACCTCGGAAGCTTCTAGGTCCTGTGCTTTCCACTGCAGGTGAAACGTCACATTGATCCTGTTATCTGTAGGGAAACTGATATGCTAGCAATGAAGTCTGTATTCATCCTGGTCTTTCCACCGCTAATGCATACAATTCAAAACACAGGAGTTTCACAGCTGTTACATACGCATAAAATACTGATTACCACAAAATCCAAAGACTATAAAAGCATCGCTAACATTTTTGACGTGTGGTAGTTTTAATGACACATGTCTGCAAAGTATATTTTTGCAGCTTATAGAAAATGCACTGTAATGACGAAATAAACAAGCATCAATGAACTCCCTTTTGATCAGCTTCTAGCGCATTTCTGTTTTATTTGTTCTCTTTGTTGTGCCTTTTATATGTAATGCACACTGGGGATTCACTTAAACTAAAAGAACAGAAGAATTGGTGGTGTTTTTCCTCCCTTGTTTTTCAGTTCTTTAAAACACTTTAGACATTTTGCCGTTGTCATCTGGCTAAAATCCAAAATAGTTCCACTAAAATTACTACGGCTGCAGTAATTTTAATTTTCCCAGAACGCGCAGCATAGTTGGTTACTTCTGCCAAGCGGAAGTGAGTAAGCTGAGTTCATATTGTTTTTAAAGCACACAATTACAGAGTTGTGTTTTATAAGCTAAACAAAAAAACAACACGTATCGAAAAATCACAATACTTCGATATTTTTCTTTTACCCTGATATTAGGTGTCATAGGATTTTGGTATCATGAAATACCGTAGGTATCGATATACTGCGGAACACTACTCCAGACACAACAGATTTGGTAAGAAAAGCAACATTTGAATCAGGCACGGTTTATTTCTTCTTTTATGCTCCCTTGAATAATCCCATAGGGAGCTGTATAGTAGCACCTACTCAGTGCTTGAGGGTATGTGATCATTATTTTCACCGCTACCTATATATATATATATATATATATATATATATATATATATAATATATATATATATATATATATATATATTTTTTTTTTTTTCTACTATATTTCTAATAATCAAAGCCTCAACCTTTGCTCCTAGGTTTTCCCTACAGTTCAATGCCAGAACCTAGCTTGGCTGTCTCCTGATGGTGAGACATAGTAAGTGCATGATACAGTTGTCCTTTTAAACCGAAAGTGAACAAACACCTGGGAACACAGTGTTTGATAGCTGTGCAAGTGGGTCCCCTGAAATGTATGTTGGTTATTCGGAAGCATCCATTCAGACACATACTGACCCCTCCGTCTTAGTCTTAGTTTGTGCACTGAATTAGTGACGCAATCAAACCACTTTACTTCCAGGGACCAGCTTACTAGCCTAGACACAACCCAATTCCTCAGCAACCTGGAGGAAAAAACTAATGATCTAATCTGAGACCTAATCTCTTCTTTATGAAATACAATTGTTTTAGTTATATATATATATATATATATATATATATATATATATATATATATATATATATATATATATATATTATATTATATTATATTATATAATTAACTAAAAAGTATATATGGCTGTAAAGGTTCAGATATTTAAGAAACCAGATCAAGAAGGCAATGTTCAAATGGGAAGTCTAATCAGTCTTTATTTGTGTCAAATATAGTCTTCAGTTGCAGGGTAGACCATAGTCAGGTAAAAAGTTGCATAACAAAATATTGTTGGTTAAGGCTACCTATTTCTTATTAATTTAAAAGCACACACCTCTGACCTCAACGTTGTGTACTGTATATGATAATGTAAAATATAACCATCAGGAGTGCACAGATTGGAGGATTGTAAAGTGACAAGAGGACATTGTCTCTCAGATTTCTTCTATCAGAGTTTCAAAAGACAGCCATGATGGAGAGAGATTTGGATGCAAATCATTGTGACAGTTTCTGGGCAGCTTCCTACTTTCAGTATGAAACCTACACTGTACCCATGGCAACGGAGTACTTTTCAAAAGGAACATCTTGTCATTTTCTTTAATCCAGTGCAGCTGCAGATCTGAACATATTATTAAATTGTTGTTGCCATGGGGACTTGAATTTGTTACAGCAACCACTTTAGAGCCCGTTTTCTGTTGTGGCTGTTGACTTTTGAGTACAGCATTAGCTAGAATGAAAGCTAAAGCAAGAGTGTTGATAATTTAATCTAGATTTGTTCCTGATTTATTCCTGCAGAATTACCTGTATATTACAGTTTTTATACAAATCTGCTATTACTCAAATGACTGTATTACAATTATAATGTATATTTGACACTAGTCCACTCAGTATAGAATGGAACTTGAATGAATACATGCTTTACAAACACTCGGATGAAGTGCAGCCACCTTTAGAGGGGAATAAAGCATCTATTGGCACTTGCACAGTAAAAAAACATTTTTTTATTTTATTTTTCTACTAGTAGTAGTTGTCATAGTTGTCCTTTTGGTGTAGGTCAAATTAATTCAGGCTCCCAGAATAAAGGTACTAGCCACAGCACCAGTAACCCAATCTAGTTAATATTGTGAGTGTTCTGAAAATTGAAGTGTGGTGTAGCAGCAGCAGTGTTCTACAGAAGCAGACCAGCTGAACTTGCTTTCATCCTTTTGTGTGTCTAGGCTGTAGATCACATCTTTGCTCGCCTGTGGTGTATTGCCATTGAATGTACTATAAGTGATCAGTGGCAAAATGTTCTAATGAGGTCACAAAGGCCCTTCCGCTTTGGAAACTAATGAATTTGAGCCCAACAGGCCCGCATCGAAGCTAAATAGAACCTGTGTTACCATATCTGTATTGTTCCTATAGTATTTCTTGTATAGGGCTTTAATAATATAGAAAATTATTGCAGTTTTTTTTTTTTTTTTTAATTATTTTTATTTATTTGTTTCTGGATCTGGCTTTTTATTTGCTAATAATAATGTTACAAATTAGCTTTCCTCTACCTTGCCTAGAGTGCATAAAATGTGAGCATGCAGCATTGTCTCGTGTGTTTGGTTTGTTAACACTAGGCTGTATTGGTACCAGCTGCCTAAACTGCGTAACACATTTGCTGATGATTGATTGTTTCAGCAGATACAAACCTCTCCTGCTAGAAATTCCCATATAAAATTTCATGTAGGAAATTATTACAATGAATCGCGTGTAACATTATACATGGCTGTGTCTAAATTCCCAGCAATCTTCTGTATAGAAGAAGATATTATTCAGAAATGAATGAGTGTTGAAACCTCTTAAGAGTACAAGATCCTTCTTGAGAGAAAAAAAAGAAAACCTTTTCATGTTGGAGTATATAAAAAGAAGAGCCGTGTATTTCTTTTGTTAAGTTATGTGTTTCTAAAATCCGAGTGACAGAAAAACATCATTAAGTTGACATTCTCTTGTCTTCCAGGTGTCACCCTTGTCTGCCATTACATGCAGCTGCAACATTTTTGAGTAGCATGTTCAGTACACATTTTTTTTTTTTTTTTTTTAAAACAACACATTTTTGTGTTGGAAAACAATCTTCTTCCTTATTTTTCATACTGATTTTTAATTTTTGCTTTTCAGGCGGCTAAACAGTACGCAGGGAGAGATCCGAGTGGGGCCCAGCCATCAGGTGAGCTATGTGATCTGTAAAGCAGTCCTTAGCAGTGCTAAGTTTCAACTTGACGTCAAATCCTTTCATAAACTTGGCCAAGTAGCTGACAAAGTTTTTTGGTTACGACATTTGATAATTTCCAGAGGGCAATCTTCAGACTTACAGTAGGTAACCTCTAAGTTTTTCACGTGGCGTTTTCTAAGAGTTGTATGGTCAAGCATGTACAACAGGTTTATTATAATAATTATTATTATTGTGGTCTCTTTTCTTATTTTACTTAAGGAAGGTAAATTCAGATAAGGAAAAAATAACTATACCAAGCATCAAAAGAAACTTATCAATATTATAACGTATATTTTCAAAAAAAAATAAGGTATATAAATGATGGACATTGACTGTTTTTTAGTTTCTTTTTAATCACGCGATCATTCATCCTTGACCATGACACGCTTGAGTGACTATGACAAGCATATGCACTTAATCACCTAATTAGTGAGACAGTTGATTGGTCACTGGATATGGAGTTATGTCAGCTGTTGATTTGCAAGCTTGAATAAAAGCAATAAAGAAAATCACAGAAAAAAACCAATATGCCATGTCTGTCAAGAGAGCAGCGCCTTCGTGCAGTCGGCATGTTGGAGGCTGGACTAGGGCAGCGTACTGTGGCTCGCTGTCTTGGGTGTTCACAGCCAGCAATTTCAAACCTGGCAAGACGGTATAACCAGACACACTCTGTCAATGACAGGCCACGAACTGGGAGACCAAGAGTCAACACCTGCCCAAGATCGACAGATCATTTTGCAGTATCTTCGTAACATGTCAGTTGTTAATCAGCACAATAAAAAGTCACTGCACCGGCTCTAAAACAGTGTTTGTCATTTTTCGATCACATCTTGTGAATTTTATCCAAATATAAGTGATAAGTTTCTTTTGATGCTGAAATATAAGTGATGCGTGTCTTCTGATGCTCATATATAAGTGATAAGTTTCTTTTGATGCTCAGTATAGATGAGGAAAACTTTTACAAAATAATTTCCCAACTGCTAGGACTACAGAAGTACAGGGCTCATCACAGAAGAATAGACCAAAAAGATCACAAGGCATAGCTGGTGTTTTTCTGGAGGAGACCAGTAGTTTCAAGATGCATTGTTCCCATTAATAACGCAAGCTTTTTGATTGGAGGATAGCTTGCCTCGTAGTAAAGGCATGGTACTTGAGCATCTGGGGTGTTAATGAAAGACATGTATAATTACTAGTTATATTAAAATATATTTCTCTCTTAAACATATTTTAAAATGCAACCATGTGGAATTATTATAAGGCTTGAAACCTATTGCACCAAATACTTTCAGATATCACAAAGTTTACTAAATCTGTTAATTAGGGCTCTGGGTATTTAACAGTATCCATTTTAATGACAAAGTTAATCTTCTGGTGTTATCTTTGCTTAAATTGTCAGCTCTTAAAAAAACAGCTTTAAATTTTCAAAGCAGCCAAAAGGTTTGCAGTTTCTTTTAACATACTTTTGAAATCCATGTGCAAATGTATCCAAAGGAACTTGCTTACAACACTGATACATGACCTGTAACAACAACAAATGACCTGAAGAAGACAGTTTGACTCTAGTCATTGGGTATGTGGTCTGTAAAAGCACTGGGCTTATTTAGAAATTGCTTTTGAATAAGCAGATGAGCACATTAGTGCTTAATTGGTATGCATATGAAAACTGTTTATTTAGTGTGTTTTCATGCTGACTATTTTCAACTCTACATCATTTTGTGTGTCCTACATTTGAATTACAAATTCATCCTAGCTGGGCTAATTATCTAGTAAAAAGGTAAAGGGCAGACACTGTTCTCTGCAGCTTGTTAAGCACATCATTATTGGTAAGTTCTTATCTCTGATTTGTATATTGATTTTTTGTGCATGTGGAACTCAGTTGTTTTCTCTCCTTTGACAAAGGCCAAACTTCCAGAATTGCAGCCCTTTCCCTCCCCTGATGGTCAGGCAGTGACAGAAAATGAAGAGCTGGTCTGGATGCCTGGGGTGAATGACTGTGACCTGCTCATGTACCTTAGGGCAGCCAGGTAAGCCAGATACAATAGCGTGCCTCCTAGTTACCCTGCCTTTCCTTGCAATGCTACCAATTTTAAACAGCTTTTTCTGCTACTCCTGACATGTATGGCATCTTTTGTTAAAGATTTAAAATTTTCCATGTAAGTGGAAAGACGACTTTGTTGGTTGTACTTCCCAAGGATTGATTGCTTTATCTACTAGTTTGTAGTTGTTAACCAAAATGAAAACTAGAAAAAAATAAGATTTTCCTTCATCTTCTGCTACAGTGAACACACACACACACACATATGTATATATTTAAATGTCAAAGCTGCATTTCATCTGCAAATAGTAACATCTTGTATGTATTTGCAGAAATAGCTGTATTAAAGCTATTTTTTTCCATGAACCTTGTTTAGGAGCATGGCAGCCTTTGCTGGGATGTGTGATGGAGGATCTACAGAAGATGGATGCCTGGCTGCCTCTCGTGATGACACTACACTTAATGCACTAAACACTGTAAGTCAAATTTAGCACGGTTTTAAACCTTATGTATGGATCTGTTTTTTTACAAATGATGAAAAGTACAATACTTAACGCTAAACAAAGTGCCTATTTTTTGTGTTACAAATGGAGTGGATGCATGTCCTTCATTATGTAAGGCAGAAATCATATTAATTTGTCTGATGTCTCTATAATGTGTTTAAGAACCTGCGTCTCTCGTTTCATTAGTGATTCATTGAAAAATGTATTTCTCTGTTTCTCTGAAGTTAATGATTTACACACCAGGAAGGACCAGTAGAAAGGTTGAAACGTTATTTGTTTTCTTGTTATAGAAATCCAGTGAAAACTTATCAGTAGCAGCACAAGGCTTCATATAAATCAAAAGAGACAGGCATCTCAAACAATGTTTTATTTATGCATTAAAACCTTCCTGTAGCCTGCAGAATGATTTACTGTTAATTGTACTAGATGACTTTGAAGGATGAAAAATAAGATGTCTGCGATGGTTTCTTGTGTACAATAACAAGCACCTACAAATGAGTATCTGCTTAATAACATTCATAAATTGAATCTGGTGTCCCATGTTATATTAGCTATTATGGCTTGTAAATGTAATTTATTTTGAATGACTCCTTGTCTGTGAAAAATATGGGATTTGAATAAGACACAAATTGTCACATCCAAATGTGCTTCCTCTATTTTTGAATACAAAATTAAAACATTACAAAACATGATTTTATTTTAGTTATATCTGTCTTGGAAATTAACTCCATGTTTGAACCATAACATTATAAATTAACAAATTCATTTAGATTAAATTGCATTCTTCAAATACATAGAAAAAAATATAGAAATAAAATATCCTATACCGTTTAAAACATCTCTTCTGGACTAAAATTTCTTTCACATTTTATGTATAATTGGATGTTTTGTACAGTACTTTTATAAGGGAGATACTGATTGAAAAATAGATCTAGATTTAACGTAGAGTAACTTTTTAGTGATTTGCTGATAGACAGGCTTGCAGGGTGGAGGAGAATTTCACAAAGATTTGGAATATAAATGATTTGGTTTAATATAATGACATGCAGAGATGGTTCAAATATTCGTTCTGGGCAACTGTAACTTTTTAATGATTTCCAGTCATGTGAACCTGAGATGTATAAACACTGGGCAGTATTCTGAACCGTCTCAAATATCTGTCTCTTGCATTCACCTCCAAAGGAAACATGAGATATGATATGACATCAGGAAAGTGGGAAAAAAAAAGAGTAGGCTAATTCCATAAAATCACTAAGCCCTCTGTAATGCAATCGGCAGGCAGTTCTGTAAAATAAAAGTTTGATGTATCCTTTTAACAGGAATTCTTAGCATTTGTGAATTTATTATGTTAAAACTGTCACTGAAACTGACAAATGTGCTTCTGTAATAGAGGGTTAGGAACTTTTTAAATTGTCATGTTGTCATGCAAACAAATTGGTACACGCTTTTAGCTTTTGCCTGTCATTTTGAATTCTGTGCAAACGGTAAGTAAGCTTTGTTTCTGATACACTTTAAACATACAATGTACTTGGTGATGATGACTGTTAATTAATAATTAAATGTATTTAGTCAGGCCATTCCTCAGTAATTTCTTTTTTGTATCAGCTTTTAAATGGAACCACTCACTACACTTCTTATCTGCACTGCAGTCTTCTGTGTTTTGTAGCAATGAATTTAGGTAATTAATCTAGAGGCATACATGTACATTAATCAGTCATAAAAGTTACTTCTGTATTCTGCTTCTGTGTCTTCATAAACCAGAGAATAATACATACTTGTAGACTCTGAAGAGTTATGTTAAAACCTGCAAATTACTGTTCGCACTGAGTTTGTAATTCACTGTTAATCAATCCGTAAGTGCCATATAGTCCTCCTTCTTGTAATTGATCATCTGGGAATTACAAGGAAATTACTTTAGAAGAACACTGTGTTTATAGTGAACAAAATTGCTCGTGGATATGTTACTTAGAATGAGGTTTACTTCTGCAGACCTGAAAGATCTAACTGCATCATATGTCATAAAATCTATGATTTACTTCACTTTTACATTCCTTCACATTAGGTTTCTTTTTGAGCAATAACAGTCACTTCAACAGCAAAGTATTTTTGTAAGATTGATCTAATATGCCAAAGTTGTTTCTTTTGTAATTTATACTTACTGATAAAATGCACAGCACCGTACAGCATTACCAATCATTTATTCTGATAGTGTTAAAATGAAATAGAAGATCTGTTCAGCTAGTGGCCTAATTGTAATTACTTTCTCATGATGCCTCTGTGGTTTAGCTCTCGTGGCTGAAATGGAGGGACATTTGAGTCGGGGGAAGGTCACAGCGAGAGAGGGGCATTTAAATGAAGTTATAAATTACAATTGAAGAACAATATTTTGATGTGCGAGATGGGAGATGTCAGAAAGGCAAGATGTAATTCATAGGTTCATTATACCGCGGAGGTGGCTGACAGCTGAGCCATGCCAAAAGGAAAATGTATTTGCAGCATTGCACTGACAGAAAATGACTCCAGTAGGAATGAGAAGCCTTGCAGGAGAATTGTGTGGATATGCTAATGAGGTATTCCAATGGATACAGACTGCCTGCTGCATCATAATAAGGGTTTTTGGGGATTCAGTAAATACATTGAAAGAAAATTATATTTGCTCAAGTTGCACATGCATCTATTTATTTACTGTATTTTTTTTTACATTTATGTGAAAAACATGTTTTGTTGAAAAACACTTTCTGAACAAATAAATTAGTTTCGTATCTCAATACAAAAACAGAGATCTCTGAAGTTGTAACAGATGAAATGTTAACAACCACAGTTACATTTTGTAAAATTCAAATACCTGTTCAGATGTTTTCTTGTGGGGTTTTTTTTCTAACCATACCAGACTTGGGCAATGTTTGTTCACTGAAACGTGTGACGGTGGTTATGGATTTATTCACTTTATTTTTAATGTGATGATTAAGATCCCCTTTTTTTTGTTTTGTTTTGTTTTTAGCTACACGAGAGTAATTATGATGCAGGAAAGGCTCTGCAACGACTGGTTAAAAAACCTGTGCCCAAGCTTATTGAAAAATGCTGGACTGAAGAAGAAGTGGTAAGAAGTGGTTTCCTATTTTAATAACCTCTAAAACCAGTCCAGTAAGTGGTTAATCTTATCAAATTGCAGCTACTTTTAAGTTCAAGGCAGCTGCTTCCTGTTTACATGCTTCAGCCACACCTGGTACTAAAATCTCCACTGGCTGAGAAGATTGCTGGTGGTGATTTTATTTGTGCCAGTTTCAGTTTAAAAAATAAAATAAAAAATCAGAAAGTTAATGGTAAGTAGCATGTCTATTTTTCTCGCATTTAAAAAAAAAAGAACTTCCAAGCATATTTCAATGGGGAGGAGTCTTGCATACCTAGAACTAAAACCACGATTGGGCAATGTAAACAAACAGAACTGTCAACAAGGTTTTTAAAAAGGATCGTGCACAGAAGGCTAATCAATGGAAGAATGTAGTTAAGACTCAATAATATATTGGTGTAAATCTAAGATGATTGTTAAAGCACTGCAGCTTTTTATTTGTCCCATCTGCAAACTAGCCAAAACTTTAAAGGTGTCCAAATAATAACTTTGCCAAATTGGTTACTAAATTGTATGAAGCCCGAACCCACATTAACTAAAAAAAAATGGTACTGTACTAGGCTGTAGGAATAATTGCACTCTTTAAAGGATTATAAACTGCAGTCTGAGAACTACCTACATTTTTCACTGCTAAGTTTTTGATGACGTTGCAAAACCGTTAACACTTAAGTTTAAGCAGCAGTTTATCTTTTTATTATTTGATTAGGTTGCATATGTTTGACATATGGGCTATTTAATAACTGCAGCTAGCCCTCTTTTTGCAGAGCAACCAAAATAATAATAATAGTATTAATAATAAGGAGTTTATTAGCTTTTTAATTAAACATGATGGGCACATTTAAATAAAGTTGAGGCCCCAGGCAAAGCTTCAGCTAATCGAAACAGATTAAGTCACCCGTCCACACTCATATAGTTATTAATTCTGTTTGTTTATGCATGCTAGCTGAAGGCAAAGTTCACTGCTGAGCAGTATGGCTTATTGCGCTGGGATGTTGTTGCAGCACACTGCCAAGCTCTTTAATTAGCATTCAGATGGTTGAGTACTAGAGATGCTAATTGAATCCCCTTTAAAATACTGGATTTTACATCTTATCCCTAAAATAACAGCAAAACAGGAAATATATTTTTAAATTTAGTTTATTATAATTTTTTTTTTAAATAGTGTTAAGGTGGCATCTTTTGAAATTACATTTAATGTGGAGGTTTCATATTGTTTGTATTAATGTGTATTTTTGTTTGTTTTGTTTCATTTGTATTTTACAATTGGAATATAATATCTGTTAATGGATGCTTGAGATTAAAACAAATAGTTTAACTACGTAATTAATTTAGACTTTGATGTCAGTGGTGTAGGAGGGTGAAATATTGGATTGGAAAGCAGGGTCATTCTCTGTTCACATTCTCACAGCAACACTGTACTGGTTCTGTGAACTTTACAATCCGCTGTGTGGTACAGCTTTAAAAAGAAAAAACATTTGTGACTGTCTCAGGATTTGCTGGTGACCACAGAACCTCCGGGTATGTCTGCGAAAGCTACAAAGATTGAAATGGATTGCTGGCTGAAGTCTTGGGTGGTAGCGGTGTATAACATGGTCATACAAAAATATATATTTGACAAGTTTTACATTATTATTGTATCCCCCCCCCCCCCCCCCCCCCATTCCTTTTAAGCAGCAAAACTACCTTTTAAATTATATTTATTATTTTGAATTTATGTTCCGTTTTTAAATCTTTCTAATGGTGACAAGCTAATAATTCATAAGGAATAACAAATATAGAGGGACTGTGGCTGTTGGGTCAGTGCTTTTCTGTTGCTTTCAAGGGCATCGTGAAAAGGAGATATCTTTCTGCAGCTCTTTATCATCGTTCCTACATTTAAGACAAAGATGAACAGAGAGGCTTCAGAGATTACATTCCACCTCATGGTGGCCAGACGCTTAGCAGAACATGCATTCCTCAGCTGTGTCGTAGCAACAATGATGAAGTACTTGGTTTACTCAAGTTCCTTTTAATGAGAATACATTCCGTTGAGAAAAGTAGCAGTGTTTCCATTTGTATGCAAAACAAAAGTAACAGTCTTCCTGTTGAGTTGTATTAAACTATTTTAAAAAAATAAGTGTTCAAAAACATACTATTGATCAGTTTTAAAATTTACAGTAGTCTTCGTGTATCAGAACACCTACTAAGAGAACACTTCACCTAAGAGAACACCCTTGTGGTGAAACAGATTTTTCCCATTGTAAATACTCTGCCTAAAGGAACAAGAACTTTGCTTAAAAGAACACCTTTTTGGCACCGCTAGCGATTCGTTCACAAATGATATAGTGCTATTTTCTAACCTGTTCTCTAACCCGATAACATTATACATACATACGCACGCATGCACAAATGTTTATTTCAAAGTATTCCAAAGAGAAAAATGCTGGGGCATCCATTCTTGAAGTGGTATAGTGTATATTATCTTTCTCCCTGTCAGCAGGTGATGAATTGCAGCACCAAGCACTCAATAAATGGTTTGTTAGAATGGGATTGGCTAAGTGGCAGGGAATAGGCCACCCAGTGGTTGTAGGTGGGCGTGCAGTGCTTCGGTGAACATGCTCCCCAGTTACAAAGTTACAATTAAATATACTAAATTAGTCAAATGTGTCTGTTTTGTAACTTTCTACATTGTTTAGAATTGAATTTCATGCATGTTACACCAAGTGTTAAGTGGCAACCAAAAGTAGACCACTGTCTACATTTGGGATTATAAGCACACTGTTTTTCAGTGCTCTAAGCCTGCTTACTCTATGTTAAATTATTTTGTTTGTAAATATAGAATGTACTTTAAAATGTGTAATGCAAATATACCATTTCGATGGTCAGATCAGCATTCATTTGTTTAATCTTTAAACTGCAATGCATTTTAATGAGTTGGATTATACGGCTTTGTCTCCATTGTAAATAGGGAGATATTTACATTCAATTAGACCTGAAAAATGAACAAATTGTTCTGTTTATAGAGTTTAACTGAGCAAATAAAAAAGCAATGATTTAAGTGCTGTTTGCCTTTCTTTAGAATGCCTTAATCACAGTTTAGACTGTCAAGAATGTTCAATTCTCTAAGGGAGCTGTTAACTTATTTTTTTCCTTCTACTTCAAGATCCTAGACACTTCAGGAAGGCAACACGTACTAATAGACTGATCTAAGGAATCGGCGTGTATAGCTTTGGTTCGAATGCCTCCTCTGCCACTTGTTGCTCCCAGTCCTGTATAACAAGCAGGAGCGCAGAACCTTACTGAAAATGAGCTGTATTTCCGTAGAGTTCATAACTTCTCCATTAAATAGACTGACTTGCCTACAGGGGTGTGGTTTAAAGACAGGCTTTGACCTGCTTCAGTGCTGTGTTTGATGTTGGATTTGGGATACACTGAGCTCCAGAAATAATAATTATTTCCATCAGTTTTAAATTAAACCTAAAGCATATTTCTTAGAAACATGAAACAGTGGTGTAGTGTTTTCACCCATGCTATGGGTGGGGTAACCAAACCGTGAACTTGTTTTATTTGTGCGCCGGTCCCTGACATATATAAATATATGCTAGTCCTAGATCATGTTTCTGTTGTACTGTTTACTTTATCTCGTTTACAGTATCAAATTTCTGTTGCCATACACGACATGATCTCAGCCAGCCATACAGCTTTTAACAATTAACTATTGAGCAGGAAGTGTGTATGTATTACAATGCCCTTTTGATTTTGATTTCCCTCTTCTTTACAATTATGTAGTGTTAAGCACAGAGAAGCAGGGAAAAGTGCCAGGTCTCTGGAACAAATTCTGACAGAAAGAAGTCTGTTGTTTCAGCCGCCTGGCTATTTGTCAGCAGTTCTGAGACTTCCCTCTTGCACGGTCGCCTAGCAACAGAGGGCTGGAGCAATCAAACCATGGCCAGTGCAATTTAGAGAGCAGATTGGTGGATGATTTATTGGAAGGTCTGTGAGCATGGTGAGCCCAGGCAGCTGAAATGGAGCCTTAAAACAGGAGTCGACATGGAAAAAAAAAAAAGAGCAGCAGTTAGTGAGGCAGGCAGTGTAAATATTACTGAGTAAATAATTGGGGTGCAGCAGTTAGGAGCAAAATAAATGCTGTGGGTGCAGGTGTAATTGATTTCATAATGCCCTCGACTTATGGAGATGGTGGTAATCATGTTGAAAAAGGATGTTCTACAAGCTTGTAAATGTTGTTTCAATCATGACTTTTTATACATGATTATAAATTGCTTTTTCATTCTGAAATTCAGCTGCATTTTTGGTTCAAATTGTTCACTGTCCAATGCGGTCCTCTAATACTGTCCATGTTAGTCTCACAAACCCATATTTAAAATGTAAATTATTTTTAATGGTAGTGCAGAAAGAAAAGGTTTATTTTTATTGATACATATGTAATATTAAATATTTAACATGAATATAAATGTAATGCTAGAAATCTAAACCAGATATTTAAATGAAGTGTAAATGCTGTGAATTGTGTTAAGCTTTCCTGTGTGCATAACACACACACTTACTTAAATCATTACTCTTGCTCTGTTTAATCTACACAGCTGTTTGCTCTCACTGTTACGCTAGTTTAAGTAGAATTGATTAAAATAATTGCTAGGTTTATATTTTCTCGTGACATTCTTCTGTGCTAGACTAAGGAAATACTGAATAAATTGCATTTATATGTAATGACAGTCTTCCTCTTAACTCTTTTTGTAATGTCTTGATGGCTGTGGACACTGCACCAAAAACCGACACCAACACGTGTTGGGTACAGCTGGCACAGCAGGGTTAGTGCCAGTGGGTACTGTGCGCCTCATTACAAACAAGGTCCCTTATTCTTCTAACATGGAGTAAAGTGCGGCAGAGGTTGAGAGTTAATGCTGTGGGCTTCTTTTCACCCCTGCACAGTGTGGTTTAGTTTCTATATTGATGTCATTAACAGCTTTCTACCTGTCAACAGGCAGTTTGTCAGAACAAGCTTAGCAGTGCAGTTGAGATGATTGAATTGTGAGCCCTATTGGGTCATGTGTTTAGACTGGAGGGCACATGTGTGGGGAAACGGGCACAATTGACAGGAGACTAAGATGCTTGGAAGCATAGAAAGAAGTGATTAGATCAAGATTAGGGATATTATTGGCAGCAGTGTGGCGTAGTGGTTAGGGTTCTGGACTCTTGACCGGAGGGTCGTGAGTTCAGTCCCAGGTGGGGGACACTGCTGCTGTACCATTGAGCAAGGTACTTTACCTAGATTGCTCCAGTAAAAACTAAACTGTATAAATGGGTAATTATATGTAAAAAAAAAAAATAATAATTAAAAAAAAAAAAAAATGTAATTGTATGTAAAAATAATGTGATATCTTGTAAGTCGCCCTGGGAAAGGGCGACTTACTTAAATAAAAAATAATAATAATGTTAATTTATTTAAACTTTAACATATTAGTAATCTTCTGTAACCAGAAACATTCTTAGTGACGTTATAACATAAATATACTACAACATTGTGTACAATTACGCCGTGAACATCATCCTGCTGTATAAAATGCATATTTAATATGCAAAATTGTAAACGTTTGACACTTGGAAAAATGTTTAAGCTGTAAACTATCGACAACCCTAATCAAGATGTGCTTGTGATGCACAGATTTCCATATCTGGTATTTGTGGAAGGTGGTGAACAACAATCTTATTAACAATGTTAATAAAAAAATAATAATAAACCTTGTAAAAAAACACCCCCTGCTGGAAATCACTGAGATCTGCTCTTTACATTTTAATGCACAGATTGCTTGTATAAATGTGTTGTGAGAAATGAAATCCAACATCAAAGAAAATTGCCTTTTTTTAAATAAATGAATTAAGTGCATATTTACACAAATTAAATTCTAGCTTAATTTTAAATGCTAGAACATTTTAATTTCTTTGGGCAGATATAATTTGTTTTATTATGTTTATTACTTTCTCTTGGATGGTCAAGAAACCAGCTTAAGAAGACAGCAATGTATTGCTTTTTCGCTGAGGACATTGTATGGTTATCATGCCTCATCAGATAGCGTTTACTGAATCAATAAATGTGAATCACATTCAGTCAGTTACAGATACCATCCCCTCCCCCTTGAAGTACCTGAATTGAAATACAAAAAAAAACAGTGAAATATAAAATATATTTTAAAATGCAATACAAATAAATACAATCGGTTAAAATCATAACCATTGCTTTAATTATGAAACAGTCGTTTGAAAGGATCACATATTTTTAGTCTAGCAGTATCAAAGGAGCAAATGTACATACATATTTACACAAACATGAACCAAAAAACCTGTTAGTTTAGCTATAGAATTCAGTGGAGAAGATACATGGATATTGCCCAGGAATAGAGTAATATATTGATGTCCCTTTCTGTTGTTGCAAGTGAAAGGTAAAGCCATAGATACTGATCCATGCCTGGTTTTGCTTCATGCCCAGACCCACTGACTGTAGCTAAAACCCTCTAACCTGAATATTCCTGTCTCTCCTGCCTGCATGTAGGAAGATAGCGCTCACTCTCTAGCGCAGTATATTTAATGAAACATCTATTTAATCAGGTTAGATGAAAAGGGACTTGAGAGTATTAAAGGACACATCTTTGAATTGTCTTTTAAAACACCATGATCTGTGATGAAAACCAGTGATCCATGCCATGTTTTATATCTTACCAGAGACCAGAGGCTCTCTTGCAGAAAGATCACATGTAAAGCCTTCCCCTTTGTAATGTAAGAGCAGAGAGTGACAAGCTATTTCTTGCTTGTAAAAGCTGCCCACCCTCAGAGACTTTGTGGATGGTACCTTTTAATTTTATTTACCTGTGGCTGGACAGACCAAGGTCTTTCTTCATTTTTCTTGTCTGTGTTGGATTTACTGGTTAAAGCTTGACTGGGATTATCGAAGACTGAGCAAGCCCCTGAAACAAGAAAGTAAAAGCTGTTGGTTGTCTGAATGTTATGTGCCTTCATTTTTATTGCTTTGAGTGTCGGTGGCTCTTAAAGGAACATAACTCTTATATTTCCATTTTAATTTTAAATTATTTGAAAGTGTTTCTTGCATTAGGGTCTTTATGTGGATTGTTTTTATTGTAGTATTTAGTTTTTTTTCTACATTCGGTCTGAAATGATAGTTCATGTTTGTTTTGGATTTTGCTTTAGTGTTAGTTTCCCATTCTGCTTTCTTTTCAGATGTGGATTTTAAAAATATTTTTATCATGCTATCTCTGCTTCATTTTCTAGCTTAGATGTAAATGCTGTTTGTTTAGAGTTGGCATGTATTTGATCACAATAAAGAAAAGTGTTATTTGTGCAGTATTTAAAAGTTATTTTGGCTTTTAAAAGTTAATTCATATTTTTGCATGTATTGGAAATCTTTTTGGGTTTTGGGATTTGTAAGTCATTAAAAAATGACTCTAAAATGTAACTTCAGTGTTATTTATTATCAATTTAAAAATCGGTTTCCTGCTTTTGTAATTCTGATACAGAACTGGATTTAAAGCCAGAGATTGCATGATTAAGATCAAAACATGACAGAGACCTCAAACACATTAGAGAAACAATTTAGTGGCTTTTTAAAACTTTTTGTTTTGTGTTGATCTGTGATTTTCTGTTATTTTAAAAACAGAAACGGTTCATAAAAGGGCTGAGACAATACGGCAAGAACTTCTTCAGGATCCGAAAGGAGCTTCTACCCAGCAAGGAGACTGTAAGTCGAGATTTGCGTTTTTATAATTTTTTTTATATATATATATATATATATATATATATATATATAATGCATGTTTTTTTTGTTTTTTGTTTTTTTTTGTTCTGGTTGGTTTCTTTTACTTTTTTACCTCTTGTTACTCTATCTTTAATATCTGCTTGGGGTAAAATACAGGACAGATTTCTTCAGTACTGCAACAATGCATGCGATTTGATTTCTCTTCAAAAAGCAACGGCTTTTAGACTTAAAACGTATTTCATTTTTTTCATTAGTTATGGCTCCCTGTTTGTGCTAGAAACTTCTTGCTAGTGCCAATTAACTGGTGGGGAGAGAATCTCTTTACATATCCAGTGGGGGATTTTTTAGAATCTACTTTAACAAGCAGTAATGTAATACTAATTATTCTAATTATCAGTCTAATCTTTGTATTTTTATAGACAAAGGGACTTCAATATGAAAGCATTTACAGTTGCTATATATCATTTACTGCTCAGCTGGTTTATTTGAAACGTATAGGAAAAAAATCTGCAGACAATTTGAAATTATTAAATGTCAATGAGAATGCAAGTGCTGTAGGCTTCCAATCTCTGCAGACTTGCGGTGTTGCAGCCAAGACTAATTTACAAGTAACCTTTGACCAGGAACAGATTGTTTAGGTTTCTGTTTCCTTTGCTTGGTCTCAGAACCCCCCAATGTTTACTGAATCTTCTCTGTGACCGACTCTCCTGAGTTCTGCCTATCAGACACACTGTCTGTACTCTTTAACAGAGTAGGCCAACTAATCGTTCACAGTTTGTGGTGGTTGTAAAGAGGGAAGAGGTCAAAGGTTGACACCGGTTGTTTATAGAGAGAATAAAAAGAGGAAGCAAACAAGAAGTTTGATTTAAAGTCACTGATTCTCCAAGCAGTGTACCTGCTGGTGGTTAATAATTTGTACAACAGCATTAGCTTTTACTGAAGTCAACGTCACATATCATGACACCTTGCAAATGTCAGGTATTGCCTCAGCCAGTTATTATTCCACATGCAGATGTACTCTTAAGCCTGACTTTAAAGGTGGTATCAATTAAAATACTAGTCTTGGTTGTCCAGTCTAAAATATATTACACAATGTTTTATTATTTTTTTTACTAGCATTAATATCCTGCACAGTGGTCATTGATTTGACTCAGGACACCGAACTGTGCTCCACAGTCAGTTCTGACCACTACATCAGACTAATGCTTCAATTTTATCCAGATTGATGTTTATATGGGGTGTCTTCGCTGGACTACTTCAAGCTGTTTTTATTATTTTTTTTTTTGTGATGTAAAAATTACATCATCCTTTTTTTAATGTTTATTTATATCAATGACGGTCTGAAACCATGTTGTTTAACCTTCTGAAAATACACGACAGCAACCAGCAGTCTTTTTTTTTTTTTTTAAAGGTTGAAATACCCTCTGTCTTAAAGTGGAGGAATTCTCATCTCCGGTTTAGCCTGCAATCAATAGTAAAATCTTGTAATCAACACCCATCTGCTAAAATGGACTCCCTTGAGTTTTACCCTTTAATTAAATGACAGTAAAGCTTGTTTCTATCCTACCCCCTTCTTCACTTCGGAAAATCTTTTTCTGAGTTGAACAACCATGTCTATTAAAATATCAAAATGTAATGATTTAATCTTTTTCTGTTTCTGGGGTGCAGTGCATGGTAATTTTATTTTCATCATCACCATACTCCATAGATATATATGCTGCCTCAATAGGAATACACATGACTAAAATAGTTAGGAGCGGATTACATGAAAATGAAGTACTGTTTAATGTATTCCCTACAACCCCTGGATAATATCTCTATACTAAAGTGTTTTCGAATTTGTCGATAGGTTGGGATAGTGTTTCATGCAGAGTGCATCCCAGCATAAAAGTAATTTGCATCTTGGCATCTGTGAGAAGAAGTGTGAGCACTCTGTTTTATTTAATTAAGAGAATGAATCCTGAAACCCAGGATAAACACACTCTCTAGCTCATTGATGCCTAATCAAGTCTTATATAATCCGCAACATTGACTTCCAAAGCAGGTCTGTTTCGCTTTGAAAGTAATGTGTTGTAATAACCAATTTAAACAGTGTTCCAATGAACATTGATTTTAATGCCTGAATGCTGTCTCGTTCTGTTACTTCTGATTTTACACAAGTCGATACACAAAGTGCTGAGATTAACAAGATGCTCAATAATATCTGTATTTACGTATGTTTATGGCCTTTTCTGTACTCTTCAGAAGCTCAGAATGATGGCTAGAGGGACACCCTTTTCTTTATCTGGAACTCTCAATACAGCGTTACTGGTTAGACAGAGTTGGTTTATGCAAAACTGGACCCCTTTTATTCTAATACAGATTGGATTGAAATGAGTACCATCCAATAATTTTGAACCCATTAGTGTTTTGAAACGACATGCCTCCTAATATACAACTAAAATGTGTTAATTATCCCCCAGACGTTTGTTAAAGTAAGTTTATTGTGACCTTATTTTGCAGTCGTTATCAATGATTTTAGGACAATATAAAATGTTTGTAGTGAAAATAGACATGCCTGTTTTTTAGAAATGATAATAAATATGAACTGTTTAACACTGAAGATGGGTAGCAGGTGCATGCCTTATTCCAAGGTTACAATGTTATTGCATAAAGCATCTTCTTTAATCCTAAAGGGTTATGTCTTTAGGACTCGTGTTCATTTATTTATTTTTTTCTTTTAACTATTACTAAACAGCATTTTGAATTGTTGCAGCATGTTACAACATATCAGCAAAACCATTGTTCTGGCTTGCTTATTTTTTTATCTTTTGTGTTTTCCTTTGTCACCTTTTTTTGCAGTAGCAAGCAGGCTTCTTATTTTAAAGTTGTATTTACAGTCTTTATATATATATATATATATATATATATATATATATATATAAAATATTGTATTTTAACCCTTTGCATACAGGCCATTTATAATTTCAAACAAATTAGATCAGAGATGTAATTGTATACAATCAAGTGAAAAGTTTGTGTTTTTTTTCAAAGTTTTGTTTGTTTTCAGAAAGATAGAATGTAACAGAGACATTGATATATCTATATAGTGTAACGCAGTTAGTCAGGTTCAGTAAGCCAAGAGCGATATTTAATTTATTATTTTTAGCAAAGTTTAGGGGGTTTTTTTCTGCCAGGATTCAGTTATCGCAACTACAAAGCTTACTTTAAATCATACTAAATCTCCTAAACTGTTCATAGCTGTAGTGAAATAACCATAGGAGAAAACACATTTCACTGATGCCTCTAGCCAGTAGAGTTTTTTTTTTTTTTGTGGTTCTGCATTTCAGTATCTATGGTTTTGATTACTGTATACCATGGCTTCAAAGTGCATGCATTACCGGAGAGCATTCTAAGTCTCTCTGCATAACCAAGAATGCTTACCAACCGAAAGAAAGAAGCTTTTTTTTCAGAATATGTTGATGGGATGACAGAAGGAGAAGATGTCTCTGATCACAAACTTCTTCACACTGATACCAGTAAAGAATCTGAAGTAGATGAGCCTGCGCACCCATCAAAAATGTTGTGTAAAATCAAAAACATACATACTTATTCTGATTTTTGTTCCTGAGGGTTGTGGCTACCACTGGTAATTTTACAATGTAAGTAATATATCACTATAAATTATAGTTATGAAGACATGTCTAAAGATTTTTTTTTTTTTTTGAGGGGAAACATTTTACATTCAAACTAGGTAACTGTAGGGTATACTTCATCATGGAGTGAAACATTATTTTCTTACTCTTCAGACCCTCAGTGTTTTAGAAAGGTAAAACACTGTATACTTTAGGTGGATATTTGCACAGATACAAGTCCTAAAGTTAAATCATGTCAGTCAGGCCTCCAAAAGGGTAGAATTTTCAGTCTGCAAAGGGTTAAACGCACAGCGGAATTCACTGAAGTTTGCTACGGCAGCATAAAAGAATGTGATGCAGCGAGTTCAACTTCAGTGCAAGCCTTTGATTAACTGGCGTTCGTTTATGTGGCCAAATGTAAAAGGAGCAGTGCTCTTTTAGAAGATGGGTTGGGATATACCAGCAGACATATGCTGTCATCCATAGATGGCACGGCTGAAAGTTTGTTGAAGTGTGGCAACTACACTGTGTCAACCTACAGACCTCCCTTTTAAAAGGGCTAGCTGTTTGACTGATTCTCTATTCTTAATGTGGAAGCCTAAGCCCTCTTTTGTGCTAAGTCTTGTGTGATGCAAACAGATGCCTGCTGATCATTCAGAGCAAGAGTGAAAATGAAAGGACTGTGCACATTTATTATTGGGTCACCTGTACCCTGTTTTGAACCAGCCATTGTAAAACAGCGTATGAAGAATATTTAGCAGTAAATTAGGCCTTTTTGCATTTCATTTGCTTGCTTAATGCAGTTTTTGTGTTGTGTTTTTAAAATACTTTTGGTTGATTTATTATTTTTATTTTTATTTTGTTTATTGATTAGAGATTATATTCAGAGTTTTTTTAGTTTGTTTGAATTACTGTGTACTGTAGTTGACTAGTTTAACTGCAAGTGGGTGATTATTATATAAACAGAAAATCTTCATAAAATAATAATGTAGAAAAAGACAGGAGCCTCAGCTTGCAACAGGAATCCAAGAAAAGCAAATTATATTGTAACGTTGCCATTCCCAGTTTAATTTACTGAGAAATGTCAACGTTGCTGCCGAAAGACAGTAAACTTGGGGAGTTCTGCCAACATTCACTCTAATATCCAAAATATCAGTACTATCAATCATATGAATGTTTATACAGCAGTTTTGTTTTCCAGATTACATACGTTTATTAAAATGTTTTTCCGCTAGTGCGGTGTTTCATTGTATTTGAGTTAACATTGTGGTGGATGACATTAAGAGATTTGCTTGTGGATACATAAGTAATGCTAGGGATTTTTTTTTTTTTTTAGTTTTATTTACATATTTTAATATAAAGGTTAATAACCAGAGTTACTTATTTCAGTGTTTCTGGAGCTCTCACACAGCAGTTAACTTAAGATGCTTATAGCCTGTTTTTAATGTAACTTTTAGTATATGAAATTCTATTAATTTGTTGAAATAATTGTCTCTTAAATGCTGTAACAAATTAGATGTATTTCTCTCCAAAAAAAAAAGAAAACTAAACTGAATTAGTTTTAAGGTCAAAGAACTAATGCACTTTTTGTTCAGAACGTTTCTCTCTTACAATTAAGTTCACGTCTTGTGACAGTGAAGGATAAATTAATTTTGTATAGCAAATGGAAAAACTGCCCTTTTTTAAACACAAGAAAAACTTTAGACGTAATGAAAAGTCGTCTTTCTCTTCCAGCTAAAAAGCCCTCCCTTTTGTTTAAGATTGAACTTGCTTTGTGCCGAAAGCTTGATCTCTGAGCAAGTGCTAGTGTGTACCCCCAAGGAGCGGTTTATTTATTTTCCGAACATCACCCTTCTGTCTTTGTGGGTTCAGAAATCTTAAAGGATCTACTCGGCTGCTCGAATTGAAGAGAACAGTTGTGTGTTAATAAAAATCACGATCCTGCTGTATATAAAAAAAGAACAAATCCTGACGCTTTCCACATGCCGAGTTCTTGACCTCTTTAAAAGCTGACCTCGCATAAATGTGGTTTGTACTGCAAGATGCCCTGGGTTTAGTCCTTGATACCTCTATTGTGATAATTTTCAAAAGAGGGAAAGAAAATCCTGGGCTTGTGGCCAGTGTGTAGGATGTGATACAGTGAAACATTACTGACGCCCTTTGTTATTTTTTAGGCCCTGATTAGCTTTTTTTTTTTTTTTTTTGGCTTTCAGGGGCACCTAGCCAAGTTGAAGCTCCTGCTGATGTATAAACAGCCGTGGCCTGACTTAAAAAGAAAAAAAAAAAAAAAAAGTGCACTTTATTCTGTTCTGTTGTTAACCATCAAGTGCTGCCTCCATTTTGTTTCAGCACAGCATCTGTTTGAAATGGCCATGCTCGTGCCTATAGAAATTAAATAAAATGAAAGATTTGGGACCTAACTTTGTATGTTCTAGATTTGGGTAGCTTTTTTTTACTCTTGTTGAATAGTGTAGAAAAAGCAAGTGTTACTGAGGAACATATCTACACCCCATTAGTCATCTCTTGAATTCTTATGCGACATGCAGTTGGCACTTCTTTCTTTGAATTAGTTGCAAGTACAAAAAACATAACTAAACTGCATATGAAAGGCACTTACAATGTGTAGGCAGGTAAAGGCAATTTATTACACTGCAGAAGTCGAAGGCTTATCAGGTTTATTTCTATTGTGCTGTGGGTGGAAATAAATGTATTGTCCATTCACTTTTAACTGATTGAAATGACCTAATCAATGCTGAAAGCTTATTTTTTTAAACCAATAAATACACAAATAAGGAGCGACACAACTGACAGATCCTTGTGACCAACACAAAGCAGAACCTTGCTGATACTATTATATAGGCCTAGAATTGATACCTTTTTTTTTTTTTTTTTTAAACTTAGTCTGGTAGTCGTAGATTACATTTCAGTTTCAGGCTTTATTTTACTGTTCGGTCTTCAGCCAGGTCTTTAGGTTCAGTTTTGCTTTTTAAGGTCAGTGGTTTGCTACAATGATAGACTCTGCATTAAGTAAACTAACCTGACCTCTTGCAGCTATATTTACCCAAGTACATGTCTGGTTTCCATCTACTGTAGCATCAGCCACAATATTTCCTGTCAAATGTTTTGTACATTCCACTGAACTTCAGACAGATAGAGTAAGATGTGTCCTAAATTGAGCAATGGCGACATTCTTAATTTGGGAGGGGACTAAAAAGATGAGTGTCACTGAAACTATAAACTATACTGAAATTAACTATTTTTTCTTTCCAAGGTTAGGCAGATATTTAAGCTTTTTCAGGCTAAAATTGATCAACTGCATAGTAATCTTTTCCATGCATTAAATGTTTCCATTATACATGGGCTATACAGAAACTCACTATCCAAAGCTAACGGTATGGTAACTTTACCTTAACTTGTAAAATGCCTTAACTTAGTAAAGACCTATCTCAACGTACTAACAGTGCTGTGGGCAAATTTACAACCCTTTACAGATACAGGCTGGATTTTATTTTGATAATTGGTTTACAAAACTATGTATATTTAAGATATTTTTTACCGAGCATACTACTCATTTTTTAGTACACTAAAGAAAACAAAGTCCAGCATAGGTAGCTGTTAAAATTCAGTATCACCCACCTACAGTGAGCTAAATGACAAAACCGACAACACCCACCCTGGAAATTCTGTATCTCTGCATAGTGCAACAAGTGTAGAGCAGAAGCAAGTGTATTCTCAGGACATCTTTTTCTGCCTTAAGTTTTGCTAGCAAATTACCCTGCACCCGAATCTCAATTTTGTCATCTTTTTATTTATTCCTCATAAGGCCACAGCTGGGCAGGAAACTGGCTTGTTCATTTGATGCCAATGACACTGTCAAATTCCGAGGAGTAAATTACCCATTTTCAGCTTATGTTTAAATTACTTTATTTAAAAGCTGAAAGAAATGGTGTCAATGAGGAAAAACAGGAGTAAAATAAATGAATGTTAACCAGCCCTCCAAATGTGGTGTTGAATGTGCATTTGCTTCTGCTGGATACATCATTTATATGGATTGCATAATTCATATGTATGCACTAAAGAAAATATTAGATTTTTGTTTTTACAGAACTTCTTTGCCAGCAAGGTAAAATGCTTAAGGAAACTTGCTATTGTATTTATTTCTCTCTACACCTGCAGGAGCAGTACATATGGGTGTAAAAAAAAAAAAAAGGGAACACCGAGAAGTTGAACTGTTAAAATGGAAATTGAAGTTGCTGCCACACTGGTGTTAAATTGTGTTGGTAGGGTCAGTTGGTGTAGGCTGTAAAATTAGACAAATCACTAAGACTTCAGTTGCGAACACACATCCTTCCAGGCCTTGTAATTTTCCAGACAAAATGGCAGAGATGGTAAAAATGTTTTCACTATAACCTTGCCGCAGATGTGTGCCTGGTTCTGGCTTGACAAACGTCAAACAGAATTCACTGCTGGTGCTACGTCCTTTTAGCCAGAGCTCCTGTAGCTGGTGCCATTACAGATATTTTGTTTCGGGCATTAATTAAAACTACTAAAAGGGGGGCCCTGTGTACAGTGGTAGCAGCTGCTTCAGGTTGACAGAGAAGGCTGATTGTTTAGTTGTCGCCTCAGTCTGCGACAAGGACAGCTGCAGATGTTATGTTTCGGACATGCTTTTATGTTTCATAAAACTAAGACATCTGATGAATGGTAAATTGAAATGTGTCTGTGTGGGTGCAGGCACACGTCTTTGAGGAGCGGAGTATCGTACCTTTTTTCTTTTAATCTCAACAGCAGTTTAGACACTTGAAAGAAACCACGAGTAAACAACCTCTGTTGTTGCCCACAAACAAAAAGCATGCATTTGTGTGCAAAGACTGCATTTAAGAGCAATCATGAGTTTGAAACTTTAAAAAGAAAGTGCTTTAATTTCCTGACGCGTCACTTTTAATGTGGTTTTAAAATCCTTAATTAGGCTTTGCTATTTTTCTAGGTTTCATGTTTTTTAACAATCTTATGAAATTGAACTCATTTTGAGAAGTGAAATGTATTTGAAACTGTGGATATATAGGATTTAAAAATGTAATGCTTTTTTTGTGTGAAGATTAAGAACAGTTTTATAAAACCTTAGCTATTTAAATAGTCAACCTCCAAAAGCTGAGTTGTGTGAGAAATGTTTTTTTAATTGAGAAGTTTCTGCACTAGTCTGTGCACAAAGTTTGCAAAACATTTCAGCATTGTGTTTCTCTATTTCAAAAAAAAAAAAAACTTTATCTGGTTTGTGTTATGTTTTTCTCAACCACATTTACCACACATCTCTTGGCCACAATTCAATTCTTTTAAATCTTCTGAAACAACAATGCCTTCCAAACCTCCTGTTTACCCCACATCTTACCTTTTAAATAATACCATAACATTTGGAAAAAAGTTTGTGTCCTGTGTTTCATCAGAGACTAGATAAACTGGTTTGTTACTGAGGTGGGCCTAATGGATGGATACTGAACTATCCAGATTTAATTGCATTAGCTTATAACCATGCTGGCACACAACTGATGTTATCGGATCTGTTGCCAGTGCTATCTTTAAGCCAGCCAGGATTTTTTTAAACAAGAAATAAATGTATCCAACATTGGATAGCATTTTTATTATTATTTTTCTTTGCATGATAAAAATATATATTTTTTTTCTTTCTTTTAACTTGCTGTAGTTTGTTCTGCATAGCTGGCCGCTTCAGTTCAGCTCCAGTGATTTAATTTGAGGAAGCAGCTGGTTGAGTCTGTAGGTGTGGTTGGTAATACAAACAGTAATGTTGCGATACAGTAAGCACTCAGCCATTTCCTGGATTAAAAAAAAAAAAAAAAAGGTCAACTGTTTAAACTTGGCCACCAATCAGTATCAAACAAAACCCTTAAACTACTGAATGTCTCTGAAAAATATATTTCTCCTTTTGTCATCTGCTTTGTTATAGAACCCCCTGCAGTGTTTACATGAAGCACGTTTCTATATCTTTGCTGTATCCTGTGTTGTCCATATGGCAGCATTTCTTTTTTTTTTTTTTTTAATAAACATACTCCTGATAGTTTTGATATATATATTTTTTTATTCACACATCAGGGTCAACTTTCTTATCAGCTTGTACTCTGGAACATTCACCAAGTTAAATATTTATTCTTCTGAACACCATAGTGTACCCAGTTCATGCTCCCACCCGCAACAATGCTGGCGCTCTGATTGGAATGAGTGCTGTATTGTGGGAACAGTAAACCAGCAGGAGGGAGCGTGATCGGGATACACTGTAATCCTTAAAATGCTTTTGTTTTTTCTCCTGGCGAGTAAATGTTGAGAAATGTATTGCCCTGTTGATTTATTAAAAATGTCGAGAGTCTGCAATATGGTTTTAAAAAAAAAATACTGACAACACAGAACACAGCAAAGGTAACAGTGCGTTTCTTTTAAACTTTGCAGGGTGTTCTGTAGTATTTTGAGTGACATAAAAGCATTGTTCTTGAGACACCTTTAATCGGATGGAGATAGAGAAGGGCATGTCTTAAATTATAAGAGCATTATACTTTTAGCATCAATAATATTAGTGTATGTAAAGAATTTTAACTAGGGGTGTAAATAAAACTCCATAACGACCTTCTGGTTCACAGAAACTACAACTGCAGTGGCTTGATGGTGGAAAATGGAGGACAGAAATCTGTGAACAGTAACCAGGCTCATATTTTGGGTTATTTTTTGCTTTCGGGTGTCTGGTCCTGCAAGGCCCACGCTGGTTTCTTGCAAGACTTCTTGAATATGACAACTTTGGAGCGGCTTTCTTTTTTCAAGTGCTGAAGAAGTGTCAGATAACTTTCAAGAATGATCTGTCGCCAGCAGGGAAACTTAAGTTGTGATGCAAAGACATGTGTCTTGAATGTAGTAGAACAACATCTCTCAGTAACACATCTGTAAGGAAAACAAAAACCATCTGTTCCATTTGAACTCTGGAGTAGAGATAAGTCTATAAATATATTACAAAATGTTAGCACTGATCACCAACAGGGGTTTTAATGGAAGGGACTTTTCAGGGGTACTTCAGGAAATGAAAATGATGAGAAACTGAAATATTGTCTTTTAATACCACAATGAGTGGGGAAGAGAAGTAAAACAGGAGCTTCAGTTGCCTGCCGGGCAATTCCCCAAGTTTCACTGGTGGTGATACACTGTTTCAAGTGGCATGGATTACTTGGGAAATCAATTTAGTCATATAATGTAAGTACCTGCAGACTCATCCACTTTCCAGATCTATAGCACAGCTTAGTGTTCACAGCACATAGTCTTCTCTCTACCGTCCCTGAAAAGATTAAGCTTTAAGCTAACACTATTTTGGATAAAAAAAAAAAAAAAATTAAAAAAAAGGTGAACAAATAAACCACAAGTCACTGGAAGTCGAATGGAATGCTGCCATTTAGTTATTTTTGTTTAAAGACACAACATACAGTATCTGACCTTTAATCTGTATTGAAGTACAGGTAAATATTTAGAGTTAGTTTAGCCTCATTTTAGGTGCTGCTTGACAGAAAATGTCTTGCAGTGATATTTTTATTGAAGAAAGGGGACTTTAATTACTCCTTTTATATATTTTAACCCCTCCTTCCCTGCCATGCTTCCAGTTTGTTCAAATTATGTTTTATATTTATAAAATAATACTACTTTTCACCTAACCACTGTATCAGAAGGCAATCTAAATATTTATTGGCTACAATGTTGTATGTTTCATTTTTTATTCTCTGTGTACATGTACAAAATATAAAACATGGGTATTTTGAATGCTGATCTATTTTTTTTTTTTTTTTTTTTTTTAAGCCTTGAAAACTAATGTGCAGCTAGGAAATAAAAATAACAGGCACTACAACTGCAGTGGCTTGATGGTTTAAAACCTTTATTTCCTAACAGCCATTACATGCCTCCCAGACAGATTTTTTTTTTCCCCCGTAACTATCCTTTTTCCATTGCTCGAAAATGGATTTTCTGCAAGCTGCTGTCATTCAATTATCACCTCAGGAAATTCAGCAACATAACAGATGATCCCCCACCTAAAACACTTCAGCAGCATTATACTCCCAATCTTTCATCTCTGTTTTTTCTTACTACCATCAGTGAATATAACATTGCCGATGTATATTTTACGGGGTAACCCTGACGCCTGTCATTTTGATGCTGTGCAGAGATGATAGGATTGTGCATGTAATGAAGGGCAGATAAATAGAAAAATGTTTACCATATGGAAAGTGGCAGTAATTGCTTTTTTCCCCTGAGCAAAGCCACACAACCCAGATTATTTAAATGTTTTTCAACATTAAAAAGTCTGCATTGTTGTGTTATCAACTGTTTTAGTAAAGAATGGGGATACTGAGAAATTAGGAGGAGAATTATACTGAACATGACTGCCGGAAAGATAATCTGTCTTGTCTTGAGCTACTGGGGAAAGATGCTTTCTGCTGTGAGCAGTTATTAGCTGGTGAGTGGGCCAAGATGAAAGTTTTTGTAGATTCTTCAATTAGATTTCACATTGGCATGCCAACAGTTCATGCCCTTACGCCTGATGGTTCCAAATTTATACCTGTAGCTGCGTATTGCCCCAGATGGCTATGAATAAAAAATTAAAAAAATGGCCTGTTCACCAATTAAGGACTATTTTTAATTTTGTATCTGTGTCTAAAGAAAATTAAAAACACAAATAGAAATAATACAAAATAAAATCTCTATCTGGCTGTACCCACGGCTACAATGGAAGGTAAGAATATGCCTGATTTTGGTGTAAGCAGGTGTGTGTAGCAGTAGAAGCGAGTCAGACATCCATTTTATTGTTGCTTTTCTAAGATTTACAGTGAGAATATTTAAAATGTTTATTAACATTATCTTCCAGATGGTTTAGGCAAACTACATGAACAAATGGTGGTCTTGACCCCAACAGATAATGTGTTTGTTATTGTTGCAGGTATGATTAGTGTTTGGTTGAAGTAATGGAAAGACACAGACTAATGAATGGCCTTCCACTGTTAATGTGCATTGCAACTCTGTATAGAACCCAATGTTGTGCTGAAATGAAGCCAAAGCCTGTTAACATGTCCCTATAGTTTAGACATCCATAAATAACATTCGTGGGTTTGTGATGGACCTGTGTCTTGGGTAAAGTATGAAGGGTATAATGAGGTCTGGACGTTCTCATAGACCTGTTTTTCCACTCTGGTTTGTAAATCACACTAGTAGTGTGATCATGTTGGGGAATAACATTATATGAACTCACATGCAGTACACAGGACTGACAACTGTTCTCTGAGGGTGATGCTTGCTTCAGGTAGACACCCAGAGTATCCACAGATGCTCGGCCTGGCATTTGAGCATCAGCAAAGGGTTGGGGTTAGTTACTAAATTAACTCTGGCTTTAGCATATTAGTCAACAAAAGTTGTCTTTTGTATGCTTTAAAAGTCTGTTTATGCTTTGAATAAACAGTAAATAAGTGATATTGTGAACATGTTGCTCTCAATGGGAGCAGGGGCTATTTTCAGTACTCAAATGTATTTGTGAATAATTTAGAGTTGCATTAATATGCATATGATTAAGGGCCAACTGAGTTGCACAGTTTGCTTTCAAAGTTAATATTAATGAATTATAAGTTTGTGAGCAGACTAGATTAATCCTGTGGTAAGATGACTAGATTTCTGCTTGGACCGCAGCCAGAGGAAATGGTTACACATGTAGTCTGGTTATCTGTCGTGGCTCCTTAGGCAACTGTCTGTTTTAATATGTTAATAATTTCGATTGGTCTTTTTTTCAATGATAGACCCTGCTTTATAGTGGTTAACTTGAAAACCATTAAGAATTTTAACAAGAGGGTAAAGTGCTGATTTAAAAATAAATAAATAAAAATAAGTCATATTTGGAATATGATAAAGATTGGTATTGATTCATGAAGTACAGTCTGTGCTGCTTTATCAGGATGCCTTGGTAATAAGTAGCTGTCCTAAATAAATGAGAGGCATTTGAGAGGACCTTAGTCACACTTGTATTCATAATTTATGACGTGCATAAGAGAGGAAGTATTTTTTATTTTTTTTTCTAAATGAAAAGAATGATGAAAGCACATCACATTATAAATAAATGTTAAATGCATCATTTGAAATACGAGTCAGTTGTTGTTTTTTTATTCATAAACAAAATGAATCGTGTATTATTCTGCGGCCACGCCTGTTGAACGAGGTACTGTATAGGAAAGGATCGCCATAAAAAAATAAACATCTTGGAAAGAAATCATGCAAAAATTGAATTTGTAATAGACAAATAATTGCCACATTTTCCCCAAGAAAAATGTGTAATCGTTGTTATTTCTAATTGGAGACATAAAACATGAGTCAAGAGAGTTCTGTTTTGGGTTCAGCAGCAGCCCGAGAAATTGAAACTCAACAGCCATGATGACAACTTGCAGATGACAGGTGAGGCAAAAACCACTGGATAACGCAATTTGTGCAAGTCACAGTGTAATCACTTAATCGCTGCACTGTGTGAACCTGTCTTGCTCTGAAAAGCGATCTCCGTTCGTCGTTTGAAAATACTGTATCCCAATTAAACATAAATAGAATTGGAAAGAACTGTCTCCCAGAGTCCTGTCCCATTTAAGCAGAAACCCTGATCACCAGTGTCCTGATTTAAGTGGTGCAAACCTATATTATGAGGTCTGTTGTCACCAGTGCTGTCAAATCCCTTTATTACAATAAGCCACATGATGTTAATCCTTGGTTTACCCAAGGCAAGACAAGCTTGGTACTAAACACACAAGTGCAGCTTGTACTGTGTGTTTAACATTTGAAATACATTGATAAAGGGTGGGAACTGAGCAGTAGCTACAATCTCTCCTTTAATGTTTGATTTGATATCTCCATTGTGCAGTTAATAACGCCTATGCCGGTCTTTTACTGTGTTCCTTTATAAAGCCTGTGATTGTTTAATCATAACACGGAAGGGCAAAAGATAGAAATCATTTAAAAGCAAAATAATGGCAACATGGGACAGCCCATTGTGTTGCTGAGACTTGACTAAAAAAAATCTTTATATAAACCTGCCCGAGGAGAACAAGCTGCATTGCTGATGAGATGGAGATTGAAGTGAAACCTGCTTGAAACTTGATCACATCTCCTCTACGTGCCCTTTATGTAATTCATAGCATTGTAATCTCTCTACCTTGCTCAGCAAGTAACCCACGGTTGGTTCCTTTCTCCGACCTGCTGACTTTGTCAGAACAAGAATTTTTCAAACACCTACGGTGTAGTTCTGCATTCAAATGTGTGTGAATGAAAATGTAAAAAATAAAATGCCCACAATCTCAAAATCCCAAATGAAAATAAACACTGTTAATAAAACAATCTTAAGGATTTAAAACTATCAATAAACAACTTCACTATTTGTGTTGTATACATTAAAAAAAAAAGTGTACAGTATTTGCACTTGCTTCAAAATAGGGCCTGTTTGCTTTATTAATGGGCTTGCTGCAGTGTGAATATTTACTCCCAATGGTAGACATGTATGTAAACATGTCAGTTTATAATTAATTTACACTATGGACAGTAGCTTTTAAAAAGGAAAAAGGAAATGAAAGGCAGAGCTGCCAGAATCAATACACATTAAAGATACTGAGCCCATCAAGTCTTAGTTTACCTGATAGGACTCGGATCTTGTCAAACCAGACAAAATATATCCCCAATCCCTTATTAACTGTAAACTGTTAGACGCAAAGTGCTGAACAATTAATATTTGGCATCTGATGGATTGAAATCCATAATTACCCCCACTCAAGCCAATTCTGTTTTTATGCTTATTATTTTGAGTGCTAGCAGAAGTGGCAGTTAATTTGAGAGGGCTGCCTCGGTAAAGGACGTTGTGATCAACAATTGCATGTGTTAATGTTTCAGTATGGTATTGATTTCTTCACCAGCTTGTGTGCACTGAATGTATACGCTGTGGGCTCAGGCAGTGCACACTATGCATGTTTGATTCAAGTTCAATTGACTCTGCTGACGGAGAGACCAGGAGCCATTTCACTCTCTATTTGCAGCACCAGAGCTCCACCGACATGTTCTTTTGTTTGCATTCAAGCCGCTGCCACACATGCAGTCACCAATATACTGATCCTAATCCTCCCAGATTCACTACACTTCAATGCCTAATCCCTAGATAGACATTACAACAGCAGAGAGCTGAGGTCTGCTAATAAAACCTGGCGTGGATTATTAATTTTCCATGAACCTTTCCTCTTTACTGTAGAAAAGCTATCTGAATTAATATTAGTGTTTCAAATAATTAAACATTAGTATTTATATGAATATTTTGAGGTTTTTTTTTTTTTTTTTTTTGGTCAGAGCACCATGTCATTCTGCTGTGTAATATCTATCTCAGGATTCAGTAATTTTTTCCACAAGCCTTTCCAAAAGTTTTGGATTTGTTGCTTGGCTTCAATGTCTTGTCTCGCAGCGTACCACACCTCCTGCTTTTACCTTGAGGCAAATTTGTAACTGTAAAATAATGGGCTTTTACAACTAAGAAGAGGATTAAAGAAAACCAATTCTTACCTAATTTATTTCACACACATTAAGTGTATCATCTGTGTTGCTCTTTCAAGACGAGCCAAACACAATAATGTTGGGTGTTTTCACAAGCTGCCCTGATTTTCTTTGCTGTCAGGTTTTAAATCATAAAGCTGTAAGCTAGCTATATATAATCTGCATTGATTGCCAATATGTTTTGAATGGAGAAGAGTAAAATTACAAATGTAATATTGATGGGAAACTGTTTAAAATGTAGTTGACTATTTCACAGTTGGGATTACTTTAATCATTTTTATTTTTAAAAATGCCGCCTCCGGAAGGTTGTTTTCTTCCAGATACCTCATCTAAATAATTAAGTACAATTAATGGTGGCAAAACACTGCTGGCTGTTTTCAAAATGCAATTATACAAGTAGTTATTTCACTACTGTCAAGACATAAAAGAAGTTGCTGTCACCATTTATCATGCTGCCAATTGTTCTCAAATGTGTTCTTTATAAACGGACATTTGTGGTATAGATTGCCATTGTATTATTGGTATAATTAGTTAACTTAACACTTTGCAGTCCTTTTATTAATCGCGCGTCAGGCACGTCAGGTCTAACTAATTTTCACACGCGCAGTTAATTTTAGACACACTGTTTAAAAGTATTTTTTTCCACAGTCAAACGGGTTTAAATGGCCCTGCATATCAACAAAGCACTCACTAGGCATCTCCAGCCCCGCCCCACCCTTTCGTTTGCTATAGTGTTCACCTATGTAATAAATAAATAATAATAATAATAATAATAGTCGTACATACCGATCGATCATCTCGTTTTATCACCAAATTCCTCAATAATGCGATCCAAGTCATTATTTTATTACTATAACATCTCAAAAAAGCTCTGCAAATGTCAGTGTTTTCTGTGCGCTGATTGTCAGCCAACTTGTTTACTTACGACCCGCCCCGTTATCTGATACCAGATACCATGTATGACTATTCATGAGATACACAGTTTTTTGTTTTTTTTTCGACTTGTCTCGGCTCCCACTCAGCAATTGAATGGTTTTCTCGGCTTTTTCCAGAGAAAAAACGACTAGAAACCCGTTTTTTGCGTTGCTATAATGATGTCGGACCCAGTCCGACAATGGACCGGAAAGGGTTAATTGTATTTTCTTTCTCTCTTTTTTACTGAGCATTGGAATTTTAGCATTTCACTCATGTTGATGGTCCAATTTTGTCTTGCAGGGTGAATTGATCACTTTTTATTACTACTGGAAGAAAACTCCAGAAGCAGCCAGTTCCCGAGCCCACCGCAGACACAGGAGGCAGGCTGTGTTCCGCAGAATCAAAACCCGCACTGCGTCCACACCCGTGAACACTCCCTCCAGGCCACCGTCCAGCGAGTTCTGTAAGCATATCTGATTACACTGATGAATGTTGGAGCTTGTGAAATGTGACGGCATGCTCAAAAACGCAGCCTGAGTGGGCACATGTGGAGACACATTGTTACACCGATGTGCTTCCCGGAATATGGCACTGGTAACGAGCGACACCCTTTGACAGTGAAGCTGTTTTGTTTGCTTTGCTGATACAGTACCTATTTAATTAGGCATAAAGGACTATGAATCAGGTCGACAAGGGACCTCTTAAAAGAGAATTAATATTGTTTAGGGTGTTATTGGGAAGGTGCCTTACATTGGAATGAGTTTTATGTGTAGTTTATCTAGGCAGTTAGTTATGATTAATATTTGTGTTAGAAACATTGACTCGTATGAGTTTCCTATACTGTATCTAGGCACATAGTTACCATCGATATTTGTGTTATGGACATTGTTATGGACTCCTGTTACTGGCTTAATCTGGAAAAGATAAGTGTTCTTTGTAATTTAAAAAAATAAATAAATAAAGCAACTCTCTTCTAGTGGACCTGAGTTCAGCAAGTGAGGATGACTTTGACAGTGAAGACAGCGAGCAGGAGTTGAAGGGATACGCCTGTCGTCACTGCTTCACAACCAGTAAGTAATGTTTACTATTGAATCTTAATTGGGGTGCAAACAAAGTATGTAACCTTGTTAGAGCTTGCTGATATTTACCTATTCAACTTTTCAAGAAGGTGGTTCTGAATCTAAAACCATTCGATATTTGTAAGTGTTTAGTCTAAAAAAAATAAAAATAAAAAAAGGGTACCATAGATACATAGAAAAAAGGGACTATGCGTGTTAATAGAAAATACAGTGCCTAGGCCTGTATATTAACCTTGCAGCCTTTTGTGGTGTGTTTTACATTGAACAATTCCATGTTGTTAATCTCACAGTGGAGCCTGGGTGAAGTGGTTTGAATTGTCAAAAATAATAATTTCAGGGGCTGCCGAGTGTGTTTCATCCGGTAAAGGCATAACGTGCCCTATAGCTTGGAGATCGCTGGTTCAAATCCAAGCTATGCCACTGCCGACCGTGGACGGGAGTTCCCAGGGGGCGTTGCACAATTGTCCAAGCGCTGCCTGGGCGGGGAGGGGTTAGGTCGGCTGGGAAGTCCTTGGCTCGCCTCACACCAGCGACCCCTGTGGCTGGCCGGGCACCTGCAGGCCTGCCTGTATGCAATTCAGAACTGTGTGGTCTTCCGACGCTGTAAGTTCTGAGATGGCTGCAAGGTGGACTTGCAGAGCGAAAAAAAGCAGATGGCTGACAGCACTCGTTTCGGAGGACACATGTGCTCGTCCTCCTCTCTCCCAAGTTAGTTCAGGGGTAGCAGCAGTGAGCCAGGTTGAGTAATAATTGGACATTCCAATATTGGGAGAAAATTGGGAATTAATGAAAAAATTATTATTCAAAAAAATTAAAATAATCATTTCAGCTTCCAAGGACTGGCACCACGGTGGGAGAGAGAATATCTTGCTGTGCACAGACTGTCGGATTCACTTTAAGAAGTACGGTGAGCTGCCTCCGATTGAGAAGCCAGTGGACCCTCCGCCTTTTATGTTCAAACCCGTCAAAGAGGAAGAGGATGGAATTAGTGGGAAACATAGCATGAGGACCAGAAGGAGTCGAGGCTCGGTATGCCACAGCGCTTTTCCTATTCTTTTCATTATTGGAGCAGCATGTCCTTTTACATTAGTGTCTAGGTACAGCTCGTGTGAATTCAGAGGTAATACATCCAAAATTTGTATATTTCAATTATTCACCTTTATTCTGTGTTCACCCATGTAATTATTATATATATATATATATATATATATATATATATATATATATATATATATATATATATATATATTCTTTAAATTATGAACTGAAGAAAGATTTAAGTTATGAAAACAATTGATTTAAAACCCTCAGCAGAATGGAACAGTGCATACTTAACGCAAGTTTACGTGAGCAGAATAGGAATAACCTATCCGCTTATATATGACAAGTGCAGCCATCACAAGAAAAGATGGTCACTAATGACTTCTTTGGCAACCAGCCGTGTGGGTAAGTGCTTTGGCATTGCATCAGTTAGAAAGGCAGGTGTGTTTATCTGAACAGCAAAGACTGCTCCACCTCCACAGTAGGTCGTTTTGAATCATAAATCTGCGCTGTCAGGCTGGAGTGACGGCTTGTGTACTGATGGGTTTCACCGGCTTTATGTGAATCGTTAATCAGAACAGCTGCTAAATTAATAAGAAACAGCTGTAAACCGCATACATTATTACTACATAATGTTCTAGAATTCTCAGGTGGATTGTGGAACCACATGTTTTAATAGCTAACTGGGTGTTTTGCCTTTGCTTTTATCCTTTTAGTTTTGCATAATAACAGTCAATTCAAGTTAAACTGTGCATTCAATATATCCTTTGCAGGCAGTTATATTTTTTTTCAGTACATGGACTAGTCAATCATTTACTGTTTAGGTGCTGTCTCAAACAAATTTTCATAAGCCGGAATCTTTTTTTGTAGAGGATTTATAATAGGCTTCAACTAATCCTAATAAACATGTATTTTTGAACACATTAGATGTCTACACTACGTAGTGGTCGTAAGAAGCAGACAGCTAGTCCTGATGGTCGAGCCTCACCAACCAATGAAGACATTCGATCCAGTGGCCGAACATCTCCTAGTGCTGCAAGTACTTCCAGCAATGACAGTAAGGCAGACTCCATGAAAAAACCCAGCAAGGTAAGGGTTAAACCGCTTTGTGCTTTTAGAGGAATAGATGCATTGGAGCAGCTGCAGTCTGGCAACCTAATATATATTTACTGTTTGAAGTCATTCAGCTTCCATCCAGGTGCTTGTCTTCCTCTCTATTAATATAATGACTTGCTAAAATGAGTCCCCTCTTTCAGAGCCGGTAGCCAGCTTCCTTGTTTCTTTATTTTATGTTTTATTGCATGATTTACAGGCAGGTATCACTTACGTGCTTGTCAGGCTAGCACCTAACCTTAAGCACCATAAATGGGTATTGTTGATTTGCAGGTTTAGGGTTTACTAATGTGTTTTTTTAGTTTTTTTATGGTTTTATTTTACAGAAGATAAAAGAAGAAGTACCTTCACCTCTAAAGAGTGCCAAACGACAACGGGAAAAGGCCGCTTCCGACACAGAGGAAACCGAAAGGGTTACTGCAAAGAAATCCAAAACTCAGGTGAGCAACATACTTTGGTACAGCCCTGCTGATTTAATTATACTTTGGGGTGCAAGACATGAATTGGTGTATAATAAGGCTATTGTAGCACTGTGAGAAGTAAGTTACCATCTGGTAATGTGAAATTGAAAACATCACGTTTTATAGAGTAAATTCAATTTTGGCCACTGCAAAGTGTCAGGCCTGTGTATTTTAATTGAGTAAAGCAGGGGACAACAGCATGTTGTTTTGCTTTAATGGTTCCCTTCTGCTTTGAATAAAAAATATGCTAAACACAGATGTGCTGTTTTAATTTGTTTGCTTTCTTTTTCAAGAGTGTGTGCACTTTTTTTTTTTTTGGTTTGTGTGCATGTTCTCCACAAGCGCACACACACAAAATAGTTAGATCAAAAGCATATTAAAAAAAAAATAAACTTTATTGGTCCTAAACTATTAGCTTAGCTTTTTTGAAATGTTGTGTAGTTGAGCTGCGTGGTTGTTTTGTGAAAGATTTCTCATCTCCTTTTGAATTACCAGGAGATTAACCAGCCCGACTCCCCATCAGAGTGTGAGGGTGAGGGCGAGGGAGAAGGCGAAGGGGAGAGTTCAGACAGCCGCAGTGTTAATGATGACGGAAGCAGTGATCCAAAGGACATTGACCAGGATAATCGCAGTTCCTCTCCAAGTATTCCAAGTCCAAGGGACAATGAGAGTGACTCTGATTCCTCGGCCCAGCATCCTGTAATCCAGAATCCGAATGGCCCACCACCGCCTCCTCAAGCCCCTCTCCTACAGATACCTGCCTCAACACCTCCAGTGTTGAGCGCAGCTACAGCATCTTCCCAAGTCTCCTCATCCATCTCCCAGCCTTCCATACCCCCACAGCCTCTGTCACATTCTCTTATCCAGCCTGCTTCTCAGCTGCATCCTCAGAGGCTGCCTTCGCCTCATCCGCCACTGCAGGCCTTAACTCAGGCGCTGACTCAGACGCAAGCTCTGCCTCCATCTCAAGCCCCTCTCCAGCCTCAGCAGACTCCACTCCATGCTCAGATGCATCCACTCCCTCATCCTCTACAGGCCCAGCCTCACATACAGCACCCACTGCCACCTCAGCCATTCCCCACCTCCTCCTCACAATCTTCTCAGTCTCAGGTTCCTCCACCTCCTCCACTTCCATCTCAGCCACCCACTCCGGGCCACACCCAGCAGCAGCTGCCTCCTCACACTCCTCCTCAAGCACCACCCCAGCCCCCTAGAGAGCAGCCCCTGCCTCCAGCCCCCATGGCCATGCCTCATATCAAACCTCCTCCAACAACGCCCATCCCTCAGATGCCCAACCCACAGGCACACAAACATCCACCCCACCTGTCTGCACCGCCTCCATTCCCGCAAATGCCTCCCAATCTGCCCCCTCCACCGGCACTGAAGCCACTCAGTTCCCTCAGTTCCCTCTCTACCCACCACTGTCCATCCGCCCACCCACCGCCGCTCCAGCTTATGCCCCAGAGCCAACAGCTCCAGCTCCCGCCTGCTCAACCTCCAGTGCTTACTCAGTCCCAAAATCTCCCAGCGTCCGCAGGTCATCCTTCCTCTGCATCTCACCCAGTTATTTCCCAGTCCCCGTTCCCCCCACACCCTTTCATCCCGGGAGGCCCGCCCACCATGCCTCCTTCGTCAGCATCAACGTCTGCAACGTCGACCTCCTCCTGTCTCCCTGGTATGCAGCCGCCACCACAGTCTTCCATCTCAACGCCTCTGCCTTCCACTGTGAGCGTTCCCAGCTCGGCGTCCTCTGCGGCCCCTCCTATTCAAATCAAAGAGGAGCCTATGGATGAGCCTGAAGAACCTGAGAGCCCACCACCTCCTCAGAGAAGCCCTTCTCCAGAACCCACTGTGGTCAACACACCAAGCCATGCCAGCCAGTCAGCAAGGTACAAACAAGCTCATACTGGTTTATTTTTTTTTTTTTTTTTTTGTGAAGCGATTTTTATACATTCGGAGACTTGCAGGTTTAAATTACAGATTACATTTCAAGGCAGTATAAACATTTCACAGCATTAAACAAAGTTGAAGGCTGGAAAGAAAAAAAAAATGACTTGAAGAAGATGTAAGGCTATGCGCTGTCAGTTTTATTCACACAGTAGATAGGTGACTGAAGTGCTTTGGAACAAAGTTTAGATGGGCTTCAGCTGGTTGGTTTTCATTAACCTTCAAGACTTGTTTGCTCTGTACGGTGCTTTAGACATCCATCAGACAAACCTTTTTTTTTTTGGTCTGACATCTACTGAATAAATGAGTTGGCCTTTATAAGGATGTTAGTTTTATAGTCTTATCTTATTTATTTAACTTACAGGCCTGCATAACCAACTAATATCGATTAAAAATATATGCCTCGTTACAAAAATATTACCACTTATCAAACAGACTTTCTAAGTGTAATTTAATCTAAAAGAAAGCTGATCTTGAAAGAATGGTAATTACAGTATGAATTCCTGAAGAAAAAGAAACTCGTGCTGATCCATTTGTCTGGTGTCTCTTTAGAGGTAATTATGAATAACGATGAACTCCTAAATATGCAACAGCTACATTAATTATATAGACATCAGTAAAAATACATTAGTTCAAGCGATTTATTTTAATTTGACTATCACCACCTTTCCCCCAAACCATGACCTAAATCTATTGTTGAATCATGTAAGACTTCAGGGCAAAGAAAATGAAATACTGCAGATGCTAACCAGCAAAAGAGCCAAAGCTGGATTATTTGTTTTAAGGTGACATCCTGTCTGGTTTCATCGAAATAAATGTCCTGGTGGTCAAGAAATATCATGGGTAGTGTCAAAAGCACTCAAGATCTGCATAAACGTAATACTTCTATATGAGAAACAATACGCTAGCATGTATGTTCACAGTCCCTCGGGTAACATTAGGAAGTTAGGGTATGTGAAACCAGCAGTAACAGTTCTGTGGTTGCAGTTACTAACCTGATTTATTCTCAATTTTAGAATATTTATCTGGCATCATTCCAAGAAATGCTGTGTTTTGGGGGATTTCACTATCTTTTAGTAATAATTCCATTGTGTATGTCTGTCTAGTTCTATCTTGCATAAATCCTAGCCGAGTTCGATTTTCATCTCATGGCATTCCAGTCAAAGTGATATTTTAATGAATTAAGAATACAAGCAGCCTTAAAAAAAACACTGAATTTGGATGATCTGGAAAGCTTTTATCAATAGCTTTTGCTGCCCCATATGGCAGAATTGATTTGTTTTTTCCTTTTATTAAATGGTGTCCTTGCGCTGTGTTCAGGTTCTACAAGCATCTCGACCGTGGTTACAACTCCTGTGGGAGAACGGATTTCTATTTCACCCCCCTGGCTGGCTCGAAACTTGCCAAGAAGAGAGAGGAGGCATTGGAAAAGACCAAGAGGGAGGCTGAGCAGAAAGCAAGAGAAGAGAAAGAAAAAGAGAGGGAGAAGGAAAGAGAGAGGGAAAGGGAGCGAGAACGAGAGAGGGAAGCTGAAAGAGCAGCGGTATGTTTTTTTAGTTTTTTTACTCTGCAAGCTATTCATCGATCTGTATTAAATCTCTATGCACATACAAGTCACATTATGAAAGAGCCGATCGTTGACTACCTTTGGACCAGCAAACATACTGTAACAAACAAGTTGAACAAAAATAGTCCTCAGCTAAATCCCATCTATAGTCGTCCTCAGACACCATGCTGCTTACCTTTTCCATTTGAAGTTGTACAGTTTCTTCTCTCTGTGCGTAAGAAAACATATCTGATTGTACATAGTTGAAAGGGATCCAATGTAAACGCTGCTGATTTTCCTTTTTTTCCTTCCCTCCTGCAGAAAGCATGCAGCTCATCCCATGATGGGCGGATGGGAGATCCTCAGATGGGTGGGCCTCACATGAGGCCTTCCTTCGAGCCTCCCCCGACGACCATCGCTGCCGTACCTCCATACATCGGGCCAGACACCCCGGCCCTGCGCACCCTGAGCGAGTACGCTCGCCCTCACGTCATGTCTCCTACCAACCGCAATCACCCCTTCTTCGTGTCCTTGAACCCTGCAGACCCCCTGCTGGCTTACCACATGCCAGGCTTGTACAACGCAGACCCAGGCATGAGGGAGCGCGAGCTGCGGGAGCGCGAGATGCGCGACAGAGAGATTCGGGAGAGGGAGTTGAGGGACAGGATGAAGCCTGGCTACGAGGTTAAGCCCCCTGAGTTGGAAGGTTTGCACCCAGGTGCCAATCCTATGGAGCATTTTGCAAGGCATGGAGCCATTACCCTTCCACAAATGGCAGGACATCATCCCTTCGCTGCTTTCCATCACGGTTTAAACCCCTTGGAAAGGGAAAGACTTGCACTTGCTGGCCCGCAGTTGCGGCCTGAAATGAGCTACCCAGACAGACTGGTGGCCGAAAGGCTGCATGCTGAACGCATGGCGTCGGTAGCAAATGACCCAATAGCAAGGCTGCAAATGTTCAACGTTACCCCGCATCATCACCAACATTCACACATCCATTCACACCTACACCTACATCAGCAAGACCCATTGCATCAAGGTAAGACAAGGCAGATTCACAGAGGTTTTCTGATATCAAGGTTTAAGTGGGAATATCACTGAGCACATTTCCAAGATTGCACCCAAAGACTGATTGTGGCAATTTTGTTATTATTATTATTATTATTATTATTATTATTATTATTTATTAATTAATAAACAGGTTCAAAAGGCAAAGTAATAAGTGATTTGTATGTATGTGGTTATTATTTTAAAGGCTATTATATAACAATAACATTTTTCTGTTTTATATCGGCTCTTTATTACTGCAAATACTTGTAAAATGAATATTGATGACTAGCTGGATATGATTAAATCTGACAGATCCCCAAAATTCATTTAGCGTAAAGCTTTTATCAATTCAATGTTCAAATAATGGTAACAGCCCCTTGGTGTTATTCAGTGTGCTGAGCCAATGCACTATGTAACACAATTTTTGTTCCTGGGTAGTAAGTGTTATTTCCTAATTGCTTATGCCTCAAAAGTATAGAAAATGGCTATTCCCCACAAACTTTGCTTTTGTGACCAGGACAGTGATATTTTGAAATTTACCTATTTCCAATGAGAAAACGGGCGAATTTGTGTCTCTTCGTTCACATAAAGTCAGAAAAAAACAACATATGAATCCAAATTAACATGTATTTATACTAAAGTAATACAAAAATGACTACAAAAGATTTAGAAGTGAGTAGTTTTTCGAGATTTACGATTATACTGTAAATCACTTTCACGAATCAGCCCCCAAATGTAGTCTCCCATCATGTTCTCGTTATACTGTCCTTGGTAGCGGCGTTCAAAGTCCAGTATATCCTGGTGGAAGCGCTCGCCTTGCTCCTCCGAGTACGCTCCCATGTTCTCCTTGAATTTATCAAGATGAGCATCAAGGATATGGACTTTGAGGGACATCCTACAGCCCATTGTGCCGTAGTTCTTCACCAGAGTCTCAACCAGCTCCACATAGTTTTCGGTCTTGTGATTGCCCAGGAAGCCCCGAACCACTGTGACAAAGCTGTTCCAAGCCGCTTTCTCCTTACTAGTGAGCTTCTTGGGGAATTCATTGCACTCCAGGATCCTCTTTATCTGTGGTCCGACGAAGACACCGGCTTTGACCTTTACCTCAGACAGCTTAGGGAAGAAGTCTTGAAGGTACTTGAAGGCTGCCGACTCCTTATCTGGAGCTCTGACAAATTGTTTCATAAGGTCCAATTTGATGTGCAGTGGTGGCATCAGCACCTTCCGGGGGTCCACCAGTGGCTCCCACTTGACGTTGTTCCTCCCCACAGAGAACTCGGTCTGCTGTGGCCAGTCCCGCCTGTGGTAGTGCGCCTTGGTGTCCCTGCTGTCCCAAAGGCAAAGATAGCAGGGAAACTTGGTAAAACCGCCTTGGAGACCCATCAGGAATGCCACCATTTTGAAGTCTCCTATGACCTCCCAGCCGTACTCATCATACTTCAAGGCGTCCAACAAGGTCTTGATGCTGTTGTAATCCTCTTTGAGGTGCACCGAGTGAGCCAGGGGAAGAGACGGGTACTTGTTACCATTATGGAGCAGCACGGCTTTGAGGCTCCTGGATGAGCTGTCAATGAAGAGGCGCCACTCATTCTGGTTACAGGCGATTCCGATTGCCTCGAACAGACTGGTCACATTGTGGCAGAAGCAGAGCCCATCTTGACGGGTGAAGAAGCTGGAAAAAGGTTGGTGACGCTTCCTCTGATCTGCGACTTGCACACTTTCATCCAACAAGTTCCACTGCTTGAGCCTAGGCGTCAAAAGCTCGGCATTGGACTTGGTGAGACCAAGATCTCTAATCAAGTCGTTGAGGTCTTTTTGGTTGGGGTAGTATGGGTTTCTCTCCTCAGCTCCACCTCTGAAATTGTCATCTGGATCTACAACGTCTTCCTCGCTCTCTGACTTGCTGCTCTCTTCTAAAGATGGCTGCTCTCTCTCCGGAGGAGTGGGTACGGGGAGCTCATGGCAGTGTGGCACCTGGGCGATGGATGAAGGAAGGTCCGGATACGTGATAGCAGGTGCATTCTTGCCAGTCCGACGTTTGGAAGGGTCCACCATGCAGAAGTAGCAGTTGCTTGAGTGGTCAGTGGGTTCCCGCCAAATTCTTGGGATTGCGAACTTCATGGCTCTCTTTTCCCCTCAGTACCATCCTACAAAAATACATTTATTTCACCCATGACTAATGTGTAAGAGATTCTCGCAACATTTTTCATATATGATATATTTTTTCAATAACATTGAAAATTGTAAAACATTTTAAAATTAAAAACTTTTACAATTTTAAAAATTTTAACAAATTTTATAACATAAAATTCCGAGCAACAATTGTCCATCTTACCTTCCAGAGTTTTTTTGCAGTGCTCGCAGGTGAAATGAGGTGCCTAGGGTTTGTCTTGATCCCCGACAGGCATGCCGAAATATGCCTTGTAGGCCTCACACATCTTAGCAGATGCTTCCACGGAGTACTTTTTCGCTCTTGTCTTGATAAATTGGCCGCAGACATAGCAAAATGCGTCTGCCGGATGCTTGCAGCCTCTTGATGCCATCTCAGAAAAATGCAGATATGTATCCACTTAGGCAGCTGGAACTAAACTGAACTGGTGGGCTTAAGGCCCCTGTATTTATACTACTATTTACATTACTGGAAAGTTCTAGAAGTTACTCCAAGTTTACTCAGCACTGAATCTATCTGGAATGTTCTGGAAAATAGGTAAATTTCAAAATATCACTGTCCTGGTCACAAAAGCAAAGTTTGTGGGGAATAATAGCCATTTTCTATACTTTTGAGGCATAAGCAATTAGGAAATAACACACCCAGGAACAAAAAAAAAAAAAAATTGTTACAATGCTAAAAGGTAATGTGTCTGTCCTCCACCCACCCACCTCCCTCACCCTGATAGGTTCTGGCGGTCCTGTGCATCCACTTGATGCTCTGGGAGCTGGTCCTCATTTGGCACGGTTTCCCTACCCTCCTGGGACCATTCCAAACCCACTGCTGGGACAACCTCCACACGAACATGAAATGCTCAGACACCCTGTGTTCGGTAAGAAAAACCTGCAGGTGGAGTTTGAACGGTCAGAATAGTACGCAATGTCTCAAGCCTGCAACACAGATATGAGAGACCAAAAGGAAAAATTATTTTAACATAAATCAAATAAAAAGAAACAATCCTCTGAACCAGTTGCACAAGTCTCCTTGAAGGTTTAACAAAGCGTGTTTTGTTTCTTTCTAGGCACCCCGTATCACAGAGACCTGACCGGGGCTCTTCCACCCCCCATGTCCGCAGCACACCAGCTCCAGGCTATGCATGCACAGTCCGCAGAGCTGCAGAGGCTGGCCATGGAGCAGCAGTGGCTACACGGACATCACCACATGCATGGAGGACCCCTCCCTGGCCAGGAAGATTACTACAGGTAAACAATACACTTTTGTTTAGAAACAGTAGGCGGGGGAAAATCTAAACATCTTACTAGAAGTGTGTGGTGCATAAAATGGTACATTTATTATGTTCATGGGGGTTTGAATTGAGTAAAGAAAAGGGATGAAATTGTTAAATAATTGATAAATGAACACTGCAAGCTTGTGCACATAATTATAAGCACCTGACAGTTTCGGTATATAACAGAAATAGATAATCTAAGCAGAAACTATATCTGTATGTTTTGTCTTTGTCTATCTCATTCTCACAGTGGCTTTGAATAACCTCAGTTTTCCTGTGAAACTATATTTAAATTCAGATAAGCTATGAAAAAAAGTTAAAGATGTGTTTTTTATGAACGTTACATTTAATCATCGAATGTTGTATTAGATCACCTTGAATATATGTGCTTACAGCAATAACACTTTTCTTTTTTTTGTTTTCCAGTCGACTGAAGAAAGAAAGTGACAAGCAGCTGTAGTCCAATGACTAATGTGAAGGCAGTCAGATAAGCTGGACAAAAGTTATATACAATCGCAGTCCTTTTGGAAGGAACTCCGTTCAATGTTATTGGAACAATTATAATAAAAAATTGATGGGAGAACTTTCTTTCTTTTTTTATATGAAGAAAATGACTTTAGTTCATATATAGTATTCATCAAGTAGAGAAGATTCCTCAAGACTGTTTGTGGGTCCCTGCATGGTATATTCTGAGAACTTCCCTGCAGTTTGTGTAGGTGCTAGAATACAAGATACATTGTCACTGTGCATAATAAAAAAAAAAAATACAGTTAGGCGATATATTCAGAATCTTAAGTGCTATATAAAGATTATACACTTATTTTAATACATTGTAGGACGTTTTCATAATTTTAAAGAAAGCTCAACTCTGCAGCATGGCTTTGAGTCTGTAAATAAAAAAATTAAAAATAAAAGTATATTATTATTATTATTAGATGTGGATTCCTAACCAGACCTCCAAAATGATTGTTTTGAAGCATTATCCCTTTATTTAAAAGGGGAACACAATGGCATTAATACAGCAGGAAAACAGTTTAAAAGGCTAATGGCAACAGTGTGCATTAAAGAGGGTTGCAGGGATAATGGTAGAATAAATCCAGTGAATACAAGTGTCTCTAATTTTTATTTTTATGATTATTACTATTCTCATCCTTGAAGTTTGGCTTGCAATGCCTTGTGGTCATCCATGCAGACATCCAGTGGACCCAACATTTTATTTCTATTATTATCATTTTTTTTTAAATCAGGTTAGTTTTAATGTAACTTCATACATCTGTAATCTCAATATGAGAATGATGATAAAACATTTTAGTGGTTTATGTTAATGTTTGTGTATATTGTGAGTTTTTTTTGTTTTAAACGATAGCATTTACCTGCCATTAAACGTGTCAAGAGCAAATAAAAGGTTCAGAAAATACTGTCCAGAAGTGACATAATGCACTGGAGGTCTACATTAATGTGGATCAGAGCTACTTTTTAATAAATGGTTATAGTACTTACAGAACAAGTTTGTCATAATTGGGTTTAGAAAAAAGTAATAGAAATCTGCACTTTTAAATAACTGTATTCGATCATACCTTGTTTTTTAAAAATACCCAATACCAAAGTCAAAAGTCCATTTTAAAGGAAGTTTATAATGATACCTAATTCAATTTTATTTATTTTCTTGAAAGGAGTCAAAATGCAGCACCTCTTTGAAGCAAACTACAATGTTTATATGAAATAATGTGAGCCAGGTTACTGTTGTTGTTTTTTCTATACGCAGTTGAAAAGTACCAACGACTCAGCTCTTTAAAATTGTAATATTATACAGGTTAACTTTATATCCGTCACAATGAAATGGTTTTTAAGATGATTATTATATTAATTGCAGTTATTTCCTTTCTGCTGATGACAGTGTTCACATTTCTGCAGAGTACTTTTTTTTTATTTTTTAAATAATATATGTACTGGCACCTTATTCACTGTGACACACTGCAATACTGGATGAAGATTCACAGTATTGGTTAAAAACAAACCGGCCGTGGTGAGTCCTGGATTTGTCTGCATTTAATGACCTGCATTTCCTGTGGTGCGTAACTGTCCTTTTCCCTTTGATTTGTTTTTATCAATAGCTGTATATTTACCATTGTAGACTTTTATTATATGTGATGTTTACTGTCATCAGACTGTCAGACCATGTAAAATAATTTGTTAATCATCCCGTTTGTTTTTTTTTCCTCCTTCATTCCCACTGATTTACGGCGATTAGCCGTAACATGCTGTAAACATTAGAATTGGTTAAAATAACTGCATATTCCATTACCACCTGCTGTTTCAAGGCTTGCAAGTGTCAGATGGCTCACTCGAAAGAACACCTACAACACATGCAAGGATTTTTAATTTTTTTTTTTTTTTTTTTGCATCCTGCTAACAAAGTGGTTTCTTCCTTCAATGGGATTTTGGAAGCTGCAAGTTGAGGATTTAACTACATCCTACATTTCATGTGGCAATTTACCTGTTGCCATGTTGCCATGCATTATCCATCACCATGCATTAGCAACAATGTTCGTTTTCTTTCCTTTTTGCTTTAGTGTTACAAACCTATGATGTTCAGTGTTGTCGATAGTCCAGCTTCTTGTTTCACAGCAGCGATAGCAGAATGTAAATTCTGACTGCTAAATTTATATATATTTCTTGAAGCTTATTGTATATATTAGTAGTCTGCCATGGGATAACACAATGTAAACAAAAGTAGAAACTAAGAAGATGTGAGTCCTGTGTTTTCTCCATTTGAGTATTTTGTAATTTTTTGAGAAATTTGTGGAATTAAAATAAACGTAGTTATACCACAGCAAGCCGGACTTGGTGTTTTGTTTTAAAGAGTTTCAAGTTTTCTAAGCCCTTATCACTGCAGTATTATTCTTTAGTACAGTAGACTAATATACCCCCACCCACAGATTCCACAATCTTCCCCTACATGTCCTGGTAGAAGCACTCTTCCATCACTGTGGTGTGCAGATTACATTCCAGTTGATCCCATATCTGCTCCATCAGATGCATGGTGACTGCTGGCCATTGAAGCTCTGAGAAGTTTGTTCATTAAACCCCTCATGAATAGTTCTGCACAATGAGTGTTATGGGAAGAGCTACGCTGTATATCTGATGTTCATCACAGAGTGGTCAGATATTTCTAATGAACTTCACAGGCAGGAGGGGTGGGGGAAAAAAAAGTTAAATTGAAGAAGGCTGGAAGATCTGTAGGAATATGTACATAGTATTGTTTGACCTTGTTTAAATCATTTTATTTTTTTGTGGGAAACCATTTTATTTTTGAACTTGTATCGAGAGAGTTGGATATCAGCTGGCCTTAAGCTGCTGCTTCCTATTAACTGTGGTATTAGGTTACTTTAGAGATTAGCTTTTGGGAAGATTCCAGTGCCACTCTTGCAGGGAAAAAAGGAACAGCTGAGCTCTATACCAAAGGAGAAAAACAGGATGCCAGTAAATGCGAGAGAGCTTGTTATTGTATTCAAAGGGAAGGTAACACTCTAGGCAACTCCAATAATACTTTTTGGTTCTACAATGGCAACCTTTCATTTTAAAAAGCCTGCAATAAGGTATTGGGTTACCATCTTATGAATGTGAACATAAAATGCTGTATAGATTCTCAGTAACCAGATGTAAGTGTGTTGGTTATCAGCCAAACATTTATAGATTTAAAAAAAATGAAGACAGTGGACTGCTCCACAAAAAGATTGTTTATCTTTGTTAGGTTTGAGAGCAGGTCATTCTCAATCTCGTGTCACTAATGATGCCTTTAGCACAAGATCTATGGAGAAATGGCCAGAAACCTGTCACTAACAGTAATACCTCCTGACTGGAAATGCAGACTGCTCCTGACATAATTGGCACAAGAGCCAGAGCCTTAGCCCTCATTAGGCACACCAGCACCAGAAGAGACATATGGTCCTGGAAATCTGCTGTCAAAATACAGACACAAACTAAAATAAAAGCTGTTCTGTTCAGTAATCTTTAAAATGAAAATGTCACATGATGCTGTCTTGCTTAAGTATGATTGATTTTTTTTTTTTTTTTTTTTTTAATACCCAGGACCGCACTTGCTTGATTAATAAAACATTTCCAAAATCAAAAGGAAGGTAGCTTTCGGCTCTTCTCACCATATCCTTATGGTTTCCTTATTCAGTTACTCAACACAGCTATGGTTAAGGCAATGGGTAACAATTAATACATTAAACTAGAGCGCAACAACACATCCATGACACGAAGTGCGATCTTGCTTATTCTGGGGTCGGGTAATGACACATGTATGTGGTCTTCCATCAAAGTGCATCACATGCAGTATTTTTAAACTGTAGTTTTTTAAATAGTAAATGATGCAGAAAAGGACCAGTTGCCTTCCATAAAAAAAGATTAACGCGCGTTGTTGTGTACGGTGGCTGCTCTTGCATGTGTCTATTTGACAAATGCGCTGTCGATTATTTTATTTATTTGCATTTAAAGGCTTTTACGGAGAATACACACCAAGGTGAATGTAATTCTCACTGGTAAAGCACATACACATGTATTCAATTATAAGTGTATCGAATAACGTACATACAAGTCCCGCATGTTTTTAATCATATTTGTGTGTTTTATGGCGTATATACAATATGGTTTGGAACATTCGCTATGGCCTGGCATATAAAAATAATAGTTACACCGTATTGTTTGAGTCTTTCTCTGTTGTGATATTCTGAACCTGTGAACCAATGTATGGACAAGCAACCAATATGCGAAAGATGTGGATGTGTGTCAACCTACTACCACAGTTACAACATTGAATGTATTGTACAATGGGATAGCCGTCCTCAACGCCCTAAACAGCATGTTCTTAATGGAGCTGGTACTATAAATATCATGTTAAAACAAATGATGCAGAATGGTTGTTGAGATATCTATCGATCTATCTATGTGTGTGTGTGTGTGTTTGTTTTTAGACAAACACGTGTATGTATATACAACTGCATAATTATTCCGTTTTTTTCCTAAATGTTATTTTCCTAAAAACTATAGTTTTAAAACAGCAATAAAGAGGAGCAATTTGAAAATGCATTTGCAGAGTTTGCTTTAAAGATTTTTTTAAATGTATTTACAAATGAATTTCAGGTGTGAATTGACCAGCCTCTTCGCTAGCAGATGTGTGAGATTGCAATTTTCAGCGCGAGTGGTTTCACCGTGAAGTTGCAGCGTAGAACTCGGTATTTTATCCTGGTCCCAAAAGAGCCGGATTTAAACATGGTAGGAATGTTGTTGTTGTTTGTTTGTTTGTTTATTTATTTAGAAATACTTCACGTTAGTGTGTTTTAATTTACCTCGTGCTATGTATTTTGAGAGGTATCAACAAATTGTGGTACTGTGTGTGGCATTGTTGACTGTGTATAAATATTATTATGCGTGGAAAGCAATTGTTACTGCTGGTATGCATACATCTTCATCCATTATAAAACCGCAGTTATGCATAAATGTCCCTTAACATAACCAACATTAGTATAAACATTGCCCTGTGTTTTGAAAAGCCAAAACATTTCCAAATGCTTCAAACTTAAAGGTTGACTTGCAAATAAGCAAGTGTGTTTGCTCACTAAAAGCCAACATATTGTTAGGCTTTTAATGTGACCCATTAAAATAAGCTTAAACCAGGACTGGGGTGTAATTAATTGTGTGTTTTGTTTCAGTAAATAAATTTATAAAGATATGAAAGCATACTTCAGAGATGCATAGGAGAAGACTGTTGATGTGCAACAGTGCAAAGATCTGTACAATGCACACTAACCTATCAGCATTACCCCTATTTCACACTCCATAATACCATTCTAAAAAATGCTGTGCATGGTCTAATAAGTTCCGTTCTATGTAATATTATTATTAGTATTGCACATAATGGCATGTATTGTACTGTATGTGTTTACACATAAATGCTGAGCAAGTTTTATATACAATTATAAAATAATAATAATTGAGCTGATGACTTGTGCCTTCAGAATAAATCACAATACTGTACCTTGTTTGGATATGTGGAGATAAGACTCCTTCCTATTGCATATCAGTTTCAACCATTCCAGGTTTTAATACAAGCTTGACTCACCCATTCCAGGTTTTTCTAAGTAACAAGCTCAGGAGCTCTTAAACTCAAACTGGATCAAAATGCTACATAGCAGAAATAAAGTGAAACCGTTAATGTTTTATGAATGTGTTTTTGTGTGTGTGCGCGCGCTCAGTACCACAGGGCTAGAAATGCCATTTATATCTCACGTGGATTGTTAGACTACAAGATAAAAAAAAGTAATAAGAGAACACTAGTTTTTGAAAGGGTGAGTTTGCTCACAATTAAAATCTTTTTTTTATTTCCACCTTTTGAACGTGGAACTCCAGGAGCTTCTGACCGGAATGTTTTCGGGCCCTCAAAAGGTTGGGAGGATTTCGCATCATCTGAAGTTGAAAAAGTGTGTGAACGTCTTTCGAAACTATAAGCATTCGTGAGTACGGTCTGTTTGTTCATAAACACTCTCTTTCTTTATCACTTGCAAATAAATTCAATTTGAAAGTGTTAACAGCTTTCTGACGACTGGCACTGGACACGGCTGGAAGAATGACTCCCATTGCAAAGCAGTTTTTCAAGCTGTTCCTGTGAGTTATATAGTCACACCAATGCTTGATGGTTTTCCACTGTACTATGATAAGGCGTGACTTACTCAGATTAGTAGGGTTAAAAAAAATACTGTATTAAAACTTAATACTGTATTTCAAAATAAAATAAATACAGGCCTGTGTACCGTGGGCTATGGAACAAATGTAACATCTCGTATATCAGCTAAAACCTCACACTGTCCAGTGTAATCCGATTACAGTGTAGTACATGTGGGTTAGCTTTCCATGACTTCATTTGTTGGATCTAGACAGAGGTGTTGAGAATCTGGGAGGAATTCCGGTTTTGGCATATTCCCCTGTTTGCAGTTCACATGGATTTTGGTTTTATGTAAAGCATGCTCACACATTTCCATCGAGGGCCTGCCCCCCAGCTTCCTGTGAAGACTTCTGTGGAATTGATCAAAGGTCTACAGGATATTCTGTTAAATACAGTAAAGAAACCCCTCGCTAGCACAGCCGTTATTAACAATTCATGTGTCCACCTTCTGAACCTTTTCATCCAGACAAAATAAAACAAATACTGATTGAAGCTAGAGGGAGTTTAAACTGCAACGCACGAAGTGATTGGAAGCAGTAGGCATTTTTGATTTTATCTTTAACATTGTCTTTAAAATATCTGCATATTCCTAACTGAGGTGATTAATAATACTAGTGCTTTTAAGAGGTAAGAAAATCGATTTTTCTATTTCCTTTTAAGCATCCCCTCTCCCGTCCATACTAGGCTGCTGTTAGACTGGAAATGTCTAGATTGTGCCATGGCACCGCGGCACGGCTCAAATCTGTGATCCCACGGACACTTTCTGTTGTCTGTTATTCTCATACTTTATAACTGTAGTATAGAGCCTTTCCTCTCAACCAAACATGTGGCAGATACCTGCTTAGCCAACCAGAGGTTTTGTACATATGCCCCCACAAAACTGTAGATATCAGTAAATCCTGGGATTTCCTAAAGACACATTGTGACACAACAGCCTCCAGCTGCAGCTGCTTACAAGGAGAACAGGAATGTGCAGATCAAAGTATATCTATTTGTAAAGGAGAGGAAGAGAACATTGTGTGGTTTCATTTCTACAAAAGCAGGATTTGGTAAATTTAATAATAATGCTGTTTAAGATTTGACATGGAGTAGCTGGGAGTTGTTTAGAGAGACTTACCCCTCTTCATCTCTGAACATTAGATATACAAGTGAAAGGGGGCAGCAGGTGTGGATTCATAATCTAGCGTTTATTTAAGCTCAGGCCGTGAGGTCTTAACTAAGACAGAACGGATTCCTGCTTAGCATCTTGGTCTCTGTAAACATTGAGCAACATATGCAGTCGCTGACCTGAGAGAGTAACATCATTTAACATGAGGTTATTGTTTGGGGATAGTTTCCCTCATCACGGTTCTGATACGCCTGCTGGTTCTGCAGGCACCTGCTGCATGCGATTATTGATTTCGGATCCATCCAGGCTGCTGAAGCGCAGCATGCCGTATTGATTTTTGGAGCTGCTGTTTTCACAGACCCTGATTAACTCTGAATACCTGCCTGAGAAACCAGGCAAGCTGCCATTTTGCGTGTGTGTTGAAATAACGTTACTGTGGTGATTGCTGGTTGATTTGACACAGAATGACCCTCGTCTTGGAGCGGCGAGGGCGCTGTGTGGTTTTTAAACCCTTCGGGGGGGGGTGTAATGCACCCCTCGTCCTTCTTCACACCCTAATGTATACAGTCTCATGTTGCTGAAGCAAAGTTTGCCTCTTGGGCACAATGTGCCATTTACAGAGTGAAGACGCTGGAGCTATACAAACACGCTTTGTGAGAACTCAGGGGGATAAGATGACTTGATGTATGGAATTCATTAATTCACTCTGTCTGGGTTGCTTCTGTCTGTTAATAGCATTAAATGTTAAATGTGGGAGTCTGTGAGGTCCCAAGGATTAAACTGTTGTTGGTTTATTTCACCTGTATCTATAGAGCTGTATACAACGTGTATGATAAAGGATGGTATAAAAGCATTACTGTCACGAGACAGCAATAGGTGGTAAAACACTTCTTAAAACAACATGCTGTTTAGGATGAAGTGAGAAGCCTTGTGCAACATACCCCTCCCTGTCTTCAGTCTGAGCATTTCCTGACAGTGTTGCGTGTAGATATAATGTGTGTTGATTTTAATTGGAAACAAGTTACTAATCCCAGCACGAAACCACAGGAGCCTGCTGGTATGGAGCTCCGGTGATTTTTTAAAAGCTCTTGGAGGAGCAGCAGAACGTGGGCCTGTGCTGAACCAGATTCATAGCCGTTTACCATGGCGAGGAGGAGGAGGAGGAACGGTTACTGCATGGATCGTTTCAGAACATTTCAAACCACACCAGCCGAGACTGATGCAACATGACGGTTCGAGTGCTTTTAAAACCAAAGGTATTGTCTTGAGTTTGCCTTTATTAGCGTTGGTACTGGTCCCTCTCTTATCGTTTGGTTCTTCACTAATACTGTAGATGAGTTTGCTGTGTGCCACATGGTCCACACCTGGAACCCTTAATACAGTCGTGAAGTTGTTTTAAAGCAGTCCTCTTTGTGCTCAGTGTAGGAGTGGAGCAGCTCATCTGGTCTGCAATCAAATTACGGGTGAGGGACGATAAATGATGCAACAGATCCGAAGTGAAATGGCCTCAACTGAGTGTGTGTGTAAAGTCTAATTGAATACCCAGTGCCATTAATTAAGTGTAGCACTTCGAATGAATAATTAGGCATTGGGTAAGGACACTTCAAATAGAGTTGCTTTTTAATTGCAAGTACATAAACAGTGTCTATGGTGACTGTAAATCATTGGTGTTCTACACTGATAAAAATCTGGAAGAGCTGCTTGTCCCCAAGGAAAAGCAGGAGATTGAAGAGGCTGTGTTTTTGGGTGTGTAATTTAGAGAAGGTTGCTTATGAAACGTTTGGTCCTGTCTCTATCCTAATGATTTCCATTGGTGAGGAGTGTTGCTTTATGAGGTTTTGATGAGCAAAAGCACAAACCTCCTGGCGTTGTTAGAACTAAACCATTATATGTATATATGAGTAATAATAAAGATAAGTTGGTTTGCTGTAAGCCACTCAACCCCGACGCAAATGTTTTTCATGCAGTGTGTGGATTTTTCTTTCTTTTTTTTTATATATTTATTTTTAGACAGCATTTCTCTTTCCAGCTATCTCTATATACAAACTGCAATGCCTTGATAGGATGTGGCTTTAGGTACATGAAGTAAAACTTCAAATATGTTCTCAGCTGTAACAATATTATACACTGGCATATCTTTAAAAAGCAGCAAACACATGCCCCCCCCCTCCCCACATCAAAGTGTCTGGCTACACTGCACATTCCATCTTCATTATAACCGCCTTTGTTCCATCAGGCATTAAACAATGAGCCTGCTTGTCCCTGTGTTGGAGGAAGTGTGTGCTGAGCGTTCAGAGAGCAGTGAATACAGGGCGAGTTGAGCTGAACAAAAGGGAGTTTCCTCTTTGCAGTATTCAAAAATAAATGTCCTGTTTAGATTGTGTACCCAGTCAACAATACCGGCTTATTAACCCTTTCAGTCCTTGAGGTCCCGGCCTTATTTTAGCGTTTTATGTAAAAAGAAGCACGTTCGTCAATGCTAAAAAAAAAAGTGACATGCAAGTAAATCCTGTGACCAACAAGCCAGTTTTGCTGTCAACTTCACTAGATGCTCCGAATCTTAGATAACTTGTGCGTCTTTTGCAACTTACGCTAGGGGAAGAAAACCTGGAAGAATGGCTCAAAGACTGCATTGCAATTGGAGTCGTCTTTCCATTCCCTGCCAGTATGATTTTTAGCAAGACGTTCCTGCCATTTATCTCTCCATCCTCCACAAGGGCTGTCATCAGTGGTGGGACTGTATTGAAGATAAATTGGGTTCTGTTGGTATAAGAAAAAGGCAATACATATGTGTCATTGAAATTGGACACCCTACCTCAATCACAGAAAGCAGAGTGGCATGGCCATCTGTCATGGGGCATTTGCTTTAAACAAGGTCAGGGGTGCAGTGCTCTCCTTTTATAGCACTGCTGTGGAGTCATAGTGTTTTTGTGGCCTGCCTTCAAACGAAAGCAAGTGCTGGTGGAATTGCATTATGGGGCAAATGTGAGCCAGTGATCATAGAGTCTTGACCGACTCTGCCATGCAAAGGGCCAGTGGAGGGCTTTATTTTTAAATGCGTTTTACACTCGCAGGCAACAGAAATCATAAAGGAACCTGAATGTGGAGCAGGTTTTTAATTGAAAATGTTAGTGTATTAAATGCAAGACAACCCGCTTTGAGCAAGTCAGAACATGAGATACATCAGGTACATTCTTCTCTCTTTTGAAGTGTAATCCAGATTTTCCACTGAAGCAATTCACAGAAGCCCTCTCCCGTATCAGCTGTGTACGGGTATAAGGTGGTTAGGCAAACCTTTAGCGGTTCTTGTTTTATGAAATTTTTAAGTTAATCCAGTTTAAATTGAGTGAGCTGTTTTTTTTTTTAAACGCAAAACTGGTCTGTTAAAAGATGAAGAAGAAATGTGGAGGTAACAATGGGAGCTGGCTGTCAGGCCTTGCTATTAAATCCGCAGAAATGCTGCAGTCATGTCAGTCTGCTGTAGAGCTTGGAAGTGCCTGGCACCCCGGAGCGCTGACACACACTGAACTAATGTGCTTCTGCAGATTGAATCTGAAAGCTCCCGCTTGCTGAGACTGTCGCCTTTCACAGTGCTTATGCAGAACCAAGCTGTTGCTTTTCTTTTGTTCAGGTTGTGTGTTGATTGTGCCGACCTGATTTTGCCCATCTTGGCAGGCACAGGCGATCCTGAAGGTGAATTCATTTGGTGGTTCATGCCTGAAATGTGTCAGAATAATGGAACCGTTGTATTTGATTTTATATTTGTGTTGTAGTTGATAGCAGTGTGCCGATACTCGTATTTTCCTTTAAGAAGTTTAATAAAAGGTGTTAATTACTGAACACAAAACAATGCAGTCCCCCCAGATTCCCTTGTCTACACAGTTATTAAGCAGTAACGATATGACAGCGTTATTTCATGTAGAACCTGTCCTGATCAAGCCAATAAAACTCTATTTTATAAGCAATTATTTTGTTTATCCTTTTGATATGAAATCTGTTCTTGGTACTGTATTGCTGTTTTAAGGCATGCCAGCATTCCCTGACACCAGAAATCTTTGCATTGTGTTAATCTTCATAAAAGTCATGTGATCCTCTCAAGCACTTACACAGGAGCGATTGTTGGAATTTGTAAGTGGAATTCCCGTGGGCATTCTAGAATTGAAAGTGTTAGATTCTATTGTCAGGGTATGTAGTGTGGTCTTTTCTTCTCCTTCCTTACATGCACATTGCCACTGGCTCCACTTTAGAGTAGACAGAGACAGTAAAGGTTAAAGTTCTTTGTGGTATGTGCCTGTATATGTATTCTGTGAACATGGAGGCCTGTCACTTAGTAGTTGTGGCAAAATAGCAAACTCGGTCTCCTTTTAGCTTACTGCAGTACAGTGTAAAAACACACCCAATAGAATCGCTGGTCAAAAATTGAATCCCACTACAAAATTGAACTTTCCTTTGTGATAAAAAATGACTGTATCCAACAAGATCACATTCAAAGTTTTTTTTACTGTACAGTGTCTTGTAAAGGCATTGCAAGTCAAGCGAATACATGAATGATGTCTGACTCAACATTGACTAAATGCTGAGATTTGAATTTGTGTTGTCAACTGCAGATTGTGTGCTTCTACAGTATGAGCTGGTTCAGAGGTCCCATCCATCCATCCATCCATTGCGCAACACGATACAGTGACATGCAAATGGAAGTAAGACATTGCGGTTAACCATTGAGTTTGATATCTGGTAATGTTCATGAGCGCACCACAGACACTCATTGTCAATGGGGCCCTTGGCTTTCCTCTCGAATCTCAATGACTGTTATGACAAACCCAGCTCTGTGTGGTTTCCAAGTGGGTTTTTGTTTTCTGCTAACATTATATTTAATCGCAGAAGGCTTTTTAAAAACAAGTAATTTGGTTTTGTGTTTATAGATTCTTTTTTTAATGCAATATTACAAACCTTTAAATTTGATAAGATTTGTAGAGAGTAAAGGTACACTGTTGGTTTTAAATAAGGTGAGTTTATCACCCTTTGAACCAGTAGGGTAGACTGCCACTTCCAGCACTGATGCAGTAACAAAGACCCTGCATGACCTGACCTGGAGCTGTCTGATGTGGTGCTTCTGTTAAAGAGATATCGCTGTCAAGGACTTCATGTTTTATATGAATACAGCTTTTTAACACACTAGAAAGCTCGAACGGTTGTTATTTCTGTCCTGTCCAAGTTTTTATATGATTTGTGAGCTGATGGCTTCAGTTTTAATGCTTACAGCAGCTGCAAAAAAAGAAGAAAAAAAAGCATAACGAATTCCCACAGGGTGGAAGAAAGTTAAAATAGACCACACATGCTCCTTGCATTAAGAACATATAACTGCTAAGTATCTGAAGGGCATTTTACCATGTGTTATGAATATAAAATGCAAATGCTTTAGGTTTTATCCTGTCTATAAAAGGTTGAAGGTTTACCAGTGAAATCCTCATTAAATACCCCTCTTGCATGAAAAAGTAAATCCATGGAGAGCTTCAGTGTCCGGAATGATTTGGCTCTCTGTGTCGTGTGCAGTGGTGTACTGTTACAGCCTTGGTGTTGCTCATCCCTGCGCAGGAAGTCACATGTTTAAACCCTGCCTGAGGGGAGCCTTGACCTACTTCACATCCAGCAGTCCGGCTTGCTGTCCCGTTACGAGATGTCTCCCTTCAGAAAAGGCTCAACCTGATCTCAGTTCGGCTCTGGACGATGCTCCTGAAAATCCCGTAGCACTGATGTGTGTAATCTGACAACAAAAGTAAATCTGATGTTGCAAAATGAATACAATAGTCTACTTTCCATTATCAAAGGGCTGCAGATCCCATTGCTCAAACCTATATATATATAATATATATGAGAGAGAGTTCAAAAACAGCTTTATATCCAAGAAGAATCAGGATCCAATAGTATATGCATCAATCTCCAGAAATTAAGTCAACATACAATACTGTATTTAGTCAACATACAATACTATATTTTATAAGATTTACAATTTTAAGAATGATTCTTGGATTTACTAAAAAAATAAATTAAAAAAATAAGCATTAGTGCTGGTTTGGTGAGCCACACCAAACTGGTGAGTCTGTTTCTTGTTCCTGAAAATGCCATTATTTCATTCTGAAAAAATAAGAAGCATGTGCGCTTTAGCTTAGGAAGTCACCCTGGAGGCATTTCATGTTTAAATGCTCAGTGGCTTCAGACCAGAGCAGTGATATCTGATCATTGCTGCACATTCATTTAGTGACCGAATATATTGACTTTTGTGTATGATTTTTTTTTTTTTTTTCCCATATGTCTTTGTTAAAGTTGCTGCTAAAAATAAATTGATGTCTGCTTTTTATTTTTTCAAACCGCTGCTTAAAGCATGACATGCTTTAAACATGATCATAAACCCTAATTTATTTCAACAAATCAAACTGCACTAAATGCTGCTGGAATGTGATCCCACATCAACAGCATTAGCAAAACTGGATTCAGTTGTCTCTGAGAATATGCAGATTTCCTCTCCGGTGCTGATGTTTTCTGGATCATCGTGGACTGTATGTCAAGCTAGATTTGATGCGTTGAGAAAGTAGTAGAGGAACTGCATTTAACATTATCGCTTTGTTGTTGGCGGTATTCCAATGCACCAGTACTTTGAGTATTAACATAGAATTAAGTACACAGCAGCCATTATCTGCTAGATAAAGTAACGGACCACAGAGACAGATCAGTAACCTATAGAAAGACAAGGTCAATGCAGGTCATGACCGCTACAGAGGAGATATTAGTGTTATAAACCAAATAGTTTTGGAGTTTAAACGTTTTTGAATTGAGAGGAGTGTATTGGAGCATGGTTAGCTAGAGACTAGGACCACATGGTGTAACTGCAGAGCGCACAGGCAAAGGAGCACTGTGGAGGAAAGAGGGAAGAGTCTAATAGAGGCCAGGATCCACAACACCATCTGAGCAGACAGACCACACAAGACATGGAGACACAGTATCAGCAGCCAGCATTCACTGGCACAATGGCCCTTTTAAAAATCTAAACTCCTTACTCCAGTTTAATGAGTTCACACAACTGTCGATGTTTCAAATCTAAACTACTGGGAAGGTTCATTCTAGACCCCCGAAGTCCAACTATAGAGCTTCTTTCTTGTTTTGTTTCACAGAAAGGTACCTTGAGTAAACCGCTTGGGTGGGAGAGATCGGCCTCTCGAGGAGTTGCACGGTCGGGTCTTCTAGCGTAAACAGTCAACACAGCCTAATAAATTGTTAAATAGGCTGTGTGGTCCAGTGGTTAGAGAAACGGGCTTGCAATCAGGAGGTCCACGGTTCAAATCCCGGCTCAGCCACCAACTCATTGTGTGACCCTGAGCAAGTCACTTAACCTCCTTGTGCTCTGTGTTTCGGGTGAGTAAGTGACTCTGCAGCACAGTTCACGCACACTAGTCTCGCTAAGTCGCTTTGGATAAAGGCGTCTGCTAAATAATCAAATAATAATAAAGATGCTTGACTTTATTGGGTTGGGTAAACACAGGGGAGATTCCTGGTTAAATTTGCGTCCGACCTATCAATTATTTATTCCACTTTTGCACCAGGAATCTTATCCCAGTCACGTGTAACCCAGTCTGCTGTGTGAATGCTATATTTTAATGATGTCATACAGTTATGATAGGTTCTATAAATACGCTGTTACACTTGATAAATCGCTTCAAAGCATGCATTGGCAATCCGCAATATATTCCAACAGCCCCACCTTGGGTGGTTTTCAAATTCCCTTTCAGCTAATACCCACTCTATTTTTTTTATTATCAGCGCTGTATCATTATATTTCATATTTGAGTTTGTTCTGAGGCCCAAACATCTGTGGGAGGATGTCAGTTAATGAGGACTGGGAGGATTGAAAACTGTAACTGGAATGTTGTCCAAGCCTATCTAATGATGCCTGGGCCGTTTCCAAACTCCACTACCTGAAAGTTTCTTTAAAAATGTGTTTCAATTAAAAACAAGAGGGGAGCGCAATAAAAGTATATTTGTGTGTGTTTGAGATGGTTAGCGTTGCACTACATATGCATTTAGTTATGCAAACAAATCTTTTTTGCCAGCACTGTAAACTCTGACTGTTGTATTTCATCCAATCTACCTGCATCTATGGGAAGCAGATCTTAGAGGTAAAAGGACGACAGGAATGTATTACAGTGCGTCCCTGATAATCCCACGCCACCATGTTACTCGTGGCCACCTTAGCAAGATTAAGGTCTTCTTCATGACAAGGCTGTCATGTTTTTCTTATGGCAGTAACCCAACCAGGAAACTGACAGCTCGGTGTCAGGGGACCTGACTTGTGCCCAGCACTGTATCCAGTCTGCATTGGACTGTGTCGGTGACAGTCAGATATTGACTGGCAGGTGGCAGGGCTGACACTGGGAAATAAGCTGTGTGGCCCCTGGTGATGCACATACCTGCTAACCCTTCCTCCCCCTCTCCTGTTTCATTTGGACTCCCTCCTGTATCACTCAAACCCACCCCCTCCCCTCCTTTCTAGCGGGCTTGGAAAATTAAGGAAGTAATAACAGGAAATCACAAGCGCAAAATGGAACTCTTGCGTCGCCAGTTTGGAAAACCCAACTGCTGCAGTTTCGATTGTGTGTCGGACATCTTCAGAGTGTTAACGTTGTCTTGTAGAAAAATAAAAAGCCAGGTGTCGGCCTGTTACTTTTGTAACCAGTGCTGGAGTAATATGTCTGTACTTGTAATCTGTTCCAAGTTTTCAAAAACAAAAACCTGGCTCATATTCAGTCTGTTAATATTTATATTCTTATTTTTTTTGTTATGTTCTGTTGGGTGATGCGTAAACCGAAATAATGTTCTCATCTTTCGTTTCCAGTCTAGAAGAAAAAGATCCCAGTATGTTGGTCACTTTTACATTTTTTTCCCCCCTAGAGCCGGATGCTGGCTGTCTTCCACACTTCCAGAGCTGAAGTGGAGGATTAGGGGTGAGTCATGATGCTAGGCTGTTTTTTTATTTGTTAGTCTATTTACTCTCACCATTAGTTAAAAAACAGAACATAGAACGACCAAAAACAGTTTTTCAGTTGAACATTAGTTAATGCTACAATTAACTACTATACATCCAGCAAATACAATTAATAACACCGATACAATAGGATACTATGAGGCAATGGGCTACTCCAGTCTTTAATTCCCTCCTATTTTTCTTTAAATGGTCTGTTCATTTTACAAAACTAGAACCAAGTAATATAACCCAAGTTCTCTTCAGTACGCAATCATTTTGTAACATTTACACAATTATTATTTTCTCCTTTAAAAAAATAAATAAATAAATAAAAAATAGAAGTTAAAAATTGGAGGAAACGCTTTGAAAATATGTCCCTGTGTGAATGAATGTAATAAAGAAAAGATCGTAGTGTACCTTATGGAGACAGTGCTTTGCTTTCCAAGTTTGACAATTTCAGAACCCCCGACCTCTGTTGCCATAGCAGCGAGTTGAACTGTTCGGTTTCTAAAATGACAAAAGGGGCTGTAAACAAACTGGAAAGTAAGCAAGGCCTGTTTTCTGGTGAGGTTCAGCACGCAGAAGGCTAAACTATGTAATGTTGTGGTACACAGAAATCCCACAGATTCATATTTCAGTAGATGACAGGAACGACCATGGCAAACCGAAGCCTGACTCCTTGGAAGGTATCAGCAGTGAATAGGGGCTCCTCGCATTTTCACCATCTCCTGTGAACATCTGTAACTGTTTCAAAACTGAACATGCTTTTTAATGGCCGTGTTAGTTTCCTGTTTTGCATTGCACAGTTTTTTATACACTCTGAAAGCATCGTAAAAACAAAGGATCTTTTTAAAGGCGTCTGTACTTTTGTAACTGGACCGTCATAAAGCAGGGGGCTAAAGGTCTTGTCATAAAATGACATCCTTTTCTAAATAAATAAAGGGATTTGACTATATCTTTGTTTCAGTGGAGTTTAAAAAAATCAAATACCCAAGCCAATAAAATGTTTCAAAACTAGAAGCCAGCAACTTGGATGCACACAGGAATTTACTGCAGTGAATAAAAGGCCTCTTGGCCCACTTTGTTTTACACAAAGCAGAGCTGATTAAGGACAGTCAAGTTTTGTGAATTCCTAAAAACAAACAAACAAAAAAAAACTGTCTACACAAAGTGATTAACATAATTAAACTTGTAAAAATAAGTCCTTGTTTATTTATCTACATCTGAAATATGCAGGGCCTGATTTTTATCATGGTCTTTTACACAAGTTTCCATTTCTAATTTTTGTTTGTTTGTTTAAGACAAATAGCTTAGTCTTACAAAACAAACCAAAAAAACATGTACGATTCATTTAAGGACATACAAATGTGCTTAGATGTTTGTTGCCATTACAGTATTACAGTTAATTTTTTTTGGCAAAAATTGTGCAAATTACATTTTGAAAAGGTCTAAACCAGCATAGGGGGTTGAATACAATACCCAGCATGTTTGCATTATAGTATGCTCGGCTCTAGCAGGACCACAAGAGGGCACTAGACTCAAGGCAAAATGTAACCATAGTGTATTCCGAGCTGGAAAGAATGGTTAGGTAAATGAAAAAAATATATCTATATAGCAGTGCTGCTCTGTTAGATTCACATAGTTTGATGGGCTCGTTTTTGCATGGGCATATCATTTTTCAAAAACATTTTAAAAAAAAGTTACATAATTGAATTGGATCCTAGGTACAGTAATCCCAATTCTCTGTAGTACAGCAGTTGTTTTTCTGCACCTCAAAGCTGGTGCTTTAACCCCAGGTTAATTTGTCAAGTTGTATCTCTTTGGTCTGATGTTTGGAATTATAAAGTGCGTTTCCTTATCCAGACCCTTTTACAACTTGCAGAACATGCAGTACAGTACGTTATCTCCTTATCAAAACGCAGCTGATACAGGGACTGAACCAAAACTCCCATTGCACAGCAGATTGATCCATTCCTGGTTTTACCATGAGCTGAATAAGTCACACCTGAGATTGTTTCCTATACACTGAGGCTAATCAAGCTCGTAGTAAAGCCTGGAATGGTTGAAACTGCTATGCAATCGGAGTATTATCTCTGTCCCTTTATGGGTTTTTGCCAAAACTTTCTAGAAGTGCAACAGAACTCAGAATTCCAGTCGTGTTCTGAATGCGTTTGAAATGACCATGTGCTCCTTTCAAATGCTGAACGTGCTGCAAGGGTACAATTAGAATATGCATTTAGCAAATGACATACTATGCTGATGCCACCCACCTGCTTCCATGCAAAGTCATTTAGAACTATGGGAACAAGCAACCTTGGCGTTTTTGTTTCTAAGCAGGCAGGATTATCTTGGAGAATTATTTTACATGTTGCATGAAGACACATTGTTCTGCTTTGCAGTATAATTACTTATCCCTTTTAAGGTGGTGATGAAATGTTAAGTTGCGCTATTTTTTTTTTTTCCCTAGTGCTCTTGCTTAGTCTAAGATTTTTTGTAGCAGCCTTGGCGTTTGCACATTCTATTATTGCAAGATTTGTTGGACAAAGATCTGATTTCAAGTGCCTGTTTTCTTTGAGTGGAAGTGCTTATGACCTCATGTGTGAAATATAATGGTTCCATGCTTTCTATCTATGCCTTTGCCAGGTGTGAATGAGATATAGAACATATGGCCAAGCCAGGTGACTCTTTGTTGGTTGTGCTAGTCTGTGTGCTCTGCTTAAATTACAGGGGAGTGGAAAGAAGGGGCGAGTGTGGAAAAACCTGCTTAACTTTTCATGGGCACTAGTGCTTTCATTGGATTAGCAAAATAAATTCTTAGACGTTTGGACATTACAGATGGACCAGTTTACTTTGTCTTGTACCTCATATTTTCCAGGCAGCCACCGAGGTTAAATTAAGAACATTGTATACACGTGCTGAGTTTTATAAATGAATCTAAGGATTGAAGTACTGTAGTCAATATACCTGTATGTTTATTATTCAGACTGAATTAATTAAGTTGGCAATGTAGCTTTTTACTGAAGATGCTTTTACTGGATTGGATTTCTGCTGCTGCTCGTGTAGATTCACAAGGGACATGCATTATTTTTTTTTTAAATGTTTAATAAAATAAAAAGCCATCTCAGTGAAGTTGCATAGATATGTGTAACTGTCAGCCCATTTTAAACTTGCAGGCGGTCAGTCCATGCGTTCTCCCTGTCGTTCAGCATGCTGCAGCTACACATTGTTTTAATGAGGTCAGACACTTGTTTTCAGAAGTGATGTCACCTTCTCTCCCCCGCGGGCAGACCTGCTACCTGGAATCATTGACTTCTAAAGCAGACCTACAAACTAGAAACCTGAAATAAAATCTACAAAACGTATTGTCATTAAAGACGAGCCATTCTGGAGAGTTGTGTTCCCCATACCTGATATTTTGTGTAAATTCCTGACAAAAAAAAAATAGTTTAATGATGAATTAAAGTAACTTGGAGAGAACAAAACAATTTGTCTGTTTTAAGAGTTTTGTTTTGAAAGCTGCACTGTGAACCGCAGTCACGTTCAGTATTGCACTAAAGGTGTCTGCTTTCTGTTATGTCTGCTTTATCAGATAGTAAACCTGGTTTGTTTAAATTTCCCACAAGCATAAACCTGCTTCCCACTGCAATCCGTAGTTATGAATGCAATAACCAAAGCTGCGTTCTAGCACGTGACCAAAAACATAAAGATAAAAAGGGAACCCAGCTAGATAAGCCTGCCTGTTGACTGTGTTGCCCCATCGTGCGCCTCCCTCATCTAGGCTGCATATTCCTTGCAGCATTCACGTTGCCTGTTGATATACGATGTAGAAGTGGGTCCGTTTCTTTTCCGACGACTCAATCTTTTTTTTCCATTTTGTTAATGGTAACCGCATCCTCAGGCTGGTTTTAATTGACCCGTTTCCTGTCTAGGAGAGGCCTGGTCGAATTTTATTGGCTCATGTTTTCTTAATTGTCTTTGAGACGTACCTTATACTGGGTGTAAGAAGGCCTGTGATTGGCTCAAGAAGTATACGATTTCTTAATATCTGTTCATGTAGTGGACTGTATACCAACCAATCTCAATACACTGTAGTAGTATTGATAAATAACAATAGTGTTAAAATAGCAATTAAAATATAACAAGAAAGCTTTGTGAATGCAGTATCTGTGGAAAATATAAAAAAAAAACCAGTAGCTGCAGTACCAAGTACTGTATTTGATATTGTCTTTATTAAACACAGTATTGTAAAGAAGTATGGGATTATCTCCTACAACCCCTTAATCACTGCTGTTGAAAGGTTGTAAATGGCAATAAAAAAAGCAAAGATAATGCAACAGCTTTCAGTACTTTCCATGAAGAACTGCAGATATTACTTCGACCAGTAGATGGTGCTAGTGGCACATGTTTTTTCAGATTGAAGCGCTCTGATTTGTGTTTGTTCCAGGCTACCTCATTCTGTGCAGATTGAAAATGCAGGGTGACACTATCACGGTACAATCAATGCCCTTCGAGTTTTTATTCAGATCACTTTATTCGCAACTCCTTGAAACATACATCATTGATACAGGTTTATGTCGGCTGGCATTTTGTACATGTTATGTGGAGTTAGGACATGATTGTGAAATTTCGTAATCTGTTTTGAACACAAACTAAACTGAGCATTTAAGAGAGTCGCAGACCATGTCGACAATGTGTAAAAACCCTGTTTGATTCCTTTTGAACAACTCTAACCATGGCACTGATGTCATTAAACGGGCAGTGAACTGCTCATAAGCAAAGTGTTACATGGTCATAAATCTGCCGCATCACGTGAACCGTTTCAAATGGAAAGAGAGAGGAAATGAATGATAGCTGTGAAGGGATCTGTCACCATTAGGAGCTGGTCAGTGCAGGTTTGGCTGCTCTAGACAGGTGTGGGATGTGTGTGAACTCTTTCACTCTTGCTCACTTGCACGGGAAGATTAAGAGTAGCCCCTGGCGTTCCTGGATCCTAACCAGCTTCAAAATCTGCATTTGTGTTGCTTCATAATTGTTGAGGAGGTGGAGGAGGTGGAGTGACCTCTGATCTTTCACAGCAAAGACTTGACTCATCGCGGGCGCTTGAAACGTGTTGACTCACCGAACCTTATCCCATTACTTCAAGCTTTCCTCCACGCAGGGAATCCAAACCCCCAATGGGTCCCCTGATTGCTTTCCCTCCCCGGGGGCCTGTGCCTCCGCTGGCTGCAGAGCGATTTCTTGGAAGATTTTCTCTAAGCGCGAAGCAATTAGCGGTGCCAGGTTATTAAATATAAGCATGCACTGTCTGACCTTTGCAATGCATAGGCGTCAATGTGTAATGCTGATGCATTTTTATAGGAAACCAGCCAGACTTTACTACTGCCACAGTAGTGCTGTATTCCTAACACATACAAGCATTAGAACAAATGAAAAGTGGTGCTGAGCGCCTGGTTGAAAAGCGGTGCCGAGCGCCTGCTTGAGGGATATTTGTTGCTTTGCTTAATAAATATCACACCCGAGGGCGGTCTGTAGTGGGATTAGTGCCTTATCTGTCATACATTTGCTAACTTAACAGATGGAAATCAAGTGTAAACCAAGTCCTGATGAAATTTAGATCTGTGTTTTAAAAAGTAGCGGGGCTCCTCAAAATATAGCGTCGTACGTCCCCACGTGTTGCTACAACTGTTTAAATAACGTACCTGTATTTTTCTTTTTCATCGTTAACATCGTGACAACTTTTTACACTTTATAACTTTTAAGGAGTTTCAAAGCTCTTTTCAAAATGGTCACCGTTTACTCACCAAACCTTCTCCCATTACTTCAGGCTTTCCTCCATGCAGGGAATCCGCACTCCCAATGGGTCCCCTGATTGCTTTCCCTCCCATTGGTGGCACTGTACCCTTTGCAAAACATTCCATTCAGCTGTAACTGTGCACCAAGTTACTGTAAACAAGTTAACGAATTGGGTAAACCGGGAGCTTATCTCATTTTGAACTCCTAATTCTCCCTAATCCAAGGGAGCGCAAAGATAAGTGCTCCAGTCAAGATCAGCAGATATAGAGGTCTTGATGGCATTACTCCTCTTGTGCTCCACGCAGCAGAGCTTTTACTAGGACCCATTAAAACATACACTATTTTCAAGGAGAGGAGATTTTAGCCCTAATATACTATATTTAGTATACCCCACGTACAGTCCTGTAATTGCAGAACCGCAAATCAGTAAGCAGTTGTATTTCCACACGGCATGCATATGGAACATGCTCATGAAATGCATGATGTACAGGTCAAAGGTTAAATAGACACCACCCTGGAAGATGAGTGTGTTTTTTTTTTTTCATTTTCCCCACACTTTGGGGTAAAGCCTGCAGTAAATGCTGAGGGTGTTGACTTGCTGATGTTTAAATACGAAGACTTAACAGCTGAAACCCAATCCCAGATCTACTTGGCAGTGGTTTGTATTCTAGCTGCTGACATGGCGGTGCTGAAAGGATAGCACCTGGGCACCGGGGAACCAGCAAGGCTTACCAGGAGTTTACAGTACAAAGGTCAGGTGTCGGTTTACCAGGATTCATTAGTTTTAGTCTTCGGTGTCTCTGGAAGCCCTTCTGTCTCTGCCTTAGACTGGCATGTGTGCGCGCACACACACACACACACACACACACACACACACACACACACACACACACACACACACACACACACACACACAGGAATAAAGCAAAAGCTTTCAATGCACTTTTGGTTATGTGTCACTGTAAGATATATTATATAATGAACCTCCAGGATGAACTCCGTCGACCAGGTTTCAAGTCAAGCAGCCCTTCTCCTATAAAAAAAGTGTCTTCATGCATAAAAATGTGTTTTAATAATAGATAGGTACATCTTATTTATTCTGTCCGTTTGATTTCTGTATGCTGCTGATTTATGTTTTGAACCACACGTGATTTTGTTGTGTTTTTTGTGCTTATGATTTTTTTTTTTCCCACAAATTGTTTTCCAGGATCCCCTTGTAAATGAGGCCTCGGTCTCAAAGGGCAAATAAATAAGAAATACAGAAACTAAAATGAAAGATAAATGTGTGCGTTGACTGGGATTACGTTGGTTGAATCTGCACCTACTAAAATATTTACTTGATCTTCTCCCCAGACGAGTTGGTTTCAACTCTTTGGTTTTCCTTTCATGCTTGCGTCTCCTCTCCCATCAGAGAATCTGGATTTTTGCCTTGGAAACATGGCTGGGTCCTTCCGTTTCTTGTGCGTCTCTCTGATGCGTGAGGTACTGACCCACGCTTCTCCCACAGTTTTCACTTTCCCTGCATCTCTTTGTTGGCGGGTCGTCCTGAGGCTAGTCTCTCTGGGTTGCAGCTTGTTCAGAGCTCAGCTGCCCGTGGTTTGACTTGAAATCTCTTCGGCATCCTGCCCCTGTTTACCAGGATGAGATCGATTTGTTGAAATTCTGCTGCTCACCTACAAAGCCGTGAAGGGCCCTGGGCTGCATCATCTGCACCCCTTAACGCACACAGTGTTGCACCGAGACCAGCCCCTGCTGTGCTGCTCAAGATCCACCGTGTTCAGGCTTTTACTTTCAATTCCCCCCACACTGTGGAGCTGAATTCTCTGGTTTCAGTATGGGAGTTTCAGATTGCATCTTCAAACCCTTTTCTTGGATCATCCCCCCCACCCCCCACCCCCCTTTGCTTTAAAGCTTACCACTGCAGTACATTTCTACATCCACATGATGTTTTGAGTTGATTTCACATCCGATTTCACTCATGACTGAGATGACTTGTATCCAATAGTGCTTAAGCTGACTTGGTTTTGGGACAAGATGACTGGTACGCTTTTTAAAGTGTAGAATATGCATGCAGAAAAAAAAAAAAAAAAAATTAGACTACTAAGAATTTAGTTAAGCATGTTGTTGTTTTGTGTGTTTTTTTAAGCAGTGTTTTATTATATATTCAATATGATATGTATATATATTGTGCAGCTTTATAAGCCCTCCCTGGTTCTCTGGTATAGTATACAGCACCTATCCCTTTATGTGCAAGGTCTTCATATGCTTCAGTGTTAAAGAAACACAAGATGTTTGTAGTAATCAGTATGGACTTCAACTAGGGCTATTAACAGAGTCAGGATATAAGTGGAATTGTATTTCTATATTACAAGCCACTTTGTCGTATTTTACAGAAATGGGATATTAGTCTTTGGGGTCTGGCAGTGAGAGTGATCTACAATTAGGCTGCAGTGAAGTGCATATGAATGGGACGGGAAGTAATGAAGTTACCCTTCTAGATTAAGAGCAAATGCCTGCAGGCGTCCCAGCAGTGAGCATTGGATTTATGGCTGGTAGGATTCCTGTATGTATTTGTGTGTAAGAAATGCAGTGGCTTCTCTATACACAAACCTTCGTGACACTTGTAACGCACAGACTTGCATGTGCCATCACATACACACACTTACACATATGCACACGTTCAGGCAGTCACGGAAGGATTTTTCTTCATCCTCCTTCCTATAGCCATTGAGGTTTGGAGTCTGCCTTTACCCTCCCACCCCTAATCTGGCTTGAAGTCATGAATAGACATCTTCAAATGATGAAGGCCTTTGGGAGTGGACCCCCTGTTACCATGTGCGATTTGCTCTTTGCTCCACATGTATGATTGATCTCTTCAGGTATGGAACTGGTTCCCCTTTTAAGGGTTTACTGGTGTAGGGTCCTGTGCTAAGATGAGGAAAGCAGACATTCTATTCTGAGCCAACACAACTGGGCTTCCTGGTGAGTTTACTGCATGGACAGATAATGTATAGGCTTCCTCCCAGAGGAGGATTTAGGGATGCCTACTTTAACTTGTGTATTTTTAAATTACTGTACCAATATTCAACCAACGGGCTTAGCTAGGCACGAAATAAACAAAAATGTAAATACCGTGGAACAGACACAGTATGAAAGCTCTCTGTGCCCTGTGCTTTATCAGCAGACCTTGCATACGTTCGCCAAAGTAAAAATAAACCTGCACAACGCATTCAAAACTCGAATTGGCAAGTAATCACTTCAAACATGAGCTTTCATTGAGTGTGAAGGAGGAGAAGTGAAACCCCTGTGTAATTAATGAGAATCAATGAGATTCAGAAACGCAATAATTAAGAGAAAATTGAATGTCTCTATGAAATGGATGACACTAATTCCATGCTTTAAAAAAAAAGTAATGTGTTAATGTGTTTCTTTGGAAAATTAATGAATTCATTAAAATGCTATAAGCATGTTATATGGTGCTTATTTAAAACAGTTTTAAGGCTTGTTTTTTTTTTTAAGCATATAACAAAATAACAATGGTACATTTAAAAAATGGCACGCCAACCAGAATATAAGTTTTAGCACTGGAAAAAATTCACATAAGCCTTTCTCTCTGACCTCACTTGCTTGGGTTCAGAAATAAAGGATGAGGCAAATGTTAATAGCTGGAGCAATTAGTCCCATCCCTGAAGGCTGAGCCTGTCTTTGGAACAGAGCGTGCTAGGAAAGGGTTAAAGGAAGGTTGTGGTGCTGTGCTGTTGGATATTGACAGGTTAGAACCTCGGGGTACCTCCAGGATATGAACACTGCTGGAGGGGAGGGGAGGGGAGGGGGAAGGGGGGGGGATGCCTTACTTGCTTCCTGCCTGAGATGAGTTTTAATCTGCGGAGAGAGTGCCAGGAACACCACGGCTTCACTTTATCTTCTTAAACACAATGCCTCATTGTTAGGGAAACCGCATTATCTTTCTGGACATGACTCTTGCATTCACGATGCTCTCTGCCTGCTTGGAGAAAGGATCTTTCATTACAGCGCCTGGGTCGTCCTTCATTATGGGAAATGCTGTGTTTTTATTATATAAAACATGCCTCTTTATACAGTAGAACCGTGTATTTGGGAAACAAATGCTAATTCCTGGCTTTGCATCTCCTCATTGGTCGATTTGTTTAGATTGCAGTGCCCTTTACATGACACCCGTCTGGATCAATACTCCTTAAATTTTAATCTGTTGTTGTTTGTCTGTTTTCTGCCTCATTTGAGGTGGAAACCAGATCATTTTGGAGGATTTAACCAGATTATTTTGTCGGGAAGCTGAGGACGGTGATGTCAGCCTTCTCTGATGCAGTGCGTATAGAACAGGAAATAGAATCAAACATTTACTCTTTTAAAAAAAAAAAAAGTATCCAGTAACAAATAAGCAAAACCTTCTGTACGTAAATGCATTTGGCAAATACAAATGACTGACACAAGTTACAAAAAATTGACTTTTATTGGCATTTTCATCTTCTAGCGTGTTATTTACAACAATGACCTTGTTTAAAGGGAGGCTAACGAGGCAAATTATATATGTTTTCCTTCTTGCAAAAAAAGAAAAAACAAAAACTGGCAGTTCTTTATTCATTATCGTGGCACAGTAATACAAACCTTTTGGGAGTCTCTTTTAAACAGTTACCATACAATTATGATATTGAAGTTCTACAGCTGCTAGAAGCTAGCAATTCACATTATCGAATGGTTCTGATTGTAGCTCAGTTTGGACCACCATGGTTCAGATACTGTACAGTATACGAGATGAGGCTTGATTTAGCCCGGCAGCTCTTCTGTGTGGAGGTACAGTACAGGTTAGCGAAAGGGAGACTCCCTCAAACTCAGGTATTGCCTCCTCTTAGCTGACCCTCAATTATACAGGGCCATTATCATTGCACAAACTTCCCTACAGAAGGAGTAACACAGGCACACATGCTGTGGTTTATTATCCATTATCCATTTTCTCTTTTTTTGATTACTCAGTGGGGGGGAAAGCCTTTGGGCCTGTGGTAAACACATTTCAAAGCACTTAAGGAGCAATTTGGTACAGATATGAAATATTAAAACCCAGAACTTTAAAGCACCCTTGTGACTGTAATACAGCACTAAAACATGTCTAATCTCCAGGTACTGTTCAGTTGGTACACAGGGAACCCCTGCAACTCACTAGCCCTACTTCTACATCAGTAAGTAATTCCACATAGAATGAATGTGGTGTTTCTTGCATTCACTGTGGACAGTGTGTTGCAGGGGGACAGGTTAATGGTTGCACTCTGGTGTACCAGCTGTTGTTCAAGAGCAGGTGAAGGTAGCTCCCTAGTTAATGCAGTGTGATCGGTTTGGTTTTCTGGTGAATGGTAAAGGTGACTCGTTGTTTCTCTCCAGATTGGTTAGAGTGTAGGCAGTTAAGAGCAGGCTTCCCCACACGCTCCCACACAGCTGGACTTCAAAGGCACTGAATAACACGCCGCTCTCTAAACCGACCCGTTTGTTCCATTCCGGGGTTTCGATTTTCACTGCAGCTGTTGTGTACTGTTTTCCAGACACACACAGAACTCTAGACCTGCCCACAGAGTTAAGGATTCCCCAAACGTGGGGACTCCCACGAGTGGGTTTAGTGTTACCCAGAACAGAGCTTTACCATAAAGAAGTGGGAACAAACATTTAAGGCACTCCGTTGCTGGAGGAGCTCTATTATGCAAACACCGTGTGTATTAATTGCATCGCATTCTTTTCTGCTCAGCTGGCACAGTGGCACTACCTTGAGGACCTGTGAACGCACTCCAAAATCTACATGCGGGACCTTGCATCTGGATATGCAGCAGGTGCAACAAGGAAACCTGGAAACACAAGTACTACACAGCACAGTGCATTAAGGTGAACAATGCACTACTAAATTTAAGCCCTGCTCTCAAGAAACCACACTTGAGGTGAGGAGACAGGCTACAGCTAAGCAACAGAATAAATAAACCAGCAGCTCCCCCCTCACCTCAAACTAGCAGCCCGCTCTGTCGACCGTTCCTCCCTCCCCCCCCAATACATCAGCATGAGTTTGAGATCCGTTCTAGATCCCACTGCTCCCCCCTCTGGGGATCCCATGACCTTTAAAAACAGTTTCTTAAATAAATCATTATTAAGGGAAGATGCTGTATGGGGAATGAACTGCTGACCACTCTCTTAGCAAGCCAAGACCTGAGCTAAACAACCCGTTGAGGAAAGACTCTCCCATCCCAGCTGGAAAGGCTTTATGCCACATAGCTTCTAGTTCGTTCTGACCCAGTCCCCCCTCTATTTCCGTTCGAAGTCCTTCCTCAAACACAGCAACTCTTATAAAAGTTTGCTATTGTGATTTTGCGCTTTTTCCCATGGTTTATACTATGCACTTTGCCGTAGTTTTACCCTGGTTTGTCATTTTTATTAACAATTAATATCGATGTTTCCACTGTACAAACCCAGGGTCAGTGTTACCTGTCCAATATCTCGCTGTCCTTCTCATCGTTCTGCCTTGCACATTCACGCATGCAAACAGGGGCTGCAATTTAAAGAAGGATAAAAGTGTTTCTTGTTGGGTTTTTTTTTTTTTAAATCTGTCTAAAGCTAAGCAGCAGCAGCAGAGCCCTTGCAGGAAATGCGTCATGGTGATAACTGTAACCAGATGTCGGGTTGGGGGGGCGGGGGTGGGGTTGTGGGGATTCTCGAAGCGGAACATGCTCGTCAAAGGAAAAAAAAAAAAATAGAGAATTATCAAAGCCATCTCTTGTTTTGCTGGTGATTGATCGCCCAACAGTGGCTTAGACTCGCCTCTGCGATAAGTCCTGACTGAAACTGAGAAAGTGCTGGAGGCAGGTTGCCTTGGTAACTATGACTGGAAAAACAGCCGTCCTCTGAATGGGAATACGTAGCATAATATCTTTTAATTATTTACTGCTTTCATTTACAAATGTTCTGCTGCTGCTGCTTCCCTTCCAGCTGTGAATAGGAGTGTGAATGAAGCTTTCTTTTTTTAAAACCCGCACAGTTTTGCTCGCGCAGTTCCAGGTAATTCAGAGAGAGCTGCTGTAATGAGCAGCGTGGGGAGGGATAGAGAGGCGGTGTTTACAGCATCTCTCTCTTTCTCATACACTCATTTCTCGGGAGACCCAAGTTCCAATCTGCCTACAGTCAGAATTGAAAGCAGTTTGGTTTCCGCACTGAATTTGGCACGGTTTTGTGAACAGTGGCTCAGGATTCAAGAAGCCTGGGAATGAATTGCCCTCTTAACCCAGCCCAAGGTGGTCCCCGTTCCGCCCCCTTCCCTTCCCAAAGAGTGTGGGAAAGCTGGGTACTGCATCTGCCAACACTGCGTCTGCCCTCTGTCCAAGACTGGCTGGCCATTCCTTTTCATGGGTTTCATAATATCCAAGAGGGTCACAGCAACATGGGGGGGATGAGATGGCAGAAATGCAGTCCAGATTTTTGTTTCCGCCAGGGACTGCTTATTTTATTTTTTTAATCTGCATTGTTTTCCAGTGCACTTACAAGGCAGGAGGCTGCACTCGCAGACAGACTTCGAGCTACAATGATTGCTCTGTGGGCAGCAGATTATAGCTAAAAACGCATGCACACATAATTGGGTCCAGTTTGAAACAAAACCTGCACTGTTAGAAAGATTCTTCTTGTTGCACAGTTAGATTTGCATTCTGTGATTTATCTGACAAGACTTCTCCATGGCCTACATAATTAGGAGGAGATTTAGTCAAATAGTCTGTCGATTAGGCTAATGGCTTAATCAGAGTTATTTGCATACTTGAGCCTGCAGGAAGATTAAATAGTCTTTCGCCGTTAAGAATTCGATTTGTAGAACAGTGAAAATTCCCCTCGTGACATTTCAATATTCCCTGTTCTCTGGCTAACAGTGACCCCTGCTGGAGTAGGAGGGTGTGGCACCTGAGAGCCCGTCCTGAGCATTATTGAGTTCCTGAAACAGATAATGTTCATCACTAGTTTGCAAGCAAGGCCTCACCTTCACATCATTAGTCTGTAAAGTGTTGATAACAAAACAAAACAAAAAAAACACTGTGGCAGTTTGCCTTCTATCTCTGTCACAAACTGACAGCACAACTTTGCAAACAGAATATGGGGACCCCTATATCCAAAACCAGAATGTATGTCAAAATCGTTCCAGAGAGCATTTAATACGAGGGCGTGCAGTGTCAGAATGTTTCAATGTATTGCACGCCTACAATCCCGTTCACATTGCCTGTGTACAAGTGCTAAGGACCATTTTTACTAAGCCTGTGTTGCCGTTTGCAGCATTTGTTTTTCCTAATAGTCAAAAGAAACGGTTAACGTTGCAAAGTCAGAAATCAACAACTTGTGTGGTTTGTAAATGCTCAAGTAGGTATGACATATTGTGTGGCGTAAAAAAATAATTCCGCTGGTGTTTTGTCATTTCTTACAGTGCTGAGTAACCAAACTTAATTAATTTGTACAAGACTAGGCACAGTTTTATGATCACTTCTGTATTTTACTGCACTGTATTTAAGGTCAGAAGACTTAAAAGCACAGAAAACTGTTCTCCACCGTCTGTCTGACTGTGTCACAGCTCTTCTTAAGGCATTGCCTCGAATCTGGGGAATAGCCTGTTTTGTAAGCCTGGGCAGAATTAGGTGACGGTTCAAAGTCATTTTAAACAGGGGCGGCCTGTAACTCAAGCTGGTTGTCTGGGTGCAGTACTGTTTTATAAAACATGTGATCAGTGACGAATCATAGCCTAGAAATAAGGCTGGAGGTACTGATGACACCTGGAACATTCACCTTCCAGGGTGCTGTTGATCTGCCTCTTGCTAAAGTGGAAGGCGAATGAAAGTCTTTAAGTTGTCTTTGAAGAAACATATTTCAGTTTGTGAAATTCTGCCTCCCTTTTGGATAACTTTTCCATTTTGTTGAGGGGTGGAAATCTTGGAGGCTAGGCAGACAGACAGACAGACAGACAGACAGACAGACAGACAGACAGAGGCTCAGAGCCTGAGGGTGTGAAGTAGAGCAAAGGTCTGCCACTAGCTACTTCACTCGGACAAAAACAGCACAAGGTCTGTCACAGGGCTGCAATTCGTAGGAACGCTCCTCCAGTGCTTAATTGAGCATACCAGAGCTTCCTCCCTTGCCCTCCCAACTCACTGACCAGTCCATTCAGATTACCCTAAACATGGGCCCTGGACTAACTAAAGTGTAAGGATGGCATGCTTCACTGCAGATTGTAATTCATTACCGTTTGCACTGTAGATGCACTGCACTCAGATTGCAGTTGCAAAGGATGGATGCATATGTGCATGGATAACTGTGCAAGACTGTCCAGTTACGCTGTGTGCCTATGTGCCACAACTTGTGCCTGACCAGTATACTGTGCTAGAAGGTAATGAATGAACTTGTGGGTATTTAAAGAACATTTTTAAAAACCTAAGCAATGCTAAAGTAAATCGATAAACAACTAAAACTAAGCATGCCTCATTGCCCTATAATTATCAGGTTATGATGGAGTAACAGAGACTTCCTGTAGAGGGCAGTAGCAACAATGGCCAATTTTAAGATCTGTGTAGATTTAAATATGGTGCTTTATCTGTACACTGCATCGGATGCTGGATGTGTGCTATTGATGCTATTGACGTGAATGATCTATTGTAACTTGGTAGACTTTGGCATGATCTTGTAAAGAAAATGAGAGGTTAAACTAAACTTGGAGATATCCTGTCAGACAATCCATTCAGTATTTTAATTGACTTTGTTATTACAGGGTAGTTTAAAGTAAATTCTTAGTTGAGCTTGCTGCAGAGAGGTGTGCAGGTTATATAGCTTTATAAATGCTCTAGAAGGTATCCTGATATACAAATTTGAAAAAAAAAAGAAGAAATAAATAAAAGCAGTTATTTTGTTCCTCTGCATCTCAGAGGTTTGGAAGCTGGTTGTCTATTGTTCTACTGCTGCTGGACCTGCCTCCCCCTGGCGTGATCAGTGGACCTGCCCGTTCTATAGAACTGGAGGTCAGCCTGTCCGGGAGAATTGATTTCCATCTCATGTCTAGGGTGAGCCGACCCCAGCATAACCTCCCAGTGCAAAGGCGGCTGTACTAACCACTGTTCCATTTGGATGCTTTGAAACATATTAGATTAGAAGTCACTCCACAATAGCAGAAAGAGAGAGGTGCATTTTTAAAAAATAAAAATGCTCTTTATGTGGGGCGAGTGTTGGTATATACTATAATATAATCAGGTTCTGAAGAGAACTGCTGCAGTTTTATGGCAGATGCACTCAGAGCTTTAGAATCATGTGACCAGCTGAACTCTTCCTATAAAAGATCTCTTAAAATGAGTGCTGGCCTGCTGTACTGTTGCCTCCTGAAGAAAGAATGCCATACCCTGTTAACACCGGTGTAGTATTGCTTCATAATAAAATGATCCTGTCGCTTATAGTACATGTAAACATATGGCCGAGATGATTTTGCCTATCACTATTTTATTTAGAAAATACTAAAATGCTGAAACACAATTCAGTGATAAACATTTCAACTAGGAGGCTTGCAGCAGTAAAGCTAGTTTAGCATAAGCAGTAACCCTTAAATAAACCGTGGTCTGCTTGAGCTGAAATGCGTAGCGAGCAGTGACGCTCCTATAAGATCAGGCTTGCTTTCTCCCTTGTGATCTGTGCACATGTTTTGTCATTTGAAAAGCTTCTCAAATGCTAGCACTGGTATGTCGCAGGTGTGTTAGGAGTTAAATAACACCACGTCTTTTAAACAATGTTTTCTTTAGGCAGGGTAACCACCTAGGTAACAAAGTTGTGGTGTTCTCCCTTGTACAGGTTCAGCTTTTATGTGAACCAGTGACCTCCACCGTCCTGCAGCCACCTACAACTTATTTTGATATTACCCAGGGTGCGTGGGGTGTCTTGCACACTGACAGCTTGGAATTTTATTTTTTAGACTCCAAATTACATTTTGTAGATTTTAGTGCGGGGGGGAAGCGGCCTAAATATTGCAGGAAAAAAAAATCAATGATTTGCTTGAGGGTATGTTGTAGTTCAGATTAAGGTGATGCCTTGTCAATCAAACGTTCAGAGCTGCAGAAAGAGGTGAACGTGGAACACGGAACAGAAACAGCTGAACAGAATTCTTCGGCTGGCTACCGCTGAACCCTTCAAAAAGGAATTGGTCTTTATTTTCTGTGGACATGGTACTGTGTGTGCAGTACATAGTTAAAAATCTGTACCTTGTTAGTTCAGGGATTGTCCCAGGGGGTTTAGCCCAGGCAACACGCTCCTGTCTTCTATCTAGATTTCTCTCCAAATGCTCCAGGGGTCTTCTTTCTTATCTGCTAATAATTGGGCAGTGCAGCTGCACATGGATTTATAAAATATAGATTTCAAAAAGTAAGAACCCGATGCTCTCCTGATATAGCGTGCTGGAGTACATCACATACGTTCTTTATTTCCCCTCCTTTCGTTGTTTTAATTGGAAGGTTACAAACTGGTATGCATATATGTCTTTCTTTATTAAAAATCTCTCCTCTCCACTTTCATGGGGATTCCAAATCCTGTTCTGCTGTGATAACAGGACACTGTACTGTATCAATAAGCAAATGTCACAAAGGTTGTCATTGACAGGACAGCACTGCATGCCTGTCGGCGAATGACTGGTGCAGCTGAAGCCAGAATCCGGCTGAAAGTGTCACCGTAATTGAATTTAATTAAACTTAATGGTTTAAAACTAGAGGATACATCTCCCCCTAAATGAAAAACTCGATTCTGTCTTAAATGTGATCCACTTGGAAGACCTGTCATCTCCTTGTACACTCACCCTGTTCTTTATAAACAAGCGGCTTAAAATGTGCTTGTAGTTTAGTAATATTACAAAAAGTGTTAATTGCATTTTGTATTTAAGCCTGATTTTAGGTCTTCTGTTCGTTTTTTTTAATACTGCTGTATTATTGATTTAGATGTTCCGTATTTATTGTGTTCACTAATATAAACGGTAGATGTATGTTTGTTTGTTTGTTTGTTTTAGTTATTTATTTTTTATGTTCACCTAATATATTTACTAAATTATGGACCAACATGGTCAGGCAGGCTAACTTGATATTTGTTTCTTTCACGACCAATATATTTGCAACACAGTTTTATACTACACTTTTACTAAAACAAAGATATAGTTGTTCCATGCTGAAAATTTAATCTGAACTAGTTCAGCAAATCTCAAAATTAAAATACTTTAAAAATGTACACCACGGCTTGGTAGGGAAATGTGTTTATAATTGTGATGAATTTACACGGAAGTGTATTTAATATCATAATCACACAGGGATGTGTTGACGTCTGTTTAGTGTGTGGGGTGGGGGGGGGGTCTTTGTGTTTTGTGTTTGTTTGTGCACACATGTGTAAGCAGAGTTTCAATTTATTTTTAACATGCCATCCATGATCCTTCACGCTTCCTCACCCCTGCTTCACTGCCAGAGCCCCTGTGCTCAACTGACGCAAGTCCATTCCTTGCAGGGAGATAAACTCCCCGAGGAAAACACAGCCAGTTCCTAGGAATGAAGTGCCTTTGGCAGTGGAGGAAGGGGAGGTCAGTTATTATCGGGGGGGGGGGGGGGGGTGAAGATATCTGGACAATGTTAAGCCAGTAAAGATGTTGAAGTTTATGCTGTGCTTGGTACATTGACTGGTGGGTATCATGGGTAAATATAACTAATGTGCCTGTCTGCGCTTTCTTTGGAAGATTCTTTGATGCAGTTTGCAACATACATCGTTGTGTGAAAAGTCAGTTACAACATTCCACCACTAAGTGGCACTCTGTGCTATGCAAAAAACATATTCTATGTAATAACTTGTCAGTAGTTAGAATGTTAATTAATCAGGTGCTGTTGAGCAATGGTGTTCTCTAGACAGCTTAAGCGTGAGAAGGGGGAGAGTTTGAGAATGCAACACAATCCTTTAATTTGATTTAATTTGTCATCAAACTCCTCCGCAAACACAAGCATCGTCTTGCTGACATTTGCAAACTTGTTTCATTTTAGAATATGTTCTGCGTTGTGCTGTTTGGTGTCATTTTTGACAGTTTTTCATTTCTGAGCTATACATCCTTGGCATGGATCCCAGGCTTGGCGACGGTTCTCTCTCATGCAAGTCTAGTGTTGGAGTTTTTCACAATTGAGAAAAATAAATTTTCAGCAACTTTAAAAATAAAAATGTTATATTGGTGGGGTTGTTCAAGTTCCATGTTACAATACCATGTTACCATCGCATAGAAACAAACTGATTCAGATGTTAAGGGAATGGTTTTAAAATGAGATTTTGTTTCCGTCTGAAGTGATGTAATGCTCCTTCCCTTTTGAAATCTACTTCGTTTGCCTTTCCACTTTCAATTATTTTTGTCTCAGAATTATAAACCCAGATTATTATAACTGCTAGTTTCGCACAAGCAGTTAAGGATGCTGGCGAAGAGGATTATGCATGCTTAGCATTAGGCTGAGGGACTGCGCAGGTATTGTGTCTGATCCACAGAGCCACTGCAGGTGAAGAAAAAGCACAGGTTTCAATTAGAAGTGGTGACAAGGCGAAAGGGGACCCGTGAACGAGACTGATTGTCAGACACTGCAGGGCCCCGAGCTCTGGAGGGGCACTGGGATTAAAGGGTCAGGACTCCCAAGGACAGCCGCTGCTTGGCTGACGGATCTGTGAGCTCTGTGCCAGCCAGCCCATGTTCAAGGTGATGATGTGAACTGTGCTCTGCATGTGCAGCTGCTGTTTATCTTCTCTTGAAAACTCTGGCTTACTCCCTCCCCTGTTTTTAAGCATTACTATACACAGCAAAGTTTTTCATCACCTAGAATTTTAGGATTGAGACGTAATTAAAAACTACATGAACATAGCTTAGATCTTTTATTTAACATTGTGTAGTCAAAGAAACTAAGCGGTATGCAATTCAGTATGTTAACATAACAGTATTCCACGTGTTTCATTCGACTTTATGAAGCCCAATTTGTTAATTTTATAGGGAGATGCTAAACTTTTGGCCATAGCTGTGTATATATAAAATAATAATAAAGATCAGATGAAAACTGATGTCTCCTTTGCAAATATGCAAGTCTGTGCTTTTAATGGTGAAATCTCAGTGTAGTGTTTTTATACGGCGTTATCCCCTCCTGCCTGCTGGTGGTGTTGAGAGATTGAAGCGTGAAGAGTTACCCGTATTATGCATTGCAGCTGAAGCCTGAAACAGAAATCTGTGCCAGCTGACTCTGCACGGCTGAACAGCACCGCTCCTCCCTGACCCTGGACTGGGAGTGGGGGCAGGCAGGCTCTGAGGAGACTCACAGCTGCTCTCCCTGTTCCAGAAGCTCCAGGCAGCAGTATTGTGTGTAGTGCCTCCTAGTGGCGGTGAAGTGAATTACACAGAAAAAGATCTTTAATATCAGCGTTTTTGTGCCTTGCATTTTGTTTTAGGCTAGTTATTAATTTTTGCCCCAGTTCTTGCTATTTATACTCCAGCAATATGTGTTGGCAACATCCAACGCCTGGTACGGTATGATCTGATCTAAATTGAAAGCCTGGTGGATGTTCTGGAAGGAGCTGATTGGCTAAGTGGTGGTGGGTTGGGTGGTGCATGGATGTAGGTTGGTTGATTCCAAAGGCCCTGGTTTTTCAAGGGAGAATTTCCACCCTGTTCATATAACCAACCAATCAGCAGGGCTTTATGTAGAATACTAGCTACCTGAGTTCTATTCATGGCAACAGGGAACCCACAAAGAATGGAATGCTTTCTCAGTCTCTTTATGAACTATCTGGAGGTGTCATGAGCAGGTCAGGTCTAGCTGCATTCATCGATTATCACTCCAGTTGAGAACGGGGTTATGGTATCTAGCTTTGCTTAGCACTTTCAGTGGATCCTAGGCAAAATGCCTTCAAAACTAGATGTTAAGAACTTCATAATGTTATCGCTACAGTCTCTTGGAGAACGTGGTTGGTTTTCTGGATGAAAACCTAATAAATTCAGTCATTTGTGTTTTTATGTTGTAGTTGGATTCAGTGTGGTCTGTGAAAATGTTAGCCAGGAGAAAAGTAAATCAATATAAATAAGGAAGTTTACCGGGTCATGACCTCAGCATCTGTTCTTCTTGGGGGGCTTGTCCTGGCCTCCTCCGTCTCCTCTTGTCAAGTGTCCAAGGTATATTCCACGACCCCCTGTTCTGCCATTTCCTGCACTGAGACATTGCAACGGCCCTCCAGAGAGGTAGTGCCATGAACTTTCACTTCCTGTCACCTGATCACAGAACCCACATCAGAGCTGCAGGGGTAGACTGAACATTGTGTCTTATTGTGTACAATAAAGAACATCAAAAGAAAAGGTAGACTGGACATATGGCATCTTGGATTGCGCTCATGGCTTGTTTAACCAGGCAGTGAGCAAGTCCAAGTCTGGGCTTTCGAAAAAATCTGTTCTGTTGGGAGCACATTTTTTTTATTATTTATTTATTTATTTTAAATTGTATTCGTTGGAAAAGCCATATGAACTACAAGCGGCTTGCTTCAAAGGCGTCCCAGGAGGAAGGCAGGAGCGAGTTACAGTTACACACAAGCATACCGCGAAGTTATTCAATGTCTTGTAGCACAGTTTCTGTCTATTTAACTTCACTATTATTATTATTATTATTATTTATTTCTTAGCAGACGCCCTTATCCAGGGCGACTTACAATTGTTACAAGATATCACATTATACATTATTTCACATTATACAGATATCACATTATTTTTACATACAATTACCCATTTATACAGTTGTGTTTTTTTACTGGAGCAATCTAGGTAAAGTACCTTGCTCAAGGGTACAACAGCAGTGTCCCCCACTGGGGATTGAACCCACAACCCTCCGGTCAAGAGTCCAGAGCCCTAACCACTACTCCACACTGCTGCCCCAGGTGTCCTTGCACTTCACTTCTGATCTAGTACACTGTTGTCTTCCGAATGATGGAGACCAGTTGCTTTGAAGTACAGGCTTCAGATTGGGTACTAGGTTGTTTATGGTTCTTGTCCAATAAAAAGACACTTGGATATAGGCAAATCTCTTCCAATTTCATACTGTATTCTAGAATTCTCTTGTAAGAAATGTCTAAAGAAACATAGAGATATAGATAAACTTTTTTTTTTTGAACAGGAAATGGATAGCAGTTAAATTCTCGTTTCTGACCCTCTTCCCCCCCCCCCCCCCCCCTGCCCCCAAAACAAAAAAAATAAGTCTCCATGAGTTTGTAATTGTACTTGGCCAGTAAATAGTTCACTTGATATTGGGTTTTTCCAGGAAGCACTGATTTCCCCCAGCGCCGGTCAGATGAAAGGCAGGCAGTATTGATCTGGCAGCGGGGGAGTCTCGCTGTGTGTGCATTCTGGAGTTGTCGGAGAGAGGCGGCTCTCTGTTTGGAGTCTGGGGCTGCCAGGGGAGCTGGCGGAGAGGGAGCCGCCTCTCCCCATCACACACACACACAATGTGCAGTCTGCTGTTGTTGATGAAAACTGTCAGAGCGGAGCAAGGCGGCTCAAGGTCAGAGAGAAGGCTGACCTTAAAGATGCAATATCCCTTTTTTCAGAAGACTGCCTGGCAATTATAACTGATTTTAACTCAAAGAGGCAGAAGTAGTATTTGGGCAGTTTTTAAATGTTGGCTGCGACTTGTGCTTTTTAGTTTTTTTTTTCTTCTGAAGTATGTTGTTGCTATGCTGTGATAAAGGTTTATTAAAAAATAACACAATCTGTTTTTAGTTTTTAAAAGCCGGAAATTGACCTTCTTGACAAACCTAGCTGTAGAAATGTAAGGTTTGCAGAAGCTTTAGCACTTCAGTGATCAATGATAACATTTGTTTGGATTTCAGTGATTCCACTGTGTTTTGCTGACATGCATAGTCTTCTATGCGTCTGTTGAGACACAGAGTAGTCAGAGGCACGGCTCTGTGCTTCAGAGCTCATCATACTAAGCTTTCTTGAACTGCAGTTGAACCTTCATGGGACATTGCTCAATCAAACTTAGTATTTCTACCTTCTTGGTCAGTAGGTATAAAATATTCAGACTGCATACAACATGATGGTTAAGACAATATTTGATTTGCCTTCTTACGACAACATCATCTTGTTGGTTTATTATCTTGACGACAATAATATTATTATTAATAATAATAATAATAATAATAATAATAATAATAATAATAATAATAATAATAATAATAAGTGTAATTAATATAAATATTCTTTTTTTTTAATTGAAAAGAAATGGGGAGGGTGTCATAGTTATTATATCCTCCTGGTAAAGAACGTTTTCCCATTTGAGTGGCGTCCGTGCATTGCAGGATGTGGAACCTCTCATGACTCCATGCTCTGGGATTATAGAATAGAGTATCTCTGTGTCAAGTTAGGCTACATTTAATATGAAACGGTTCAGGGGAAGCAAAAGGGAAGCCTGCCCCATCACCTTCAGTGTTTCGGGGGCCTTAAAAGGTAACATTTTCAATGTGAAATGAGGTCATTATAAATCCATTTTGATTTCCTCATAACCGTTAAGCATCGGGTCTTTTTTTAAATTTTTATATCAGTATTACACATCCATTATACAACACAGGACCTGCATGCAAAACATTTTTTTAATATAAATGTATAATTGTGTGCTGGTTAATTTAATTATTATTATTGTTCTTTTTTTTAAATACAAGTACTTGTATTCTGAGTGCAGGATACACATAACCCAAATCAACACACCAGCGCTGTTCACATTTTTGAATTGTATAGCTTCTGAACGATGCTTTGACTGCATTAGGCTGACAGGACAGGGCACGGTTTGAGAGACGCGCTGTACGCCTTGCTCGAGTGGCTGTGTGGGCTGCTGCCGCGGCAACGTGGTGTGACCAGTCCCAGTGCAGTTACCCCAGGGGCATTTGCCAGCTTGTCCTCCCTAGCATGGCTTCACTGAGAGATCCTACATTTGACAGAGACAAACCAAACCACTCAACCAAAATTGGAAGTTTTAAAGGTATAGCAGACCACAAAGTGTGCGTGTTTTTCACATTCTTATACAACTGCTCCATCAAGTATACTTTAACAAAGCCAGTAAACCAGTAGTATATGGGTCATTGCACTGTATTTGTTCTGCGTAAACCTCGCTCAATACATGTTAGTCCAATTTTTATTTTGTTTTTAGGTAGTATAGCAAAACACTGTTTTGACGCACTACGTATATTAAGAGTGGGGATATTTGTCAAGTATCCTTTTAGAACACTTTCATTTACACTGCCAATTTGTTTAAATTTGCCATTCAAGTTAGTTGAAGTGGAGGGACGCTCTTTTTTAATTTTTGGTTTTACCATCCCCTTTCTATTGGGTGTACTGGGGAGGGGGGGTCTGGTGCTGCCTTGTTAAGCCACACAAAAATTCTATTATTGTACCCCACAGAATACTGATATTCGCTTCCCATATGCACAGCTTCCAGGTAATCCAGTTTCATATAGTTGCTTTAATCTTCGCCTCCCTCCCCTCCCCTCCCCTCCCCTCCCCTCCCCCCGCGCCCCGCTGAGTGTGGAGGCGTCTACAGGGCGTGACCGGCCCTGCTGTGCTGCAGCGCCTCGGGGGAGAGAGCGGCCAGGGCGGCTCGCTAATTGAAACGTGTCGGCGGCTCATTGACGTCTCAGCTCTGGTTTCAGGGCAATTTCAAACCGCAAAGCTGATTGCTGGGTTTCACATCACACACGCACACACACACAAAAAAAATCAATAGCAGCCGAGAGATCAGGGATTCGTACTTATACAGTGCTTTAACCCTTTCCTGGACACACTTCTGGATTATGAGGTGACGTGGTCCCGTGTTTAAGAGATTTCTCATTTTCTGAACCTTCTGGAATTTTGCCAGATGCCAAGGCCTGTTATTGCTGTTTTGTTGTTCAATCTAAACGTACTACTACTACTACTACTAAATAATAATAATAATAATAATAATAATAATAATCTACTCTGAACCGTACACCCACACTTTTTAAACCCTTTTTCTTGACTTGGCAGACTAACGACTATAGCAAACAATACGAACAATACTGGGTGTTTTTGTTGACTTGTACAGACTTAAGGTTTTTTTTTCTGGCTGCTTGTTTTATTTGAATGCTCATGCTGAGAGACAGTGTGCTGAAGGAACAGCGAAGGTGTGGGTGGGACACTGGACAGAAGCTGTCAAACGAAATGAGGGAAATGGCGCTTTTTAAAATGGTTGTAGTTCTATTCCAGAGGTGTCAAACCCCAGGCCTCGAGGGCCGCAGGACTGGTTTGCATTGCAGTTTAAACTCTCAATTAACATAATTGATCTAACTTGTTCAGTTTGACATATTTAATATTTTTCAAGGTATTATTTTACAGTTGATTTTAAAAAATGCACTTTTGCTTCAAGAGTTAAATGTGTCCAATTAATCAAATAATTAGACCAATTAAGAAATTGCGAGCCTGGTATCGTACTTGTACAATGCAGGGATGGAAGTAAGACTCCTATTGCATAGCAGTTTCACCCATTCCAGGTTTTAATACATGCTGAATTAGCCGCAGTGTATAGGTAACAAGCTCGGCGTGTCATCTTAAACTCATGGTAAAACCAGGAATGGATTAAACTGCTATGCAACAGGAGTCTTATTTCTATTAACTGTATCACATGAAGACCATGCTGACTCTCAGTTTTGTTTACATTCCCCCCAACTAAGGCTACTTTTTAACTGCAAACACCTGGTTTGATCCCCATGGGTTAATAAGAAGCTTCGGTACATGCCTTTTAAGTCTTGAGATATTAAGGAGAGGCAGGCAGCTCTCAGAGGGCTGCCCAGACCTGCCTCTATTGACAGGCACTGCTTTTCAAAGTGTACAGAACATGCTGTCAGGTACAGCTGTAAACGAAAAGCAAAGGTGTACAAATGTACCTGCACTGCTTGCTTCTGTTTGTGATCCAGTTTGTGTAATCAGTTTAGCAATGGACCTATTTTTATTTACTCCGTTTTAATTTTTTTTTTTTTTTTTTTTTTTTTTTTAAATTGGATAAAGCCGTGATTTTTGGCTGTACGTAGACGGAATTGCGCAGACAATGAACCCAGCGAATAAAAAGTGGAATTGAAGATAAAGTAATAATTTATGTTCCAAGCACCGCTGTGGTGGGATAGCTGCGCCAATAACCCCCACTAACTCCGAGAGGCACGCAATCTTTTAGTGCACAAATTATTAACGAACAACAACAAAAAAAGACTGTAATCTGATCAGGCCTGCCTGCGCATTTTTATTTCTGGCTTGTATTTATATACATTCCGGACTCAGTCCACCCCAGAAGCTCCCGCAGGAGAGTGGGTTTATTGGCCCAGTGCCACGTATGATAAAACAAACCAACCAAAAAAACCATGCAGTAACCACGCTATTTTTTGGGGGGGAGGCAGAAAGGACCTTTTTTTGTATTCGATGGTGAAACGCGTTAAATGCACCTTGATATGTATAATACGTCATTGTATGAAAGTCGCCCCTTGCAACAATCTCTCTCCAGTCCATTACAGTGTTTGTTTTTAACAAAATTGCCGGTATTCGTGTACCTTCATTATTGTCGGTAATGCAGCACACACAATATAAAATACTCAGCTGCTCGCCCGCATGGTTGAGGCGTACAGAACATCTGTGGAGTGCCACCCAGTTCCCCTGGGACCGGGGTCCTATAGTGTGCAGAGTAGTTATTCTGCCTTAGGGTTCCGTGCAATATTACTTGACTCATTTAAATACTAAGCATCAGACCTGGGGATTTGATTTACATACAACCTCTCTATCATGTTTAATAATTACAGTAAATAGTGATGATAATAAACACAGACAGCAAATCGGAGAAGGTGCTGCAGAAACACTTGTTTCCAGACAGTAGTCTTCCAATAATAAGACTGTTGCCGCTGCAGTTAAGGGATCGGTACCTACATGTTCCTAACATTTAGTTTCTTGCGTGCTCAATATCGTATTTGTTTTCTGTATGAGTCACTTTTTTTTGTTTGTTTATTTTTTCTTAATTAGTTGCCATGCTTAGTCTATCCCAGCAGCCCATGCGTCTGAAACCATTCCTCACGGCTGAAGTGAAAAAGTGAGGTGGGGAAGCATATTAGCGTTGCACTTCATTGCAAAAATAAAAATCAATTATAACGCAATGGCACTGGAGTATAAACACACAAGCATAGGTTGCTGTGACTGGGTCATATTGTATTGTGCAAAGCCAATTCCAAAATGTCAAACCACTTAGAATTAGGCAAGATCTTCCATTACGCTGGGTGCGCCATGCAGCTCCCTTCATAACACAGTGGTATCGACACCAACAATGCCCAAATAATAACACTTGGTTATCCAAGAGTTTTTTTTAAATTATTATTTTAACAATGTAGCTGTGTTTAAGACTAAGTATTGTATCCCTATCCCACTACCAAAATTGTTTTAGTACATATTATCTTCATTTGTTAAAAATATGCTTAATAATGAAGCAATTTAAAAACCCGTATGGGGTTCTAATGACTACAGAACGCCGACAGGAAATATCTATTCAAAGAGTGTTATTTTATACAGTGGTTATTTGTCTAGCCCTAGACTTTGGTCTCAAATGAACATACACCGGACAGGTTGGTCGACTGAATAGATAAACCCAGCTCTGTGTAAGGAGCAGTCACCATGGGGATTAGTCTTGCGGCCCCTCAGATCCTCCGAGCGCGGAGACGGGCGCCGCCAGCACTGCAAGCCCATTGAGACTCAGCAGGTTAGATCATGCTGTGGAGAGCCCGAGCGCCGCCGCCTCTGCGCGGTACGGGAATACAGTGGTGCTGTAGGGTAGGCTGCAAAACCCCATTACCCTCCGTGATGAAAGCGCTCCATTTATGAAAGATGAAACGGCTACTGAGCTTCAGTCCTGTCAGATAATCATGGTTCTTTTAAAAACTGTATATAGCCAATTTTTTTTTACTGTGCTTAGTCAACGTTTTAAATATAAGCAGACGTACTTTATTAATTAATAAGACGCTTGTAAATCCCCAATCATCTGTAATATATAACTTAAATAAGTATACAGTATTTCAGTTATAGCCGTACCATTTTTTTAAAGTAACTTTATTTTAATGAGATTTTTATTGATATGGTGTATAGTCTACATCTATCTTGCATTTTGAGCGTCATATTGTAACGCATTGAATATAATAGGCTTTATATTTAACAATTTAACGATAAGAATTCTGCCATCAGTCATTCTAAATGTATTATGGGGTTGTATACAGATGTGTGAAGCTCATGGTAAGTATATAGAATAGGTCTGTGCCGATGATAAAATGTATCGGTACAGTATATGGACTCATAAGCGTATGCTTTACCTGCGTCTCTATTTACAATTATTTATACACGATAGTTTATTAATTAGCCATGCGCTTTCACTTTAAGAATTATCAGCGGTGGGTGGGGGGGCGAGACGCTGCTTTTTCCAATATGGATATGTATTTTGCAGTCGGTGTCTGAAAGGCTGGCTCCAGGCTCAAGGGGTGGGCTCGGTCTCTGATGATTTTCCAGTGAGTATTTGTCAGGTCAGAGTCTGAACCGCCCGGCGGTCTCCTCTCCTCTCTCCCCGGGTTATTTATTACCTCTCTCCCCCGGCGGCAGCGCTGCGGCTCCGGAGCCGCTGCCAAGAACGGCGCGGAGGCGGGGTGTGCACTAGGGGGGTTCTCGATAAGCGAGAAAATAATGTCGCTGGCTGAGAATAGTTATATCTTTGGCTAGTATTTTACAGGAAAACGTGCACTTAGACATAATCTAAAAGTTATTGTAAGGAATATGGTGATTGGTGATTTTTAATCTTCTTGATTTATTTTTTCATTATTCTAAATGTTTGATAACACAATCCACCAGAATGGCCAAATAAAATAAAATGAACACTTTTTATTTTAAGATAAAAAATGAATACAATTTCACACAGACATCGAAACAGAACGGATGCAGCTGCCTGTTGGGATTCAGTTTCAGTCACAATAGGTAAGACAGCAAAGACAGTCCAGGTGTGCCGACACCCTCTGCGCAGTGTTTGGCAGGAGTTTTTTCTAACGCGTGTCATAGGGGAATCTCCTCTGTGCTGAAGAGGGGGCTCGCCCACTCAAAAAGGATGTGGAAAAAAACAAACTGCAGCACTGACAGCTGGTTCCATCCCATCTGCTCCCTGGTGACCTTTGAACCTGCGCTGATGCACCCAGTGTGCTCGGGAACTCCTCTGTCGGCAGAGGTTTTATCGGCACCCCCGTAAATGGAAAAGGTTAATCACAAGCCTTATCACTCGAGGGGGTGGGTGTGTGGTTTGGGTTTGGGTTTGTGTGAGGGTGGGGAATACCCTTGAAGGAACTCCATCACACCAGCGCATCGCATCTCAGGTGCAGGCAATTAAACATGCTTAACCCTGCAGCTCTTGAGCGCCTGTGGAAAGTGACAAAGGGCAAAAGGTCAAGGCACGCTGACTGCACTTAGTCACGAGATTCCCTCTCCTGGCAGGGTGAAACACTGCGTCTTTTTGTGCATCTGGGTGTTGCCATGAGGAGGATTTTTAACTTGCATCTTCCAAGCAGTAATACCTTTCTCGAAGTGGAACAAAGTGTTGCACTTTGAAATTTCAGGTCACTCTCTGCTTGCAGCGATCCCCTCAAGTGTTTGTCAGGGTTTATTTATTTTGTATTTGGAATCCATTTGATGTAAGATTTGCAGAGAAGCGCATCTGTACGAACTAACAACGCTCTTCACTGTATGATTTTCCAAGCTGCGTGTTACCAGGTGGTAGTCCCCACTTCATCAAGTCTGTTTCATTCCAAATAATAATTTTGTTTTTGTCATCAATGTTAACGGTTTTAGCTGGCCTCAAAGAATATCAAGAGACAGGACCTTGTAGAGGCATTCTTTTAATACACAAAGCCTCTTTATATCAATATATATCTATATCCCAGTGGGGAAGCAGGCTGCTAGTTGGGCAAGTCCTTGTGGAAGAAAGGAGTCCCTTGATAACTGGGATGAGGGCTGGGAATTCTCTGGATCTACTGAGCTACTAAACAGCACAACAAACGCATTCACACCAAGGTTCAGATTTTGTTGAAGGGGGAGCTGAAAATGATTGCACTCTCTTTGGCGGCCTGAAGGCACTGTATGCCAAGCTGAAATCCCATTTAAAATATTAGCAGTTACAGTTTGTGGCCACGAGTGGCGCTATGTTCCAAGTAACCAAAAGCAGTATTAAAGGGTAATGCACATTTGCCATAATACAGTATAAGCGGTGGTTTGGCACGTTTTAATAGTCACTGCATTCCAGACTCTATAGACCTGTAAGCATAGCAAATATATTGTGCAAGACCGTGGTACTATTGTTTCCATTTTAGGTCATTTGTTGCAATACCCTTTTGGAAGAATTGACAGTATTGCAATAATAGCGGCCCTCAAATAATATCTAATATCTGGACGGGAAGTGTATGGAAAAACGTTGCAATAACCAGCATTATTGCAACACACAATTTAAGAAGTGGCATCCACTGTATAATGTATGTCACCCTGTCTGCTAAGAGCACCACACACACTGGTTATCTCGAAGGGGCTTATGATGATGAGGAAGCCCCTGGTGTTGAACTTCCCAAAGATGTGCCATCAGAGATTGGAAACAGCTGGTGGATAAACCTGGACTCCTGTCTCCAATAAATACTTCCAATGATATTCTGCTAAAATACATTGACGCTCTCTGGGTAGCGTATTGGAGTTATATATAGATATAAGGAAGCGATTAGACCATTGCTCTGGTACACTTACTGTCTAATCACCCTGTGTCTATCTATCATAAAACACACTTATATACTGAGTAAACAATATGATGGAAAAGGGAAATGATTGCACATTTGTAACGACACGAACAAGGGAATTGGTTTGTATTATTTCACTTCTAAACAATGTTTTTTTTAGGAGATTGCTGATGTGTGAGTGATTTCTCCCAGTGACTGGATATGTGTTACAGCTGATCTAGAACAAGCAGCAATGTTGAACTATGTAAAACTATGCTTATTCACTTAACTGCAAAATAGAAATAAAATATCCAAATACGGTCTGACTAGTAAGAAAACAAATCATGCTCCTGTGCTTTTTTGCTTACAGTGAAACAACGAAGGCGTCCGTCGCGCACCCCCTTGTCTATTTTCGCGCCCGCAAACCCTCTGCTGTTTAAATGGGCCAAGTTAGAGAAGCGGCGGAGAGTGCAAATCTTGTTTGGTCTGGGTCTCTGAACTAAAGCGTGACTTTAGAGAAAAATACAGGGTTAAAATGATATTTTAAAAACACCCCAACAGTACCAGATAATTACTTGCGATAATCACTTTAAAACAAGACATGTAGGGATTTGTATTGATACTTGTTATGCGAGAAAGGGTGAGGAAATAACTTTTATAAGACTGGTGTAAATGAGAGAGATATTGCACATTGCAGGTAGAACGCTGCACCCTATAAAGTTGACTGACTCGTGGTGTTATAGGGGGACACTGACAAATAGAATTGTATATATATAAACACCACTGGCCAATTCGTAAGGAAAGGGAAATCGGAAGGCAATCAGTTTGAAAAATTCTTCTGCCCAGAGGTAGGTCGATGCGGGATCAATAAGCATTTTAACCAACATAATGTCTGCGGCAGCAAGGACCTCTTCAATATGTCAGGTATTAGTACGGATCGCCAGATTAGCCGGCAGGAGTGCAGCGAAATCCACGGAGAGATCGGTGCGCTAAATCCTCGAGAAAACGAACCTAAAGAAAACTGGGCACTTAAAAATGGCAAACTCCTGTTGAATTGCAACGCTCTCTTAGAAACTAAGCCGGTAGCCGGGCGTAAAAAGTGGCGCGTCTGGGAAGCAGAAATTGACAAACTCCAAAAAGAGGAGCAGCAAGTTGGATCGGACGAGTTGTTGATTACTTGTTACAGGAGTGTGGCTTTGAGTAACATGCCTGCTATCAAAAAGGAGAGACTGGACGGAGAAGAGATGGCTCTGGCTGCGTTTAATCAGCCCATGGAGACTCTGCCAGAATACCTGGCTCCTTTAAACGCCGCTGCCATCCCGGTGGTGACCCCCCATCCGCCACCGTACGATCAGATTTTTGCCCAGCACCGTAGTTACTTGGGGCTGCATGAGACGCACCATCGCCACCACCACCACCATCACCCCGACGACCTGATGCTGGAGAGATTTTCATCCATCCCCGATTTCCAACCCCTTTTCGACAACGGGGAGCCCTGTATCGAGGTGGAATGCGGGGAAAACAAGGCTTTGCTGTATATCAATAAACTATGCCAAGGCAGTAAAGGACCGTCCATCAGATACAGGGGAGAGTGGCTTACCCCCAACGAGTTCCAGTTTGTCAGTGGAAGGGAAACTGCGAAGGACTGGAAACGCAGTATCAGGCACAAGGGTAAGCTGAAAGAATTGCCAGTCTCTGTAAGGGGAATAGTATGCATAGTTTTTTTTTTTTAATTTAAGAGCGATGTTCTACGACTGAAATTCATAGTCAGAGGGGGCCTGCTGTTGGAATTAAAGGGTTACAAATACAGTACCTTCCTTACGTAGTTTATAAATTAAGAGAGACGGTGAAACGCGGCCAGTTATTGTACCTTTTGGAGAAGTGCATGTGGCGATGATGAGGTGAAAAAGCGACTACAGGAATTTTGGAAAGGTGGATTTTTTTTTTAACGACTTGGCTGGGAAAACAGATTTCAGACTTTGAAGGGTGAAACGAAAAGGAAACCCTACCAGAAAGCGGCTACTGCGGGGAAGCGCAGCATATAGAACCACTTTGGAAACGAGTTAAATACAAGGGATAGAAGCAAAGGCACGGTAATGTGAATACATGAAAGCGCATACATAGAGTGCGGATGTATAGGGTGTTCTTTATTTATCTGTTGGAAGCTTACTTTTAGTGGGTGTATACCGTAAGGTACTGCTTCCCAAACATTGCAACGCCTGGGACTTATAAAATACAATTAGACATTCTAGGAGCTGTACAAAAAGTTCCAGGCTTAAGGTATGATAAGAACTGTAAATTGATCATATTTTTAAAACAGAATTAGACTACTGACTCCAGTGCAATTTTTAAAACGTTTTTTTAAGCAGGCAGGGTAGAGTTGTTGGTCTGTATACCGCGGACAGCGATACTCCCTGTGGATGCGGCTTGAGAGACGTGACTTCATGCGATTCATTCCTAATACCCCACCCCCGTGTGGATCGGGTACAGAGCACTGCAGACAGCCCTGTCTGGAAAAGGTGGTGTTAAGACTGTGGCTGGAAAAATGGATCCAGTTTGAAATCGGGTTCTGAAATTGCTTGTTTTGAGTGAGGATTGAAGCAGGAAGTGGTGGGGGACCGGGTCGCAGTGAGAGGCAGTTAAAAGTGCTAGCGGGGTCGCGCAGCTAAACGAGAGCTTGCGAAAGTGATTGGCGCGGTCTGTTCTTTATCGATCAGAAACAAATTATTAATAGTGACTCGAGGTATGTCTGTTTTCTGCTGTTCTTTTTTTTCTTTAACAAAATAAAGTTTACATATTCTGGGCCGAGTAGCTTAGACACCAGAGAGCCAAAGAGCGGTATGCCTTTAGAAATGTAACCCAGTTCTGGGCTGGCATGGTCAAAATCATGGATGGAAATGCAACGGTCATTTTCCATGAAAGCGAACCACACGGATATCGTTTCTTTTCTTTCTTTCTTTCTGTTTATATATATATATATATATATATATATATATATATATATATATATATATATATATATATATATATATATATATAACTTTTTTTTACTATAGCCAATTAAAAATAAGTATTTAACTATATATCGTATTTATTTATATATATAGTATAATGTTATTTACAACATCCAAATATTGCCTTATGCAGTTTTTTTTCCATTTTGACATTTGGAAAAGAATACACAAATGAAGGATACAAAATATATTAGTAGTAATAATAACAGCAGCAACAAAACTGTCAGGAGAAACACGTGGATCTAATTGTGTCTTATGTGTTTAATTGCAATTATACATATATTAATATATATTCCCTTTTTTTGTTTCTTTCCAGGAAAAAGTTTGAAG